>NC_090988.1:85585000-86210000 GCF_041146395.1 Eulemur rufifrons | reverse complement strand
GGATTAATTAATTCATGGATTAATGGATTGAGAGGTTAACGAATTAATGGGTTATCATGGGAGTGGAACTGGTGGCTTTATAAGAAAAAGAAGAGAGATCTGAGCTAGCATGCTCAGTCTCCTCACCATGTGATGACATGTGCCGCCTTGGGATTTTGTAGAGACTCCCCACCAGCAAGGCGGCCTTTACCAAGTGTGGTCCCTTGATCTTGAACTTCTTAGCCTCCCTAACTATAAGAAATAAATTCTTTTTCTTCATAAATTACCCAGTTCCAGGTATTCTGTTATAAGCAACAGAAAATCAGCTAAGATACCTGGTAACCAATGTTTTATTCTCTGTGTCTACTTGACTTTTATTTTGAGATTCCACATATACGGGAGATTATGCAACATTTTTCTTTCTGTGTCTGGTTTATTTCACTTAGTATAATGTCCTCCAGTTTCGTTCATGTCATGGAAAATGACACTATACCCTCTTTTTTAAGGCTGAGTAATATTCCATTGCATATATATATCCCATAGTTTCTTTATCCATTCACCTATCAGTAGACACTTAGATTGTTTCCATATCTTTACCATTGTGAATGAAGCTGCAGTGAACATGGGAGTGCAGTTATCTTTATAAGGTGGTGATTTTATTTCCTTTGGGTATATACCCAGAAGAGGGATTGCTGGGTCATATGGTAGCTTTATTTTTAATTTATTAAGGAATATTATATACTATTTTCCATAATGGCTGCATAAATCTACACCCTCACCAGCAGTGTACAAGGGTTCTATTTTTTTCCCACACCCTTGCCAACTCTTTTTATTTGTTGTCTTTTTGATAACAGCCATTCTGACAGGTATCAGGTGATGTCTCATTGTGGTTTTGATTTGCATTTCCCTGATGATTAATGATGTTGAACATCTTTTCATATACATGTTGGCCAATTTTATGTTGTCTTTGGAGAAATGTCTAGTCAGGTCCTCTGTCCATTTTCTAACAAGGTTATTTGTTTTCTAGCTATTGAGTTGCCTGAGTTCCTTATAAATGTTGGATTATAACCTCTTATTAGGTATATGGTTTGTAAATATTTTTTCTCAATCTTTAGTTGCCTTTTTATTTTGTTGATTGTTTCCTTTGCTGCACAGGAGATTTTTAGTTTGATGTAGTTTCATTTATTTATTTTTGCTTTATTAATCTGAGCTTTTAGTGTGATACCGAAAACATCATTGCCAAGGCCAATGTTAAAGAGCTTTCCCCGTTTCCCTCTAGCAGCTTTATAGTTTCAGGTTTTACAATTAGGGCTTTGATCCATTTTGAGTTGATTTTTGTGTATGGTGTAAGATAAGGGTCCAATTTCAATCTTTTGCATGTGGAAATCTAGTTTTCCTTGGACCATTTGTTGAAGAGGCTATTCTTGGCCCATTATGTCTCTTGATATGCTTGCCAAAACTTAGTTGACCATATATCTTTGGATTTATTTCTCGGCTCTCAATTCTGTTCCACTGGTCTGTGTATCTGATTTTATGCCAGTGCCATGTCATCATATTTCTTAAGTTGACCAGTGCCCCTGGACTCTCAAACCTATATAAGGATCTTTGGAACTGTTAGGCCTGCCATGAACCTAGACAGAGTTCCCTTCATGCTCATATATTTGGGTGTTTATGTGTGTGTGTGTGAGTGCTTCTGTGTCTGTGTTTACAGATAACCATGACTCTGGATCCACTCCTTCAGTCCTTTCTAGGGTAAAGCAGGGTTCCTTTGTTCCACATGGGCCTTTTGATGGAATTAAAATTCTTCTGTTTAAGGAAAAGAACAAATAGGCAAACCAATTTAGGCTTGGCACTTTGTCATCATTTGAATTCAGAAGCTTGATAATTACTTCCCGCATGGATTGTACAGAAGGGTGTCTCAGGATCTGAGAATCTTGTGGGAGTAGCACACACTTGGGTAGGTTCTTCTTGTGGAGCAGTGGTTTTCAAATTTGAATGTGGAAAAGAATCACATCTGTTAAATCACACATCACTGGACTTCATTCTCCGAGTTTCTGATTTGGCAGGTCTGCAGCTGGACCTAGAATTTGCATTCCTAGTAAGTTCCCTGGTGATACTGATGCTGTTTGGCTGGTGACCACGCTTTTAGAACTGCTGCTTAGATCCCCACAAGGAGTGCTTCCCAGCCTGAAGAATGATGATACTGGGCAAGGAGAGCCTGCAGATTTAGTGTTTTCAGAATGAGTTCAACTGTCCAGAAAGTGCCAGCAAAGAGGAGAAATATTTCTTTATAAATGGGGTCATGTACTACTATAAATCATATGGCGATTTATTTTCTCTGACTAGTGCCACCACTGTTGAAAATGCAAGTTATTTATCAGACATGGAAAATTCGAATCCCATTTCAAAGGATGGATTTTCTTTAGACAAATGGAAAGAGTATGAACTTTAGCCTTCTGGGCTCAAATTATGGTCTACAATTTATTTGCTTCAAAACCTTGAGCAAAACTAGCTAATTTCTCTAAGCTCATCTAAAAAAATGGAGGTATTAATACCTAATCTTGAAAGGCTATTGTGAGGGCTTGATGTAGTGCTTGGGTAAAAGCAGGCACTGAATAAAAAGTAGGTATTTATGTTAGTATTCAAAAAAGTGGTTGCTTTCCTGTCATTTGCCTTTAGAGTGCTGAATGAGAGGATGACTCCATAATTGTCTCCAGGCTAAACCCCCAATATCTTTTTTTCTTCAGTCTATCATTGCAACTAAAATTCATGCTATTCAATTTAAAAATCTGTATTGATTTAATGTCAAGTTAAATAGGATTGGTGGTTCTATACTTCATTCAATGCAGCGTGCACATGTTGCGGGCAAACAGGTCTAAAAGAGTTAATTCTATGGAAAAATGCTTTTGATCATTCAAAGACATGAAAACCACTATTCATGTGACCAGTTGTTGATGATTTTTGAGGATCACAAAAAGCAAGCACACAAATAAAAACCAAAATATTGACGGAGAGTTATAAAATCTGATGAAAGTCATTTATAGGATTATATAAAAAAATTTTCTAAATATATGAACAATTTATGAGATTTTCAAGAATAGTTTTGCCTATGTGAATTTGTTGTCTAATATAGTGACTTCAATTCCTAATGCCCATGTAAGAAGCAATTCTGCCCAACTTCACTGATTTTATAATTTGCCATTTAATACAGGTTTTTACATATTGATGGCAAATGTGTGTAGATAACTCCCTTGGTTGGGTAAATGCTTACCTGACTTAAATGGTCAGTCCTGTCTTTGATTTTTAATACTTTATTATTCTCGGAGTAGTGTCACTGTTGGTGCCAAGGAACAGCACTGAACTTAATTTCTTATTCCTAATTAGGTAACTACTTGTGAGTAATTATAAGTTCATTGGTTAATTGACTCTATTTGACAGCCAGACAATGTGATTCTACTCTCAAGGAAGTTATCTGTGGACTGAAGTAGTTTGTAGCAAGAGTTAACTGCTACAGGGTTGGAAAGGAAAACAATAATATTACCACCCTAATTAACTTCTAGGTGGAGCTGAAGACATCATTTCCTCCCCCTGCCCACAACCCCCATGCCATGGCATTCAAAGATGAGCAAGTTACAAGTTAGTAAAGGAATAAAAAAGCATTCTGAGGGACACATGACTGAACACAAGGTTCAAGAGAAGAGCAAGAAAAGGGTTTTATCTAAAACATGAAAGTGGCTCTCTCTTCCCTTTCATAAGTCTACTGTAGTTCGGTAGTTTATCCTATTCTCCAGCAGGACAGGATAGAGAATGGGTCTCTTAGGACCATCATTGTCAGGTTTAACTGACCTTATTTAGTTTCATTTTGGGTATTCCTTTCACTGTCTGAGTGCTAAGAATCAGGAAGGCCAAATCAGTGTGTGATTCCAGAGGAGAAAGGCCAAGGAGAAGGTGACTTGACTTTCCTAGAATCTACAACCTGTGACACAGCATGTGATAAGCTAAATAGAAGACCAGCTGGTGGTATGGGGCCAAGGTCCATCTAGTAAAAATGGGCATACGTTTGGGCATACACCACTGTGGTTGCTGGAAGGGTAACAGAGATTCTGTTGTCCAATAATGTCCTCCAATCTCTCTGTCTTCTCATCAGGGGTGGGTCTCATCAGTGGAAATATCACCTTACTGTCACATGGTGCATTTGCTAACAGTAAAGAGTGCTTTGGAATACACCCCTCCCACAGCAGCCCAGCCTGGTCTGGCCTGAGAGGCTCACTCCTCCCTCCTGCCCTCGGCCCAAGGGAGCCAGGCAGCTCCAGGCCGTACTTTCTCGCCAGGCCACGTCCCTCCTTGCTCAAGGCCAGGCCCTGCCTGACCTTGATCTTCCACCCAAAACAGTGGCTCTCGGCCTCTGAGCTCCAAAAAATACCTGGGCCACCCACACTGACCTCTGTGCTGATTGCGGCTCACCCAGCGGGAGGGGGCACAGGGAGGCCCAGTCTTATGAAATACATAAATTTATGAAATGACTTATGAAATATATAAATGACTTATGAAATATATAAATTTATGTATAATGCTCATACTTGCACAGTAGGAATTTGGAAGGCTAAATGAGAAACTGTTGGTATTTGTTGCAGTTCAGCTACTTTGGGTTCTGGTTACCTCTGGGCTCTGGGGCAAAATAAAGTCTTACTGTTCATTATACTGTGCGTGCACATGTGCGCACTTCTGTTTCTATCAGTAAATGTTATGGACTCAAATGATCATGGTGGTTATTTCTAGGTCGTATGATTAAAAGTGATTTATCTCCTCTATCTCTTTATATATCTTCCTTGGGCTTTTTAAAGTTCTTTTGTAATTATATTTATTACTTTAAAATGTATCAAAAATAATTTAAAGGGATTCATCTTTAATCCCTAAACCAACCCTATAATATGAGTGATAGTGACATTAATCCTCTGTGTTTCAGTTTCTAATAGGATTAAATAATTTGTCCAAGATTGTATCTGGCCAAAGTAGGGCGCAAACCTTGGTTTTCTGACTCATTCTACCATGACAATCAAGCCTAATAGTGATAAAAAGAGCAAAAGCTTAAGGGTCCCTGAGGGACCCTGCAGTCATTGCACCATTCCATGACATTTCCCACCAATGCCTCATCAAGGCCAGCCCGCTGGGACTTTGTGGGTGCCTACGAGTCAACAACTGGGGAGAAAGAGCCTGAGAGAAGGGGGATTAGGCACCCCACAGACCACGAAATAGCTGATCTTCTCTTACCTATTGTATTCAAAGGGTTACATTCTTTATCTTTTCAAGCTAGATTTCTCTGGGCACATCCACAGGGACCAGGAAGATTTATTAGAATTCAATCCCTACTGTCTGCAGAAAGACAATTTACATGTGGCACCAGCTCAGACATGCTTCTTCTAATTCATTTGAAGGGCATCGAAGGAGAGCAGCAAAGCTTAATATTCACCTACAGTCTCACTGGTGCTCGTTAGAGTGGCTTTATGTTCTCATTTTGGCCTGGCTACATTCCAGAAGGATTTACCTGAGTTCTTAGGGAAAGGCCACTGTGAGGCTGAGGTACAGGTGAGTCCAAGGCCCAGCATTGGATTTCTGTGGTCAAAGGATGTTGCTGACCAAGCAGGTGTGGCCAACACTGAGGCTAAGAGCCACTGCTCCTGCCCCATGGCTGTGGCAGTCATGGCTAATTGATCTCTTGGCTGAGTTTGCATGTTGTCTCAGCACTCTTGTCACATCACTCTAAAAATTATGACTAACTTGCTATACTTGTCATGCCACAAGTTGAAACCTATTTGCTACCCCTGAAAATAGAGTGGGCACGGAGTAGGAAAGTGTTTAGCTGAGGTGGTCTGTGCGTACGTGTTTACAACATCACCACCACCAGATTTTATTTCATTTTGTCATTTAAAGTTTGTAACCATCCTGGTCACTTTTCTTTGATGATGTTACAATTTCTCTTTAGCTTGTCTCATGAGGAACTGAATACAACACACCGTTCCAAGAATGATCTGACTAGAGCAGAGCCGAGAAAACAGGGTGTTTACCTTCCTCCACCTCAGAATATTCTGTATCTATTGATGCAGCAACATTTATTACCTCCTAGAACACGTGCTGCTGTTGATCTGTGTCTACTTCACCCTGAAGAAAAGTGTTTAGATGTAAAAAAAAATTTTGAACCTACAGGGGGGTTATACATTGATATCCATTAAGATTTTATTACATGATTTGATCCATGAGTCATCATTTAGTACTCATTTGATGGAGAATTCTGTTGTAAGACACATTTTCTCTTCCTGAAAGCTTTTCTTGCTTACAAGTGTGATTAGCAATGTCCTGGATCATCGCTGATGAACAGTCCATGATAGTTAGTGTCTCTATATCTCTGTACAAGAGGAGAGTACAAAAAGCCCTTCTCCCTCTCTGATCAGTTTCCATCCATGCTTCGGTTCACAGCTGCTTTTTCTTGGGAAGATGTTCTTGACTCCCAACTCTGCTACTTTACCCAGATGTGTGACCTTATAGGTCAGGTGACTCATCTGTGAAATGAAGGGTCAAGCATTAGATAACTATCAAAAGTCTCAGGATGCCACCCTGGGTTATTTGCAAACATCTCAGCTACAGTTATTATCCTTTCCTTTTAGTTCAAGATGTTATTTTGTCATGTCAAATAATTTTCCAATCAGTTTACAACAAAAAATATAGACCTGCTCTGATCTTAAAAAACAAACAAAAACCAAAATAAAACTCTATCATAGTACCAGGATCCTTTATTGTTTAAATCCAAAGCAGGTTAAATAATAACTGAAGTGAGGGAGTTGTTTTTATACAGAAATTATCTGCCACTTATAGCAAATTGGACCCAATTTTTTTCTTTCCCATTCTCCTTTCTTCTTGCCTTCATTGACTTTAGTGACTGCTAAAAAAGAATATCATCTCGGCTGCTAAATCAAGATAGAAGAGATCAGTACTTTCTTTCCCAGGGGATGTATCAACCATCATTAAAGATGCAGACAGCAAAACAGCAATTTGAGCCTCAAGAGCAGGTTGGAAAAGAATAATTTACAGTTGTGTTTCTGCTGCTGACATTACACTAAATCACACCAAGTCCCTTCATTTGTTAGGCATGCATTCAGTCTCGAATCAGAACAAGTCTATCAAGGTATATTTTTCCCCATTTTTTGCAAATAACATTTTATTTTTCAGAAATCTAGGGCCAAGAAAAAGAGAAAATTTCCTGCTCAGCTGCCAGTGCCTTATCTGTACTTGAACCGCAGGCACAGGAAAGCAGGAAGGGCAGATGTGAAGGCATGACTTACGGTCTTTGAGTGGGAGAACAAAAGTCTTGTTTCCCCCTTTTCATTTTCAGAAAGCCTCAATCAATACCTCACTTGTAACTGTACCAGGGGGCACAGAAGCAGAGAATCCAATACAAATGCATTGAAACTTTTCAAATTTGACACAGCGCAAAGGCAGATGTATTCTTGACATTGAATTTCTTGCATCAGAATAATGTTTCAAATCTCTTGGGCAGAAAGGGATTCTGCATTAGAAGAGGTTTGTGCCAGTTTAGTATTGCCCTTTGTCTTCTTAGAATTTTATGTTATTTAAAAAATTGATATCTTATGATTTGATTTAAGTTATCAGCAATAATAATGTTTGTTTGTAAGTTCTATGGACCTTCGATACAGATGCATAAAACTTGGAAATCAAGTAGACTACTAGTGCCCAACTTAAAAATGAGGATTTTGAGGTTTAGACTGGAGAATATGTTTCCAACTAATGGCAGAGTTGTGACTAGCAAAGTTCTGCTGGGTCTTTGTCCAGATTCAGCCTCAGGGTGAATCCTTTTTTATCTGCATCAACTGCATGTCATTGTTGCCATGAATATTTCCAATTAGAGGGGTTGGAGTCCCGGAAGGCTGAGTAACCTGTGCCAACAGCAAGACATGGTATCTCTCACAGGTTCAAAACTCTTGATTTATGGGTCTTTTCTGAACTGAACATTTTTAAAACAAAAGGTCCCATGGTTTAAGAAAGTTAAAAAGTAAAAAAGGAAGGCAAAACAAAACAGGCTTGGAAAGCAGAATAACATATGGAAACAGTAAGTGAACGTTTTGCTTTGATGATGTCAAGGGCACTTTTAAGTGCTCAGATAAAGTTCATGTACTGTGCACAACAAGATACTTTTTTGTTTTGACAATTATGCTAGCCCCATTCTCTCTTTGTTTTTGGTAATGTGAATTGATTTTTAGTCTATGATCCCGTGCAAGTATGAGTAAACAAGATCACCTGCTACCTCTAAGATTAAAAGATGGCTATTTTCTAAAGAAGAAAGTGAATTTTTCAATGTTTAATCCCCTTTAATTTATTTCTCTCTCTCCCTACCACTTTTGTTTGTGCCCCCGTATATTAAAATACTGCCCTTCTTTGGCCTAACTTGTGAATCAAGCGCATAAGTTTAGCCTCAGCAGTACTCCCTGCAAACCAACTAAACTATCCTATTTGTCCTCCTTTTCTGTTTTCAATTTTGTGTGACTATCCTTGGTCAATGGTTGCCAATCAAGAAAAATGAACTAGAAAAACAAACCAGAAGAGATTCACTGCCACCTAATCTGTGAGTTGTGGTTTCTGAGATAAAAGTTGAGGCAGCTAAGAGCTGACCCACTGCTCTGTTGACTGCTCCCTCCATGGACAGAGTACATTGCACACCAGTGATCTTCCTCTGTTGCTGCAGTCTTCACATCCCCTACCCTGCTCCCCTGTAGACTTTAGTGCAATGAAACAAAGTTTTCCTAACACCAGGAAACTGCCTTACTCCCTCTGAAGCTAGAATCCAAAGGAAAGAAAGGCTCAAACAGAGCCCTGTAGAACCCCTCAGGTCGCATCAGCACCTCTTGTGCCATCCTCTTTTGTTATTTGAAGTGAGAGCTCCACTCTGTTGAAGTAAGTGCAGGGAGTCCCCGAGAAATCGGTTGCTGCCAGAATCCCTCGTTAGGGTTCCGTGTTTCCAGGGCAGAGTCTCTGCAGAGCTTTCTAAAGACACAGCCACCTCTTCCACCAGAGCTTGGAAAATCATGCCACATCCATTCTAATTCTTCCATCAGCCATCCATACTTCTATAATCCAAATGTAGCTAATGATCCTGTTACTGATGTGAAAGGCAAAATAGAGACTTCAGCCCTCCTCGAGTTGTTTTGGGACCTCTAAGACTGACAAGACACAGGAAAAATCCAGTTTCTGTCTTGAATATCAAGAACTTTTTTTGTATGTAAAATTACTTTGTAAATTCTCTTGGCAATTTTAGTGACAAGAAGGAATCATCTTTGTAGAAAAATGAGTAAAGTTCTTGTGCAAAGTTGTCTTTTAAATGTCAGGGTTTAACAAATATCAAAGATAAACAAGTAGTCTGAAAGAAGGGGAAACTTATGAAACTTACAAAGCATATATAATACCGCAAGTTAAAATTTTGTTTCCGCAAGTCTTGCTGTTAGTAGTTTGACTTTGGATGTAAGGAACTTTTGTCATTGACAAACAGATGGGACATATGATATTTACTGAGATTTGTTTTATATATATCTTTAGGATCACAAACAGCAGTTCTTTTAGATTATATTTGGACACAGATCAACTACTTAATTCCTACTTATTCTCTATGTCCACATTGGCATGGCTGTACTTGTGCATGTACACACACACACACACACACACACATTCACGCACGCGCACACACAAGCACAGCCTATTCATCCAAGCAAACGTTTGAAGGAAATTTGACCTTGAAAATGAATGAAAAGAAAAACACATAAATTGCAAATGTGATACTGAATCTAGACAAAAGACCAGGCAATAGAGAAAGTTCCTCAAAATATGTTATTGTCAGTTAATTCTCTTCTGTGATTATTCATGTCACAAATGAAAAAAAAATCAGCAGTATCATCTTAGACTTGAGCAAATATAATGAAATCTTTTCATGGAGAAGATCTATGATCCATGGTAGCAGCTGTTGCCCGTTTTTAGCAATTATAAGCATATCATTTAGTATTTATTAAACACCAAGAGTAGCAGGGTGCTATAAAATGAATGCTTTTATCTAGTTCTTTTTCTTTGAAGTTGGTGTTAAACGGGGGAATAAAAGAACACAGAGAGGAAGAGAGAAATACTTTTGGAACAATGCTAAAATAGTTTTGCAAGGTTCAATAATACATAATACAGTACAGTTGACTCTGGCCACGTTGGAGGTGTCTTGAGGATAGCGTATCCTGAAGGGAAGGATACATTTTTAGGAAATAATAAGTCTTAAGTGTGTATGATGAAGTAAAAATACAGGCCTCAAAGTCAGACAGGGATTTGAATGTATTGACTCATAATTTTTAGGGTTCCATAGGTGCAGAGCAACTGGAATTCTTGATATTATAGAAGTTTTGAGCAACTTTTATTCCCCACTTAGTTTGACATAGGCATCCAAGAGGTGTTTCTCAGCTCCTGCCTTAATGCACAGGGTAATACAACCTTGGCTCAACTCATGAATACTTCATGCTTTGGACCAGCACAATATAATAAGAGGAACTGATTTTGTGCTATAAGACTCCCTTAACACATCTCAGATTCCTCTCCTGTTCTCAACTCAGATTCACACAGTTCCTGTCTTGGGAGCTGGGGTGGGGGGAGGAGCTAACTTTTTATCTTGTAAGACTCCATGGTAAAGATACCTAATCATGATTTGTCATCTTCTCTACCTCTTTCTGTTCTTCCAACTCCTAAAGACTCTCCTTGCCTAATAATTCCCCCAGTGAATTCTGGCTTCTCTACTTTCTAGATGTGTAATCTCAACTGACTTCTCTAAAACTCTGCTGTCTCATTAGGGAAATGAGTAGAGCAATATCTGCTTCATCAGATAGTTGTGAGTATGAGTTGATTATTATATCTGGCAAAACACTGTGAATTTACTTAATGCTACTGAACTATACACTTAAAAATAGTTAAAATGGTAAATTTTATGTTTTTTGTGTTTTACCAAAATAAAAAGTATAGTATTAAAGAGATAAGCAAAGGCCTGTGCAAACAAATGGGAGACTAATTTTGACTTGGAGTATGAGCAATACTTTTCACAAGATGCATAGTTTGAAAGAATTTTGAAAGATTGCGGGATAAATGGATTTGAGCAGGTGACATTCCAAGAGTGTTTTTAAATAAACGATGAAAACCTTTGAAGTAATGGAGGCCATATTTATTCTGCTGCTCTAAATTGATTGCTAGAATGTGGTTAATGATATTAAAATATTTATGAATATATATTTCATTTCCACTCGTCTCTACCAGGAACCATAATGCAAACTTTAATCAGCATTTTCCATAACATTTGAAAGGCAATTATAAGCCAATATTAACATTTATCTTACATGGCTTCTTTAAAAGGCTCAATTGTTTAGCAGGACTGTTAAATCATTAAGCAAGTGTACGGTGAGATATTATAAACAGAGCTGGTCTGAATTCACTATTTTTTGGTCAGTGCAATTGATACTGATCAGTATAAGTGAAGTCCAGATCTTTCAAACCTGAGTGTAATTGTGCAATATCTTCTTTGGTGTAAGGGAGAGAGTAGGTTACACTCATTTCTATATTCTAAAAATATTTACGGACCATCTATTAAGTACCAAGACATTGTGTTAGCCATTAGAGATGCTATAGGAAATAGCCTGAAATCTTTACAATATAATTTGCATTCTCTTGCATGGACGGAACTTGGTGGGAAGTAAGTTTGATGGCAGCGGGCCGAATGGGCGATAGCTTTGAATAAATGCCTAAAGAATTTGGACTTCAGGGAAACATCAGAACCTTACTTGTGGCTATAATATAAAATATGAATTAGCGAGGTAAGACAAGGTTAGAGGAAGACCAGTTAGGAAATGATCAGGTTATACTAAATGAGAAGTGATGAAGGCCTGGATTAAGGAAATGGTCATAGATAATAAAGAGGAAGGGATTTGAAAGGTGGAATCAATCAGGAATGTCAAAGGGATACAGGGATGGATTAAAGATAAAAATGACTCCAATAATTTTTAGCTTGGATGCCTGGGAAGAATCAGGAACCTCGCTTTTAAATGTAGCCTCCTCTTTGGAAAGCCAACAGGATACTGAAATAAAAACTCAACCATTTATAATAATTGGCAAAGAGAAAGCAACATGAAATTCTCTCTTAAAGTTCAGCCTAGGCTACAATGTAGATGCCTCCAGAATTTTGTTTATAGAGTTCTGTCATTTAACTGCCAACTATTTATGTTAGTAAAAGGTTATTTCTTTGACTCTCTTCCACTTATATTGTTGCTGCTCTTATTACATTGGTGAAAATGTCTTATGGATTTAAAGAAAAGTTGTATTTGATAAAGATAATTTGGTTTCATTTGAGGTACTGGATGACTGACTCGACCAGTGCAGTGAGATCATCTTCCTACCAAGGTGACAGATCAATCAGAGAATTGTGTCTGGCTCTTGTATGATAATTAGGTAATTTCTTTAACCCAACTCTGGGAAAATGTTTTAGATAAGCAAATAGTGAATTCAGACCACCTCTGTTTATGATATCTCACAGTGTGCTTGCTTAATGATTTAACAACCCTGCTAAAAAATTGAGCCTTTTAAAGAAGCCGTATAAGATGAATGTTAATATTGGCTTATAATTGCCTTTCAAACGTTAGAGAAAATGCTGATTAAAGTTTGCATTATGGTTCCTGGTAGAGATGGGTGAAAATTAAATATATATTTATAAATCCCAGCAATCAATTTAGAGCAGCAGAATAAATATGGCCTCCATTACTTTAAAGGTTTTCATCGTTTATTTTAAAATGTCCTTGGAATGTCACCTGCTCAAATCCATTTCTCCTGCTCTTTTACAGTAAGCCTCCATGGTTAGTGGCTAATAATAGTGTCACTAGCCCTGTGGGTACTGGGTAAATGTGAATTGCTGGCAGTCATTACTTATGCTGGTTCTTAGCAAAAAAAATAAGCACCTGAGTGAGAGTCACAGGACCTGATAGTGGTCTTAATTTTGCCTTTGCTTGACCTTGGGGGAGGTTATAAAATCCACGTAGGCCTCAATTTTTCTATTTGCAAGATGGGAGAATAAATGACCTCTCTGGCAGGGGACAAACTGTGAACACTATGACTACAAACAGACGTAGCATGGCTAAGAGGGAAATTTGCTGTAGCAATTAAAAGCAATCTGTCAGGCCAATTTCACTTCCAACAGACTTGGCCTCAGAATTCTGCTTTTAAGCTATTCAACTGCAACCTCCCTGATTTCAGAGACTGAACTTCTTTTTCATCTTTGTATTCCCAGTGTCTGCTAATAATATGTACTCATCTGATTTCCATTCAATAATGCTTTATTGAGTATCCTCTTTGTCCTCAATGGTAGAACCAGTGTTAAAAAGCCCAGGCTCTGGAATAAGATTCCTTGGTTGCTTGATATTGAAAGCTGGCATTTTACCTACTAGATGGGTGACATTGGGCAGGTTAACTTCTCTGTGTCTCAGTTTCCTCCTCTGTGAAAAGGAGGTAATAAAACACTTCTAATTATGGATTGCTGTGAGGATTAAATGGTATTATTTGTGTAAAGCTCTTGATGCAGTATCTGCCACAGAGTAGTTGCTTAATTATTATTATTTTTTTTTTCCATGATGGTGATGGGGAAGAAGAAGTGGAGGAGAGAAGAGGAGAAGGAGACATACTGGGGGCACAGTAAATGTTTATTGAATAAATATAAGTTTTAACTATTTAGCTCCATCTGTGCTATGATATCTCGACTAGTGTCTTGACTAGTGGTCTGCCTGGGTGTTATCTTGACGTTGTCATTTGAACCAACATTGTTCTAGATTCCTGCTTTCTTGTTTTGGTACATGGCCAGACAAGTGCTCTTCTTGGTCCAACTCTGATTTATTTTGTCTCTCTTGGTTGTTATATTTATTTTCTGCCTTTTTTTCTTTTTTAAAGTCAAAATTGCACGTATCTACAGTATAAAGAGGCAAATAGTCTTACTATTCTTGTTATTAAAAACAGTAGTCCCTTAAACCTGTGGTCCCCAACCCCCAGGCTGCAGCCAGGTACTGGTCCATGGCCTGTTATGAACCGTTGCTCATCACTGCCTGAACTCCACCTACTCCCCCACCCCCCACCCCACCCCTCCGTGGAAAAATTGGGAAACTTAGGAACCAGGTCACACAAGAGGAGGTGAGTTGGAATGAGCAAAAGAAGAAGCTTCATCTGTGTTTACAGCCAGTATAGCTGCTCCCCTTTGCTTGCATCACTGCCTGAGCTCTGCCAACCCCCGACCCCCCGCACCCACTGTCTATAGCAAAATTGTCTTTCGTGAAACCTGTCCTCAGTGTCAAAAAGTTTGGGGACTTCTGCCTTAAACGCTTTTTGCATTTCCTATTCCCTAGAGGCAACGAATTTCAACTGTTTCAGCTGATCCTTTTAATACCTCCACATCTTCAAATAACATATTTTTATTGCAATTTCTTTATATTTCACTTTTAGGTATCCTCTGAATTAACCACAAAGGATGATGAAGATTTAACTGTCTTTGACCACTGCCACTCCACAAGTACACATACTTCTCATCTCTGTATCCTCCCAATAGGCATTATGAGAATGGTGCTTATTGTCACTATTCAGTATTTACACTGCTATGGATATGGAAATGATATGCACAGCAGAGCCATATAGTATACATGATTTATTTTCCTTTCCTATCTAACATTTTGTTTCCTTGGAATTAGTAATTGTCTTTTTTGGTTATGTTGTTTCATTCAGTCATTTTCTGACTGTATGGTGAACTCAACCCACACTTCACCCATTGAGTGAATTTCCTCTGAGTATGTTCAAATACATGGAGAATTAGTTTTAGTCTTATTTCTTGAAAGATTTTTCCTAAAATCTTTTCACCACTAATCTGTTACTCCTTTGCCCTCTCTTTCATTAATTCCAGATATTCCTTTTTCTTGGGTTACTTTTTAATTTGGTGATGTGTGGCCTCCAGTAATTTCCTGAAGAAGGGAGCACAGAAAGAAAATTTTTGAGACCTTTCAGGACCAAGAATATCTTCATAATATCCACACTTAATTGATATTATGGCTAAATATCCAGTTCTTTGTAGGAAATCTTTCATTTTTTTCTCTCTGAAAGATTTTGAGATACTTTGTTTATTCTCTGTTCTCAAACTTGATGATGATACATCTTGGAATGGATTTGTTTTCATATACTGTGTTGGTCACAATATAGCCCATTTACTCTGCAAACTGAGTTCCTACAGTTCTGGAAAATTTTCTTTATTTATTTGATGATTCCTCTCTCTCTCTCTCTCTCTCTCTCTATATATATATATACACACACACACATACATATACACACATATATATATGATATATATTTCTCTCTCTTTCTCTATTTCTCTCTTCTCTTTTCATTCTTTCTGGAATACCTTTTACTCTGAAATTCAATTTACTAGATGGGCCCTCTAGTTTTTTAAACCTTTTCCTCCTATTTTCCATTTCATTGTCTTCTTGCTTCCTTTTTTTTATTTTCCAATTATTCAACTGAGACATTTTCATTTCTGCTACAATATTTTTATTTTCAAAGTTTCTTTTTATTCTTTAAACGTTCTTGTATTTTATATCACTTGTTTCTTGATTCATCAGTGCAGTATCTGCTGTTACAAACTCATGATTTAAATGTTATATTTGTGTTTAGTAGTTTGTTTAGTTCCCCACCCCACCAATTACATAGTCTTCCTTCAAGTGTTTTGTTTCTCTTTCCTGTCTGTTTTGGTCTCTGTCAGTTATTTTAGAGGCATGCCATTCATAGCTGGTGATCATCAGCTGTCTGCTCATATTTAAGAGTGGGACATTCAGAAGCTAATTGGAAAGCTCTGTATGTATAAATGAGGCTTCTCAACTCCTGGTTTTAATATAGGGATGTCTGACTGAGGTATTTCCTTGGGGAACTTCCTATGTCCATATTTTTAGTTCTTTTCTTTTGGGCTGGGCAGATTCCTCAGAAAAGTGTTTTCCAGTTTACTGCCTAGTGGGGATATGGCTGGCTTCCAGAATTATAGAAGAGACAGAATCAGGAAAAAGGCTGAGGTCACAAAATTCAGTATGGATGCTCTTACTCTCTCATGCCCCATTTCACACGGTAGTCCTGACTTTGCCGTCTGAGGACTCTGAGCCCAGACACCCCATGATTTAGTATTTTCAGGGAATAAACCTTACTTTATGTTGAGCTATGAGAGAAAATCTTGGGATATAACTGGTGTTTAAACATACTTTCAACCAAATCTTCCTTTTTTTAAAAAAAAAACCAATTTCACTCCCATTTCCAAAGACACTCAGTGCTGCTAATCCTGAGGTATAAAATAACTCGCTTTTGTCTTTTCCTACTGCTGGCTAAATATGTAGTGTGTGCTAAATCAGTTTCTTCTCATCTCTCAGCTTTCCAGCTTCTAAAATTATGAAACTGTATTGCTGTTGTCTCTTCTTCCATTTTATTGGTCCTTGCAGGTTTATGTCTCTTAAATATCCTTTTACTGTTGTTTAAAGTATTTAGGTGATTTCCCCAAGTTATCCAGCTCTACATGGCATAGCTAAGAGCTCAACCCAAGTTGCATTTTTTTCCTGTCTCACATTGCACAACCTTTATGCTGAGTTATATTTTTATTTTCTGCATCAGCATTTAATTGGCATAGCATTTATGGCATTTTTAATCCTTATTAATAGATAAGTTCTGGGTGGTTATATATTTGATCATTATCTGCTTGATGAAACTAAGAGAGTAGGATACTAATGAGAGACTGTAGAACATGAATCCACTTTCCAGCTTTTTTGAGAAGCTATCGTACCTTGTACTGGTGGAAGTTCAGGGGCAGAAAGATGCAGAGTTGATGGGGATGGGGTGATCAGTAAGAGCATTTACCTGATTTTAGGGGGCTTGGTATCAGGAATGGAGACACTGATATCCTGCAGGACATCTTTGTTACCCAAATTAGATTCCAAAGACAACCATAATGGAGGGGTTATGTGAATGGGCTTACACATTGGACAGGCCTGCGTTTGAATGCTGGTTTTACCACTTACTAGCTGCATGACCTGGAGTTTTTTTCTTAACCAGCCTAAGCTTCATTTTTTTCTCATAAAATGGAGGTAAAAAAAGTGTGCTGAGCTCATAGGGTTGTTGTGATAATAGAATTAGGCACTCAAGACTGTGGTTGCCACTTGGCAAGAAGTCAACAAATATTAGCCCTTATTAATAATATTATTCAGATACAAACAATAGGGATCTTATTGAGCTTTAGAATCTCATACATCTACAGCTATTCCAGAAAACAGATTCCAGTCTCCAAACTGAGGAAAGTTTCATTCTTTTCCTCTATTTGTACATTTCATGTTTGTCTTCTCTCTCTCCACCCTCATCCTCAGCTATATATACTACATGTATATTTTAGCCCCAAGTTCTCTGCTTTGACCATTTCTTAATAGGGTAATTTTATTCTTTCACATTAGCCTTGGGTGTATGCTGAAACTTCATCTGAAATGAAAGTTTGATTGCAACCATTATCAATATCTTGGGCCCTAAATCACCTTTGAGCAATTACACACCCAGGAACCCAATTGATTACTTTTCAGCTTTGCTGAACTTTATCATAAGGCTGTTACTGGCCAAAAATTGCTCTTGTTTTACAGGCCCCGGATTTCAGGTGGGAGTGAGTGAAATACTACGCTGAAGAAAATCTTTTTATTCCCATGCTCCAGGTCAAATTCTGTCTTTCCTGCATAAAGCAAGGGTATGTTTCTCTGAGGCACCAGGGTAGAATTCTGCCTGGTGGGATGGTGGATGTCACAAGATCATGGAATGTGAGAACTAGGAAGAGGGACTGATCCTTTTCTTTTTAATAGGGTAATTAACTGGTTGCAGAGGGCTCTCAATCTTTGTGTAATTATTCAAAGTCTGGATTTTAAAGATATCAAATCATTGTTAGCTGGCTCTACTTGCTTTTTGTTTCCATCCTATGCGATATCAGACCTGAACAGGTACAGCCTTCCTCCAGTTCAGTGAGCCTTCTTGCTATAGCTGGTTTGGTAGGTCTCGGATTGTAAGGGTAAGAGGTGAGTAGAGAGAAGAAGAGAAAAAGTCAATTAAAAAAGAAAAAAAATCATTATAGACCATCTTGGCTTTTGACCAGTGAAAAGAAACCTGAAGCCTGAGGACTATGACAAAGTTTTTCATCTTTTTACTAAACACACGATACCACTCTGTGTTTAGCCCTTGTGTCCCACTCTGACATGCCATCCCCATGAGAAGCAGGTTGGGAATTTGTGGTTTTGGCACAGGAAAGTAATTTCCAATGCCAGGAATCACTTGGAGTCCAACTGGGTACTTGGCTTCATGCAAGAAAGAATTCAAGAGCTGGCTGACAGTATAAACTAAAAGCAAGTTTTATTTAGGAAATATAGAAGATCTACTCCACAGACATAGTAGAGGCTAGTTCTCCCAGCTGAGGAGAACAGCCTCTTTGGTTTTTTTTATTTTTTTTGAATTTAAGCAATGGCTTAATCATAAGCTAAGCAGGGGAGGAATATTCATGTTATTTCTTGGAAAGGGGTGGTGATTTCCTAAACCTGGGAACCTTCTTCCCATTTTTTAAATGAGGTCCCTCTTGGAACCATCACAGTGTTGGTGGGAGTTTCTTTTAGCATGCTAACATATTATATCTAGGGTATAATGAGCTGCAAGGTCAAACATTGGCTAATTTCCTTGCCATCTTGGTTTTGCTCAGTCTTAACTTGTTCTTTACCACATCCTATCTTTGATCAGGGTGGTTAGGGGCTTTTGACTCTGTTAAACGGTGCCTGCTGGTTCCCTATCTCAATTTGACTATTGTATAATGTGTGAACTTAGGGTTTTTTTAAAAAAACAACAACAACAAAAAAAAAAAAACAGAGATGAAGTTGAAATAAGGGTTGCTTCATTCACAATCTGAAAACTTTCCATTCCAGACTGTTAGATCCCACATAAAAATCAAAGCTGCTAGAAGCCTCATCACACAATACATACAGTTGAGGCCACACACTATTATAGTATTGTCTATTTCAGATGTGTTTGACCTTCATTTATACAAAGGAAATAAGTTGGTTTCAAAAGTCACAGTGACAGCTGAACATTAAAACAATTTCAAGGCATTGTGATGTGGAGAGTCAAAAGGAGAGATACTGAAGACAGAATTTGTGAGTGACTGACAATAGCACTGAGGTCACAGGGACTGACTTTGCAAAGTAATTCTACACTTATGGGGATTCTTGTGTATGTACAGCAAAGCAGTAACTGCTTTGCTTAGAATCAGTCAGGTAAAAGTCCTTAAAACATTAATTGCCCAAGTACAGAGGGACAAGAGATTGGTGCTCATACTGTACTTCTTTATAAAAGGGGGCATGTATTTTCCCTGCTATAATTCTTTTCTAAGCTGTTGGCAAATATTATGTCATTTCTGCTTTTATTCATTATATTAAAGAAAAATTACTAAATCCTGTTAAAAAATAAGGCTGAAATTTGATACCCCTCATACATTGTATGGTTCCTTCTGTACCTACATCTCTTTCTGTATCTATATCTGTATCCAAAAGACAGTGCAGTAGCAGAGAAGGAACGAGATAGTCCACATTGATCAATTTAGCTGGAGTTTTCAATCTTGCTGGTTTAGTAACTAGGCAGAAATAAGTGACTTTTTACCACAGAAAGTCTTGATCAGTGAATTGAATATCATCTACTGCTTGAAGAAATATTAGATTGCTTTATTTTAATTTGAGAGGCAGTGTGGTAGCATGAAATAGGCCTGCATCTTTGGGATCATCTATATCTGAGTTCAAACCCTAGATTATTTCTCCCATTAACTGTACAACCTTGGGAAAGCCACTTTTCTAAGCCTCAGTGCTCTCATGTGTAAAATGCTGACATTGTAAGGCTATTGTTAACTTTAGGAAGAAGTCAGGATGTTCCCGGAGGGAACAAGGAAAATGACAGAACAGAGTAAACAGCCCCGAGGGGGTCTGATGATCAGGTAAAAGGCTCAGGTGTTGCTTTCTCTTATTTTATCCAAATTGGTCATCCTATTCTATGTTATTGCTGTTCTTCCAGGTCACCTGCCAGCATTACTACTGCATCACTCTGCACGGTGGCTTTGCATTTGAAGAATAAGCTATCTTTTCTCAGAGGGTTGGGGTTAATTTAAGACAAAGTAGTTTCAGCAGCTCAGCAAATAGCTAGCTGCTGAAGAAGACAATGTAGTTAGAAAAGCAAATGTTAAACGAGAAGAAAACAGAGGGCTGGAAATCTTCAGCCTAAATCAAAGCATAGGCGGGGGGGGGGGGGGGGGGGGGCAGCTGTGAAAACATAACAGCTGAGAGCAGAATGCAAAGATGCTGTAGTTGCTGGTCAGAATCCTTGACATATCTGTTTGGAAGTTTAATTAAATGAGAAGCAAGACTATCCTTTGTGTCTATCAACATTTGGAAAATTAAAAGTTGCATTCTTCGTCTCTTTTGGAACAATGCCTGCCCACCCTATATGAAATTAATTCAATCATTATTAAAATACTGTCCCATCTGGGACAAAGCGATTGCTCTAATAGGCCTAGAGTGAGAAAGTGACCAGGAATATAATCTTGATTTGAAAGAGTGATGTGTTCTTATTCTTAAAGAGAGGATACCTGGCTGCTGTGAACCTGTGCCAGCAAACGAACACTCAGAACAACTCTCTTAAGAGGACGAGTCAAGTAACAGTCCAACTTCTTTCATTCCATCTAGTGCAAATATATCAAAACCTTGCTCTTATACTCGCCATCTTTCACAGAGAACTCTTTGGCAATTCCACCTATTTCCCCAGGATTTACTAGGTAAGGGAAGGAGATTGTGTTACTTTAAAGGTAGATCTCTCTTTTCCAAAACACTTGTGTCCGCTAAACAGTAGTTCTCTCCTTATCGGACATTTGTTTCTTTCTGTGGTTTCAGTTACCCACAGTCAACTGCAGTCAGAAAATATTAAATGGAAAATTTTAGAAATAAACAATTGATAGAGTTTTAAATTGCATGCTGTTCTGAGTAGTGTGATGAAATCTCACGCAGTCCCACTTTGTACCACTCAGGGTATGAATCATCCGTTTGTTTGGCTTTCCCATGCTGTATAGGCTGCCCACCCATTAGTCATCCACATCGTCTGCTCCTGACATCCAACTGTTGACACTGTCAGGGATCAAGGATCATCCAGAGAAGATTATCCTCCTTCTGCTGGATCATCAGAAGGTCAGTTGCAGCCTCACACTACATCACAATGCTTACATCACTCATTTCTCTTTGTCTCATCATGCAGGCATTTTATTAACTTACATCAGCACAAGAAGAAAGGTGAGCAGTGCTGTACAATAAGATATGGCTCCATCTTCAGGCTCCACTTCTAATTATATTAATAGTTCTCTTGCTGTTTCCACCACATATGCAGTGACTTCCTTCACTGAAGTCTTGAATCCCTCAAAATCATCCATGAGGATTGGAATCAACTTCTTCTAAATTCTTGTTAATGTTGATATTTTGACCTTCTCCCATGAATCATGAATGTTTTTAATGGTATCTTGAATGGTGACTCCTTTCCAGAAGGTTTCCAATTTACTTTTATCCAGATCCATCAGATGAATCACTGTCTATGACAATTATAGCCTTTCAAAATGTAGTTTTTAAATAATAAGACTTAAAAGTTGAAATTACCCCTCAATCTATGGGTATAGAATAGATGTTGTGTTACCAGGCATGAAAACAACATTAATCTCCTTGTACATTTCCATCAGAGCTCTTGGGTGACTAGGTGCATTGTCAATGAGCAGTAGTATTTTGAAAGTAATCTTTTTTTTTCCTGAACAGTAGGACTCAGTAGTGGGCTTAAAACTATGATGTAAACAGATGTGCTGTCACTCAGGCTTTGTTATTCCATTTATAGACCATGGGCAGAGTAGATTTAGCATAATTCTTAAGGGCCCTAGAATTTTCAGAATGGTAAATGAGCATTGGCTTCAACTTAAAGTTGTCAGCTGCATAAGCCCCTAACGAGAGAATCAGCCTGTCCTTTGAAGCTTTGAATCTAGGCATTGACTTCTCTTCTCTAGCTATAAAAGTCCTAGGTGGTATCTTCTTCCAATAGAAGGTTTCATCTACATTGAAAATCTGTTGTTTAGTGTAGCCACCTTTATCGATTATTTTAGCTGTATCTGGATAACTTATTGCAGCTTCTCCGTCAGCATTTTCTGCTTCACCTTGCACTTCTATGTTATAGGAATGGCTTCTTTCCTTAAACTTCATGAACCTACCTCTGCTAGCCTCCAGCCTTTCTTTCTGCAGCTTCCTTACCTCTTTTATCCTTCACAGAATTGAAGAGATTTAGGGCCTTCCTCTAGATTAGGCTTTGGCTTAAAGGAAGATTATGGCTGGTTTGATCTGCTATCCAGACCACTAATACTTTCTCCATATCAGCAATAAGGCTGTTTCACTTTCTTATCACTCATGTGGTCACTGTACTAACACTTTTAGTTTCCTTCAAGAACTTTTCCTTTGCATTCACAACTCGGCTGTTTAGCTCAGGAAGCCTGGCTTTCAGCTTATCTTGGCTTTCAATATGCCTTCCTAACTAAGCTTAATCATTTCTAACTTTTCATTAAAAGTGAGAGATGTGCTACTCTTCCTTTCACATTAACACTTAGAGATCATTGTGGGATTATTAATTGGTCTAATTTCAATATTGTTGTGTCTCAGGTAATGGGGGGCCCAAGGAGAGGGAGAGACATGGGAGTACAGCTATTAGGATACCCACAATATTTACCAATTAAGTTCACTGTCTTATAGGGGCATGATTAGTGGTACCCCAAAACAATTAAAATAGTAACATGAAAAACCACCAAACACAGATCACCATAATGGATGTAATAATAATGAAAAACTTTGAAATATTGTAAGAATTACCAAAATGTGACACAGAGACCAAAAATAAACACATGCTATTGGAAAATGGCACCAACGGACTTGCTTAATGTAGGGTTGCCACAAACTTTCAATTTTTAAAATTCTCAGTATATGTGAAGTGCAATAAAATGAGGTATACCTGTGTGGGGGAAGACACAGCATATATGGAGTTCAGTGCCAATCACTGGCAATTTCAGGCATCCACTGGGGGTCTTGGACTGTATGTCCCATGGATTGGGTGGTGGAGGTCGGGGGGTGAGTGACTGTAGCTTATTCAGTGAGAACCACATAGCCCTATATCCACTTCTGTTTCTGTCATTGTCTCTGTTACAGGAACAAATTAATTTTCTGCCACTGTCTATTTCCATTATAATCCTTGTCATTTGAACAGATTCATTATGGACCATTTTTGGTTTCTTTTTACTGTGTTTGTCAAAAACTAGAGATTGTACAATGAGGATAAGAGCAGAAATTTCATTAGGATTCATGAAAATTTATCAGCTTCCATGACAACCATGATAATGACATATTGTAAGAGGGGATCAGGGCTCAGTCCTGGTGCACAAGGTTTGTGTGAGTGGACATGTGAGTGGGTGGCTGGGAGGCTGGGAGCAGCACTGCAGGAGAGAAGAGTGGAGATAAAGAGTGCAGAGGGTGTTTGCAATTTTTCTCATGGATGGAGCTTAGCAATTATGTTTTAGTTCCTAGAACTAGGAACTTCTATTTATGACAATTAATATTAATTGGTTTTCTTTTAATGGTAGTATCGTATGGGAAAAAAAGGATGCAGGCAGATTTTGTTTGGAATACTAGCTCTGACTTAACCACTTTGTGCCTCAGTTTCCTTACATGTAGAATGAGGATAATATTAATAATAGAACCTCCTTCATATGTTCATTGTGAGCAAGAAATGAGTTGTGAGGGAGGGTATAGCACTTAGAGAAGTTCCAGGCACATAATATACATTTATACTGTGCTAGTTGCTTTGAATTTTTGATCCTCAGTTTTTCTTATCTGTAAATTAGGGATAATAATTGCTTTTTGGGGTTGTCGTAAAGAATAGAGATAATGAATATAGAGGACTAGGTCCTGATTCACAATGGATTTAATAATAAGTGTAGGCATTAGCTTCTCTCCAGATACAAAGTAGGTCTAAGAATCATTAAAAAAGGATGATGTTCATGCATAGCCTTCACCATTAGTTCACTGATTGACTTTGACCATCTAGCAGCATAGTGATCATTAAAGCCCTCCTCTTTTAAGCTCTCTTGGCTATCTCTCAGTTTCTGGGCTGGCTTCTATGCTTTTCTCTTTTGTATCTTTGTCATAGGCTCTAGACAATCGCCTTCACTCTCTCGCTGCAGACTGCCTCTCCTGGGCTTCCCTTCTGCGGGCCTGGCTGCAGACAGTTGGTTGTCACAGGTCCTCTTTCGTGCTTTTCTAAAGATAATCACACAAGCCCTTTCTTTTAAATGCTTTACTACTAATCCCTGGAAGGAGGCAAGAAGAGTACATATGGCAAAGTAACATAGATTTAGGAATTTTACACAGCACATAGAGTCCCTAATTCTCTGTTTTATTGCCTGAAGTCCTGTGTTAGCCTTCTGCTCTTTTGTTTTATTCTTGATACTGGAATTTAGATGACTAGGCCTCTTGATACTCAGGCTTGCAGCTGTAATGCAGGCACCCAGATAAGTGAATTCATGTCCTGTCTTGGGCTTCTTGTGCCCAGAAGATATTTGCATTTCTGAGACCTGGGTGATATTTAACAATGGTTGCTCCCTAAGTTTCTGTCCCCACAAATCACACAAATTATGGTTTGGCTCTTGCTATTTTGGGAACTTCTTTTTCTTTCTATTCTGTATCTATCTGGAGGCAAAGCATCTTTTGGGTTTAACCAAATTCACCTCTACCATAGGGCTGCTCCTTAATATTTCAGTCTTATCAATAAATGTGGTGCTTGGTAGATACCAGGCATTGTACCTACACTAATTACTCCTTTTACCAAAGCCCAGGCAAATCCTAGCTAATGCTATAGAATTTAGCATTTCTCCATAATGGTTCCTTATATAATGATAGTGAATAATTATGTTGTATAGTACTTTTATTTTTCTCAAAACTTTCTCATATCTTTGAGTATTTTATCTTTTCAGTAACCTTACCAAACAGGTAGGATCATTATTTCTTTTTTCCATTTGAAAAATAAATAAATTAAGTCCCATAGAACATATGTGTGTATGGTTTGGGGTGTTTTTGTGTAAATGACTTGGGTAAGATCTTATAGCTAATCTGTAGTCGAGTGGAGACTGAAATGTCAGGCTTCTTTTCTTCAAACTTGTACTTGATGCATGGGATCATCCTACTTTCTCATACCCTACTGCGCCCTTTATATTTTAATCTATGAGTATATCAGTTCCAAATACCCATCTTCCCCCCCCCACACACACTTGCAGGTGAAAGTTCTTATCAATGATCTTTTAATTCATTATAATTAATGTAAAAATTGTGTTTTATTAATGAAAAGTATGTTCAATATTACATTGGTGCTATCTATAATATGCATGCATAGTTATATACAGCAGAAAACTATTAGATTTGTCATCATGCTTACAAAATATAAGCTTCTCTGCAACAGATGGAGCTTGTCGGATCTGCAGCAGCACCTCTTGTTATCTTTCTAGCTGTTTAGAAACTACAAATTAGGGCAGACTGGCCAAAGTGTTCTTAGAGTATAGGAGCTGCACCTGCACAATTTTTTTAAAACATTGAATAAACTGAGATAAAACAATGAATTTTTTTGCTGAAAAACAGTATGCCAATGTGAAAGCATGAGGAATTAAGAGTACCAGGACCACAGATGGATGCTAAGAACATCAGCCTAATGGCAAACTTGGCATTCCCTTCCTTTGTGAGAACTCAACCAGACTCTCCCGTAGGTTGTTCCAGCAGCAGGACTCGGCATATACATCGTGAAGGCACATACAAATTAAAAATTCTGCCTGTTGAAAATAAGGGAAGAGACTCTCTAACTGGCCTTTTCTTAGAGTAATTACTTTAGAAAATTTTTAATTGAAAGTTCTTTCTCCATCTCTTTGAAATGTATGTAAATCTTTTTAAGAGTTAAATAACCCTCTTGTTAGCTTTACAACCCAGGAATGTCTTTCTCAATGACCTGGGAGCCACCTCTTTGAAATATAATCTGGGTAGGAGCCTAACTTGAACTTGTGCCTTGTCTCAAGTTTCAAAACTACCTCTTGTTGTAAACCTGTGAGAAGTCTATATTTCCTTTGGGTAAAGCCAATTACCTAATGCAGATGGTCACCCTGACTACCAAGTGAATTTAGGATGAACTATGAGTGACAAATGGTGCTGTCAAGTCCTCTTACTTTAGGACTAGTTGTTTATCTTAAGAACAAATATTTAATGGGTTATATCTGCTCAGCTATATATAAGGGTGAGATTTCCTTCTGTTTTTACAATCTCTTAGCAGATTGAATATGATGTCATCACATTCTGGTGTAAGCTTATTCAATAATAAAATTGCTTTTCTTCCCTTACTTTGTGTAGAGGTTTTCTAGGTTGGGAGGAAATTTTTTTTCTTAATTATATTTCCCAACAATATGTGTGCCTTGAATGAGCAAAACTTGTAAGGAGAACAATTGTATGGCAATGACAGAGAGTATTATTTTGTATTACACAGCTGCAACCAAAGTATTAGTTCCTTAAGGGCTGTTTCTGTGTCTTCTGTCCAAATTTTTGTATGCCGCAAGTACTGAAAATATCATGATATGGGACCTTTAGATAAATTTTGTTTGTGTGGCCACCATAAAGTCCTGGATAAATATTTTATCTAATTTGTTTTATCTAACATGGTCAACTTGCTACAAGTATTATAGCACAAAATTATGCTATAAGGATTTTGATTAATAGTGAGCAGAACATATTGCATCGAGCTAGTTGCAGCCATTTAAAGCTGATACTGGCAATTTTCCAGTCTCTTAAGTCCTCTTCCCTTGCTCATGAGGACTGGAAAATTGCAGCATTAGGTTCAAACCTCACCATTTCAACCCGTGTTGATACAACTTGAAGAAGACTCATCTGGGTTCAGTAATCATCAGTATATTAGACTTGTTCCACAAATCTTCAGTCATATCTCGATTTCTCTCGAGGGAGGAGGGAAAGCCAACCAACCAACTTTAGTTTTCTTTTTCCCAGTGTTGCCATCTTATAACATAACATAACATAAACATTGCTTCTTCTGTAGATATTTTTCTGGCAAAGAGGTACCTCTGATCTTTGTTGAAATCTTTAGCTCCTTAGTGAATCCACTGATCCATCTTCCTCCATCACTTAATGCCAAAGGGAAAGCTTAGGCAGCTTTCTCTAATTAGTCAAAATTGTTGATTAATTTTTTACTGTGTGTTACTGAAACCACAAGGAGGTTTTGGCCTAGGTCTAGTTGCTTATCACACAAGGATCCAATTATTGAGACAACCAGGATTGCCAAGAAAGAAAAGAATTTTTTTAGTACAAAAGATGTCTTGAGTGAATGGGAAAAGCTACCTCAAATCTGTCTCCCTGACTAACGGAGATCATGGGCTTTTTAAGAAGGTGCCATGTGCCTTGGGGCAAGCCAAAAGGGATGGTGAGTCTTGGTGTCAGGAAGTCTGTCCTGGGGACTTTCGAATCTCAACTTCTTTGTCTCTCAAAAAATAAACAACTCAAAAGATCAAGTAGTTAGTTAAGGGAGAGGATTATAAAAAACATACAGGGGTCATTGAAATTTGTTCAAGGAGCCAGTTACAACTGCCTTCTTGTTTTTAGTTCATTCCTTAATCTTGGGGAGTGAGGACATTGATATATCTGGTTGCTTCCTGCTGAAATGGGACATAGTTGGGTTATGAGGAAGAATGAAAATATTGGGCCTGTAACTGAAATATTTTAGTACATCTAGTTGAGTTGCCACCTTCTCCCCACCAAGGTAGCAAAGTATATCAAAGGAAGTACCCATCCCCCACTGAGAACCCTCCCAGGAAATATTGGACCAGTGTCCCCAGATGGAATTTACATCCAAAATTTCCTCATCATTTATGAAAACAGCTTTAGGGAGGATTTCCAACAAGCAGGTGTCCAACATTGTCCAACTGTTTAGACATTCATAGGTCCACGGTTTTTTTCCCATTGACCCTCTAGACAAAAATATAGTCAGAGGGTGAAACCAACAGTACCTGCTCCTGTTTGCCTGTCCCTCTGGAAGCTGGCATCTTATCAATTTCCCTAGACCTTGGGGAAACCTCATTTGCTGATGTACTACTATTGTACAAATAGGGATAGCCAATTTCCTGGCTATCCAATTGGAGGAAGGGGATTAGGGCTGACTGATTGGACAACTGCCAGGCTGCTCTTCTGGCCCTGAAGCCTACCTACCACATACAGTTCTCTGATATCCCCAACAGAGCATGATGGCTACCTCCCTGGGCAGTAAAATGCCTTTTAACAGCTCAATAATTTATGGTCCATATTTAATATTCTTGTTTTCAGAGGTGAGGTACCCTTGTTTCTTCCAGATAGCTTTATGAGCATTACCACCATAAAGGCACTCTTAGAATCAGTCAGTCTAGTAAGTGCAATTAACTTATTCTTCTGTACAAATGTCCCAGGGGGGAGGGTAGGGCTTGTGGCTAAATTATCTGTTGGCCAGTAACCACAGCACACCCAGCTTTGCATTGTCCCTGTTCCATAAAGCTGCTTCTATCCATAAAGAGCTCTTCATCTGGGTCCAACAGGGGCTGCTCAATCAATTCCAGGAGACTACAATACACTTAGTCAACAATCTGAATGTAATCATAGAATGGGGAATGAGTGCCCATAGGCAGCAAGGTGGCTGGAGTTAAGGTGGACACCACCTTTGGAGTGACATTAGGATTATCTAACAAAGTAGCCTGATTTTTAATTTCTTGTCTGGCCACTGGCCATTAACCAAAAGCCTCCCTTTTGTCCTAAAGTAGTTAGCACCAGGTATTGGCAATGGAGAACAGGTTAGAGCCAGAGAGACTGGATAGTTTTTAAATTCTGGAGATACCAGGTAAACTTTGCTATTTACTTAGTATTTGTCTTGACTCTGAAAACAAAGCAAAAAGAATCAGTAATGTTTTAAATAAAAAGTCATAAAAATGTTTGAGTCTTTTCCATGACTTTTTCTTGAACTTTTCTTGGACCATAGCTGATTATAAACTGTTGTTTGAGAGGAATCAAAATAAAATAATAATTGTTTGTAGATAATAAAATTCTTAGAATAGCCATGGTTAAAGATACAAAGGAGACTTGGTTATTTCTGTGGCACACAACAATGTAATGTAATAATTATAATTACTATTGATAACATATATCAAGATGTATAAAAATTTTAGGAATCTCATAAAATATTGGAATACATATTCATAACACATTCATAAAAATATAACCCAAAGAAAGTTAAACACCATTTCATATTTGACAATGTTTCCTATATGGTTTTAACAATACCAGATAAGCCTAATACATTTCTCTTGGACTTTTATTGCTCTATTATTAAAAAGCTAGTTTGAGGTTGAAAGGACTGAATTTAGAAATTTGCTCTTGGAAAGTTTGTCAACTAGTAAAGGTTTAAAATATTTGTTCCAAATAGAAGCACATGTCACTGTATAATATTGGTCATTTATTTAACCAAGAGTGATAGTTGTCAAAAGACTTTAAAGGCAATATAGGAAGTTACATGGGTGTAAAAACCTTAACCTTTTTAAAATTTAGTTTTTTTAGTTAGTCAAAAACCTAATGTGGATTATCTTGATAAAGCATAAAATCTTTGTTTCTTTTAGGCTGCTTACTCAAAAGGTAAAGAAAACTTTTTTTAATGTGATAGTTTTTTTCTTACGGAAAACCCATTTAGACAACTTGGAAGTCAAACCTCGTGAAAAGGATACCAGAATTTATGAGACATAAGAAGACTATGTCCAGGGTTGTGAGTGAACATTATGTTAATATTATAAAGGAAACAAGAAACTAGAAAACTAATACCTTGAGAAGGGGAATACACAACTCTTAGTAACAGCATAGGAAGATTTTTTGACCATATTGCACAATTCAGACGTATCAAGAAATTAAGTAGAAACATTGCTTTTCAGACCTTTAAGGTAAACATTTCAGCATCAGACCTTAACATCAGACTTAGAACAAGAGCAGGGAAATAGTTACAGGAGCTGATGAAAAGGTTGAAGGAGAGGGTTATCATCTCAGGTCTTCTCAAGGGGAGGAAAAGCTAAAAGCAGTAATAAATAGCAAAAGTTGAACTTCTGAGATATAAATCTAAAAAGTTTCAAAAGAAGCAGATTATAGAATTAGAATTAAAACGTCTTGTAATTTTATCAAGCAAAAACTGATATTTTAAGAGAATCCTGTTGTTTTAACCTAAAATTTTTCCTTTTAATTATAGCCAACTTGATCACATACAAAATTCCTTTATAAATTTTTGTAACTTACATAGGTAATCTGTGACATGACTGGACTTACTGTTCCCTAAATTTTTCTTAAATAATCAGTCATTTTACTTTAGGACCAAAAATTTACTATATAAGATCTTTTTCATATAAAATTATATTCTGTTTAAACTTATTTATCAAAATATAACTTTATAACTTTCTAAGCATCTCTCTCTCCTTACTGTTTTTTATCTGTTTTATAAAAACCTTTAAATAACCTCCAAATTAAACAAAATTATTCTTTGTAATAAAGAGCAGCACTTTGTGCCCATTTTATACTTTTTTCTATAAAACACATCTTACATATTTATTTTTATCTCACTTTACATATAGTATTACATATATTAACCAGAAATTTTAACTCCCAGTAACCCAAGTCTGAATGAAAACCTACAAAGCAAGAAATCTTAAATTGTCTATAGCATTTATCTCATTTACATTTACTTAATTTATTTTAGCAGTTTACTTAGATTCTAGTTATCATTTCAAGTAATTTTTCTGTTAACCAGTTCTATAGCCTGTGAATATTAGATATACAACCAATATGATTAATTGTGCCCTGAATAAAGTCATGCCATGGCTATACAAATTTAATATCTAAACATATTTTCCTAAGCAAAATTGAGGGAAAAGAAAAGGAAAAGAATTTTAAAACACATATCAAGAAACAATTACAAAATGTAGTTTTAATTATTAATATTACTTTTAAACTTAAAAAAAACCTACCAAGATAACAAATATAAATATTCTAGTAAGATTTGCTATTCTGGATAATGTAACATCTTTAAGTTCTATAAATATAGTAGAAGGTTTAGAACACATCCTGCTTAAAGATATTAACTAATTAGATCTTTCTAAAACACTGACATTCAAAAATAAAATTTATTGACATGACATCACCTGACTGTAGGCCAAATAAACCTCTAACATCAATCCTTAGCATCTCAAATAATGATACAAAGTCATAACATTATTACATAAGGATCAAGATCAAGCTATTTTAAAAACAATCTACCCAAAGGAAAAAAAGACATTCTACAAAAAAGACATCTGCACTAGAATGTTTATAGCAGCACAATTCACCATTGCAAAGATGTGGAAACAACCCAAGTGTCCATCAATACATGAGTGGATTAATAAAATGTGGTATATGTATACCATGGAGTACTACACAGCCACAAAACAATGCTGGTTTAGCACCTTTTGTATTATCCTGGATAGAGCTGGAGTCCATTCTACTAAGTGAAGTATCCCAAGAATGGAAAAACAGGCACCACATTTATTGACCATCAAATTGTTATTAACTGATCAACACTTATGTGCACATATGGTAGTAACATTCATTGGGTGTTGGGCAGGTGGGAGAGGGGAGGAGGGCATGGCTATATTCATACTTAATGGGTGCAGTGCACACTGTCTGGGAGATGGACACACTTGAAGTTCTGACTCTGGTGGGGCAAAGGCAATATACATAACCTAAACACTGGTACCCCTGTAATATGCTGAAAAAAATACATATGAAAATTTAAAAAGTATAATATTTTTATGGAAAAAAATATAAATCTTTACTGAAAACCCAAACAAATGGGGAGACATGATTTTGATGGAAAATCTCAAATCATAAAGGTCTTCATTTTCTAAAATTAATCACCAAACTCATATCATTTCCATACAAAGTCCCACTGGGATTTCCCACTGATCTTGACAAGCTGATTCTAAAGTTCATATGGAACAACAGATGACCAAAAATGGTCAGGACAATTTCGAAGAAGAATATCAAAATAGGGGGACCCCAATTACCAGATATTAAGAATCATTATAATGTACTAATTAAAACAACGTGCTATTAACACAGAGATAGGTAGTAAACTTGTACAGAAACACATACATACGGATAGTTGATATATAACAGAGCTTATGTTGTAGATCAGGGGAGAAAAAAGGGATTATTGAAGAAGTAGTTCTGGAACAATTAGTCATCTTTATGAAAAAAGTGAAATTGGAACCATTCCCTACAACATATTGTGAGAACAATTCTGTTTGGATTAAAAATCCATGTGAAAAACAAAACTGTTTTTAGAAGACAATATTGGATAATATCAGTATGACTTTGGTATCGAGAAGGATTTCTTTAGAAAATGAAAAGCAAAACCATAAAGGGAAAGATTGATAAATGAGCTACATTAAATATTTAAATCTCTCTGCATTAAAAGACACTAAAAAGAGAATCAGAAGGTATTTGTCACAGAATGAGACAAGATTTTTGAAACAAATTAAGATCTAAGATTGTGCAGCACACTCAGAGAACTCCTGGAAGACAAGAAGATAAGTACAAACAATACAATTTAATAATAAGAAAAAGATATGATCAGACAAATCACTGAATAGAAAACTCCAAAGGCCAACCAATCTGAAAAATGCTTAGTATCAATAGTATTCAGGAAAATGCAAATTAGAACTACAATGAGGTAATATTTAGTACAAATGAGACTGACAAAATGAAAACGATTAACGATTTCTAGTGTTGCAGGGAAGTGGAACCACAGGCATTCTCACACACTTCTGGGAGAAGTGTAAATTGATACAATGACTTGGGAGAGCAATTGACAAAGCTGGTAAAGGAGTGCCTACCCTCTGACCCATGTATTAAAATGTTCACTGAAGCATTGCTTGTAATAGCTGAAAAATTGGAGACAACATAAATGTCCATTAAAAGGAGAAAGGATAAATCAATCCTGGTATATTCATACAACAGAATCCTTTACAGTGGTTAAAATTAATGAACTAGAGATAAATGTATCCATATGAACAAATCACAAAAACATAAAGCTAAGTGAAGAAAACAAATTGCAAAAGAATACTGTGTTAGTTCAGGTCCTGTATAACGCAAGCACCAAGAAAAGATTAGATGTGCAAGAATTTATTAGGGGAAATGCCTTTGAGAAATCATGAGAGGAGAAGGTGGGGAGAGCTTTCAGACCATATTGCCAGGTCTGAACCCTGTGGATAAGCCAGACTGGTAGAGAGAGTTTAGGAATCGAAGTTGTCCATTAAAGAAGTCCTGTATCTTGTAGGATGGGCCTGCATTAGTAACCCCTAGTCCTCAGTTACTGGCTAGGAGTAGCCTGTGGGAAGCATGGCATAGGCAGGCGTGGGACCCAGAGGGCAGCAAGTAAGGCAGTGAGACAATTATGCCCACAAGAGGAGGAGATCTGACTGGCACATTTTCATGGCCACCACGAAGATCTATGGAACGATTCCAATGATATAAAGTTAAAACCTGCAATACAATTCTATGTGTTGTTTGTGGGTGCCATACATATACAGGAAAAATGTCAGAACATGCCTTGGAATACAGGCCAAATTCAGGATAATGGTTGGCTACAGGGGTGGGGGAAAGAGGAAAATGAGAACAGGCAGGGTGCACAGGGGGATTCGTTTTGTAAATTTTTAGTTTTAAAAATCCAGACGGTGATTATGCTGATATTTACTACATTATGTTTTTAATTATCCTAATATATTTTGTAATAATTGTACACTAAAGCTAATTATTTTATAAAGCAATATAGTGGGTTACAAAAATGGTTGGGAAATCTTGTTTTAATGGGAAAATAGATGTTGAAGAGATATGTCTAAAATTCAAAACTTTCAGTTAAGACAACTGATATGAGTCAGGTTCCATAAGACAAAGTAATCACTAATTAAGAACAAGATCAGCTTCCTTTTCCATTTTGGGATATGGAAGAGAAAGATATTTTTAGAGTCACAGAATAATCTGTATGGCAACAATTGCAAATGCCCCAAAGCACAAACATGACTCTCTTTGTCTTGCAGGAGGGGAAGGTGGAACAATGCCATAGCTGTTAATTTTCTGTCATTGTTTCATTATTAATATTTGGTTGTGATGTTAGCATTTTACAGAGATAGCTAAGAGTTTAAGTAGATCCCATTAAGAACAGAAAAAGAGAATTTAATTTGCAAATCTCACTGCTTGCTTAGGCAGCTAAACTTAGGCCCATTATGTCACAGTCAACATAGGGTATTATGTATTGCAGTGGAAATAAAGAGTAAATCCTTTGTAGTTTCCACTATGTGCCAGGGACTGTTGTTGTAAACACTTTACATTCCCTAGCTCCATTCTCCCAACTACCTTATGAGTTAAAATAATATCCTAATTTTACATTTCGAAAATACACAAGGAGTTTAAGAAAGTTGCACAAGTTTGTACAGCTAGCAAACTCCCTACAATGCCTTCAAGATCTTGTATGATCCTGTCTCCTGCCTACCCCAACCTCACATCATGCCACATATCTCCATAGTAATGCTCCAGTGACACAGGCCTTTTTTTAAGTTCCTTAATCATATCAAACCTTTTCTTGCCTCAGGGTGTTCACACTTGATAACTCCCTGACCTGGAATATTATTTCGTCTACTCTTCACTTTGGTGAAGTATTTGACACAATTTTTGCCCATTTTTTTGTCTTACTATTGAGTTGTATATATTCTGGATTGTTGTCTTTTTCATTTTTGAAACAGTATCTTTTGAAGGACAAAGTTTTTAATATTTGTAAACATGTTGGATGAGGGACTTGCACTTAGAATTCACTAAAGAAGATGTACGGTGTCCAATAATGAAAGGGAAAGATGCTCAACATCATTAATCAAATGTAGGAAAATACAAACTAAAAGCACACTTAGATACTACTATACTCCCACTAGAAGAGATAAGATAAAAAAGTTTGGCTATATCAAATGTTGGTGAAGAGGTAGAGTAACTAGGACTCTCATACAGTACTGATGGATATATAAAGTGGCACAATAACTTGATAGTTTTGTAAAAGTTAAATATCTACCATATGACTCAGACATTCCATTCCATAGGTATTTATCCAATTGACAAGAAACCATATGCCAATATAAAACAAAACAAAACAAAATTTATACAGATGTTCATGGCCTCAAACTGGAAACAACTGAAATGTTCATCAACAGGTGAATGGATAAAAAGTATTAGAGTATATTTTATAGTGGAACACTATTTGACAGTAAAAAGAAATGAACTCTATTAATACATGCAACAATACAGATGGATCTCTAATTTTTTATATTAATCTTGTCTCCTTTAGCTTCACTAAATACACTTATTTATTTTAGTAGCTTTCATATGGATTTCATAGGATTTTCTATATAGATGATCATGTCATCTGCAAATAATGATTTTTTCACTTCTTCCTTTCCCATCTGAATACATTTAATTTCCTTGGATTGACTCAGTGTCCTGGCCAGGACTTTCAATACAATGTTGTATAGAAGTGATGAGATTAGACATGCTTGTATTGTTCCTGATTTTATTCAGAAAGCAGATTTGAAAAAATAGATTCTCCTTATCATATTGAGGAAGTTCATTTATCTTCCTCGTTTGGTAAGAATCTTTGTTAGGAATGAATGTTGGATTTTGTTAAATGTTTTTTTTGCAATGAGCTTATATTTTTTCATATGTTTGGTCTGTAATATGATAAATTACACTGATTTTTAAATGTTGACTCAACCTTGCATTCCCAGGATATAGCCTACATGTATTATCTTTTTTAATATCTTTAGATTTAATTAGATCAAATTTAGTTTGGATATTTTTGCATACATACTCATGATGGATTTAGTGTACAGTTTTCTTTTCTTTTGATACCCTAGTCTGGTTTTGATTTCAGAATGATCATGGTCTTATTAAAAAAGGTGAGAAGCAGTCCCCTCTTCTATTTTTTGTAAGAGTTTGTAGGAATTAGTATTAATTCTTCCTTAAATGTTTGGTCAAATTCCCCAGTGAAACCATCTAGATCTGCAATTTTCTTTGTAGAAGGATTTTTAATTACAAATTCAATTTCTATGAAAGATAAAAGTCTGTATAGGTTATCTTTTTTTCATGAAGGAGTTTGATAATTTGTATCTTTCAAGGGTTTTGCCTATTTCATTCCTGTTATTCAACTTACTGGCCTAAAATTATTTACAATATATTCTTGTTATTCTTTAATTATCTCTAGTAATCTTTTATTTCAAATTTTGGTAGTATCCCCCCTCCTTTTTTTTTCTTCCTATCATTCTGGCTAGAGGTTTATCAATTTTATTAACCTTCTTCCATAACCAGCTTTTGGTTTCACTGACTTTCTCTTTTTTCTGTTTTGTATTTCATTGATTTCAATTCTTTGTATTACTTTTATTCTTATGCTTACTTTAGATATAATTTGCCCTTATTTTTCTAGTTTCTGAAACTGGAAACTGAGGTCATTGTTTTGAAATCTTTCTTCCCTTCTAATATATGTATTTAGTGCTATAAATTTTACACTACAATTTGATTTAACTGCATCCCATACATTTTAATATGTGGTGTTTTTATTTCCATTCAGCTCAATATATTTTCTCATTTACCTTTTGATGTATGCTTTGACTTGTAGTTATTTAGAAATATCTTTTGTTTATAAAAAAGTTGGGATTTTCTAAATATATCTTTGTGATTTTTTTATTTAATTACACTATAGTTGAAGAACATACTCTGTATGGTTTGAATGATTTCAAATTGACTTATATTATGATTCAGAATATGGTCTATCATGGTAAATGTCTGTGTCCATTGAAAATTATGTGTATTCAGTTGTTAGATGGAGTGTACTCTAAATGACAATTAGGCTAAATTGTTTCATAGTGCTACTCAAGTTTTTTTTTTTTTAATATCCATACTGATTTGTTGCCTATATGTTCTATCAATTATTGAGAGAAGGGAATTGAAATCTCCCACTATATTTATGGATTTATCTGTTTTTCCTTATACTCCTATCAGTTTTTGCTTCATGTGGTTTGAAGCTCTGTTATTAGGGGCATAACATTTAGGATTGTTATGTTCTCTTAATGAGTTGACCCCTTTAACATTATGAAATGATTCTTTATACCCAATTATATTCTTCTTTGAATCTGCTTTGCCTGGAAGAAATGTAGCCCTCCAGCTTTCTTTTTTAGTATTAGCATGGTATATCTTTTTATATTCTTTTACTTCTAATATGTTTGATCCTTGTAGGAAATATATAGTTTTCTCTGTTTTAAAAAATCTAATCTGACAATCTCTGTCTTCTAATTGGGATGTTTAGACCATTTACATTTAATGTGATTATTGATATTGTCGAGTGTAAGTCACCATTGTACTATTTGCATCTGTTTTCCACATATGTTCTTTGTTTTCTTTTTCCATTTTTTCTGCCTTCTTTTGTATAACATTTCTATTATCCCCTTTTGTCCTTTGCTGGTTTATTTAAGTGTTGCTTTAGAGATTATATAGTTTGCATCTTTAACTTATGTCAATGTACTTTTAAGTAGTAGTATACTACTTCATATATAGTATAAGAAGCTTATAAAAATGTACTTTCATTTTCCTCCTCTTAGTCTTTGTGCCACATTGGTCATATATTTGATTTCTATGTATGTTATGTAGCCCCTAATACATTGTTATTATTTTGCTTTACTGAATTATATTAAAGAGATTTTCAAAATAAGAGGCAAAAGTCTTTATCATTTACCCACATTTTTACTATTAATATTTCGAGTGCTCTTCTTGCCTTCATGTTGATGCAGATTTCTGTTATCATTTTCCTTCTGCCTCAAGAACCTTTTAAAATCATATTTTTATAGTACAGTTCTGCTGGTGATAACTTCTTTTGGATTTTATGTACTGAAAATGCCTTTATTCTCCTTCATTTATAAAAGATATATACTTGCTGGGAATAGAATTATCAGCTGACAGTTTTCTACTTGAGTAATTTAAAGGTGTTGTTTTGCTGTCTAATTATGGGCTATATATTTCTGCTTCTTTGTATGCCTGTTAATTTTTTGATTGGATGATAGGCATTGTGAATTTTACCTTGTTAAGTACTGGATATTTCTGCATCCCTATAAATGTCCTTCAGTTTTGTTCTGAGCTACTGACCTTAAAATACTTTGTTCCCTTCAAGACTTTCTGTTAAGCTCTGTTAGGCAGGACCAGAGCAGCCTTTGTTCTAGAACTAATTTTGTTTCATTGCTTAGTCAACATCTTTTGAATATTCTACCCCATGCTTGGTTAGTTTCAAATTTTTTTTTTCTGGCTCATGGGAACTCACATATTTTTTGCTCTGTGTCCCCTCTGGAGTTGGTAGCCTCTTATTCTTTTAGGTGTTACTTTACATGGCCCCGAGTAGTTTCCTCAAGTGTTTGTGTTGGTTAGTACTCGGATGAAGACTTGATGGGAGCCTCTGCAGATCTCTGAGGCTCTCTCTTTGTGCAGCTCTCCCCTCTCTGGTGCTTTGCTGAATGAATTCTACCCTTTTTGGCCTCTTTGAACTCCCAACTCTCTCTCTCTTCAACTCAGTAGGATCACTGGGCTCCACTTGGTTTTCCCCTTCCTGTGTTGAGGCCTGGAAGCTGTCTCAAGGCAATAAGCTGTGCAATCACAGGGCAGACTTCATTTATTTTCCCTCTCTCAGGGGTCACATTCCTGTGCTGCCTCATGTTCAATGTTTGAAAAACATTTTGTTATTTTTCTTCAGAGTGCTTACACAGTTTGGAAGTTTATAATCATTGTGGGCTTCTTTGTTTAGAGTCTGTCTCCTCTACTAAATAGTAAGCCCTGAGTAGGGACTATGCCTGTCAGATTCATCTTTGCATCCTTAATGCCTAAGATGGTGCTTGGCATGTGGTATAAGTCCAAGTATTTTTTTGGACACATAAATGCTTGTGATACAAAGATAACATGTTTCTTTTGTCTCATCTTTGTCAGTGTACTATTTGTATTTATTTTGAAACTATTTTGGTGGAATATTGCTAGAATGAAGTAATATTAGAAATAAAAGTCACTTACCTCAAAGTATTATATTTTTATATAGTTAGTTAACAAAGAGCAATATTTACTTAAATACGAATATGAAGTCTTCCAATGTGATAGATTCCAACTTGTGTGCATTTCTACCTATTATAACAGGTGTGTGTGTGTGTGTGTGTTTGTGTTATAGAGAGTGGCTCATTTAGACTTATTTAATATCATCAAACACAGTCCCCTCTCATTTGTCACAGGTGTAACCACAATTATGAGTAGAGTTTGTACACCTGCAGATTTTTTCTCTGATTTTATTTATAAAACTTAGCTTTATGTTTTTTAAAACTATGTTAATAGAGTACACATTTATAACTTGTTGTATAATTGTTCTTTTATTAATATGAAGAATTCCCTTTTTTGTGCCTTTAATACTTTTTTCACTTTAATTCTATATTGACTCATATTTGTATTGCTACAGGAATCTTTTGGGGGAGGTTATTTTCCTCTTATTTTGCAATTCCTTCATTTTTACTCTTCCTGTGTCTTTAGTTTTTCTTATCCATTTATTAGTTACGTTTAATCCTATTAAATTCATCATGATTCCTGATTTTTTTAATTTGTTCTTTCCATCTCATTTTGTATTTTTGTTTTTTCTGCTTTGTTATTTTTCTGTTGCTCTATGTCTAATTATCCCCAAACTTAGTGACTTAGAGCCACAATAATTGTTTCATTATCTCTTGCAGTTTCTGTGGATCAGGAATTCAGATAGGGTAGAGCAGAAACGGCTTTTTTCTGTTCTTCAATGTTTTGGTTCTCAACTGGAAGACTCAAAGGCTGAATGTTGGAATCATTTGAAAGCTCATTCACTCACATGTCTGGTGGCTGATGCTAAAGTTGGCTGGGAATCTCTCTTGGGCTATATTTGCCTCAACAACCTCAGATGGCCCCTCCCTGTGGCTTAGGATTCCTTACAATGTGATGACTGGATTCAAAGGACTAGTGTACCAAGAGAAAGCCAAGCAGAAGCCATTTTGTCTTTTATAACTTAAGCCTCAGAAGTCATGAGCATGAAAACTGTGGAATTCTATCAGCTGATGCCCTTATATAGCTCTATCCAGGTTCAAGGAAAGGGAACATAGACTCTGTTCTTCAATGGAGATGTGTCAACAACACAGTTTAAAAGAACATCTAGAAGGGTATACATAGTGGTGTGATCACCTTTGGCAAATACAATGTGACACATCTGGTTTATAGTTTTCCTTTATTTATATATCTTGTTAAATTGATACAGTGTGCTTTTTTCCATTTTCCCCCACTATTGACTTCAAAGTTATAAATTTTACTTTTTTGCCTTTAAATTTTAATATGTATATACACATTTATGTATATATATGTAAACTTACATTGTGCTAACAAATTTTAGAGTTTATTTATATCTAGTTCTATCAAACAAGACAAAGGGTAGCACACTTTTACTTCTCTCTGCCTGCCTGTACTCTGCCAAAAATCATATTATAATTGACTGAAATTTTAGCTTATGTTTGTTATTAAAATAATTTTTTAAACAATCAGGATTTACTTTATTTTCTAATTTTCTTTTGCTGCCTGAGAGGCAATAGAGTGAAATGGTTATTCTCACAGAGAGATCACACAGCCTGGATTGGCTAGAGTTTTGGTTCTACTGTTTAAGAGTTGTGTGACTTTGGACAACTTACTTAACTTGTCTGAGCCTCAGTTATTTTGTCTTTAAAATTAGAAAAGAGTTTAAAATATTATCTAACTTATAAATAAGTAGAAAAAATAAATGAGATGATATGCACAAAGCATTTAGCACAATGACTAACAGTGAAGTTTCAATATTGCTAAAATATTATCAATGGTTTCTAACTATCTATAAAAACTTTGTATTTTCTTTTATTGTTAATATCTTTTGCTAAAGGAACTATCTGGATTTTCCATTTTATTACTCTTGTCTTTTTCTCCAGGTATTATGTGAAAAGTACATTAAGTACATGGCTTGGGATTGTTGTGTAAGCATTGGCATTCCTAAATATCAGTTCATACTTTGATTATTCTTATGCTAGTGAGGACATTCTCAATGGAAGTACATATATATTTTTTTTGATCACATGAGGTTGATTTTGCCATTGATAAGTTGAACCTGTGGCCATGATATATCCTTACTACAAGATGAGAGTATCTTGAATGGCATCTAGGCATGTACTGTAAATGGAATGTATATGTAGGGATGAGGGAATAGGCTGTGAATTGGTGATGGTTGATTCTTGTCAGTTGGCTGTGACTCCGGAAGGCAATCAGTACCAAGATGACCTATCTGTGGTAGGTCTCTGTCTTGGTTGGGTGTCCTATGGAAATATCCAAGCCACTTAGAAACTGGATTGCTTAAACCCACAAGTTAGCTAGGGGTAAAAATGTAGTCTCAGTGGAGAATGGGTGTGGGAACAGGAGACAAAGTACATAGTCCAGTCCAACACCCAACCCTGTCTCTGGAGGAGAGAATTACGATTGTCAAATACATGCCAGAATTTTCAAAAATACTTGGGAGCCCTTATGTGCATATATCATCATTTGTCATATAATGACATTTCATGACCATGTATATGACAGTGGTCACATAAAATTATAATGGAGCTGAAAAATTCCTATCAACTAGTGACAAGATATGGAGGAGGAAGACAGTGATACTGATGATCCTGACCCCATGCAAGCCTAGGCTAAAGTGAGTGCTTGTGTCTTAGTTTTTAACAAAAACATTTAAAAATTAAAAAAAAAATAGATAAAATTTTATAGAATAAGCATATAAATAAAGAAAATATTTTTGTATAACTGCGCAATGTATGTTTTAAGCTAGGTATTATTACACAAGAGTCTAAAAGTTTAAAAATTTAAAAGTTTATAAAGTTAAAGAGTTACAATATATTCAGGTTAGTTTATTATTTAAGAAAATAATTTTAAAATAAATTTAGTGTTAAGTGGACAGTGTTTATAAAGTCTACGTTAGTGTACAGTAATGTCCTAGGCCTTCACAGTCACATGTCACTCAATCACTGACTCACCCAGAACAACTTTCAGTCCTGTAAGCTTCATTCATGGTAAGTGCCTTAGACAGGTGTATCATTTTTTTTTCTCGTATATCATATTTTTACTGTACCTTTTCTATGTTTAGATACACAAATACTTACCACTATGTTACAATTGCCTACGGTCTTCAGTACAGTAACATGCTGTATAGGTTTGTAGCCTAGGCTACATCATATAGGCTATATCATATAGCTTAGGTGTGTAGTAGGCTATACCGTCTAGATTTGTGTAAGTATGCTCTATGATGTTTGCACAAGGAAAAAATTGCATTTCTTAGAATGTATCCCCATTGATAAGAGATGCATAACTGTTTTATAAATCATGATTTATGGTCTCATTTATTCTTTGACAATGTGATAAAGATTAAAAAATTTAATCATTTAAATCAAGATAGAAAATAAATGCAAAGAAACCTATAAGTGATCTGGCATAGCTCAACTAATGATGACATCCATCTCAGCAAAACCCCTCTTGGGGTTTTCCTCTCCTGATGGAATAAATTTGTGTACTCATCTTGTCATTTGCACAAGTTAGCATGGCATGGTACATCAGTTATGAATTACATTCAACTGTGAGCAACAGAATTCTAAAAATAATGGTTTGAAATACTGGGGATTTTATTTTTCCAGTGTAAGATAGGTTTGGTGTTTGCGGCTGGCATGTTAGCTCTTCTGTGTCATCAGAATAGTCTCTCATCTGTCCCTGCAGTCACTAGATAATTCTTGGTGGTTTTATTAATATATATGAATTTCATGCAAGAAAAAGATGTAGGACATTGGAAAATGGCATTCACTAAAGCAGTTGGCCATCTTCTGAAGAGTTTTCCAAAAAGCCTGCCCAACAACCTATGCTTACATCTTATTGGCCCAAATTGTGTCACATGGCCATTGCCATCTTCAAGAGAATCTGGGAAATATAGTTTCTCTCTTTCTTTTTCTTGTAAATCTAGACACATTATGGCTCCTAAAAAATTTTGGTTCAAATACGCAGTAAGAAGAGAGAATAGATATTGGGGTAGACAACCAGCAGTCTCCACTATACTCAATTTAAAAAATTATTCTTCAATCACTCTACATTTCAGCCATAGTTAGTTTTGATTTCTTTCTTGGCAATTGTGATTATTTGATCTATATAATATATAAATATAAATAATATTGATATAAGTATTCTTTTTTTATCTCTCTAGAAATGTTTTAAACTATCAGTTATTGTCCAAGAACCTAGGCTCTTTTCTTGTACTGGCACCAAACTGATTGGTCAGAGCAGGAATAGAAGTTTGCATTCAGGGAGATGAGAACTTAATCAGGAATTCTACTTGAGTGTGGATTTGGAAGGGTTTATAGGCATCCTGAGAAGACTACATGGGCCATCTGGAAGAGCCATTGGACCCTTGAGGCATGTGGAAAAAGAGGAGCACATGACAACACACATACACGTACACACACACATGCGCGCGCGCACACACACACACACACACACACACGAGTAAACCTCTTTCTTAGCACAGAACCTATTGCTTTTGATATATCTATTTTGAAAAACTTTCTGGTGCAAAGAAGAATAGCATAGTGGTTAAGCAAATAAGCCCTTGATTAAGACTACCTGAGTGTGAAGCATGACTCTAAAACCTACTTGCCATGTCTCTATGGGCAAGTTATTTAATTTTTTCTCTACCTCACGTTTCTCACCATTAAAATAGAATTAATATTATCTACCTCATAGGGTTTTGCATATCCTAAGCCCTAAGTAAATATTAGTAGTTATTCCTAATACTCGAAAGACTGAGTGTGACATGGAGAGTGAGTGCAGAGTGTTTGAGATGTGTTCTCATACTTGTGATTCTTACTTATTCATTTCTCAGCATGTCCTTAAGGAGAGCTGGTGGGTGTACTAGGTGTTAGAGGAGAGGGCCTAACGTAATTGAAAGAGCATAGCCCAAGGCTCTCAGAGATTTGTATGTGGCCTTGGGGAAGTCACCTTATCTTTTAGAGCCTCAGTTTCCTTTTCTTCCTGACAAGAATATTAATCCTTGTTCTTTTTACCCTATAGGATTGTCATAAGATAGAATGCGTTATAAATTATAAAGTGCTATAGTTGTCTCACATCCTTTCTGGGAGCGGCAGTGTATAAATTATAAATAAAAAGCACTATGCAAATATAAGGAATTATTACTGTTGTATATCCTGGATGTGCCATTCTGATATATGAATCCACTTAATATTGGTGTGTGTCTGTTTGCTGGTGAGGGCACCTAGCTCCAAATGACTGTGTATGCATATGTGTTTGCAAGAATGAAATGCATGAATATTGAAAAATGAAATGCTTTATGACAATTGATTGTCTTCCGGAAGGAAAACGAAAAGAAAACTCTTAAGTTGTCCTGAATACCAAATCATCTGACAGTCAGATTCCATCAGAACACCTAATCCCAATCGCAGTTGGCTGAAAGCACACCAGTCTTGAAAGACAGTGACCAATATGAATATGTAAATTGCTTGGAAGAGCAGTTCCTTAACACAGAATGGTCTTGGGAAGGTTATTTAGGTTTATGTGTAATTTATCATTTAAACTGAAATGCCCTTTTCAGGTAAACTAGAGGGGACCTTGTCATGGTGCACTAATCTTGACTGTTTTGGGACTATATTCCAGTGGTCTTCCCTTCTACTTTGGGTTTGAGAGGTGAAGAGGTATTGACATATCTTATTTGGTTTGGTTTGATGAGAGATGGTTTTATGGGAGGGCTCCATTATTTTCTTAATGAAACCCATATTCTTAGACTTGATCTATAAAGCTTGTCCTGTTTGGTCCTTGCTTACTTTTCTAGGCTCATCTCTTCCTGCTCTCTTTGGCCAATTTTTACCCCAATTTTTCTGACCAACGTGCAGTTCCCCGAACAATCATGTTGTCCCCCCTCCTTTGAAAATGCTGGGACATTCATGCCTTAAAACCTATTTCTTCAATCTCCTCCAGCAAGTCTCTATACCTCCCCAAGATGGAATTACAAGTCCCTCCTATGTGGTCTCCCAAGGTAGCCACTATGAGGTAGCTGTCTAAGATTGGGCCATAATTTCTTGTTTACTTGTCTGTCTCTTCTAGTAGGCTGTGAGCAACTAGAGGGCAGGGAATTGGGTGCACTGAATTTCTGTTTTAACTGTGTCTGTATGATCTTGATCATTACTGTCTGTAAGGCTTATTTTCTTCATCTATAAAATTGTTAGAATAATGCCTGCTCCTTTGACCTTGCAAAATATGATAAAAATAAAAAATAGGTAAAAATGTGAAAGCAAATTGAAAGCACAACAAACTTAAATGTAGAAAACTAAGCTCATAGTTGTTAAAGCCATCTGATGATTGGTATTGCTATGCCTTGGCTTTGAGCCATAAACTTTGCATACCTCACACAACCCAGAGATAGTTGGAATTATTCCCATTTTTTGGATATAGGAATCAAGGATCAGAGAGGTAAAGTAACTTCCTCAAAATCATGAAGACAGTAAGTGGGATTCAAAGTCAGTCTAAGTCTAAAGCTCATTCTGTTTTTCTTCTTTATTGTGAAAGTGAAACAAAATAAAGTTGGAAAATAAAGAACTCAGGTTCTTCTTAGAATTGTTCTCTGGCCCTGGATGGATATGGACAGTATGATTCCGTATCAAACCCAAGTAGACCTACAGCTTTCTTCTTGGTCTTATTTTGCTTCCCTGGAAGTGTATTGCTTCCTCCTTCCCTTTACTGTTGTATATGTTTGTTCATAGATAATGTAGGTGGCTTACAGAGGTATAAACCTCTATATACCTTAGTGGCTACTCTACCTATTATCAACTAACTTAGAAAAACTTTTTCCAAGGAGTAGGATGTATGGTACTGTGATATGAGAAAATTTTAGGTGCCACATAGACAAAATTTTAATCAAAGTGATTTTAATGTGTTAGAAAAAATTTAACTCCAACATCTATCCATAGATTTTATTGATATTACTTAAAACAAGGCCAAAATACATATTGAAATATAAAAAGGAGTCCATTAAAACATTAAATAAATAGTACAAGTGTTATGTAGATATATAAAAAATTGAAAGATATCTGAAGTTTGGGAAACACTGTCCTAGAGTAATGAAGATAGTTTATTTTGTCTAATACAGTTTTGGGGAAGGGAGTCCTGTTTCTCTCCCTTTCGGTCTGTGTAGAAAGAGGATTTTATTTAGAAAATGGTACCTACTCAGCAATACTAAGCAGTGTTGGCAAGGGCAAGGCCATTATTCAATTCTCTTCAGAAATTATTTGTTTCCAAGCATAACACATGTAATGCACGTGGGTATTAGGAGAGGGCTATGGGAAACAAGGCAGAATTAAAGTTGACATAATTTCACAGCTGTTTTATTCCTCAGAATTTCTCGTAGGAAGAACATTGTCTTGGTTTGCAAGAACACTTTGAAAAGTGATGTGGATGGCAAGTCACCTCTGGGCATCCACTCCCCACCTTCCAGCCCATCTTCAATGCTGTAGGTGCCTGCTGGCATCAGAGTTGAGATGGGGGCAGGTCCGTCATTTCTCTGCATGAGATCCAAGGGAGAATTCTGTTGTTTTGCTCTGAAAAGGGTGAAGGGGGTGGCAAAGAGGCACAAAATGAATTAAATCTGGGGTAGTCAGGACTAGTATCAAAAATTCTCTTTTTGGGGTGTCCTCAAGCATCTGTTCAAGTGGTCTGCATTGTTGTTATACAAATCCCTCATAACCCCTCATTTATCTTTTGAAAGAAATATGGGGGAAATTTTACCATGCTTACCAGTGTGTGTGTGTGTGGGGGGGGTGGGGGTTGTTGTGGAAACCGAGGCGTCATTAAGTTTGTCAGGGGCAAAAGGTTTCAAGGCAAAGGTAGCCTCTTATACTGCTGAAGCTTGGAGGCAGAGGTGAAGAAGGAATGCCCTATACACTTGCAGAAATATCAAAGATATTTGGATTCTGCCAGGAATTAGGATTGTGGATTAGAGACAATTCAATCTAGATTTTAAGGATGAGTGTGAACCTGGGTAATACCTGGATTATATTAAGAAAAATTCATCAAGTACCTGAAAAATGTGAGACCTTGCAGTAAGCACTGTGGGGTGATATAGAAATGGAATGCCATGGCAGCAATACAATTTCCTTGGCTTCGTTGTGTCTGAACCTCTCCTGCCAGTCCCTGGGGGAGGTGCTTGACCCAGGTCTGCACACAAGCACGTCGTCATCTTGGTCACACTGGTTGATTCAAGGAAGTGTCCAGATCAGCTCAGTGAGACTCAACCTTGGGTATTTTTCTGGAATAGAGAAACTACTTCTGTTAGAGCAACTTGAATCGTGAATGGGAAGAGAGAAGAGAGTCTACCTAAGAAAGAGCCTAACAGAGGAGAGCACAGCCTGGGAAAAGAAAACAACACCAAGAGGAGAGAAAGACTTAATGAAAAGATTCAACTCCGGATTCCAACCATGGCTGAAGACATAATTTCCATGGAGTTTTCAGTTTATGAGCCAATAAATTCCTTTTATTTCTTAAGGCAATTTGAGTCAGTCTCTGCCATTTGCCCTCAAAAGATCCTTGCCTAACACTGGCATGAACAAAGGCAATGGAAATAAATATCAGGGGACAGATGTGAGAGGAGTGGTAGAGAGAAAGTTGACATGCTTTCATATCACAAGTTGAAGTGGAGCTTTGAAGACAAAAAGCAGAATATGGCTTTGGGATTGACATGCTGAGTGGTAGAGTAATCATAACAAAGATTTTTTTCCACTGTGCTGGGTTTTTTCCTTTGACCCTCTAGATATACTCTCTTCCCTTTTCCATCTTGCTCTTTACTTCAGGAGCCTGACCTGTGTGAATTACATATGCAATCTCCTGGCTGCTGGTAGGATGTGGCCAAGGTGGAGAAGTCAGAATACATACCTCTGGTTCCCTTACTTGCCACCTAGGTTTGGCTGTGTCTGTGAAAAAAGGTCATTGCTCTTCCCAAGGTAGTCTTCCATCATTCTGGGTTCTTTAGGTAATCTCTCCTACCTTGCATCTTTTCTGGGTCAGGTAATCACAGTCATGATGTTGCTAGCCTCAGCTTCCTGCACTACACCTTAGGATTTCTCTACTCCCACTCACACCTTTGTAATTAGCCCCTTGGTAAATCAATCCCACTGGAATTATCCTAATTGGAATGTTCCATTTATTTCTGCTTAAAATATCAAACAGACACATCTACTCTTGAAATGCAGTTCATCAAAGGATGTGTTTATGTTGAAACAGCTTTCTTGTCTATGTAGAGTGCTTTACGGTTTTCAAGTTTTTATTAATTATTCTCACAACAACCTCATGAGGTAGGCAGTTCAGGTGATCTTATTCTCGTTTTATAAAAGAAACCAAGACTTGAATAAAAAAAATTGATGTCCAAGTTCACATAATTAATAGGCTACCCTTGAACCTATGCCTTCTGACTCCAGTTGCTCTGTGTTTATTCTATTATACCTTGATTTATCTGAAATGAATTAATTTGATTAGAGCCATGGTATTTTACTCATTTTCTTTTATCTCTAAGACAATATCTAGGTCTTATAGGAATAAACGTAAACAGAGATAGCTTTCCATTACATAGATGCAATAGAAATGTGGTAAACCCTAGACAGAGAAAGGGAAAAATTGTGTAAGTGAGCAAATAATGTGTCTAGATTTTGTATATAAAGAGACGCCTTAGATTGCAAAAAATGGGGGAAATATTTATAGATATGTTTGTACATCTTAAAACAACTAACAGTTCAATGTGATTTATGCAGTCAGGGTAGGCTAAAACCTCACTAGTATAATAGCTGAGTTGTTTGTCTTAGCAAGTATCTTGTTATTGGCAATCAATAATGCAGCCAAGATGACTGATAGCCTTGTTTTCTTGTGGTGCCTCAGCTGGTCTAAATTATTTATTTGACATATAGCCTCTTGGCAGATGTAAGGAAACCAATGATAATATGTTTGCATTGCTTGGATATATATTTGAGGGGGAAAAATGGGTGTTCTTTTTCTGTCCCTGATTTTTGGGCACATTATATAGGTAGAGATATGTTTTATAGAATAGTCATATCATCAACTACATATATGGGGATGAATGAAGCTATTGAGGTTTTGAAAATTTTATTCTGGTTGTCCTAAAATGAAATAAACCTTATTACTGTTGAGAACATGATTCATTGGCTGACATATGACTTCTTTCCAGCCACAATGAATATATGTGGGCCTGGGGCCCAGGGCTCTTTCTACCACACTCTGTGGAAATTTATCTGTTAGGATGTCTCTCTTTCCCAATAGACAGGGAAGTTCTTGAGGACAGAACCTGTGTCTTATTTATCTTTGTAATTCCAGTACTCAGCACTGAGTCTGATACAATAGTCACTTAATAAGTATTTGCCGATGAATGAAAGACAAGAATGAATGAATCACATAAAAAATTTACACCTTTTGCCTTAGGTTTAGAAGTTATTAACTTTACTAAACAAGGTATTGCTTTGGAAAGAGAGCTAAACTAAAAGTCAGATTTTTTTTGAATCTCAGTTACAATAGGAAAGGTATTTAAACACTTTAAACTTGAGTTTTCTTTATGTAAAAAGGGGAAAAACAATAGTTTCTTCATAATATTATTGGGAGATTTCAAAAATGAACTTGAAAAACTTTGTAAACTCTAAATGACTATATAAGTAAAACGTTATGTGAGGGCAGTACTTTATTGATAAACTGGCTTTACCAAAATAAATAAATAAATAGGCCCTGATTTGTTACATTTGACAATTTCCAAGGTATAAATGCTCCCATGATGGCTGATTTCAAGTTAACAAAGTTTTGAAAATAAATTTACACAATTCTTGGATATGTAACAAGTGACTTTTGTCAGCTGGTTTGTATATACTACTGGGTGAGAGGAAGGGGTTTGGCTTAGATGAGTAAGATATATGGTGCCCCTAGGATTTGCTTGTCATTTGGAGATTTTGAGAGGGGAAAGACAACAGAAAATTTCTGGTAGCATTAGCTTGAGATTTCAGATCTGTGCTAAGTTGAACAATATATAAAACACTGGCATAGTGAATTTTTAAGTAACGGAGAACCACCCAGAAATGCTTTTACTCTTAACTTAGGATTTTGGATATTAAAATTGAATTATTCATTCAACAAATATTTATTCATCTTGGGTAGACAGAGGGTTTATGTTGAAAAAGTACTAAAAATGGAGAATGCATTCATTAGTTGACTTGTGACTCAAGGAATGAATTCAGTGCTGTGGTTTGAATGATGATGTTCCCTCCAAAATTCATGTTGAAACTTCATTCCCACTGTGGTGGTACTAAGAGGTGGGGCCTTGTGGGATGTGATTAAGTTAGGAGGGCTCCGCTCTCAAGAATGATTAGGGTCTTTATATAAAGGGCTTGCAGGAGTGGGTTTGCTCTCTTCCATTCTTCTGCATATGAGGACACAAGGTCAGTCATTTTCATCCCTCCACTTTCAGCTATATGAGGTTGCCACAGGGAGAAGGTGCCATCAACGTAGCAGCCCTCACCAGACACAGAACCTGCAGCCTCCAAAACTGTGAGTTTCTGCTCTTCATAAATCACCTCATCTCAGATATTCTGTTTCAGCAGAACTAACAAAGACATTCACATTGACTATATTAGGAGAAGCGGGGTAATGGAAGGACACCCTGTAATTGACCAGGAGACACCAAAATCTGGGGTGGCTCTACTGATCTCTTTTTTCTTGGTATTCATGATTTCTCTGGTATCTTAGTTTTTCTCTACGAGTATGCTTCAGTTTTTCCACACTCTCCATGGATTATATGTTATAGGTCACAATTCTTTCTGATGGACTTAGCTTACCATAATCCATATTCGTAGGTACGTTTCAAAAGTTCAGTGTGATTAAGTTAATGTGCAAGTCAGGAAGTGATTGTCAGCTTTCCACATGCATTAGAATTACCTTAGAGAGTTATTAATAGTTAAAATCAGATTTGGAAACATAGCTAGAGACACTATAATCCAATATTCTGGGGTGGAGCTCAGGAAAATAAACAACATTGATGACACTGATGGTAATGGCTGAAATAAGACATTTGGGGAAAAAAATCTACTGATTCTTAAAACATCCTACCTTTTCTGGTAGGACTTTATTCTTTAGGACAGTGGTTTTCAATTTTGGCTGCACATTGGAATCATTTGGAAGCTTTAAAAAAAATACTGAGTGTTGATACTCAAAAAAAAATTCTGGTTAATTGATCTGGGATATGGCCTGACATCAGGATTTGTAAAAAAGATCCTCAAATGGCTCTAATTTGCAGCCAAGTTTGACAGCCATTGTTACATGCAGAGTCTCTAAAGTGTTTTGGGCAGGTAGGCTGTTTAAGAGTGAGATAGTCCCACCAGCAGTGTATGAGTGTTCCTGTCTCTCCACATCCACGCCAACATGTATTGTTTTGGGACTTTTTGATAAAGGCCATTCTATTCTCACTGGAGTTAAGTGATATCTCATTGTGGTTTTGATTTGCATTTCCCTGATGATTAGAGATGTTGAACATTTTTTCATATGTTTGTTAGCCATTTTTATATCTTCTTTTGAAAAATTTCTATTCATGTCCTTTTCCCACTTTTTGATAGGATTGTTCAATTTTTTCTTACTGATTTTCCTGAGTTCTAAATAGATTCTTGTTATCAGTCCTTTATCTGATGTGTAGTATGCGAAAATTTTTTCCCATTCTGTAGGTTGTCTGTTTACTCTCATGACTGTTTCTTTGGCTGTGCAGAAGCCTTTTAATTTAATCAGGTCCCATTTATTTATTTTTGTTGTTGCTGTGATTGCCTTAGGGGTCTTCTTCATAAATTCTTTGTCTAGGCCAATGTTGTAAGAGTCTTTCCTACATTTTCTTCTAGAATTCTAATAGTTTCTGACCTAAGGTTTAAGTCTGTTATCCACCGTGATTTGATTTTTGTGAGAGGTGAAAGCTGACTGTAAACTAGTGCAACCCCTGTGGAAAACAATATGGAGATACCTTAAACAGATTCAAGTAGACCTACCATTCGATCCAGCAATCCCATTATTGGGCATCTACCCAGAAGAACAAAAGTCATTCTATAAAAAAGACACCTGCAGCAAATGTTTATAGCAGCACAATTCACAATTGCAAAGATGTGGAAACAATCCAAATGCCCAATTCATGAATGGATTAGCAAAATGTGGTATATGTATACCCTGGAATATTACTCAGCTATAAGAAATAACGGCGATATGGCATCTCTTTTGTTCTCCTGGAGAGAGCTGGAACCCATTCTATTAAGTGAAGTATCCCAAGAATAGAAAAATAAACACCACATGTACTCAAACTGGTTTCCCTGATCATCACCTAAGTGCACATTTGGGAATAACACCAATTGGGTATCGGACAGAGGTGGGGGCTGGGTGGAAGGGATGGGTGTATACCTACTTGATGAGTGTGATGCGTACTGTCTGGGGAATGGACACGCTTGAAGCTCAGACTCGGAGGGATAGGGGGGCATGGGCAATATATATAACCTGAACATTTGTACCCCCATAATGAGCTGAAATAAAAAAAAAAAGAGTGAGATAGTCAATCTTGCATTTGAATTACTCTAACAACTGAGTGGAGAAAGGAGCTAAGAATTACAATAGTGCTGGTCTCAATCAGGAATAAATGGACAGGAAGCTGAGACCAGAAAGTAATAGAATACTGAAGCAGAAGATTTCAAAGGTAGACCACAGTTTTCAGGTGAATACAGGAACTAGAGTGTGGCCATGGGACTGAATTAGACAACGGGTGAAGGTTACTAGAGTTAATAAGATCAATGAACAGAGAAGCTGGACACAAACGGCAGCGATGAAGAGGAGTAGAAGGGATATCTTTATTTGTAAGAACATCAAAGAAGGATTTAAAAACAAATAAACAAAACATAAGAATGGAAGAGTAATGGTCTGCAGGTAAGATATTATGGAAGAAGAAGTATTCTGCTTTCCTCCCTTGTAAGGATAACCTTAGGCTTAGAATTATAGTGATTGAATGTGAATGAGATCTGGGACTTTTTATTTACTTTTCCTGTTCAAATGAAACGAATGTGCATTGTACTGGGAAGGTAGACAGGGCTATTACCAGTGCAGCTGAGAACAATTAGTTCTTATTTACTTAACGCCTTTTCTTAATGTGCAATTGTAAAACTTTTCACAGGATGTTTTAAATGTAATCAATTTTTCATTGCTGTTCCTAATAATTCCAAGAGGCTGACATTTGCAATCAAGCCAACTGTGGTCGATACCCATTTTCTCTTAGTTAAATAGGAATTTAGCTCAGCGACACAAGCGGTGGCTTTTGGAACTGATTCTGTGTATTCTCTTGTGAGGGCTGCACCCAGATTTATGAATTTGCGAAAGACACATCAAATATCACAGGCCCAGTTGAACTGATTGCATATCTCGGGTCAGACCCATCAGAACTTGCAACTTGACCCTAATGCCTTTCCTAGAAGTGTGCACTTTGGTGATTTGCTTCTCTGCATGGCAAAATGAGAAAAGAATTTCTTTCACAGAATTGTGTTAGGATTAAATAAAATCATGCATTATTAATTAGGATATATCACTCATTGTTGGCTGCATGTGACCAAAAATCCAACCCAAACTAACTAAATCTAAAAGTGAATTCAGGGGCTCATGTAGGAAGCACATCTATAGTTTTATTGATTTCAGAGATAACTGGATCCGGGCACTGAAATGATGTCGGGACCCTCTTTCTGCTGTTTGTAGTGATGTGTGTTGATCTCATTCTTTCCTTTTCAGATCCAGATTCTAAGTCAGAGGCAACAGGTTTAGGGCCATAAAGAAGAAAAGGGCATTTTATGGTTGGTTTTGGGGAGAATAAACTCAGAAAAAATGGCAGCTTTCACTACTTTTTCTACAGCTCTCGTGGACTTGCCTTCACACTACTTTTTTGAACATCTTTTCTTCATATTCTCAGTGAGGGATTTGCAAACTCTGGCCAGCCAACAGTCTTATGTAGCCTGTTACCTGTTTTTGTAAGTAAAGTTTTATTAGAACACAATCACACTTACTGATTTATGTATTGTCTATGGCTGCTTTCATGCTACAATGGAAGAGTTGATTAGTTGTGATAGAGACTTATGACCTGCTAAGCTAAAGCTTACTGTCTGTCCATTTATAGAAAAAGTTTTCTGGACTTTTACAACAAAAGATTTAAACTAGTGGTCTTTGAAGTGGCTTATTTAGCGGTGGTATGCAAGTTAATCCATTGGAAAAGCAGAAAAATAAATTTTGGCTTGTATTTTTCTCATTTTCTTTCTAAAATATTTAAAGAATAAACTTTTCTAATATTTACTGTACATTTTGACAGTATTTAGTGAATGCATATAATTTATATGTGTGTATAAAATACACATACATACAGATATACACATATGTAGAGAGAGAGAGAGTGTTAGTGAGAGGGAGAAGCTCAAAATTTTGAACTGCTGTTAGTCCGTGTTAAAAAATAATTAAAGACCACCAGACTGACAACTGTCATGCTATATATTACACTAAAATTTTGTGAAGGTATCAGTTTGGGAGAATGGGCTTATACTTGACACCACTTTTCTTCCCAACCCAGCTGGCTATAGGTATCTGCTCCTACAGTAGGCTTGTATCTCTCACCCCTGCATGGTGAAGACGATGTGCTAAATCTAAATGTTCATTTAGTGGTATATATAAAATGATAAAAATGTAGCAGCAGGTAGAGTAAGGTACGCAGCCTGGATCTCTGATTACTGAAACCAGGCACATCGTGGAAACATCAAAAGAATAAGCAATCAGGTCTGCCTTATTTCTGAATTTTAAAAGAGAATGGTATTTCTATTCATAATTTATCTTGCCTAGGATTTAAACAAATACAGGATTTCTGGCAGCAATTATTGATTTTTCAATATTTATAGTAAATGACACATGTTCTGCCAAATGTGATATTTAGGAAGTGAGGTGAGTTCTATAAATCCAGAGGATTGGTGATTGTGCTACCAGGACAATTTATAAAATGTGTAAAAGCTGATTAATAAGAAATAGAAACGTCAATAACAATAAAGGGGCTGTGGGAACCTGGCGGGGACACCTTTGGCTCGATTCTGTGAGGACTGGCTGGGCTCAGGGCATGGAAGCCTGGATCAACCTTTTACCCTCCTGGAGAGATTTGGGGGTATCTTAGTTCATTCTTTGTTGCTTATAACAGAATACCTGAAACTGGGTAATTTATAAAGAAAAGGAATTTATTTCTTACAGTTATGGAGGCTGAGAAGTCCAAGGTCAGGGGCCACATCTTGGAAGAGCCTTCTTGCTGGTGGAAACTCTGTAGAATCCCAAGGTGGTACGGGGCATCACATGGCAAGGGGGCTGAGTGTGCTAAGGTGCCAGCTCAGGTTTCTCTTCCTCTTCTTATAAAGCTACCAGTTCTCCCATGATAATCTATTAATCGATGAATGCCCCTCTTAAAGACCCCACTTCTCAAGACAGCCACATTAGGGATTAAGTTTTGGGATGAGGTCTGTAGGGGACATTCAAACCATAGCATGAGGCAAAGATGCCTTTCCTGGGTAGACAGTGGTGTGTGAGTAGATGGGGAGGCATTAGCCTGTGTTCTTTCTGTCAGTCTGGTCCCTCTTTTTTGTAGGATTTGCAGCTCAGATCCATTGGATTTCTTCCTCACTTAAATATATATATTTATATACATATACATTTATATACACACACATGCATATACACACATATATACATATATACATATGTGTGTGTGTATGAAAGAGAAAAAAACTATTGCTATGTGGTGAAAGTTGTTTAAGAAATGTGAACCCAGGCTGGGTGTGGTGGCTCATGCCTGTAATCCTAGAACTCTGGGAGGCCGAGGCGGGAGGATGGCTCGAGATCAGGTGTTCGAGACCAGCCTGAGCAAGAGCGAGACCCCCGTCTCTACTAAAAAATAGAAAGAAATTATCTGGACATCTAAAAATATATAGAAAAATAAATTAGCTGGGCATGGTGGCACATGCCTATAGTCCCAGCTACTTGGGAGGCTGAGGCAGAAGGATTGCTTAAGCCCAGGAGTTTGAGGTTGCTGTGAGCTAGGCTGATGCCATGGCACTCTAGCCAGGGCAAAAGAGCAAGACTCTGTCTCCAAAAAAAAAAAAAAGAAATGTGAACCCATTTGTATAAGGAGTTGAGAGAAAGAGAAGAGATCCTAAAGATGAGAAGTTACTGGATCCTTGGAGCTTCTTGGAGAGGACCAGGTTAACTCTGACCAAATCCCTGGGGCAGGAATCGGCCCCAAGCTTTCTGTTATAAAATCACTGGCAAGAGGAAAGAGTTGGGGCAAATAAAGTGGCTCCTGTGCTGAGTCTGTTGAAGGTGAAGGGGAAGAATAAGTCTGTGTCTTTGACAAAATGATCTCTTACCCTTCCCTGTCTTTGTCCACCTTTTAATGGCAAATTTGTGCCCATAAGACATGGAGAGAGAAGCCTGTTCAAGAGTTGTGATACTAGAAACTGGGTTAATTTTGGTGTGGATCAAATTTGACTCAGTATTGCAAAGGAGGAGATATTTTTTCCCCTCATACTTTGAAGAACATTTGCATTCTAAGTAGAGAGCTGGATAAATAACAGAGGCTAGATCAGGAGATCGGGCCTCGACACCATTGCTTTAGATGAGGCAGGCAGCCCAGAGCAATAGCCAAGGGCTTCCTCAAGCACTTTCCTATAGTTGTTGTGGGATATTGCTGCCACCAGGGGGCACCACTGAGCTGTGACTCCAGACTGGCGGCAAAAGAAAGCTTACCTGGTGTTTTTGAGATGGGTGATTCTGGGGCCTGCGGGGCTCAGGGAAGATGAGTGCTGCACAGGGAGAGAGGAGATTTCCTGTTCCTCTGGGTAGGTAGGGGCACGAGTGGAAGCCACCCTAGGAAGCTATTGTTTCCACCCCATTTGTGAAGTGGGACCCTCCACTTACACTTACATGAAGCCCTGGCCATGTGCCACACAATGCTGTGCTGGCCTTTGAGGACCAAGAGGTGCATGAGACAGGTCCCGTGTGAGATGACAGACTTACTCAAAGTGCACTGAGAACAAATAAGGTGAACCTGTGACCGTGGGGCATGGTGAAGTGAGGCTTCCTGGGATGGAAATGTTGGGATTGACTCTGAGCAGAGGGTGAAGGGATGGACTGAGGTTGTGTCCAGGCAGAAGGTCCACTTGTGAGACCGAGCAGAGGTATGAGGAAGCAGTGTGACCTGGGCAACTCCCAGCGGCTGGAGAAGGGGACTCAGTGGCAGAGTCACACCCAGCTGGAGCCCTTGAGAGGTAGAAAAGGTGCAGACCATCAGATGAAAGACCTTGAATGTCAAGCTAAGAAGTTTGGATTTTGGACAAAATGCAGTGAGGAACCATTAAAGGATTTTGTATAAGGAAAGTATCATGACATTTTTATTTCAGAAAGCTAAGCTTGTTATGAGTTATAATGTATTGAGGGAGGGTTGATTTATCGGGGAGGTAACCATCTGAGAACCGTAGAAAGCAGGATTTGTTATCAAACCATGGTGCCTTTCTTTAGCACTCAGCATGTGATCTAAATGTTGGCAAATAATTTGCTTGCCTCTGCAACTCATGTCCTGCTCATGAGTCTCAGACGAAATGACTGAGATAATTTAGATGTGAGATCCAGTGTCCTCAGCTTCTTGACCTATTCAGCCCTACCCAATAGCATTTCTTCTCAGCTGCTCTATGTCTATTTTTGTAGCTTTGCAGTGTTAACTTGGATGCTGACCACTCACTGTCTGCGTTGACTGGGTCCCAGGGCTCAGGATAAGTCCCAATCACACATGAGTAGTAAACAGTGTTTTCGTCTATTCAATGGTCTAACACTGTGGTCCCCAACCCCCCGGGCCATGGACTGGTGCCGGTCCATGGCCTGTTAGGAACTGGGCTGCACAGCAGAGGTGAGAAGCAGGAGAGCGAGCAAAGCTTCATCTGTATTTACAGCTGCTCCCCATGGTTGGCATCACTGCCTGAGCTCCACCTCCTGTCAGATCAGCAGGGCATTAGATTCTTATAGGAGGGCGAACCCTACTGTAAACTGTGCATGTGAGGGATCTAGGCTGTGTGCTCCTTATGAGAATCTAATGCCTGATGATCTGAGGTGGAGCTGAAGCGGTGATGCTAGTGCTGGGTAGTGCTGCAAACATAATAAATATAATGTGCTTGAATCATCTGGAAACCATCTCCTCCCCGTGCCACCCCCCCACCCCCCCACCTCCCCCCCACCCCCCGGCCCCGGGCTATGGAAAAATTATCTTCCATGAAACTGGTCTCTGGTGCCAAAAAGGTTGGGGACCACTGGCCTAACATGATTTCTCTCTTTATGCCCTATGAGACTGTACTAGGAAGTCTTATTTCAAATACAGTGTGCCTATTTCTTTCTGAACCATTGGTGAAGAGCTGTTTTCTGTAGGTCAGTCTAGCAGAACCACAGTATACATTAAAGAGGGCTACAGGCTCAGATAAGTCCCATAGGAAAGCATCTGGCTTTGCTTTTTTTTTTTTTTTTTAGAATGCTTTTTAACTCAGGATTTCTCCAACTTATCAGATCAAAGAATCTCATGTGTAAGTGTAACATCTATTACAACATCTGCAGAGCCAGTTTTTTAGGTAATGTACTTTGGGACTTTCTGTCTTATGTGGAAATGTTTATAATTAACATATTAACATAAGTGCCAGATACCCAAGGGTCAACCAGGTCTTTCTTGCATTGACTATCCTGTTTATTCAATAATTCTCCCAGGCTCTTGGGTAACATTTTTCTCTCTGGCACCTAGGAGCAGGCAAATGATATTCTGAATAATTGAAAGATGTTCCATTATTACAGAAATACACATGACAATGTTAAGCATTCAGGGCAAAAGCCCAAGAGTCGACAAAGATAAATGCCGATGTGTTGACAGGGATGGGGAAGAAGCACTGACTACAAGGCTTGGGTCTTCCCTTTCTGGCCTGAATGCTCTGGGCCAGGCTTATACCTTGAATCCATGTATCCTGAACAGGGCACGTGTTTTTTGTGGAAGCAGAGCTATGAAATGCTGCTGACCTGAAAGGGTTAAAAATGCACCTTTGAAAGCAATAAATACAGACATTTATTGCTTTTTAAAGGCAGAGTAATTATATGGATTAAAAAGACAAACTCCGAATCCAGAGTGCTCAGGGCCACCACTTATTAGTTATGTGACCCTGGACCAGTTGATTAACTTTTGTGTGTCTCAATTTCCTTATCCATAAAATGGGGCAAATTATGGAGCCTATATTTTAGAGTCATTGAGACAACTGAATGATTTTAGCCAGGTGAAGTTCTTGAAATAGTGCCTGGCATACAGTAAGTGCTCTGTAAGCATTTGCTATTAATACTATTTTGTGCTTGGCACTGTGAGGTGGGGGGAAGCCAAAGTAAGTAAAACATCATCCCTGCCCTCAAGCTGTCAGAATAACATGAATAAATGATTCAGGATACAAAAATAGAGCTATAAAACTATGTAGGAGAGAGGTAGTTTAATACATAAGAGAGTAATTCCCAGGGTCAAAGAGATGTGGATTCAAATCCTGGCTCTGCTGTTACCAAGAGCTTAGACAAGTGACAGATTTTTTTTAGCCTTATTTATTATGTGGTAGGTGGGATAATGCTGCAGTGAAGGTTGCAAATGCTAGTAATTGTTATTATTGTTAAGCTAGCATAGAGGAGAGGAGCGGTAGAGCTTTGTGGAAAAGATGCCATCTGATTTGGTACCACCTGCCGACTTGGGGAGTTCTTTCCAGCAGGATCTGAATCTCTGCCTGCCTCTCTCCTCACACAGGGAAGAAAATGAGGTTGGTGGCATGGAGCGTGTACTGGCAGGGACTCTCCAAGCTTATTCCAACACTCTTCTCTGAGACAGGAGAGCACAAAATGCTTCCCTGGCCCCCCACATCATATTCTCCAAGTTCTGCATTATTTAGGCACTCAGGGCAGAATTCAGTCCAGGAATCCACCTGTGACTGGCCTAATAGCTTCTTCGCCATGTCCCCTTGTTGCATGAAGGGCAGAGGGGGTTATAAGCTCAGGTTGGCAATGTTGAGTGAGGTGTTGGTGAGTCATCCTCTTGGCTTCACGAATCTCACTGTGGAAGATGCTGAGCATCTGGACTCCCTGGCTTGGAGTTTTGAAATCTTGCCCGGTGGGTGCCAACTGATTGAGTGGTTGTGAAGGCACATCTGGAAGAGCAGACCCAGCCTATGGCTTCGAAGGATGCCTGGGGATAGTAAGCAGCATTTTAGCCTTCCCAGAATGGAGCCGGAATAAACAGACCTCTGGCTGCATGGCTTTGACCCTTCCCTTATCTCACAACATGAGAGGGACTTGGCTCCGCTTTCAGTTCTGCAGATCGGGCTCTGCCTCAGTGGAGGATGCTTTTGAAACCCAAACACTATCTTAGGCTGCCAGAGGGAACAAGAAGTGCTCACAGAAGTGTTACCTGAGGGGCAGAGAAGACCAGAGTGGACAGAGCTCTCTCTCCTTGAGTTTCTCCTCTCTCATGCCTCCCTGCCACCCCCCCACCTGAGAATCTTTTGCTCCTCACAGAAGAAAGAAGGAGTAAAGGCAGAAACTGTAAATGCAGGGAGAAAGGAAAGTGAAAACATCTGTTTTGTTAAATACTTTTTCACTTGCTCCTTTGTGTTTATTTATTTATTTTCGTCACAGGCTTGCTTTGGAGGAATGGCGCTCTTATCCAGGCAGGAAAACCTTAGCTTCAGGGTATGATTGGCTTTGACTAAGACAAGTCCCAATGGCTCCCTCTGCTATTGCACACCTGAGCCATTTGCTCCTCGGTTTCACGTCTGTCCTTGGAAGAATAAGCACCTTGATAAATTCCTGATGGAAGTGATAACTTATGCAGGTAGATGTTCTGGGTAGAAATTTAGCAGTATTTGGTACCATTATGTATACACGTGCCCTGTGATCCAGCAAGTCATCTGGGTATACATTCAAACAGAGGCTCACATGGATGGGTAAGGGAACATGTGTGGTGATATTTATTGTTGCACTATTTTTAAAGTTTTGAAAGCAGCCTGGATGAGCTGAATCTCCATTACTGGAGAAATAAATAGGTACAATGTTGTAGGTTCCACCAAGGAGCGCTATGCAGCATTTAGAAGCAATAGAGCAGATATATATAGCAACACAGGTAAATCTCAAAAAAATGCAGCACCAGATTTTTTAAAAAGTAAGGCACAAACTGAGATTTATAACATAACACTAAAAAATGCATGCAGAGAAAACAATAATACATGTTTTTAAGAGAGCCCATACAAATAAAAGGGTAAACATCAAATATATTAGAACAGAGATTTGGGATAAATGAAAATAAGTAATACAGGAAAGAAATCTTATACAAATCAATAGTGATAGTGTAGCAAGACATGAAGAGTGTGATTAACTGGCCCTCTGAAATGAGGTTAAAAAAATCTTTGGCTGTGCAGAAGCTTTTTAATTTGATCAGGTCCCAAAGATGTGGAAACAACCCAAATGCCCATCAATTCATGAATGGATTAGCAAAATGTGGTATATGTATACCATGGAATATTACTCAGCTATTAGAAATAATGGCGATATGGCATCTCTTTGGTTCTCCTGGAAAGAGTTGGAACCCATTCTATTAAGTGAAGTATCCCAAGAATGGAAAAATAAGCAACACATGTACTAACCAGCAAACTGGTTTCCCTGAGAGCACATTTGGGAATAACACCAATTGGGTATGGGACAGAGGTCGGGGCTGAGTGGAAGAGATGGGTGTATACCTACTTGATGAGTGCGATGCGTACTGCCTGGGGAATGGACATGCTTGAAGTTCTGACTGGGGGGGATGGGGGTGGGGGGAGGGGATGGGTACACACCTACATGATGAGTGCGATGGGCACTGTCTAGGGAATGGACACACTTGAAGCTCAGACTTGGGGGGATGGGGAGGTATGGGCAATATATATAACCTGAACTTTTGTACCCCCATAATGAGCTGAAAAAAAAAATCTGATCTAAATCAATTAATAGTTGAAGTCACTTCAAGTTAAATGAGTAAGAGACAAAACGTTATTTCTGCCTTTTGTTAATTTATCCCCAAACATGGTTGTTTGGAGCTGAATTCACAATTGAATTCCTTCAAGTCAAAATTCTCCTTTTAAAAACTCTGGGAACAAAAATAAAAAATAAAAATAATAAAAACAACAACAAAAACTAAAAATTAAAAAACTAAAAACTCTGGGGGCAATAAGAAGGCGTGGATTGTAACTTTTCTCAATTATTTTCTAGATTTTTCCAGACACATTCTAGACTTTTGTGGCAGCAAATATCCAATCATTGGCAACTCATCCCTCTCCTTATGCTTTTCAAGAAAAAGGGCCACTCTTCCTCCACCAACTCATTTGAGATTCCATCTTAAGATCATTCAGGATCACTTATGGTATTGCCCATGTCTCCATCCCTCCTATCTTTGGCTTCCAATCTCCATATTGCAGACGACATTTTTTCTTTCATATAATAATTTTGTTAATTGGATATGTATTTTGTGCAAGCTCTTGGGTTAGGTGTCAGGGGAAAAAAGGCATAAGATAGAGTCTATGCAGTATTCTATTGCTGCTATAACAAATGACCATAGATTTGTTGGTTAAAACAATACAAATTTATTGTATGATAGTTCTGGAGATCAGAAGTCCAAAATCAGTTGCCCTGAGTTAAAATAAAAGTGTTGGCAGGGCTGTGTCCCTCCTGGAGGCTCTAGAGGAAAATTTTTTCCTCGCCTTTTCCAGCTTCTAGAGCTGCCTGCATTCTTTGGCTCTTGGCTTCTTCCTCCATTTACAAACCGAGGAGCTTAGCATCTTCTCTCCTCTGTAGCCTCTACTTCCATCACTCTGTCTTACTCTTATCATCCTGCTCCCATCTTATAACTACTCTTGTGATTACATTGGGCTCACCCAGATATTCTAAAATCATCTCCCAATCTCAAGATCCTTGACTTAATCACATCTTTAAAGTCCTTGTAACTATGTTAGGTAACATATTCATAGCTTCCAGGGATTAGGATGTGGGGTAGGGTAATTATTCAGCCTACTATAGAGTCCTTGCTCTTAAACTATCCATAGCCTAGTGGAGGACACCAAAAGTTGATGGGCAATTATAGTTGAGAGTGGTGAGTTCTATGACTGGGGAAGGGCAGGACAAAAGACAGAAACTTAACCTAGTTTAAGTTAGGGCTGGTTCCCCAGAATCATGTTCAAGAGAAGTATAAACTAAAGGGTGTGGCTATGTGAAAAGGGGATGAGTGCCATGTGCAAAGACCTAGAGGTGAGAGTGAGAAGCAGCAGAGGGTCAAGGCTGATCTACTTATGGCTCTCTCTATGCATCCTCTTTCTTCTACCTCTCAGCCTTTGCTTGTCTCCTTGCTTTTTCAGTAATGCCTCTTATCACTCTACCTGTCCTTCAATGTCCCTTCAGGAAGGCTACACCTATACTCCACAACCAGCATGATCACTTTCTCCAATTTGTGTAGCTTTTTATCAGTAAAGTAAGTCCTCACTTAATGTTATTGATGGATGGCTTTTAGTGGAACAGTACATCCTTGAATAATGTCATTTCCTTATAAAGTTCATGAGAAAAAGAAATTGGTTTCCTTGTATATACCCATCTTTTACTTAAGGTCCCAGTTTCTAAGAACTTGTCACTTGCATTAAGGGAAGACATACTGGACTCCTCTTATACTTGGTTTTACTTTAGCATATAAATTAGAGGTTCTGAAACACTTGTTAAAAGTGAATTCTGTATATCTCTTCTTTTCTCTTTGGAACTTGTGATTAGAATCAGTAGGAGACTGTGTATCCCCCTCCTCATCTCCCCTTCCCTCTCCAAACTGCTTACTTCAGCACCGGAACATAATAGACTATCTGCAAATACAGAATGAATGATTAAATGAACAACAGCACATCTAAATTCAATCTCATATCAGTTTCTCTGGCTCTAATCAGACTGGGAATACCCTGAAACACATGTGGTATATTGAGGAGGCTTTTGATTTGATTTTTAAAGATACAGTGAAGACACATTGATTCAAAATATTCATCTATTCATTTTAAGTGACCATTATAACAAATATACATAGAAAGTCAAAACAATACATTTTGATTGATGGTGATCAATTGTACTAACAGGCTGACTCAGTATCATCCTGAGGAAGTGATGGTGGTATGTGTATATTCACTATTTTATTGGACATATAAAGAGGGGATAGATGATGGAAAATTGAATGGGTGGGAGACGGAAAATTCATAGTTATTATTTTTCTGCATTGATCCCAATTTAAAATCTAAATATCAAGTAAGGCCCACTGAAAAGCTCTTTTGTGAAAAGAATCCAGAATCTCAATTACATGCACCATGACATAATTCCTGTCTATGTGAGATCATACCTTTATTCTCTGGAGAACAAATGCATTTGTCTGTTTCAGTCCTCCAAAAATATCTTCCTTGAACAAAATGGGCCAGGAAAATGTATAAAGTAAAATTTACATCTTATCCAAAAATAAATTAATGTTTAGGGAAGCTTTTAAAATCAACTAATTTTTTTGAGACAAATTTTTATTACTTTCTTTCCAAGTTTTCTTTATTTTTCAGTGGGTATAATCACCATGTTCTGGCAGTTTCCTAAGTATCTGGCTCTTATAGCTTTTGAAACTAGACTCATGTCACCTCTTCATCTGACCCTTCCCGTCCTGTCCTACCTCCACCTGCACTCTGACTCCCAAGACGTCTTCTTATTTCCCAATCTGGGAACCAGGTGAAACCCCATGCCACCATTCCTCCGCTGACCACTTAAGTTCCTGTCAACTGAGGGGACTCTGCCCATTCCTTATTCACTCTGACAACTTTGGGATTTAAGATTTTGCCAGCAGTCCCATACTTTCCAGCAAAATATTCTGGATTATAATTACTTTCCTGCATCAGACATGAGGATAAATCTCATCATGAATGATTTCCCTTTTTACCTTGGGCATCATCAGACTATTAAGACTTCCAGATAATATGTCATCTGGACAATTGGAATTGAGGTTAAGCACTTGATGAGACAAGTTTTAGAAAATGGAAAAAAAAATTGTTACCTCTGATTTACAGGGTATACATTTTCAATGCTGTTACACACACAGCCAAGCTATATGGCTTAATTCAAAGTGCACTTCTAAAGGAAGCCTGAAATAGTCTAGTTTGGTCAGGAAAACAGAGCCACTACAAAAATCATGGAAGTAAAGGTTTAGTATAAGCATTAGCACATATGCAAATGTAGGAGGAGCTGGGGAGTGAAGGCTGTAGCTAGAGGAACTGGAGGAACAGTCACTAACCATTTCAGCCCCAAAGCTTTGACATGGGTAGAATCAGGTGAACTTCCGAGGAAGTCTGAGAAATGACGAGTCTAGCTACTACAAAGAAGGAGTCCATGGCAAATGCTGTGGAGGTGCTGTAACCGCAGAGTGGGAAGCCTCTGAGGGGCTCTGGAAAACTGTCAAGTCAAGGGAAGTGGCCTTCACTGACCTTCATGACCTCTTAAGATTAATGGCCTCTGCTTCATTTCTACTTTCCAAATCTGGATCGATTTCTTTCATTGGCAAACTCCGACTTAGAACCATATAGAAAGGGATTCTGGGAAATGCCCCAGGGTGATGGTGGTGCTAAAAAGTTGGAAACATATCTTGTAGCACAGAAAGGCTTTTGCTTGATTCCATTTCAGAGCTTTCTCTGGGCACATGATTTTGAACCAGAATTGCTAAAGGAAAAGGAAAATTTAGTCCTGGAGTCCACTCTAGAATAGGACTTTCTTTCTTTCTTTTTTTTTTTTTTTTTTTTGAGGTCTCATGATTGTAGATAAAAATAAAAATAAGTTTTAACATCTCCCTTTTCCTCTCCAAACTGCTTATTTCAGTTTTGCAAGTAGAATCCAGGTTTCTGGTCTTTGGGGATGGTTTTTGGACAAGTAAATAATATGTATGATCTGAATCTAAAAGGGCCATTAGACAGTGTATATATATATATAGTTAGTTTTCTAACTACATGCAGACATTCAGACTCTTTGGTTAAGAGCTTTCCTATCTGCAAAAGAAATGAAATAACTCTTTCATTCATGGTACCATAATGGTAATAATAACTATAGTGATTGTTTACAGAATGCTTATCATGTATCGTGTTTAGTGATTTATGTACATTGGCTCTGATGCATACCCAGGAAGTATGAAGATACAGAAGCAATAATACATCTTTGGGCTGTTATGAAATTTGAATTAGATATTTGTAACACATCTAGCATATTGCCTAAGACAAAATTCACTTTCAAGTGACTACCCTAATTCCATATGACTAGTAAATGGCAGTGTAGAGATTCAACATTTTCTTCATCATACCGATATTTTTAAAGGTAAACATTATTGTTATTATTATATAGTCCTCATACATAAGAGACATTTATAAACATATAAGAAAGAAAATTATAAATGCTTTATCTGGTCTTTGGGTTCTCATGTATCCTTGGTATATTGTCTACCATTTACTTCTCTGTACAAGGGTCAATAATGAATAATAAGGACAGCATTCTACCCTGATCTTTGTGGTTAATTTTCACTTTGCAAAGTATTTTCATGTATATATAATCTTGTTTTATCTTCTCAACAATCATTTAGGGTAGATTGGCTAATAATTATTGTCTTCATTTTATAGATGTGGAAACCAGCCTAAAACTCTAGGCTGGCCAATGAAGAAAGAAAAATTATATTTTTGGGGTATCCACAATGTAAAGGGAATTTTTAGTCCCTGTTACAGCCATGTGAGTTTCCCCTTTTACAGACACAAAATGGAGAGTCATAATTTATACAACTAAATAGTCACACAACTGATGAAGACATTCTAGTCTTGCAATTCAAACCCAGTATTGTCTGGCTTCAAAGCTGTTATGTCTTCCGTCACATCCTGGTGCCGAAGTTTCATAACAAATTAGAAACATAGCTTAAACTGGGACCTTGGATTCTTGACTCGTTTCCAAGCTAGTAATCTAATCACTAAGATATTTTGCTACCAAATAACTGTAGTTATAATAAATATTATAAAATTGACCATTAGAAAAAGAGTTGGAACTGTATTATACCGGTATTTTAATCAACATGGTTTTATAGAAAGGATGTCATTCAAATGATCAGCCATGTTTCTTTTTCTTCAATAAAAATATTAGATAACATAATTTTAGTCATTTAATGTTTGCTTTTCTTTTCTTTTTTTCTTCTTCATAACAGGGTTGTGTTATGTTTTTGTGTCAGTACATGTGCATATTCACACAAATAAGTACGCTTAACTGGGCTCTATTTAAACAAAGAATTTCTGTTTCGTATGCTGAGAGCATATGTAATCTACAATAGATTACAAGGCATTTAGATGGTAATTATCTCTGCCTTCTATCATGGGAACTGAGATGATTTTAAAATTCTCAGCCTCTGGAATAGACTCTGCAATTTCTCCTTATCTGAAAGGTTATTCATTCCCACCTTTAAACTTGCTGAGCAATTTGCTTCTATAATACCCCTTGATTCAGGGTTCCATAGATTAATTTTACGTTATATAAAGATCACTTTCCTTTGATCTAAATGCTGTCATAGTCTTGTATTACAGGACAAGGTTAATCAGATCACACCATTAGATTTTTTATATCAGTCCCGTTTCATATATCTTTATCTCATTGCCTCTTATTATTCCCTTTTCAGAGTCTCTTAAATCATATGCCATGTGCAGAATGTATTTTAAAAGCTCTTTGAAAAGCTAAATTGCTTTGAGTTTAAAAATTGGCATAAACACTATTAATAACAGCTTCTACATGCTATAAAGAAGTCTACCTTAAATATGGGCACACATACAATGGAAAGAGATTAAAGTCACAGCACTTTAGTTAGAAATGATCTTGGAAAGCTGTTTTCTGTGGGGTTGGATTCAAAGAATGCTTTTGCATTTGGAAATTAGAATGCCATTTGTGCCCAATAAGGGAGAAATTTTTGTAGAGTGATGGAACTGAAGGCATATTCTCATATACTGAACAAGACTAGTGGAAGTGAAAGTAGGAGTGAATGGTAGACTATGCTTTCAAAGTATTTGATAGATAAGACAGGAGAATTAGGATTAAAGAAGGCCTTGAAGGAAATAGAAGATGCAAATGCTAACTCTTGAACAGGTTAATATTATTTCATGAATGAAGTTGTTTTGAATATGGTTATTTGGTCATCTATTGATTCATCTACAGGGACTCTAAATACTTTTAAAAATCCACAGATCCCATGTCTGCCTGCTTATCTTTTACCTTCCTCCCTCACTTCCTTCCCTTTCTTTCTTCTCTCCATTTTTGCCTCCCTTCTTGTTTCTCTCCCTCGCTTTAACAATTTATGTTGAGCACCCCCTTATCTCTGAAGAGTATTAGTCTCTGATAGTACAGGATAAAGAAGACATGATTTGGATCCTCAAAGAGTATGCAAACTGCAAATATACCATGATTTATCAACTTAAAACCACCTTTTCAAAGAAAAAAAGAGAAAGAGAAGAATAACTTGTTTTTAGTTAGTACAAGTGGCTCCACTGATCACCACAGTCATTTCTGAACATCACGCACTGTACCCTTAACCTGTTCCAAAACATTTCTTGGGTTTACAGGCTTGTAGTTTCCAAAAGGGTGTGGGAGATGGGAATTTCCCCACCTATAATCTTTTGGCATCTCTCCAATTCTCTGTGGAATTTCAGAGATGTCACCTTGTGACTCTGCTAACATATCTGGGTTTTAGCATTCTGTGGTTGAATTCATTCTGGCCCGGAGACTCTTACCACGTTTTCATTTATCTTAGCTTCTATTTCTCAATTCAGTTTAAAGACCATTCCCATTACCAAAAAACAAATAAATAAATAACAAAAACCTAAAAAAACTGAAAGCGAAATGAAATTATAATAATTCAGCTTTTCCCCCTCATTAAATGCTTTCAAACTTTCATAAAGGTTGCAAGAATAGTTGAAAGAATTTTTTTCCTGAACTATTTGGAAGGAAATTGCTCTCATGATGCCTCAACATCCTTGAATATTTTAAAGTGTAATCTCTACTAACAAAGGCGTTCTGTTATGTAACTTCAATGCGATTATCAAAATCAGAAAATTAACATGGATAATTACTAGCATCAAATCCACGACCTCTTTCAAGTTTTTCCAATTATCCTGATAATGTTCTTATACCCCCTCAGGTTTATTGAGGTTAGATTGACAAAGACAAATTGTATATATTTAAGGTATACAAAGTGATGATTTGAAATATATATACACTGTAAAATAATTACCATAATCAAGCTAATTAACATATCTATCACCTCACATAATTACCCATTTTTCCTTTGTGGTGAGAAACTTATAGTCTACTCTCAGCAAATTTCAAGTACAAAATTCATTTTTATTAACTCTACTCACCATGTTGTACATTAGATCTCCAGAACTTACTTGTCTTATAGACAAAAGTTTGCACCCCTTAACCAACATCTCACCATTCCTCATTCCCCAGCCCATGGTAACCAACATTCTCCTCTCTGTTTTTATGAGTTTGACTTTTGTAGATTCTACATATAATTGATGTCATGCAGTATTTCTCTTTTTGTGTATGGCTTATTTCACTTAGCATAATGTTCTCCATCTTCATCTGTGTTGCTGTAAATGACAGAATTTCCTTGTATTTGAAGGCTGAATAATATTTCAGTGTGTGTGTGTGTGTGTGTGTGTGTGTGTGTTTAATTTGTACTCTGTTTTCTTTATGTATTTGTCTGCAGTTGGGCACTTAGGTTGTTTCCATGTCTTGGCTATTGTAAAGGAAGCTGCAGTGAACATGGGAATGCAGATATCTTTCTGAGATACTTTTTTTTTTTTTTTTTTTCAGGGACAGGGTCTCATTCTGTCTCTCAGACTAGAATGTAGTAGTGCAATCATAGCTCACTGCAACTTTAAACTCCTGGGCTCAATCTGTGCTCCCGCTTTAACCTCTCAAGTAGCTGTGATTACAGGTGTGTGCCACCATATGCATATACTTTTACTAGTAAAAATGATCCACAGGTTTCATCATATTTTCAAGGAAGTCTTTGAACAAAACTGGTTAAAACCCTCTATTAGTTCATTATCCCCCCAAATTCTGTGTAACAAACCATTCTAAAATTCAGTGGCTTAAACCATCATTATTTATTTTCACTCACAAGCTTATGTTCAGCCAGAATGGTTCTGCTGGTCTCCATTGGGCTTGGCTTGTTGACCTCTGCTCCAGGTCATGGATTCAGGTCAGATCTGCTCCTTGTGTCACTTGTCCTTTTGAGTTTAGTGAGTCACTTGAGATAGGTTGTTTTCATGGTGGTGGCAGAAGAACAAGAGTGAAAGCCCAGCCCAGCAAGCACATTTTAAGCTTCTGCTTGTACAGTATCAGCTGACGTTCTACTGGCCAAAGCAAGTCACATGACATATCTCAAAGACAGAGGTGGGGAAGTTCAATGAACCTCTAAGTGGGAGGGACTGCAAAGTCACATGCCAAAGGGCACTAATATCTTGCTTGATGATTCCTGATTTTTGGTTTCCCTTTCCAAACTTGTACTACCAAAAAAGTCAAGTTGGCATTTTGTGGAGAATGAATATATTAATATTAGTTTCCACTGCCCTTGTAGAACTTCCTGCCTGGACTTTGTATTTGGAATTTTCCTCAACTAAAGTCCTAATCTTTGGATGTGGCTTGATAGGACTTTTGTAGTCAGCTGTCAAAGAAGCAAAATTTCAATAAAACCAACATACACACAGAATCTGTAAAGAGATATTTCTATCCCATGCAATACTATTTCAGTTCTCCAGCAGCTAGATATCCCCTGGAGCTACTACTAAAGGGTCTCAAAACTCAGAATATATTTTCTTTCTTTCGAACTTCAACTCATTCCAAGCAGAAAATATCTTATCCTGTATCATTTGAATCACAACACAGTGAGAAGATCTACATACAGAATCAACTGGCAAATATACCCTCCTGACTCCCTCTGCCAACAGGATTAAAACTCATCTGTAGAATCAAGGATTCCCCGTAATCACATCCAACCAGACTTCAATCAAAACTCAGGCACATGGAAGCCTCTTGGTTTCAGATGTATTTAAAAACATTTCCTTTCATTCTCTGGATCGTTCTTGAAGAATAAACCTTTTGTCTTTTTTAAAACATCTCCTCTTTTATGCACATGTAATTTTTTTATCTTGTCCTCTCACCAGGACAAAGATTGAAGAAATCTGTAATTAATGTCTTGAAAAACATGTAGCTGGATTTTTTTAAAAAAGAGACCCAAACAATAAAACGCTCCACATACATGTATGTCTCTTTTATGTGAAGAAATGCTAGAGAATTCTGCAAAAATTGCTAAAATACCATGGCAGTTCCACATTGAACCATTAAGGGATATATAAAGGTCTGTGTATCAGTATTTTAGTGGATCTTCTGATGGTCTAAAGATGATCAATAATTAATCTTGGATGTTCAAGTTATGTTTTTATTTGGTAGCAGAGGACTCACCTAGATGACCTCTTTGCCTCTCTTCCAATTTAGACCAAACCAAGTTGACTTAATTAAATGGGATACTCTTTCTTCTTCAAAGTTGTGTGTGCTTAGGGAGAAAGGTTGTAAGTGTATCTCTGTGTATCAATTTCTTTCCTTGTAGAATGTGTGAAGGAGAAACATCTTGCAAGATCTTTCTTTGGCATAGGCATAAGTAGACAATCTAATTTTAAAGGCACCAAAACATAGAGGGGTAAATGTGAGACTATCGTTTGCATTTGAATTCTGACTTCCTGGCTTATGTACTCTGTGACCTTGGGTTAGTGGGTAAGCTAGCTTAACCTCAATTTGCTTCAGAGATTTGTGTGAGGATCATGGGAAATCATGCATGTATAGTCCTCAGCCCAATTCTTGACACAGAGTAAGGATTTAAAATCATTATTTAATGGCAATTTATTGTATCTACTAGCTTTGTTTGCATCTTCAGAAATAACAGGTTGTATGGGCTTTAAAAATGAGTGAAATATTGATTTAATTTGTTGATAAACATGACATTTGAATGTACTATGTATAAAGGTTCATTCTACCTTCTGGGTGACATGGAGCATTTCTATTAAATGATATTTTAATGAAATCACATCATCAAAGCAACTTATCAACATGTGCTTGTTACCAAAAGCTAACCAAAGTATTTCAACACATAAACAAAGGGAGATCAGGTGGGTTTGTCTTCAGAAAGCTCCTGGAGGGGGAGAATTTAGGATTGGATTTTAAATAGGTAGAAAGGAACATTCCCTGTCTCTATTACTTATCTCGTCTGTATCTTTTATGTACTAGGCTCTATTCTGGGTGCACTGAAGAAATCAAAGGTGAAGAAACAAAGTCCCTGAGCAAGCAGGAATCTGGCTCAAGGTACATTTGTACCTGAAATTTTGTGTTTTGCAGAGAATGCCTGAACATCTACTCTCTCGTGTAGTGGGAGGTTTGACTTAGGGAATAGAATCATGATGCTGGTGATCTGGATGGAAACATTTGAAGAAAGATCTCAGAAGTATCCTGAGATATCTGTGAAAAATTTAGTAGTAAAAATAAGAGAGAACCTCAAAAAGTTCTTTTTTTTTTTTTTTTTTGGTGGGAAGAAGTGGAATGATCAAAATGATAGTGAACGATGCTTATGCTTACTTCAGCAAATATAAATGTAATTGATGAGATAAGGGATAGAATGGGGTTAAGTGAATATCTATATCTATATCCATATCAGAAACAACTTCATATTAATTACATATCTATTCTAGGTAACAGAATATTGTTTCCATTTGTGGAGCATGAGAGAGTAATTGAAGTAGTGAATGAGACCTAAAAGAATCACCAGATCACTAGTAGGTCACGATGAAAGCTGTTTTTAATAATCCTGTTAACATTTTCTGAATATTTGAACTTATCACTGATTATCTCTCTGCCCTTCAATTCTTAGTTTAATGGTAAGACATTAAAAAAGGGAATGATTAGGATCCTGGCTCCAATAGGAGGATATCTAGTCACTTACTTATTTCTAGAATGGTTCACAGTCAGAGCCAATCAGAGAAGCTGATTTCCAAGTGTCTCAGAAACTAAAAATGGTGTTTACTTTGTAGGAATAGAGATTGGATGAGGGCAAAAAAAGTGGTTTACTGTTATTCAGAGACAAACTAGATCTGATATTTTCTAGTGACTTTCTCATAAATGTATACAATTTCTTTATTTTTAAAAATTTAAAGTGGTAGTTCTAATATCATTCTATCAAATGCTATTTATAATACCTCCATCAGGGACTGAACATGTCCTCCCAATATTCACATGTTGAAGCCCTAACCCTAACTGTAACTGTATTTGGAGATAAGGCTTTTAAGGAGGTAATTAAGGTCAAAGGAGGTCACAAAGGTGGGGCCCTAATCCAATTCCAGTATGACTGGTGTCCTTATAAAAAGAGAGACCCCAGAGATGCACATACACAAAGGAAAGGCATTGTGAGGACACAGCAAGGAGACAGCCATCTGCAAGCAAGGGAGAGCGGCCTCAGGAGAAACCAAACCTGCTGGCACCTTAATCTGGGGCTTCCAGACTGCAGAACTTTCAGAAATAAATTCCTGTAATTTAGTCACTTAGTCTGTGGCTTTTTATTTTTTTATGGCAACCTCAGCAGACTAATATGACTTCTACATATGAAACATAAATGTGATATTTATATAATGTTATAATGTTTATTTAACATTTTTCTTCAACAAACAACCTCTATTGAACAGGTTCTGGGCAATATCTCTATATGTATTAATTTTTTTAAGTGTCACAGTTTTGCTACATGCTTGTTACTCTTCTTTCTTAAGTTCACACAGCCAAGTAGTAACAAAGTTGGGATCTGATCTTAAGTCTCACTTTACAAATATAATTATTTTCCCATAATTCTATGCTAGATTCTACTGAATATAATCTAAAACACACTGCATTTTAACTCATCATTCTTGTGGGACATCTGGAGAGCAAATTACACTACCTTTTAATTCTATTGCTTGAATTCAGACATTGTACTACTACCTTGTAGCAACACTGATCAGCTGAAAACAGAGAGCATCTGGTTTTGCTGCAGGCAACAAGCACATCACTTTCTATGAACACATGTATTATGAACTCATGGTTAGGAAAACCTTGCATCGTGTTTCAATTTAACGGCTATTACTTCTTGTTCAAAGGTCTTGCTGTGTGTTCCATTTTCCCTCCAAATGTCAGAGGGGAATGGGAAATTGAAGTGCCATAAAACACTTGGAGCCTTCATTTATTGCAGATTAATTACACAATCAAAGGGAAATAAGAAGCAGGTCTTCAGTTATCAAACCCTGGGGAACTAGTGTGTAGCAGAATGAACCAAATAGACACTAAGGGATTGAGATTTTTTTGTGTGTTCAAAAGAATAAAGTTCATAGGGGCAACGCTGAAATGTGTGGAACTTACAGTGCCACGAATAATATAGATGAGGATAATGTAAAATATTTGTTCACTAAACTCTGAACCTCTATGATGAGGGCTTTTATGAAAATATCCAGATGATGTGCAGCCAGTTTGGGAGCTGAAAAATTAGAGGAACAGCCTGATTTTAATGCTTGGACATTTTTGTCTAAAAGACACCCCTGATTTTCAGATAATCAACACTCCAATTGAGCCAGTCCCTGCTTAAAGCCTGTGGCCTTCCCCTTAATACTCTTTCAGCTCCTCTTTCTCTGTCTCCCTCTTCCCCCTCCCCAACATAGCAAGGACAGTGTTTATGTAACAAGAGGTATCCACAGACAGTAAGGAGGGGAGCTATTTCCTCCTTTTTCTGCTACTGGATCATAACTAAAACAACCTAGGGGCTCATTTCTAGGTGAAGAGACCACATGAATTATATGTGGAATTGCTTCTGCACCACTGAACAGTTCACACAATTATCAGTGCAATCATGACTTCTTAATGAACTTGGAACTTCTTAACTTCTTGTTTATTTGGAAGGCTCAGCATATGGTGCATGAGAAATTGGAATCAGAGGCTCATAGACAGGCTCCTGTTTCTTTGGCGGCATTAAGGAAGCATTTGGAGAGATGGTGGGTGGGTGTCTCTGATGTTGAGAAATGTGCCAGAAAGGGTGGGTTAAAAAATCCTCTAGGTCTATCATCCTTTGCCTTCGTGCCATGCCTGCTGTGAGGTTCGGTGGACATCCCAGTGACTTATTTTTAGTCCACACTATCTTTTTTTTGTTTTTCTCTCTCATGCTCTCTACTCCGTGGATGTAATAGCTGGGTGCTTGGCAAGTGGTTGCCTTTGGACTGATGAAAGGAAATTCTACCCAAAGAAGGCCAAAAACCCGTCCATAAAGGATGCTACATTAGCATCTTGGGATGATTTCTTGGAAAAGAAAATGGTATTTTTATTTGTTATAAAATGGATTTGTCACTGCTCCTAAAAAGTGTGTGTGTGTGAGAGAGAGAGAGAATCCATACTTGTAAAAGCCTTCTGACCAATATAGTGTTGTGTAGGAATAAAAATTTTCAGTCTATACTATTTAAAGTAATAATAGTAACAATGAATTGGGTGATGATAGCATATGAATAAGTGAAATAAATCCCAGCGATGTCATAAGGAATGAGAGGGAGGAATTAGGAATACTCTATTGTAAGATGCCTACACTGCACATGAAGTGGTATAGTATTATATTAAGGTGGACTTAAAAATATATATTGAAAACTCCATAGACATTGCTAAAATCTTTAAGAAGGAAGTATAATTGATATGCTATGAGAGGAGATAAAATGAAATCATACAAAATCCTTTATTAAAACCATAGGAGGCAGAAGAGGGGATGGGGAAAGAAAGGACAAATGCGATAAATAGAAAACAGTTACAAATGCAGTGGATATTAAATCAACTGTATCAATAATCACTTTAGTATGAACGGTTTAAATATTACACTTTAAAAAGACTGTGAGAGTGGTAAAAACAGCTGCTAGTAGGACTATACAAGATGAGTTTGAAGCAAATTTTAGTGTCAGAAAATAAAGCATTGCTCCAAACAACAAAAACCAAAATGCCCCACAATAATGTAATATGTCAAAGGGACACAGGAAACAACTGAAGAGCTCCCGATGGCCAAGCCTGGAAAAATTGCAGCAACAAAATAAAGTAGTATTGGATTATATTTCAAAGTATGCAATAAATATCCTTGAGTGCATAGTGATATAAATAAATGAGTAAATAAATAAATAAAAGTGGCAGAGCAGAACACCACGCAGAATGCAGAATTCCAAATAATTTGTACTCTGCCCTCAGGAGGTGGAACAAACGCCTCCCACTCCATAAGTGCAGGCTTCTCAGAGTGACTTCCTTTCACAGAGGACAGTGTGGACGAGGCGGAAAAGAGGAGTTTTATTGAGGAGAAATTTGACGGACATTACCGCAAAATGACCAGTGCTAAGTCATGTTGATAGTGTATCCCTTGTTATCATGGGATAAAAATGGCACTTTTCCTCAGTGGTCTTCCTCCCAGTCTAATCATGAGGAAACATCAGATAAATCCCCACAGAGAAACATTCTACAAAATACTTGAGCAGTACTTCTCTAAACCACTAAGCTCTCAAAACCAAGGGAAGTCTGAGAAACTGTCACAGCCAAAAGGAGCCTGAGACATGACAACCGATGTGGTATCCTAGATGGGATTCCAGGACAGAAAAAAAGACATTTAGGGAAAAACTGAAGAAATCTGATTAATATATGAATTTCAGTGAATTAAAAAAGTAATATACACTTACTTTAAAATTATAGAAAACACTGAAAATAGGAAGAGAAATAAAATTGCTCTACACCATGAACCTTTCCTTCTAGTCTTTTATATGTATGCAGGTACATATATTTAAACACATACTGTGAGATGTATGACATAGTATCTTTTCCCTAGAATAAAGTCAAATGGATGTCAGGGAAATTTAATGAATATATATGTGGAATTATATTTTCTAGAAGTTGTATATGCTGCTTTTTTATTTATCATAATACTTTTTCCATTCCATTAGGTATTCATAGAACAGATGGCTCTAAGCTCTCCATAGTATTTGACCGAGCATGTTTTATTTAATTAGACTGCTTTCTTTTACTTGCTAGTCCTGTGGGTATTTCAGGTGGGCAGGTTCACTGTACCATGCCGAGTGTCCTCTGCACTTACACCTACCTCATCAGCACCATGTAGATCATGCTATTGGCACCGAGCCTGTGAGTGCCTGTCCCTACTGCTTCATTGTGTGTTCCTGGGCAGGCTCCTTAACTTTTCTGAGTTCTTTTTCCCATTTCTTAGACTGCAAGATCTTTCTCTGTGCTCCAGGGGAGCCCAGTTTCATTAGCTCCTGATGTCCAGCGACTTCAGTTTAGGTAGAAGATGAAGGCTTGTGCATCTTCAGTATAGTTCTTTTGTTCAGAAAATCACTGGGAAGATGCTTAGATCTACCAGTTCCTGACAATGTGCCAACCACCATGCTAAGCCCTCAATATTCAATAAATATTGAATATGCCCCCAAACTATCCAAATTATCATTATACCTCACCTAAGCAAACATTGTTCTTGCTATTAGTCTGCTCAGACTGCCATAACAAGATACCACAGACTGCGTGGCTTAAACAACAGACACTTATTTTTATTACAGTTCCAGAGGCTGAAAGTCCAAGATCAAAGTGCCAGCAGGGTTGGTTTCTGGTGAGGCCTCTCTTCCTGACTTGCAGATGGCTGCCTTCTTGCTGTGTGCTCACATGGCCTTTTTTCTGTACGCAGGCACGCAGAGAAAGAAATCTCTCTGGTGCCTCTTCTTTTTCTTATAATGACACCAGTCCTATTGAATTAGGGCCCCACCCTTATGGTCTCCTTTAACCTTAGTTATCTTGTCAAAGGCTCTATCTTCAAATACAATCACATTGGACTTTAGGGATTCAACATATGAATTTGGGGTGAACGTAATTTAGTCCATAACAGCTGCTTCTAAATGCTAGAGTCAGGATCAAAATGCAATTTTATGTTCAATTTTAAAGCCACACCTCCAGGATAGCATAGCTCATGATGGGAAGGAAAACGTGTCCTCGGTCACCCTCATGGGCTATCATCACCATTCTCATCATCTTTATTCAAAACTGATGAACTGCACCGTATCTGCAGCCATCATTTTTTTCTAGGAGCTCTGTCTTCTCTTTCCTTTTCCTGAAATGATGTCACACAAATGTCAGAAGGAGCTAATGAATTGTAACAACAGACTGAAAGGGGCTGCCTTATTATAGTGGGAGGTTTGGGTCAGCTCCAGCTGTGCACATCTCTGCTAATGACACCAAACTTTTGATCCCAGGCACTTTCCTACAGTCTGTTAAGGTCTGTGAATTCAATCTTGTGAATGGCTAGCGTCATTTCGGGGGTGTTCTGACGGCTAAGGCTTATTTCTTCTTATCCTTATATGGCCTTTGGTCAGTCTAGGTCTCTGTCTGCTCTTCCCTTGGTTTTACATCGCAGTCCTCTCCCTGTCTCTTTTGGTATCAAGCGCAATTTGCAGTCTTGTCTGAAGCCACCAGCTCACTTCACAGATGGCGAATTGCAGTCGAGAGTAATGGGCCTATTCGGTTCAGTCCAGAGAGTATATTAGTGTCTGATAGCCCATAACTGCCGAACATTAGACATCGTTCACACTGCTCCAAGGTCATCTGTAGGGCTGCCTCTCCCTCGTTTCCCTCACGTTCGTTCCTCCATTTCTCTCTCCACCCCGCCATCAGATCTAAGTTACAGGGAAGTCATGAGGCCATTAGGGGTTAGTTCTGGGACTGTGGAACAATGCCTCTTTGTTACCGGTCTGGGTCAGTGTTGCTCCAACTAACTGAGCAGACTGCCTGAGCACTTGAAAGAGAACTCAGTGAAACGGTAAAGACAAATTTAACTGCTAAGAGTACCTGGGTCTTAGAGTATTAGCCCCATGCTCTCTAGGAGGCATCATTTCAAAAAGAAAATCAGAATCAGGCAGCTGGCAGAGCGTGTTAACAAAGCATCTGAAGTATTAGTTACTATACGTACAACATGGTGCTGGCAATCTTGATGCTACGTTCTGGGATTAATCCTAATTAAGTGAAGCAAGGTATGTGAATATGTCTAGCTTAATGCGTGGCACATAATAGTGTAAATATTGTCTTCCTCCCTTTTTTCCTCTTTCCTTCCTCTCTTTTCTTCCTTCCTTCCTTCCTTCCTTTCTTTCCTTTCTCTCTTTTCTCTCCTTTTATTCTCTCTTTTCTTTCTTTCTCCTTTCTTTCTTTGTTCATTCCTTCCTTCCTCTCTCTCTTTCTTTCTTTCCACCTCTTTCAATTTTTCTCTCCTCCCCTCACTTTCCTTGTTTCTTGAGCCATTGTATTCACCAGTGGCTGGAAAAAGGCTTCTTTGCAGCATGTGCTATATGTGAGATGTGATTGGGCTTTTCAAATACATCTTCTTCCTCAGTTTCACAGCTTTGACATACCTTCTCAGGAAACATTGAAAAACATTTTGGAATTTTTTTTTAAATTTCAGAATATTATGGGGGTAAAAATATTTTGGTTATATAATTTGCTTTTGTACAGTTTGAGTAAAAGTTATAAGTGTGCCCTTCACCCAGTTAGTGTGGATTGTACCCATTAGGTATGAATTTATCCATCCCCGCCCCCCACCTGCTTGATTTCCATTGAGTTTTCCTTCCATGTGTGCATATAAGTGTTGATCGATTAGTTCCAATGTAATACTGAGTAGATGTGTTGTTTTTCCATTCTTGCAATACTTTACTTAGAAGAATGGCCTCCAGCTCCATCAGATTGTTACAAAGTGTATTAGTTGAACATTTGTTTTTATGGTTGAGTAGAACTCCGAGGTATATACATACCACATTTTATTAATCCACTCATGTATTGATGAGCACTTGGGTTGTTTCCCATCTTTGCAGTTGTGAATTGTGCTGCTATAAACATTTGCTTGCAAGTGTCTTTTTAATAAAATGTCTTAATGTCTTTTTTGGGGGGGGGGCATGGAATAACCAGTAGTGGAATTGCTGGATCAAATGGTAGGTCTACTTTTAGTTCTTTGAGGTATCTCCCTACTACTTTCCATAGAGGTTGTACTAGTTTGCAGTCCCACCAACAGTGTCTAAGTGTTTCTTTCTCTCTGCATCTATGCCAGCATCTGGTGTTTTGGAACTTTTTGATAAGTGCCATTCTCTCTGGAGTTAGGTGATATCTCATTGTGGTTTTGATTTGCATTTCCCTGATGATTAGAGATGTTGAGCGTTTTTTCATATGTTCATTGGCCATTAGTCTGTCTTTATTTGAAAAGTTTTTGTTCATGTCTTTTGCCCACTTTTTAATGGGGTTGTTTGAGTTTTTTGCTTACTGATTTGCTTGAGTTCTTTGTAGATTTTGGTCATCAGCCCTTTATTCAATGTATAGCATGCAAATATTTTCTCCCATTCTATAGGTTGTCTGTTCGCTCTATTTTGATTGTTTCCTTGGCTGTGCAAAAGCTTTTTCATTTGATCAGGTCCCATTTATTTATTTTTGTTGTTGCTGTGATTGCCTTTGGGGTCTTCTTCATAAATTCTTTGCCTAGGCCAATATCTATAAGAGTTTTTTTTTTTTGTGAAATTTTACTTATTAAGACTGGCATCACATGACAGCTTTCAAATCATAGGAATGCTCTGACAGAAGCCAAGCGAGGAGGGTTGCATCCAGCTCAGATCTCAGACCCAGAGGCTTTGTCAGCATTGAGGAGAGGGGATGAGGAAAGGGTGAGGGAAGGAGCAGAACTTACCACCCACAGCTAGAGGTTTCTCAGCGCTGAACAAGTGGTCCCTGGGGAGGGCAACTTGTCAACATAGATTTTGAGAACTATTACTTAAAGGAGAATCTAGTAATTATCAAAATTAGACAGCTAGCCTTGGAGACCATGGAATACTGAAGCCACGTGAACACACAGGATCATCTAGTTCAGAGACTGTAATAACTTTGACCTCATTTGTTCTCATTCATTCTGATCAGAGGCAAAACTGACAAAGACAACATTTTTTCTTTCTTATTCTTCTACATTTGAGTCACTGCACTTACCCAGGAATCCAGATCATTCATGCCTGAGGCTATCACTTGCCTTTTCATTTCTCTGAGGGATTGAGATCTTATCCTTTAAAGACAGTTTTTGCATCTAGTCCTTCACTCTCTGCTGGACCTGAGGCCTCTCATTGGCTTACATTACTTTTATGTGATTCTCCAAATGTTTGCTTAGAAATTCACCTGCTGGGCATGGACTCACATATCTCAGTCTCCAGGTGGTTCTGGAGTTGTATACAGTCACAGACCAGGATTTCCAGAGCAAACCCTAATTTGGTGACTTGCTGCAGGAAGTTGATTACTGAAGCCCTTGGAAAGCATGAAGGAACCAGGATCAGATGGACTTGAATTGTGGTTCATTCTCAGAAAGGCCTCAGCCAATTACACAGAAGTTTTGATGCTGGGAGAGCTTTGTAAAGTGTGGAAAGTGGGCAATGGGGCGAGGACTTTATATGTCTGCACCTGCTGGTCATTGGGGTGAGGCTGTCCCCAGGAACGATCATGACCTTGAGCAAGGAAGCTCTCCTGAGATGAGGAACTCCCCTGACTGCTGACAGCTGCAGATACTCGAAGCAGTTGGGGAATAAATCCTGAAGAGGGGTCTAGTAGTGCACATATTGTTCACCACATAGTGCAACACCAAGGTCGGAGATAAGATGGAGGAGACTGGTACTGTTATATGGCTGATTCAGCAGCTCAACTATGTCATAAAGCATCTCACCTGTGCGCTCGCGCTCTCTCTCTCTCTCTCTCTCTCTCTCCCCTCAGTCTATTTCTTGATGGTGCTTAGAAGGCTGCTATAGATGCTGAAATTATAAGATGTTACAATAATGTTCAGTGGCAAAAGAGGGACTGATTTATCCCAAATGTCTCTTGTTAAAAATGAGGAAAACTTGACCCAAAATCTCCTTAACAGGCTTCTTGCAGGTCCCATGTTTTTTAGAATTGAGTTACAGGCTTTTGCCAAAACTAGTCATGGGCAAAGGAGATGATACTGGAATGTTTGGCTTTGTATAAGTATGATTCACTCCTGAAACAAGAGATGGGGCTACCTTTCTTAAAACACATGGAAGGTGGATTCCTAGACAAAACTGGGATTTTGTAAGAGGAGACAAAATCATAGTTGTGTAAACAGTCAAAAATGTCTGCAATATGTATCCAGGGGGTTAAAAATCCCCTTAATAATAATAATACCAATAATAATATTAGATTCCTCAACAAAAACCATTACAATTACTGCAACAACAGCTATTCCTAAACTTGAATATGGAAATAAATTACCTGGAGAACTTGTTAAAATGCAGGCTCTGATGCAGCAGTCTCCAGGTGGGCCCCGGGATTCTGCAACTTGAGAAATCTCCCAGGGGTGCCAAGGCTACTGGCCTGAGGACCACAGTTAGATTTGCAAGGTACCTATTTAGTACTTACTATGTGACAGGTGCATTTTAAGCGCCTTTCTTAAGCTATCTCATTCAATCCCCACAGTGATCCTGTAACGTGGGTACCATTATTATCTCTATTTCACTAATGAGAAAACTTAGGGAGGTTATACTATAGGAGGGGTCCTAAGTCTGAAGTTTTTGTCTCGTGAGATGTTTGTGGACTTGAGGGTTTCTGTAGACTCCATAAAACTTTTGGGGATTGCAAAATAATGTTTATGGTTCAGAACCCCCAAAAGGTTAACCTCAGACTAGATGACTTCAAAGATCCTATCTAGATTAGACATTTAAAATCTGTTGTCCTGTTTTTTTTTTTTCTATTGCAGGATTGCAGTCTCCAACATATTGAGAGACTTAATAAAAGTGCTCAGAGCTAAGTACTAAGTGAGAGCATGGGGGCTTGGTATTTGTCATACTTACTTGCCTTTATCTGAGAGAACAAGCTATGAAATTATCATTACGTGATGCTGCATGATCTGTAGGCAGCAGCCAAAATGGAAGGATCCAGGGGTCTCTAAGGTTTTGACCCCCAGCTGAACAAGTCAGAGAATTCTCACGTAGTTAGGACAGGACTTTTTTAGAGGCCCTGGGTTGGGTTTAAGTGAGGCCTACAGCTGCCTGCCTCTTCCTCCTGCTCTCTCTCCTTTTCTTGCCTGCCTTCTTTTTTTAACAACAGAGATCTCAGATTGCTCCAGTTATAAGTTGCCTGGAATTTGATAAGGACATTTAAACAGTAGCAAGGTCTGCAAAGAATTTGCCTCCTGACACTGCCTGTCTGCTAAATAGGGCCTATCACATAACCATGTCACTCTCTTCATCTGCAGAAGAGGGGAGGGGAGAGTCATTATGGCTCCCATTAGGGTTTTTGCCCAATCAGCTTCAATTAAGTTGAAGCTGGAACAAGTTTATTTCATTTGTCTGTGCAACTTTGCTAGTACAGCAGAGAATAGAAACAGGAAGCCAGCATTCTAATCACAGAGTTTAGACCTCTGCGCAGGGCCAACTTCACAGGGCCTGGCACTGAGAAGGGCCCTGTGTTTAGTTTAATACTTTGTTGTTGATGGCTTGTAGTTCTTAACAATATTTGAATGAAGGGCCCTGCATTTTCAGTTTGCACGAGGCTCTGCAAATTATGTAGCTTGCCCTGTTGCAATGGCTCCCAATCATTTATTCACCCCAAATTCAGAGTGTTTTGCATATAGTTCCAAATCCTAGGGACACTACTTTCTCCTTGGAATTAGGATATTGATTTCCAATTTCCCTGTGAAAGATGGTGAGAAAAAGAATGCTGGAATTTGACTGGAGTCGTGTGGTAAAACTTTTAATTAACAATCTACAGGAAAAATATGGGTAGAGATAAGAGACCCTAATGTTTATGGAGCCTCTACTTTGTGGCTGGAACTTTATAATTGTTATGTTATTTAATCATCTCAATAATTCTCCAAGGCAGGTACTTTATAAATGAGGCTAAGAGAGGCTAAGTAACTTACCCAAGATCACACAACCAATAAATGACAGAGCTGGGAATTGATCTTAGATCAATCTGGCTTTAAATGGGGGCAAATATGTTATCTACGGAACATAGCCAGGTATTTAATAAGTTTATTTAGGACTGGTATCAAGAGAGGTGAAATAATTGGATAGAAAAGTACTTTAGAGAACTGGGAAAGGAAGTACTTTTAGAATCTCAGTTTTGAAAGAGAGAGAGAGAGAGAGCTAAAGAGGTCAGACCAGAAACTAAAAACTTGATGTAATAAGATGTTAAAGTGAACGCATTACAGATGTGCTGAGATACAGTGGACACCTCATTCCAAGAGAAGTGCAAGATGCAGATGCACTTTTTAAAGATTTAGCCAAAAAGTTGATTATAAAAGTCTTGGACCCCTAACCCATGTTAAAGACAGAAATAAGGCAGAAAGAGTGAAGATAGAGAGATGTTTTGTAATGTGGAATTCCGGAAGAAGCTTTCAGTGTGCTGCAAATCCTGCAGTGTACCTCTGGCGAGATGGGGAGGTCCCTGCCCTATAACTCAGAATTATGACTGGTTTCAATGGTTTGGGCCTCATAGCTGTTCTCTCTTTGACTTAGAGGACACAGTAGCTTGTTTCTAAAAACTGCTTGAGGAATCTAAAGGGCAGGAGCCTGATCAGCCACCTGCTTGTGGTGGAACAGAGGAGTGTGAGAGCAGCATGGGAAACATCCTACATTCCCAGAGTTTGGGGTAAACATGTGTGAATGTTTTTCATGGGCCAGAGGCAGGAGAGACAACTGGAATTCAATTCACGTTAGGGCCACACAGACATCTGAACATTCTTTAGCCAACAGAAAGTGTTGGTATCACCAGATTCATAGGAACTAACAAAGGAATAAGTGATTGACTCAACTGAGATTTATTTGTTGAGATCAAGAAAGCTATAAATGAGGGTATCAGCAAGACGGCAGCATAGGAGGTTTTCAGCTCCTGACAGCTCCCATACCCCACAGAAACAACAATTTGGCAGCCATCCACTGACAGAAACGCCTTGGTCGGAGTGTGAAGACCCAGGTAGGAGATTGAAAAATCCTGATGGAGCTCAAGACTGAGAAGGGCCACATCAAGAAATCAGGCCTGTGCCGTATGTTCACTGGCTGTGGTCCTGGCTGGGGACCAAAAGCAGCTCCATGCGCCTGTGTACTCAGCTCTCATTCCATGGTCTGGGGGCCTTGCTCACCCAGGCACCTGGCTGGAGACATCCCTGTCTGTGTCCCAGTGGTAAGTGCACCGACCTTGGACCCAACCTTAGACTCCCTGAGACTTGGCTTCAGCCCTGCTCTGCCATGGCCCAGGGACAATCCTGTCTACTCAGGGGCCTGGCAGGAGCCACAGCCATTAGCACCAACCTGGGAAGAGAAACCAGCCAAAATTTTCCCCCAAATTTAGGGGGTAACCCAAGGAAGGGGAGCGTCTTGAACTTTACAGCAAGTTTGTAATTTTTGATGGTTGAGTTGGATATTTGAATTTCTAGTGTCTAAGAAGGGTGAGAAAAATTATAGGATCCACCTGAGTTTGCACTTAGAAAAGCTCTTCCCATGGAGCACATTTAAAAGGGAGAGAGCTACAAAATAAAATTGCTTTGTTGTTACCTCCCATGACTCATAGTTGTGCACCACGCTGGCTGATAAGACATGCTCTCTGATTGCAGCAGGTGCTGAAGATGGTTCATACCAGGGAGTATCCAACAATGCAGGCAGGGGTGATGTTTGGGAAGTATGGTAAAGGTGATGTGTGGCAGCCTAGGTATAGGTAGCCAACAAGGTAGTTAATTACTTCACTCATGGGTAGAGTAGAGTGTTGGGTTCCTGGGAACTCATGTTTCTGGCAGTAGACTCTTTTGGTAGCCCATTCAGATACCCTTTCCCAGACTGGTGCAGCCATCCCCCAGTTGTTGAAAATGTTGGCAGGTAGAGGCTCACACCTGCATCCATTTCCTAAGGCCCTTCTTTAACCGACACGAGTTTCTTTATTTAGAAGTATCTGGGAGAGTATGCTCACCTCCTAAGTGTGGTCCACAGCCAATGCCTTACAAATATAAGGGTTCAAAAGCCTAGACTGAGACAACTTTGTAGGGCTACATATGTTCTAGAGCCCTTCACGAGATCAGTCTGTTTTCTATTATATATTTCAGCAAAATCATGTCTTGGTTTAGCTTCTTCCCCTGCTCTGTCCTGCTTTCCTGTCTCTTTTACAATTTTATTTGGAGACCATTCTCTCAAAAAATCACTTGCACAAAAATCCCATCTCAGGTGCTGATTCTAGGACATCTTATATAAAACTTGGAGTGATACTAGAAGAAAGTCTAACTTTAAAAATTGGGATTCTGGAGTTGGATCATTTGCTGGCTGAATGGCAATGAAGAACCCAGTGCTGGTGGTAGGGGGACTATTGATGGGGCCTGGCATGCTGCTGCAGCAGCGAAATTGATTAGGCTTTCACCTGTAATGAATTGGTATGAGATACAGGTGGAAGGGGATACTTTATTCATGTAATATTACTGGAATTTTATTGGAATGGTAATTATAGGAATTGTGAAATCAGGTGGTGGTACAGAGCACCATCGACACATTGAAGAGAGAAAATTACAAGTTTATATCTATTAATCATCAATTTAAAGCAAAGTGTGAAATTCAGAGGGCCTCCTGGGAAGCTTATTTATTTAACATTAGACATCACTCTCACTGGGAAGCTTTTTAAAGAGATATTGTCTCCTGAAGCCAGAGGGCAGTCTGAGTTGATGATTAGGATTATTTGGGTTTTGGAAGCCACATGGTTCACAACTGTGAATACTGCTTTTACCAATTTATTAGGTGATGAAGAAGGCTACTTATTTTGAGTGAGGCTCAGAGCAAGAAAAGCAGGTCCAGGCTGCTGCTTTTCCACTCGAGCCATATGGCTCAGCGGATCCCATGTTACTAGAGGTATTTGTAGTGAGCAAAGCTGCCATGTGGTATCTCTGGCAGGCCCCAGTAGGAGAGTTACAGCACATATCCCTGAGGTTCTGGAGCAAGGCCACGCCATCTGCAAAAATGAACCACACACTTTTCAAAAAGTAGCTACTGGCATAATACCGGGTCCTGGTAGAATGTGTTTATGCCACCACAGGGCATCAAGTGAGTGTGCAGCCAGCAGTGCTCATTATGAACTGTATGCTGTTAGACCCACCACGTACTAAGTTTCAGTGGACTCTGCAGCAATCGATCGCAAGGTGGTATTGATACTTCTGGAATTACGTCTGAGTAGGTTCAGAGATCACAAGTAAACTGCATGGACAGGTGACCGTGACTCTCATGTCACTCGTCATTGCTGCATTGATGGCCTTCCCTCAGTTCACACCTGTGGCCTTGTGGGGAGTTCCTGATGATCAGCTGAGGGAGGAGGAAACAACAAACCAAAAAACTGTGCTTGGTTTGTATAGGAGTCAACTCAGATATATTACTGTGAGCCAAAACTAGAGTGCAGCTGCACTAAAGCCCTACCCGTGAGTGGCCCTCTGCAATGGTGGTGAGTAGGAATCCTCCCAATGAGAAGTGTGGAAGAGTTTTAGCTTGGTCATCTGCTGTGTATGAACAAAAAAGTGAATTTCTTTACTAGCTGGTTAGGGGCCTGAAAGAGCAAGATTGGAAGATCTGTGACAAGGGGGTCTTGGGGAGAATCAGGTGGGTGGACCTATGGGAACAGATATTAAGTATGGTAATCCTTGTATTGCACATTAATGCTTATGACAGAATATCTATTGTGCAAGAGTTTATTTTTTTTTTAATCAAGTACATAGGATAACTTGGCCAGTAGATGTTAGCCAGTCTCTCTCCTCAGTCACCCTTTATTGGATATTGGATGAATAAAAGAAAAAGCTACACGGGCAGAGATGGAGGCTATGCAGGGTGACAGCCTGGATTTCCTCTTACTAAGGCTGATCTATCAAGTGCCATTGCTGAATATGCCACCTTCCCAGTAAAAGAGAATAACATTTATCCTTCAATGCTGTACTTTCCCTGGAGGAGACTGGCCATCCACTCAGTGTACAGTTTATTGCATTAGACCCCACTCCATACTGGAAAAAGTAACAATTCACCCAGAGTTGAAATGACACATTTTTCAGAGATTGTTTTGCTTTTTCTGGTTACAGTGCTCTCTCATCACCACTCCCAACATGGGATTCTGTGTAAATTCTCCTTGAACCAATGGGCTCACTTTATAGCAATGAAGGTACATCAGGAGCACATGACCATGGATCCAGATCTGCTGGACCTACTATGTGCCAAACCATCCTGAAACTATTGCCCTGATAGAGCAGTGGAATAACTCCTTGAAGGTGCAGTTGTGGTGCCAACTTGAAGAAAGCATCCTATAAAATTATGCACCTAACATATAAAATGTTAGATAATACAAACTAATCTATAGTGACAGAAGGCAAACCATTGGTTGCCTGGGAATGAGGCAGAAAGCAGTCTGTAAACATATGAGACACTATAACAACAAAATCTAATAAATAATGTGCTATAAGAAGGCAAGTTATGATAGCATCAGGGAAGGACTATTTGGGGAAGTTATATTTAATCTGAAACCTAATGTAAAAGAATGTCTTAATCATGAAAAGAGGAGAAAAAAAGAAAATATGTTCCAGAAAAATGGGACAAGTATATGTTGTGACCTGGCATGATAGATTAGAATAACTAGACCAAAGCAGGTGAGGAGGTAATTGTAACAGATGAGGTAGGAGATGTAGTCAGAGGCCAGATTACAGAAATTGGAATTGGGAGTAAAGTAATTTGAAGTGTACCAAAGAGTTTCAAATATTCAGGAATGGATGACATGCTTAGTTTTGTTCCTTAGAAATTAAGATGGTTTGCAGATATATTAATAGTTTTGGATGAGGGTAAAATGAAAGGCATGGAGTCCAGTTAAATCTTCTACTGCAGTACACGTGAGCTATATTACTGGCTCGGGTCCGGCCAGTAGTACAAGTGTCAGGAAGAATTTTGACTGATTCAGATATGAGGACCGAAGGAAAGAAAACAGGAGAGATTTTGAAGTTTTTTTTCTTGAGTAACTATATTGGTAGTTGTGCCGTTTACTGAGATTACACAGGGAGAGGAGAAGGGAAAATGTTGAAAGTCCTTTCAAACATTTAGTGTGTGAGGTGCTTATGTTATATCTTAGTGAATATTTCCATCACATAGTTGTATTATCTGGGAAGTACGTAGAAAGCAATGGGAGTTAGGGGGAGAATGTTGAGAAGAGAGGATTGAGCATTGAGCCCTTAGGAACACCAGTAGTCAAACAAAGAAAGAACAAGGTGCCATGGAAACTAAAAATAAGGAGCATGTCAGTAAGGACATTTGCTGTTAGGGTTGAACATCAATAATAAGTCAAAAAATTGGGCAAATTATATGTAGCTTCTTAAGTGTTCTATCCCATTATATGATATTCCCTCTGCCTCCTATGCTCTCCCCCTTTCATTCCTTGTAAACTCTCATTAATCCTTTAAATCAGTTCAAGAGCCCCCTCTTTTGGGAAATTCTCCTTGAGTTCCACAGGCGGACTTTGGAGCATGCTTCCTTATGGTTCCACTTTGTTTTGATTCTGCTCGTAACCTTGCACTTTCATTATCTGTCTACAAGCTTATCTTCTAGCCAGACTGTGACTTCTGTTTTTATATTCCCAGCATCACTACATTTCAACCTTAGCTGAATCCCTAGTGCCTAGAGTAGTAATTTTATAGAAGATACTAAAAAATTATTTGTTGAATGAAGAAAAAGCTCTTAAAAAAATGAGGGAATCTGAATTACTAATGATGAAAAAAGGCAAATGATGTTTCAAGGCATAACTTTTTTAAGGATTGTGCCACAAACTAGCTTGGGCAAATAACTGCATTTTTTTCTAGGGAATCAGCTTCTTCATTAGTAAAGTCAAGATGTTGTTTAATGGTGATATAATATCTTCTATGGCCAGTCTTATATCAGTAATTATTTCTGGATTTGAATAAATATTTTGAATCTTTCTCTTTCTGCCTATCTTGGTGCTTCCTCTGGTTTTTAAATGGGCATTATCTCAGTCTAAAAGTATTGGATCCAGTCTCTCGTGTGTCTTTGTTATTTTTATTTTCCATGAGCATTTCTGAGCTTGGTGTGGTTAAGACTCTCAGACCTAGCAATGTCCTAAATACACATCAGCAGGTGTTGAAAGGCTGTGGATGAGAAAATGCCATCACTTCCTGGGTAATTGGAACAAGGCAGAGGACACTGTGCTCAGTGATTTGACAAAGGATTAACCTGTCTCCTCTACTGTGAAGAAATAATGGGCTCATTTGTTACTCATGGCATGCCTGTCACTACATGATAAGGGTAACACAGTGTCTACCACACTTTCCTAGGATCCCTGACCAAATAGCTGAAAATGGAGATGTAAACACAGGACCCAGAAATTGATCTATATTCATAGGAAGCACTTCAAAGTTCCTGGGCGTGCTTTGCTGTAGCCATGAATATGAGTGCCATCCCAGGTGCTTAGTGGCTCATTAAACTTTAGGCAGACAGAAGAGATTAAATGGCAGGCCCGAAAGTCATGCTTCTCATTTCATATCTCTTTCTTGTATGACTTTTATGTAATTCATAGTTAGGGAAACCCAGAATATATTTGCTTATAGGGTTTTGGCAAAATAAGGCTGCTGATAGGGCCAAATGTAGCATACACTAGTGTTCTTAGTATAGTATCTGACACTATGAAAATAGAATCAGGACCTCCTGATAATAGGTAATTGTACATAAATGTTGATTGATTAAATATAAGAGTATTTTTATATATTGATGAGAAGATAAACATTTTCTTGACTATATATCCACTTTTGCATTCTAATGAGTTAACAATATTAAGCATGACAAAGATATAATTTAAAATATATTTAAAATTTATATGTAAGAAGATGTTCATTTCAAAATTATTTATAAGAATAGACAGTTTGAAATAAATTAAATATTTTTTATTGTGGAATGGGCTAAAAGACTTCTGGCATGACAACCCAAAGCAAATATTATATTATAAAGCCATTTGAAAAAATGGTAAATAAACACTACCTACCAAAATTACTGTATGTACATGGTAATCCTATGCATATGAAGAAAAGCCCATAAATGTGATTGTGTGAGGATAGCAGTTTTTCCCATTATACAGATGAAGAAATTGAGGTTCATGGTGGCTAAGAAACTCATTTAGATCACATAGCTGCTGGGGCTCAGAGTGATAAATTAAACCCAACCAGAACCTGTGCTCTTAATCCAGGCATTAACACTGCCTACAAAACTTCAGTAAAATAAAAATAGCAATCTTCTACTCCACTACCTCTCATCCCTGAAAAGGCAACCTCTTTCAATTACTTTGGTTGTTCCTTTGGGTACTTGCCTTTTTATTCTAATTAATATTCTTTATTTTTCAATTTTAGATATTATATATTATGTTTCAACTATGAAGGAGGATGCCACCATCACCATCCCATCTTCATTGCTTTTTTCCTAATATATCACATGTGGCAAAAATAACTGTTCATTGTTATTATTACAACTATGTAAATATTGCTCACTGACTACGTTTGCTTTTAGTGCGTGGCTATTTATGTTAGCTGGAGTTAATCAGTCCCTTATTTAATCATTCTTTTAATTATCTGCCTCTATCAAAAATTCTTTTTTCCAAGCCCAATTCCCCCAAAGTTTATAGTTACTTTAAATATGAATTAAACAAGTGAAGAATCTGTTAGTTCTTTTTTCTGCTTTATTCTGGACTTGCTCCTTAGGTCTGCTACACAGCTCTCTCTTTTCCTGGGACTTCCCATCTCTTCCAACCATAATTAGAACCACTGTTTTCAGGATCCTTTTCCATGATTTGCTCCTTCAACTTGGTGGAACAAATGTCTGAGGATCTTCTTGGGGAAAAGTGTGTGAATAATAAATTTTGTGAGGCATTGGGTATTATTTAGGGATTTTTTCATCTGTATTAACAGATTATGTACATTTCTTCTCCACTTTGCGTTTTGCAACATTACATTAGTAACTTGAAATTGACTGGAGTATATTTGCACCATGGAAGTCAGCAAACACCACAAATCAGTGCTTTTGTTTATTGGTTTTTCCAGGAGAGCCAGTTGCTAAACATTTACCAGCATGCCACTACTGCTGCTACCTGTTACTCATGAGCATTTCGGGGGAGTTTACGTGCAAATTGCTGAATGGATTTGTCTCTTGTCAGCATCCTTCTTTGCCCACACTAGCTAACTGCCTTTTTCTGATCAGTTTACTCTTCCAGCATATTCCCATCTCCTAAAAGTTGCTTATTTATTGTTTATACCTTTTTATTGCTCAGCTCTCACTTAAGATGGGTTTGAAGAGAGGGAAGTAATGCACACAGTTTTAAAATTCCACCACATGTATCCAGATATCCCATCATCCACATTTAAACTGAAGGAAACTCCCTGAGTTCATTGTTGAAGGTAGATACCCCAGGTGAGAGATGACGTTGGCTTGCATCACAGAGGTGTCAGTAGAGGTGGAGAGAAGTAGATCAGCTTGTGAGTGTTTAAGAATAGGAAAGAAGGAAGTTGCAAGAATGTCTCCCAAGTGTCTGAATGGATGGGTTCAAGGGGTGCCATTAGTCCTTTAATAAGAAGACAAAATCTGAAGGTGGAGCAAAGCAGTCAAGGAAAATCAAGAGTTTGTATTTGGATATGTTAAATTTGAGATGCCTTTGGGTTATACAAGAACAGATGTCAAGTTGGTGGTTGGCTATATGAGAATGGAGCACAATGGAGAGATGTGTTGCATTCCAGCCATCCAACCATGATTTATTTTTCTTCCAGATAAGCTGTTGGATTTGTGTAGGTGGGTGCATTTGTATTCTCATGACCGTATGTGGGAAAAGATCTGTTGATCCAGGTGTAACTCATTATCGTATCCTGCAGATGCTTGGTAAATTCCATGAAGACGTCCTTTAATCCATCTGGTCATTAGATGTCCTGATGGAATCTGGTATTGAAGTTTGCTGCTAGGTGAACAGAAAGTCTTTTATCATGTCATCATTAGGGCTCATGTCTCTCTCCAAACCTTAGCTCTGGCTGGCACAGCAGGTAGTCTAGCTCTTGGTAGCATGTTTGTTTCTGCCCATGGCTAGAGATGTCACACTTCAACTTCTATTATAGGGATAATTCATGGCTCAGCTACCCTCTGTTTCCTTCACTGAAAGTACACAGGAACTTCTAGATACTATCATTCATATGAATGTTGAAAGAGACTCTAGTGGCATTATCTTTGATTATTTTTCTTACAGCTATCCCTCAGCTATTTTTTAGCCTACGACTTAGAATATCATCTTATTGGGCAGATGTAGTATTTCTTCAAAGGAAACGGAAATTGTACTAGTCTGTGGGCAGATAAGTATGGAATGAGCTCTATCATTCTGCTCTTGGCTAAAGTTTTATGATTATTTTAAACAGTATTATCGACCCATGATTTTGATCCAGAATGGAGAGGCAGGGTGTATGTGTTTCACTGCTTCCCCTGCTTCCTTATTGTTGTCCCCTCCTATCCAGAACCTGATGAGCCTGGCTTTGTCTTTCACGTTCTGTCAGGTGGGGGGATACAAACTTGCTCACATTATATCCTCCATATCTCTGATCCATGGCTTTTGGTAAGGCTTTGCTTTCACGCCACAAACTTTATTTTATGTAAAGGCAGTTTCTAGAATTAAAATATTTAGTTTTTTGATCAATTCTGCCCTTTGATACTAGTGGTCATGTGAGTATTTTCTGGTCAGTAAGAGTTGAAGCAAAGATCTTCAAAATGTTTCTTCCCCCATGATGACATCTTATGTGTCTTTGCAATTTTTTTTTATTTCAGCATCTTATGGGGGTACAAATGTTTAGGTTATGTATATTGCCCTTGCCCCACCTGAGTCAGAGCTTCAAGCGTGTCCATCCCCCAGACGGTGCACACTGCACCCATTACCTGTGTAAATACCCTCCCTCCTGCCCCCTCCCATTTGCCTGACACCTGGTGAATGTTATTACTATGTATGCACTTAAGTGTTGATCAGTTAATACCAATTTGATGGTGAGTACATGTGGTGCTTGTTATTCCATTCTTGGGATACTTCACTTAGTAGAATTGGTTCCAGCTCTATGCAGGGTAATACAAGAGGTGCTATATCACCATTGTTTTTTGTCACTGAGTAGAACTCTATCAAAAAGTGGGCAAAGAACATGAATAGAAACTTTTCAAAAGAAGGTAGACTAATGGCTAAAAAACATATGAAAAAATGCTCCACATCTCTAATCATCAGGGAAATGCAAATCAAAACCACAATGAGATATCACTTATCCCCAGTGAGAATGAACTTTATTAAAAAGTCCCAAAACAGTAAATGTTGGTGTGGATGCAGAGAGATAGGAACACTCATACACTGCTGGTGGGACTGCAAACTAGTATAATCTCTGTGGAAACCAATATGGAGATACCTCAAAGAGACACAAGTAGAACTACCATTTGATCCAGCAATCCCATTACTGGGCATCTACCCAAAAGAACAAAAGACATTCTATAGAAAAGACATCTGCACTCGAAAGTTTATAGAAGCACAATTCACAATTGCAAAGATGTGGAAATAATCCAAGTGTGCATCAATACATGAGTGGATTAATAAAATGTGGTATATGTATACCATGGAGTTCTTTCTTTGCAATTTCTAAAGTCTTGTCATTAGGAGTTGTGAGGCACTCTGTTACTGGTCTTCCCGACTCAATGGATAGAGGAAATGGGCCAGGCGTGGTGGTGCGGTGGCACCATGGCTCATGCCTATAATCCTAGCACTCTGGGAGGCCAAGGCAAGAAGATCACTTTGAGTTCAGGAGTTTAAGACCAGTCTGAGCAAGAGTGAGACCCCATCTCTACTAAAAATAGAAAAAAATTAGCTGGGCATGGTGACACATGCCTGTAGTCCCAGCTGCTTGGGAGGCTGAGGCAGGAGGATCACTTGAGCCCAGGAATTTGAGGTTGCTGTGAGCTAGGCTTATGCCACAGCACTCTAGCTTGGGTGACAGAGCAAGACTCTGTCTCAAAAAAAGAAAAAAAAGAGGAAATGGGTTGCTTTGTAAGGATCCATCAGTGCACCATTCGTTATTCTATTTCTCTACTCTGACCCCTGGATCCTCTTTAAGTTTGCCTCTTCCCCTGAAATGTGCGAAAAGAGTGTCAGAAAAAAATTAATCTAGTGATTTTTAAATTGTTTATTATCAGAATATTTACCTGTTATAAAAAATGTACATAGAACACAAAACTTAAAACAGGTGAGAGAAAACCTGCTGGGGTTCTAGGGTGGGATGGGATCCCAAAGCCATGAAAAATGGGCCTCCACCTCACCCCTCCAGTTACCTCCATGATACTTATGGCTTTACGGTGCACACTCTGTCAACCTTTTCTGGCTTTGTCATAGAGATGACATTTTTGTTCTTTACTTAAGTCATTTAAGAAGTTTAAACAATAGTGTCTTAGGTCTTTAAGACTATCTGTGAACTAAACCCCTGTTTCACACATGAGAAAACTGAGGCCCAAAGAAGTGATATAATTTGCCTTAGGTCATGTAGATAGTGTCAGAGTGGAACTGGAATTCTAATATTCTGTTCTCTAAATTGATGCATTTTCCATTGCAGTGACCTACTCTGAAGCTCAGGGAATTCTTGCAGAAGACCTGTTCTTTGTGACCACATAAAGAAAGCTATGTTTAGACTCCAGAAGAGACATATTTGTGCTAGCTTGTCTGTTCACTAGCCCTGACACATTATTCATTCAATTTGCTCAGTCTACAACTCCATTAGCTTTATCCTATGGTGGGGCTGGCCCATTTATCCCTGCTTAAAATTTAATCAGACATTTCACTGCTCATCAACACTTTAACGGGACCATTTAGAGCCCTGAAACTCCACACGTCTCTGCTTAATTACTGCTAACCGACAGATGTCACTTTCATTGTCCTCTCTTCCCTCTGTCTTTCAGTTGCACAGACTTGGAGAAGAAGCTTATTGTTTAAATAAACCTTAAAGCAGGAACACAATCAGAGACTGATAGGGAGATACCAGCCCATGTTTCTGCCTGATTGGAATCTAGTCATTTGGAGACGGGAAAGTCTGTATTTGGTACTTCATCAGGACTTGAAGCCCACTCTCAATTTTTTCTTGTACAAAGTGAAGGGAACATGGGAAGAAAGAGGGACGTAGAATAGATGACTGGGCTTCCCCATCTGCCATGCTTCTCATGCCTTTCTTAGACTACTCTCTGCTCAAGCTTGTTCCTTATTCAACTGTGAAATTGGAATCGCAAGAGGGATGTTGCATTTCCACTGCCAAGATTCCTCTCACGATGGAGCACAGGAAAGAGAGACTGCTTTTGGAGCTGGAAAAAGAGACGTGGCAATGTTGGCATGTAACAATAAGCTCTGTTTATTTGATATTATCAAATCCCGGTTTTCCTCAACCACCCACTCCCTCACACATATTGATGCTATTTTCAAGGACACTGTAAATATTATTGCAAGTAGCCTCTGAGCATGAAAAATTTCTTTAAAATTAGATGTTAATAGCTCATGGCCTTTTCTCTGAAACAAGCACAGAAAGAACAGGTTATCTTTGATGCTTTGAAAGTATGGAAGTATTTCAGATAACTGACTGGTATTTTTGGATTGAACAAGACAGGATTTACACAAGCTGCTTCTAATCTACTGCATCAGTTATCTAGTGCCACAATTATACTGCATAACAAACAATCATAAAATTTCAGCAACAGAGAGCCATAAATGTCCTTGAGAGCTTCAGCTGCTCTGCCTTGGCTCAGGTAGTCTCAGCTGGGCTTGACTGGGTGGTTTTGCTGTTTTTGGCTGGGCTTGCTCATGTCCGGAGGTCACTGGATGGTGGACTTGGCTAGGATGACTGGGGTGACTTGGCTCTGTTCCACATCTCATTTTTTAGCAGGCTAGCTCAGACACGTTTTTATGGAAATGGCAGAGGGTGAGAGAACAGTAGAAATGCACAAGCACTTTCTCCAAGCTTTTTTTAAAATTATATCTATTTAAAGTTACAAGTCATGTTTGGCTAAAGCAAGTCACTAGGCCAGGTCCAGAGTCAGAGTGACAGAGTTCCATAAGATTATATAGGAAAGCTTGTATTAATAGATAGAAGAAATGTGGCAAAGAATACAATAAGCCTACTATAAATAAGGATGAAAGACCGAATGCTTCCCACTTAATATCAAGAACAAGACAGAATACTCACTCTTACTGGTTTTATTGAATATTATCCCGGAGAACCCTGCCAGTGCAATAAGGTAAGGAAAAAAAAAGCATATAGGAAGAAGTAAATCTCTCTTTCTTTGTAGGTGACAGGGCAAACATATATAAATCTCTAAGGAGTATACTAATGATATTAGAACTGAAAAGTGGATTTAGCAAGGTCACAGGGTCCAAGATCAATATACAGAAGTTGATTGAATTTATATATGCTACAACTAAAAATTTAAAATGCAATTATATATAATAATGATGACCAATCAAGAAGTTCTATATATCAACTACTCTTAGTAGTCTCTTCCTAGAAGTATTGCATTTTTATTTTTATTTTATTTATTTATTTTTATTTCAGCTTCTTATGGGGGGTACAAAAGTTCAGGTTACATACGTTGCCCATGTACCGCCTATCTCCCCAAGTCAGAGCTCAAGGCGTACCCATTCCCCAGACAGTGCGCATTGCACTCATCATGTAGGTATACACCCATCCCCTCCTCGCACCCCCCCCTCCCCGAGTCGGCACCTTCAAGCGTGACCATTCCCCAGACAGTGTGCAACGCACTCATCATGTAGGCATACACCCATCCCCTCCCCCCACCCCCCACCTCAGTATGATATCCGATTGGTATCATTCCCAGATGTGAATTTAGGTGATGACTAAATCAGGGAAACCAATTTTCTGGTGAGTACATGTCATGCTTGTTTTTCCATTCTTGGGATACTTCACTTAATATAATGGGTTCCAGCTCTCTCCAGGAGAACCAAAGAGATGTCGTATCACTGTTATTTCTCATAGCTGAGTAATACTCCATGGTATACATATACCATAATTTACTAATCCAATCATGAATTGATGGGCATTTGGGTTGTTTCCACATCTTTGCGATTGTGAATTGTGCTACTATAAACATTCGGGTACAGGTGTCTTTGTCATAGAATGCTTATGTTCTTTTGGGTAGATGCCCAATAATGGGATTGCTGGATCGAATGGTAGGTCTACTTGAATCTGTTTAAGGTATCTCCATAATGCTTTCCACAGGGGTTGCACTAGTTTGCAGTCCCACCAGCTGCGTATGAGTGTTCCTGTCTCTCCACATCCACGCCAACATGTGTTGTTTTGGAACTTTTTGATAAAGGCCATTCTCACTGGGGTTAAGTGATATCTCATTGTGGTTTTGATTTGCATTTCCCTGATGATTAGGGATGTTGAGCATTTTTTCATGTGTTTGTTAGCCATTCTTATATCTTCTTTTGAAAAATTTCTATTTATGTCATTTGCCCACTTCTTGATAGGGTTGTTTGATTTTTTCTTACTGATTTTCCTGAGTTCTAAATAGATTCTTGTTGTCAGTCCTTTATCTGATGTGTAGTATGCGAAAATTTTTTCCCATTCTGTAGGTGGTCTGTTTATTCTCGTGACTGTTTCTTTGGCAGTGCAGAAGCTTTTTAATTTAATCAGGTCCCATTTATTTATTTTTGTTGTTGCTGTGATTGCCTTAGGGGTCTTCTTCATAAATTCTTTGCCTAGGCCAATGTCTGTAAGAGTCTTTCCTACATTTTCTTCTAGAATTCTAATCGTTTCACACCTAAGGTTTAAGTCTGTTATCCACCATGATGTGATTTTTGTGAGAGGTGAAAGCTGTGGGTCCTGTTTCAGTCTTTTACATGTAGCTATCCAATTTTCCCAGCACCATTTATTGAATAGGGATTCTTGTCCCCAGAGTATGTTTTTGTCTGCTTTGTCAAAGATTAGATGTCTATATAAGGATGGTTTTATATTTGGATTTTCTGTTCTGTTCCACTGGTCTGTGTCCCTGCACTTGTGCCAAGGGACGATGTTTAACTTGCTACCTTTCATACTACATATGCAACTGGCCATTTGTCCTTAGGTTAGTCCTTGTAACTTTGTTATCTCTGGCTTTGAACAGTTATTTAAAAAGAAAAACTCTGGGGTGCTGGGCTGCAAAGCCCTTACTGGTTGCTAGAGAGCTAGAACCAACTAGAATACAAATGAGCTATAGTGTACATGCAAGTCTATCTTGCCTTATTAGTTCCTCACAGAAGCACACCAATACAGCTCTCTCTTTCATTCTTTTCCTTGAGATAAGTGGAAATAGCCATTACAATGGCATGGAATAATAATTGTTTGAAATTCTAGTGAAAACAAACAAAAACTTTGTTTCTGTCTTATGTTTTAAGATGATACTGATTAAATTTATGAAAAGTTCATGTTGTTATTGGATTGGGTTGATGCTTATCTCCTGAATTAAAAATAGAGTGTCCTAATTAAACAAATAAAAAAATAAAATGAAATTAAATGAGAACATTTAGGTGTAAATCCTTGACGAGTAAAGTCTTAGCACTCCAAATTACAAGATACTTTTGAGATAAATGAAAGATATATAAACAGGTGGAGAGTTACATGATGCTCTTAGATTGAAAAACTTAATATTATTAAAATAATAATTTCCTCAAAATTGGTCTCTAGATTTAATACAGTTCAAGTCAAATTCCAGGAGAATTTTTAAAACATTTTTTTAGAATTTGACAAATCGATCCTAAAATTTATATGGAATTGTAAAGGACCTAGAATATGTGAAACAGCTTTGAAAAAAAAAAAAGGAGAAAATTGGAAGACTTACACTATCTGATTTTAAAAGTAATTACAAAGCTATAGTAATCAAGATCATATGGTTTTAATATAAGAATAGACACAAATCCATAAATGGATCTAAATGCCTATGACTGATTTCTGACAAAGATGTTTTGCATTAATAATCACCATCTGGAGGCAGACAGACCCCCTCCTCTCAATTAATAGGAGGATGTTGAGGATGATGACACTGTACACACCAAGAGAATTTGAGAGAAAATGTATTAGACGCTAGGGAGTCCTTGGGAGAGCAGGGCAGGAACAAGCAGGTCTAGGATGGCTTGAGTGAGGCTGAGAGCCTGGGTTGGGACTTTACACTGGCTAGCGAGTGGCACTGGGGAAAAGTTTCCACATTCTGGCTGGGACTTTGAGAGGCTTGAATTTCCTATTGACACCTGCCCAAATGCGGTGCAGAAGGGGAAGGGAGAGGTGAAGCTTGAAAGCTGTCATCAGTTAAACATCAAAATTGGAGTCAAACTCTTAATTACAGATTTAGAGGCAATTCAGGGTGGAAATGATCATATTTTTAATAAATAGTACTGGAATAACTGGATATCTACATGAAAAAAAATGAACTTTGACCCTTTTAACACAGCTTACAGAAAAATTAGTCAAAATGAATCATACAAAATTTCAGTTAGATAAAAGGAATTAGTTCAAGAGATCTGTTGTTAACATGGTGACTATAGTTGAGAGCAATGCATTGTGTTCTTGAAAATTGCTAAGAGAGTAGATTTTAAGTGTTCTCACCACAAAAGTGATAAGTATGTGAGATAATTCATGTATTAATTAGTTCTAATTAGCCTTTCTATGCATATATATATTTCCAAAAAATCATGGTGTACATGATATACACGATTTTTTGTCAATTAAAAAATAAATAAAAATAGATTATAGATTAAACATAAAGCCATAAAAATTCTATAAGAAAATGAGATAAAATCTTTGTTACTTTGAATTAGGCAAAGATTTCTTAGTTTGGACACTAAAGGCACAAATTATGAAAGAAAAAAAGAATGAATGGACTTCATCAAAATTAAAATTTTTGCTCATTGACAGCTACTGTTAAGAAAATGAAAAATCAAGCCATGGATTGGCGTAAACATTTGCAAAAAAAAAAAAAAATGGCCAAAAGTTGGATCAAGAATATATAAAAAATTCTATACCTCAATAAGAAGTCATATAACCCAATTTTTATAATGGCCAAAAGATTTGAGCAGACACTTCGTACACACACACACGGAACACAAATAGCAAATAGCACATGAAAAAATGAGGAAAATAAAAATTAAAACTACAATGAGATACCATTACTTATCTACTACAAAAACTAAAATTAATAAGATTGAAAATTATAAGCATTTATGTCCACATGAAGACTTTCACAAAATTGTTGATAGCAGCATTATTCATGAGAGCCCCAAATTTGAAATAGTTTAAGTATCCCTCAACTGGCAAATGGATGAATAAATTTTGTCATAACCATATTATAGAATTTTTCTTAGTAATAAAATGATCTAAACATTAATCTTCATAATATAACATGGATTATCTCAAAAACATTTTGCTAAGTTAAAGAAAACTGACCTAAATATTGAATAATTACCAGAAATTCTAGAAAAGGCAAAACCACGATGACAATAGATCGTTGGTTTTCTGGGGGTGGAAGGTGGAAATTGTCTGTAAAGCGGCATAAGGGAACTTTTTAGGGTGATGGAAGTGTTCCAAAACTTGATTGTGATGGCAGTTGCACTATGGCATACATTTGTCAATACTCATCAGACTGTATGCTTACAGTTGGTCAATTTTGTGGCTTCAAATTATAGTTCAATAAAGCTGAATAATACTTTTAAATTGGTAAAATAATTTTCTGCCATAGAGCAAGAGTACCCAATGTGCATCATATGCCTTCTTACAGATGTCAATGTACCTGGAAATATTGCTGCTATGGTGTTCTAGTTTTTAAACTTATGGAAGAGGGTCTAACAAGGCTAATGGATATCCCCATGGTCATATATATGCACACACAGCTTGCCTCTTGCCCAAATAGATCTGTAATTGTCAGACACTCTGCCTCTTCCTCAGGGCTTGTGTTTGGGCCACATATATCTTATTGTACGAATATGCTGTCACAATGAACCACACCCTCTGGTGCTCTAGTGCCAAACAAAATCATCTAGTGCCTGCTTATGGATCTCTCAGAAAACAAAAGGGCCAGGGATTATGCAAGCCAGAACAGTAGGAAAAATGACATATCCCTTTCTTTGCTTTGCCTTACCTTGCCTTTTTTTTTTTTTTTTTTTTTTTGAGTCAAGGATAAACCTGTTTAACTACTGATAGGATTCTTCCTGATACTGAAGTCTGCTCACCTGTGGTTTGACAATTTTGACAACATTAGAATCTATGCTTTGAGATTCAAGGTAGTAGCTGTATCTTGACACTTATACAGTGGGTTGGAAGGGGGGAAAATGCATTGATTTTTGCTAAAGTTCTGGTTATTTTTTCCAGCAATTGGAGAATAACCCGTTACTAATTGCTCATCCAACTGACTTTAAATGGCTATTTGTGAAGTCACATTTTGTTACAGTTAAAACTTTATGTTCCCAAATAGGTGTTGTCCAGTTGATTTATCTTGCTTTGGATAATGCTTATCAAAGTGCATGTGTAGGCAATATTTAAAAGATGGTACTTGATAGTTTGGATGTGGTGTTGAGAAGGCAGGCTGATACCTAGAAGCATCAATTGGTTGGTAAATATAGCCTCAAATAATGTGGAACCTAGACAAAGGGATCTTGGAGGTGATTTTGTCTAAACCCTGATTATGACCATTAGGAAAATGAGGCACAGAGAAGTTAAATGACTTGTCCAAGATAAAAGAGTATGCTATCTTGTTTGTTTTGAAACTAAAATTGAGGTTTTCTGACTCTCTTCTAATAGTCTTACCACCACACCACTCTACCATACTTCCAGTTAAATAAAAATTCAGATGTCACAGAATATAGAGGGGGTTTTGCCTGAATGAGATTGGTGCCAGGGTCCTACACTGTAATGCCAGGTGTTGATTTTAGCCAATATTTGTGGTGTTCAAAGGAACCCATATTTGCAGGCTCACAGCATTACTCTAGTTGTTAAGAGACAGAAGGTAACTGGGTGGGGATTGAAATAGTTCCTGGTAGTAAAATAGAATGACAGCCTCATAGAATTTGATTCTGTTTTCAATATTTTATAACAAGTTCCCTTTACTCCAAATGAATGGTGGTTCATGTGGTTCCAGGATGAATTTCTTTTATAAAGGTTTTTACTCTTTAAGAAATATAGACACAGCCGTAAAAACAATTCAGTCTTTTAACTCATTGCCTTCTTTTTCAACCAGCAATAAATTGTTGGCTGAGGCTAGATAGGCACATAATAGGTAGTGGGAAAACCTCCATCAATGAAAAGATTTATCTCTGAGTAGTCTGAGAAACATTCCTTTATGCAATAAATACCAGAGGTGGGAGATATGGGCCAACAAGGAATGAATGGACTATAAAGAAGCATTCATCAGGATGGTGGTAAATATCAACCTTCAAAAAAGGAGAATTCCATAAACCACAATCAGTGGCTTAATTTTTTTGTATGCTACTTTTGACAGGATCTGCCCCATGCTTTAAGCATATCTTCTTAAACAAATTTATTCTAGATCCCCCTAGAGATTTTGCCTATAACACTTGTGTCTTATGCTGAAGGCTTATTATTATGTAATATTAACTACATTCTTTAGTAATTTGGTTTAATTTATTAGTTTAGCAGAGTTCAGTCTATTCCATTCTTTGTACCTGGTACCTGTCTGGTAATTACCCACATGGACAGAAAATTTCTAAGATTACACTTAGATAATCTTTTGGAAAATACTGATTGCATGGAAGTGGCTCGATAATTAGCTACTGATTGCTTTTTGGAATTGGCTATTTCCTGCAAGACTCGACTTATTTTTTCAAATGATTATTTTTAAGATGTTACTAATTTGTTTAGTGAACTGTTCATTGTAGATTTATAGGATTGTCTCTTCTGCTGGAGCTATAATTCTTTTTTATATTTATTAGAATCACGGAAAGATTTTCTAGAGAGTTGTGGAGGAGACCCCTTGTAGATAAGTGCGTCATGTAGATTTTGTATTATAATGCTGAAGGTTTGCTCATTTTTCTGGAAGCGCAGGGGTTGAAGCTGGGCCTAAAGAGTTGAAGATGCAATTCTTTTCACTAAGAGCTTATTCTAATTCATCATCCATGCTATACTTTCTCTAACCAGAAACTGGAATTGTAGAATATTAGTGCATTTGTAGACTGCTTGCTAATCACTATGTTAACTTTATATGAATAGAAATAATTTCAGGTGGGTGTGAATGTGAGAGATTTGGACAGCAAAGTACAAGTTATACATTCATGTCCCCACACAACTGCTACCAAATACTCTGGAATTCTCTGATTAAAATTGGGAAAGCCCAATTTAATGTCTATTGGTGCATTGATTTAGTGTATGGTGGTGGAATATTTATACTGACAATTCAATAAACATTTGTTGGACACCTTTATGTTTTTAGTCTAGTAGGTTAATGTCAGGATCACTAGGTATTGAGAGCTGAAATTTACTGAGCACTTAGTATGTAGCTGGCACTCTAGTTAGCAATTTTCACATGCAGTATTTCACCTAATCTTCACAAAAATCTTGAGGCAGGTACTGGGCTTACCAAAAATTTCTGGATGGGAAAATAGAGACTCAAATAGGACAGGCAATTTTCCCTATGCCACTCACCCTATGACAACACTGGGACTTGAACCCACACTCGTGTGATTCCAGAGCCCCTGATCAGAACCTAATGCTGCACAGCATCACGACCGAAAGCTTTGATGGGCCTCATTCCCCTCTGCAATTTCACTCAGCTTTAGCACTAGGAAACCTGGATTTTATTCCCTTTTTATTTCCAGTCATTGACAACCTACTTGGCATTTAGTCTGTGTTCAATGAAAGTTTGCTGAGCAGATGCGTGAATAGGAAGGGATGCTCCTCCTCACGGTTGTTGCACTGACCTTGGATGGCTTCTCATTTCATTTTTTAAAACACAGATAATAATGCAGAGGTACTAAGGAGGACAAAGAGGATCAAATAACTAAGTTAAAATGTATTTTTCCCCAAACATTAATAACCCAACATTTGAATGAAAGCACTGAACATAACATATTATTTTTTCCTCTTCTAACGAGTACAATTATTCATGAAGTGAAGGACAAAGGCATTTTGTTGCATTTGTTGAAGAGAAACATATATCAGAGGGCATAATGAAATTTTTGATAATAGAGTTTTGCTTTTCTATGCCAAGCCTATCTTGCAACATACATTCTTAATGAAGGAAAAGATCAACAAACCACAAACAGATCTTTTCTGTGAGAGATAAAGCAATTAGAAAATACAAAAGGAAGGAAAGAAAAAAGCTCCAACAAACTGGAACAATTACAAGCATTATAAGAAAATCAATAAAATAAAACCTATTCTTAAGGCAAGAAGTCTATTCAAGCATTGTTACGGACTATCTGATCATTACAAAGAAATCTCACTTTGGAAGATTACAGTGGAATTGAATAAAACCACAGATGTTAGGACTCAAAAAAAGCATGTGAATCAGCTTTTATGTTTTGCAAGGATGTGACCTCATGAAATATATTCTTATGCAGAACAAGGTCTGCAGAGGTCCTCAAATTAACTGAATTGGGGTGAAACAGACAAGAGCTGGGATTCACTTTCTTTCAACCAAGTTACTGGTTAGTCATTTCAGTCTTATTCATCAGTCAATAATATTGAGTTACAATTGAAGGCATAGGATTGTGCTAGATAATGTGAAAAGAAATTGGTTTTCAAGTTCTCTGTCCTTCCCATTTATTTCAAAAACTCTTACTCATCCCTCAAGAGTCATATCAATTGCTACCCCCTCTAAGACACTGTTCCTAATTCCTTTAGGTAGAGTGAATGACTCCCTTTTCTGGGCTGGGCATCAATTTATTTGGTTATAAACTCTCCCCTGCTCATTTTGCTGGAAATACAAAGGTTGAAGCTGGGCCTAAATAGTTGAAGATGCAATTTTTTCCACTAAGGGCTTATTCTAATTCATCATAGCCCTTGCTCACTGCATGGTTTGCTTATGGCTGTCCCCTCCGATTAAGAACTATGTCTTATTGACAAAGTCTGCATAGAAGCAGGTAGTCAAAGAACATTTTTGGAGGAATGAATAAAGAAGCAAATCTAGAAAACAGAACAACTGTCTTAGCCTAGCACCCATTTACCAACTTCCACCTATGAAATGGGTTTTATAGCATTTATTCATTCAACAAGTGTTTACTAAGAACCCATCATGTTCCAGGCACCTCATTAGGCATAAGGGATAGAAAAATAAGACATGAAAGTGCAAATCAAGGATATCTCGGTTTAGGAAATTGGAAAACTTATTGAAAAATACTTTACCATTTGGTAAATTTAATGTTATGTGTTTTTTTATCACAATTAAAAAAAAGCTGGCCTATTATCTCCCAAAGTGTCAGAGACAAAGAAAAGCTAAGAAACTATTTCAGATTAAAAGAGTTGGACAAGCTATGACAACAAAATGCAGCACCTAATTCTATTTTACAACTGCTTCCTTTTGCTATAAGGGAATTTATTGGAACAGCTGACTTGAATGGAGTCTGAGGATTAGTTGGTAGTAACATATCTGTATTATTTTTCTGATTTTGATGATTTTACTGAGTATGTAGGAGAATGTTCTTCTTGTAGGAAGATTTTTGGGCAGATGGAAATCTGGATTTACATAAAGAAATAAAGAACACAGGAAATGATAAATATTGAACAACAACGAAAAATTTCCCGTAGACCCTCACAGAGTCATTTCTAATTTCTGTGCCTTCAGTAACTTGATGTAGCTGAAATCAAGGTGGGAAATGTTGGTTTTGTTTTTTTGTTTGTTCATTTCTTCCTTGGAGAATGTTGCAGTCTTTTAACATCTAACAAAATCATTAAGTGTGCTGGAACAGACCACTGGTGAAAGTTTTTCAAAGAAGGAAACTTTTTATGAGCTAGAGTCTTTCTTTGAACATCACAGCTACTCCAATATCTCAGAAGCCAGATCCAGGCACAAAGTTTGTGACTTTGTTCAAAAGAAGGGTGGGGCCTGTTGCTCCCAGAAAAAATCATTATATCATCTGGTGAATCATGGGTACGAAGGTAGGCTTTTTGCACTTTTATTTTTAAATATAACCTTTTAAACACACACACACACACACACACACATAATTATAAGGAAAAATTGAATATTATTTACAATACCACACAGAGATAACTGCTTTAATATATTAGTATAATCCTTCCATCTCTATCATGCATATGTAACCTGGATGAATTTTTCCCTAGAACTATATTGGCAAGAAGCTTGACATATTTTTCTTTCTCCAAATTAAATTAAATGAATCTTTGAATACCTTTCTTTGCATTCCTTTTACTATCTATTCTTCCGAGGACTTCCCAAGAAACCCAGGGATTTACATGGTACTCTAGGGATACATGAATGGCCATTAATCTTTACTCCATCATAGCCCCAACTGAGATATTCACTGATCAGGCCCCGTTGGTCTGTCTTCTCTAGCCATCCATATCAGGGGCCTTCATCTAAGGCCCCCAAAAATCACAGCTCTCAACATCATGGCTCTTAATATTGAAGGTTTCCAACATTTATAAACCACATGGCCAGATGTCCTATCTCTTGGGCATCCTTCACTTATAAATCTCTTCCAATTCCCAACTCCCTTCCTCTGGTTCAAGACACTCTCTTTTTGCTGCTGCTTTGCACATCTCAGGGGTATGTTCCTCACCCTACGCTTAGGCTTTAGCTCTTTGCCTTGGCTTTTGAAAACAAAGCAGCTTAATTCTCTTGTGGAGATCACTGGATTTCATGATCCTTTTCCTGGAGGATGAGTGTTATATACCTATTTTTTCTGATTCTTCTGCAGTAGTAAATTATATCATATGTTAATAAATTATCCTACCATAAATTTCATTAATAATTTTATATTTTATAAGATTTAACACTCTCAGCTTGATTGAATATATATTTTTTAAGCATCTCATAACAACGAAGAAGGACCCAACTATGAAGAAGACATTTTCTGCAGTTGACAAACACGGTTCCCCACATGACTATATTCGACAACTGTGAGTGATAGTCTACAAGTGACTGTACTTCTGAGAAGGAGTCTCTCTTTTTCCCTTGATGTTCCTGTTTCTGTCTCCCCTGACCCCTACACATATAAACACAGGTGCAAGTTACTAGCATCTGTGATGCTGCATTGGTAAGCAATTTAGCTATTCTTTAGGCTTAGTAATGCCAAGAACTGTGGGTGTTTCTGAAAGCTTTTCAGTTGATTTCCCCTTTTTTCTCTCTTATAGTAGGAATGAGAGTCATTGGTGTCCATAGACACCCGCTGGGTGCAGAGACTAGATCCAGATGCTGCTATAATGTGTGGCTCACCCAGGCAGAAATATCCCTCATTAAGACAAAACTCTGCCAGCAGTGATGCTTACCTGGCTTTTCCTACTGTGTGATACCTGAATATTGACTGTGATTATTCCACTCTAGCCACCCAATCCTAACATTAGAGCATCCTGGGAGCAATTGTTTAATTGGGTCTTTATGAAAGCAAGAAAACAATGTGTTTAAAGTGCCAACATTTTAAACGAGAATTCTATTGATATAAGAATGTATATATAATAGATGGCATTTATTGAACTCATTGTGTGCCAAGTACTATGCTAAGTGTTTTATATTTAATTAGCCCACCTAATTTTCATCACTCCATAAGGTAGATACTATTATCTTTCATTTTATTTATAAGTAAACCCAAGCTTTGAGTGGTTATGCCCAAGGTTAACAGAACAAACAAGTGACAGAACCAAATATTCTGGTCGTAGCACTTATGCTTTTAAGCGTGAGATTTTACTGCCTCAGAATATGGAAACCTTAAATGATATTCAGTATGGTTCTGAATTTAAAGTATTAGTTGCTTCCCTAGAGGAAATGCCTATATCATCCTTGTCTCTACATGGTCTGCATCAGAATTACCGGTACAATTTTACAGTACTTTTTATAGTTTACAGAAAACTTTAAGTTATTGCACATACATTCCCTCCAAGTTACCTATCAGTATTATCCCTATCTGCTGACTTCAATGAAAATTTGTTCCCTGCTCTGCTAAATACCTGCTGCTAATTATTCATCATGGAGTGTATTAATTTCCTATTGCTGCTATAAAAAATTACCACAAACTTAGTGGATTACAATGGCACAAATCTAAACTGGAGATGGTTAATGGGTGCAAAAATATAGTTAGACAGTTAGAATGAGCCATATTTAGTAGTACAACAAAGTGACTATAGTCAACAATAAGTTAGGTTATAATTTAAAACAAACCAGCACAAATCTATTATCATACAGTTCTGGAGGCCAGAAGTCTGACATGGGTCTCTCTCTGGGCTAAAATCGAGGTGTGAACAGGGTTGTGTTCCTTCCAGAGTTGTTAGAGGAGAATCGATTTGCCTTTTCCAGCTCCTAGAGGCTGCCCACACACAGTCCTTGGCTCATGGACCCTTCCACCCAAAGCCAACAAAGCCTGGCCAAGTCTTTCTCATGCTGCATCACTGGGACATTGATTCTTCTGCCTCCCTCTTCCATTTTGAAGGATGCTTTTGATTAAATTGGGCCCGGATGGATAATCCAGGACAATATCTTTATTTTAGAGTGGAATAATTATCAACTTCAGTTTCATCTGCAACCTTAATTCTCTCTTTCCATGTAGCATAACATTTTCACAGGTTCTGGGGAGTAGGGTGTGAAGATGTTTGGGGGCCCATTATTCTGCTCTCGTGGAAGGATAGTTTTAGCTCCCTTGGTTGGTGTTTCTACTTGTGTCTGCACTCTGATTCAAAGGCTCTCTCCTTTCTTCATTCTGTGCTGCCCTCCTGTAATCTAAGAGAGGTTATATTCATTTTATGAGGGGGAAGAGATACCTTTTTTGATTGGAGGTGGACTAAGATTAAGTCTGTTTGGGAGAACTAAGGGCACTCGTAACATGTCCTGTGAACCCTAGCGTATTCTGCCCTTTGCTGGAACACCTAGGAGTCGTTCCTGTTCCTGTGTCACTGTTGCCCATCCAATATGACATGAGTTAAGTTATTCAGTGTTCTCAGAGGGCTTACCTAAGTAGAGGCTAGGGCCTAGGGTATAGGATTGGAGAGGTGATAGAAAACTCCAATTTTCAATGACCAGAGGGGCCATTTTTGAACAATCATTATTTGTAATTTTCAATGACTAGAGGGGCCGTTTTTGAACAATCATTATTTGTAATCATTGACATTCTTAGCTTATGGAGCTCTAGATAATCTGGCCTAAACCACTCCTTTCACAGATGTGGAAACCCAATTCCAGAAAGATGAAACTACTTTCCCACAGTTCTACTTCCAATAAATTGCAGTGTTGGAACTGGAATTCAAAGGACTACTTTTCCAGTTCACCACATTTCTTTCCGTTAAGTAAGAATTTCTTTTACACTGGCCAAGGTGCATCCAGTGACTTGCTGGAGTTCAGGAGGCTCTAAGTTATAAAAGTCTGGAGACTGTGATTCCTGTTTCCTGCTCACTAGTCCAGTGTTTCTTCTACAAAACAATGGATCCTGGGATCCAGTATTCTTGGGGATGTGATATTCTTGGGGATATGCTGTGACCCTGGGTAACATGTTTCATGTATGTTAGGTGAACAATGAGATCTGAATAACTGTAAAGGCAAGAGGGCAATGTTGGTGAGAAGTATTGAGGTATTGAATAGTAGTAGCTGCTATTTTTGAACGCATCCTTCATGCTGCCCAGACATTGCACCGACCTCATTGTGGGCATTTTGTTACTTGATCTTCACAACAGCCTTATGCCTTCATGTGGTAAATGTTACTGAGGCTTGTCAACATCTTATTGTCTACTTTTTCCAGGCACAGAGAAGACTATACTTCTCAGTCCTGTGGTGGAAAGAGGTTGCAAACTCACATGCCAGTTCTGCATAATGACACATGCACAGAAGGGATGCGTTTTACTTCCTGGCAGAGGCTGTGTGAAGCCCAGCACAGCCCTCTCCTGTAGCAATGGTAGAGGCCCCATTCTTCCTGGCTGCAAGAATGGGAAGTGATTGTGGGTAATAGCACCCTTCCCAGCTGGTGTGGAACATGCAGCTTGAGCAAGAAATACAATTTTGGAGGGTACAGCCTCTGAGCTGGTGGGATTGCAGACACGTAACCTAGCATGAACTTAGCCCATGCTAATATAAGTAAACACGAATTATTACTAGCTGATGAAACTTAGGGGCAGAGAGGTAAGTGAATTGCATCCTTGTAGACAAGAATAGGGATGCAACAAGTTCATGCCTGCCTGACTTCAGAGCCTGTATGGTGAACCCACATCACCACGCTTACTGTCTCCAGGCTGCCAGGCAGAAGGAGAAGCTGCTTTTGAGGAAAGGTTTGTGCATTTTTACATCCAAAGCTGGTGTCTTTGGGGTCTTTTTCATTGAGTTTTCAGAGCTTCCTGCTTCCCTTTGTTTTCTTGTTCCCTTTTTTATTCAGAGCCGATGCCCTCAAATAACTTCAAATTCTTTAGAAAAATTAATCACAGTTATAGTTTTATCTCCACACTTCAGGGCATTGTGCACATGCCCTTGAATGCTTTTTAACTTTCAATAAGTCCTCTGTCTCTTTCTCTCTGTAGTCTCCAAGAAGTGTGTCTGCTTCTATCCCTTTTATGGAAGGAAAACACTTTGTTCCAAACAAACAACAAACAGGAGTGAGCAATTGTGGGAAAAGCAGTGACTAAAAAGAGCTGCTTGGTAGAGACGGGGAGCATTGTGGACATGTCAGTTAAGCTGGAGTAGGGAAGAGAGACATGGCAACATGGCATCTGGCGACTTGATCATCTCAGATTTGCTTTTCCAGGGACACCCAGTGGAGTTGCGGGCGTTGTCAGCCTTTAGGCTGGGGAAGTCATGGGGGAAGGAAGCCACTTTGCCTTTGTTTCAGGGAATAACTGTGGTTGAGAAAAATCAATTGTTGGAAAACAGGTTTGGCTCTGTTCCTGTGCAGCAGAGCCCTTCTGATTTCAGAACCAGACCCAGCTGCTTACAGAACGCTTCTGGCTGTGAGACTCAAGAAGGCAAGAAGCTGCTTCCGTCAGTGATTTTAATTTTTTTTTTTTTTTTTTAGTGGAAGAGGGGATTTGGCCACAAATGAGAGAAGTCAGAAAGTGATGGGAATGAGAGCTGAACTAGAGAGATTTTTAATCTTCACTTCTCCTCTGGAAAGAGCAGTCCTGGAAAGTCTATGAGTGCTGCACAAGCTCACGTACTGCATTGGTAGCAAGATTTTTGTATAGTCCAGGAAGGCAGAATTAAACCCTCCTAGGGGAGAGTTTCAGGGGCAGTTTTCTGGGAAAAAAATGTAAAAGATTATTCCTAACAGACCTACTAAAAAGGAAAGATATTCTAATGGTATTAAGTTTCTTATAATTAGAATGAGTTTAAACAAAAGTGAAAGAACATTGTAAGAGGACATCAAACAACTGATAGGCAGAATTTCCTCAGTTGTGGCCTCTGGCTGGTCTCCTTCAGAATAAACTAGGCTCCCATTAGAAATGCACATCTGTGGCTTTATCTCAGACTTAGCATTTGAGAATGTCTTTAGGTGGGGGCTGGAATCTGAGTTCCCTTGGAAAGTACTTTACATTCTAAGGACCAGTCTTAGAGAGTTATGCTAAGATGACTTTCTAAGATACTTTTCAATTCTGAGATTTTGCCACTTAGGTTCTAGAGCTGCTTTTACTGTTGACAAGATATGTAACTATCAACAAATCATTCGATCCCTTAATTTCCTCATCTATCTGGATATCTCTGATACATTTGTGGACTTAAAAATCAATATGTATTCCTTCCTGAACGCTGCCCCTGAAAATTCTGATTCAGTAAGTCTGGGGTAATTTGTATGGTGAGCCAGGTTTGGGAACCATTAAACTAAATTATCTCTAAGGATTTACTGGTTTTAAAATTTTATGAGCTTATATTATTTAAAGTTATCAAAGATATGCTTATCCATATCGTCTTCAGCCAGATGTTTTAGGAGCTAGCTTCCTGAACTAAATTCTGATGATTTTATTTATTTTCCAAAATCACAATGAGGTTGACATTATCTAGGAACACGCTTTTTTTCTCCCTCTAGTAAATGTAGTACTAAATTATTGTAGTAACAAAAGATGTCCAAGTATTACCTACATTGTAATGCTCTCTTATAAAAGATGATATTCTCTAATTGTATGGGGACTGGGTGCCAGAACTAGATGGCTCCCTGATGATAAGGGTGATGGTAGAGGATTGCCTGCTTTTTGCACCATATCTGTGGACAGTATTGGGGGGGTTATTATAGAGTGGGAAGGTCTTCCAATATTTTTTTATTTCTTCTCCCAGAATAGAAATTAGGGGCCACAGTGCATTCGCATCAAAATATTCTCTACCTTACTTGGAATACCATAGGGCAAAAATTTTCCTAGTCTTTTATAGAAATGCACAAGTCAGGCACGTATGAATTCCACACATAGGGAAACTATAAGAGAGAAAATTGTTAGATTTCACATGTTTTTCTCCATGTGGCAGATATATAGCCTATGTTTTAGAAGAGGTTCAGAGAATATAGTATATGTTATGTGAAAAAAGTTACAGTTATCCAATATATCTATTTTGGGGAGAAGGAAAAATCATTACATGATACTTTCAGGGGTCACAGGCTCCATAAAGGGAAATTTCCCAAGGATTTTCCATCACATAGAATTAGAGAGTTTCTGACAAGATTGTCTCACCAACATCAAAGTGAGTTATTAAACATAAACCCCATATGCTGGTGGCTTTTTTCTAAACGAAGCGAGGATAGATGTCCAAAAGTGATCCTTGCCATTATGTATCATCTTTTCATTCGATATTTTGTCCCTCCATTTATTCAGTAAATATTTATTGAGAATCCACTACATATGAAGTACTGTACTAGGCATTGTCAGGAATTTAAAACAGCATCATACATTGTCAGTACTTTCTGCAAGAGCTTAAAATGTAGTAGGAGATTCAAGATATACAAACAACGTCACCGGCCAGTATATATGACTAAGTGTCAAATAAGTAGGACAGATGTGTGTCAGAATATACCAGTGTCTCTTCTACTTGATGCCTCCTACAAACCAGGTGGAATCTGTTCTTCTGTCCTTCGGTATTACGTTCAACTCCAATAAAACCATCTTCAGAAAACACTGTATTAGTCGAAGCTGGCCTGAGAATCAAGGTTTCTTTTTCTGGCCCCTCAAGTCAATCCTAGGATTGTTTGCGTTTGTCTTCCTTATTTCTTTTTTATTAGCACAAACAAGTGTAACTGTTACACAATGTAAAACTGGCATCTGCTGTCACTTTACTATTATTTACAGCTGACAGTGATTATTTACGCTATGGGAAAGTAAAATGCTGTCAAGGGAATCCTGCAATAATTAGTTTCAAAGGTGTTTGTGCACATGAATGGGGAAGGAAGTAATTAAAAGCAAATTTGCAAGTTGTCACCCAATGCGTTTACTGTAGGGTAAATATATTTATTTTTAAAATTCCATTGGAAATATATCAAAGCTATATTTTCTCTTGTAATTTAGTTTACTAACACATGTCCCTGGGAATATTCATAGGATCAGTTAATAATGGAGTGAATTTTATTGTATTTTATTATTTGAAGCTTAGCACAAAACCCAGAAATGAGCCAGTCAACTTAGAAAAAAAGAGGAAAACTATAACAACTAAATTGATTGAAAGAGAATCAATGATCTGGTAGGTCAAGAATAACAGAGAAGACTCTCCATCTATTTCCTTGGCTCCTAATGGAATGTCCTTCAGATATCTTTTGCAAATAGCTACCAGAAAATATGAGAAAGTACTGTGGTTTTGGATTTAGGCCAGACATAAATTAAAATCTTGCTTCTATCACTGACTGGCCAAGTAACCATGGCAAAATCTTAGTTTTCTTATCCATATAATGGAATTCGAATAGCTACTTCATAATATTGATAATGGCTTTAATTGAGATAAGGTTCATAAAATGCTTTCTGAATATCTGGCAAAACAGAAACACTTAGCAAATGTTAGTTCCCTTTGCTTAACTTTTATGCATTTCCATTTGTAATGAAGTTCTGTAATAGATAGAAATAAACTAAGTGACAGATGCTAACGACAGTGGTTTCTGAGGGAAGTATTGGATTGACTGGAAAAGGGGCACAAGGGACCTTTCTGTAGGATGATGGAAATGCTGTGTATCTTGATTGGTGTAATGCTTGCAAAGGTGTATACATTTGTCAAAACTCATCAAAGGGTTAACTTATACAATTGCAATTTATTGTTTGTAAATTATACTGTAAAAGGTAGAAAAGGGAATGCAGAAGAATATGTGTAATTATATAATATCAGAACATTCCAAAGGTACAAAGTTTCTACCACCCAAGCTTCTATACACTTGACAAGTAGGGACAGAAAGAAGAGTTTATAGCTGGGACCAACCAGGTCCTGCTCCTGCTCATGGAGGTGTGGTGCCTTCCAGCACCTCCTCCCCACCTGCTCTCCCATCCCACTCCTCTTTTTCCTTCTTTCCCCTTTCTCTTTTGCCTTCTCCCGCCCTTTTTCTCTTCCCCAATATATATTTATTTTAACAATTTGGAAAAACACACATACACACATGAAAATCAGCAAGAAAAATATTTATACTTCATTTATACTTCCAGATATTTCCATGATTTAGTTAATTTCTCTCTTACCATAAATTTGAGATGATGCTGATTATATAGTTTTGAAGCCTGCTGTTAACTTATTATAAGCGTTTGTCTACTAAAATCCTTTCTAAAGATTATTTCATTAGCAGTACATTTCATTATACAGCATACAGTAATTTAGCTATTCATTCTGTGAACATGGATATTTAGATGGTGTTAATTTTATGTTTATAAACAACTTTGATGAGCATCTTTGTATATACATCTTTTAAATTTATTTAAAAAATTTTTATCCAAGTTACACACGCACATATTTTAAGGAGTAAAATACTTGTACAAGGCATATTTAAAAATGGAAAACAAGAAAACACAAAACCCCCCAAACACTATCTTATCCCTCCCCTCATCACTACAAGTTTTCTCTCCTGGGAGGCAACCACTTTCTATTATTGTAGCTATTTTATTTTATTTTACTTTATTTGGGTATTTACTTCTCTATGTCTAATTAATGTGCTTATTTTGCACTTGTTAATTTTTAAATTTTGAGCATGGTCTGTTGAATTCCCATGGTGGAAAACAAGATTGACTTATCTTTTACACCACTCCTCATCATGTACCACATGTACCCCATCTATGCATCATCTCAGTAGAGTTATGAAGGCCTATAACCCATTAAATATTACTTTGTCTTGCTTTGAAAAGGCAGTTGTGGTTAAGAGTAGAATTTGGACATTCCTCATTTCTATGATGAAATATTATCTTAATATAATCTTAATGACACCTCAGTCTCATTATGACTTTTGACATGTGTGGATATATTTAAAGCTATTATATATTTAAAGCTATTACATATTGATAGATAAATCACCTTTTTATGCTCTTGTATGACCTCAGACTTTCTAATCAGCTTCCTGGAAGGACAGAGTAGGCTATCATGGAGGTTTCTCATTGGCTAGGCTTCAGTGTTGATAGTAATACCTATAAGTCAGGCTTCATTCAGAGAAGCAGAACAAGTAATGTGTAACTGTTAAGACAAAGCAGTGAAAATATTAAGAATGCCATGATGAATATATATTATACACACACACATAGTATATGTATATATAATATATATGCATATATTTGTTACAGGGATTGGACTTTATGCAACTGTGGAAACTAGTTCAGTGGTCTCTGAAAGGTTATTATTTTTTGTGTTTAATTCTGGGTTTTGAAATCCACAGTATAAACAGTTGGGAATGGAAGTTGGGTATAAAGAGGGGAGAGCAAGAACAGCTGGAATCTATGAGCATGAGCTGCAGCCCATGAAGATAAATTGAAACCTACATAGTTCTTGTGCCTCATCTTAGAGATGTGGGTGTCCTGGAGAAGCTGGGGATTTTGCCATGATGCAAAACACTCACCTGCCCAGGAAGCAGAGACACTGAGGGAAGATCCAGGGAAAGGCAGAGGATTTGTGAGCCTGGCTGCTGCCTTGTGCCAACAAGGCAAGTCAGCAAGTCAATTGTTTTATGAGCTATAAAATGACTGGGTTTTTGTGTGTGCTCTGGGACACAGGATTATCTCAGCATAGAAACTTGATGCACATGCATTCTCCCCACTCCAGTTATGGTATTGATGGGTGCTTTTAATTGAGTTGTGGTGATTGGGCTAGATCAGTTTCAAAATCAGGTATTTTAATGATTGGCTACTTATTAGATGTTTGATCCTGGACAGCCCTCCAAACACAAAGGGCTAAGAGAGTCCTTGAGAAGAAAAAACCACAAAGCAGTGAAAATATTAAGAATGCCATGTGGAATAAAAGGGAAATGCAAATGCAACAGTGACACAAGTACTTAGAGATATGTATGCATTGAAAAAACTACATGGCATTTTGTATAAAGAGAAAAATGTTACAAAATGGCTGTTGCTTCCCATCTACCCCCTAAATCTCTCACAAGAATTTCTCTTGTACTTCCCCCATCCAACCAGAAACATACAGGAAGGAAACGGGTTTTTGGAAATGTAGCTCATCCTAGCCAAGCTGATATTTTACAAACCCACTACATCATATATTTAATAATCAGGCATTTCTTTCTCTTTCAGAACACTGTTCTTTATGAGACTCTCTGACTTGGTTATTTGCTTCAACACCACGTGCTGAAGTGTGTAACCATACACATGGAGAATCGTTTTCAGATTCTGATAATGATGTGTAGGGGACTTCACTGTCTAGGACTTCACTATATTACTTCTAAGCTTTAATATTACAACACCCATATGATCTAAGAGAACCTATAATAGTAAGGTTTGTTGTTTACAATATGGCAATGTTTATAAAATTCTCTTGAAATTCCTTTAACAAATGATATTACACTTTACTAAATCATATACTTATTTAGATACCCTAATTGTAAACTAACCATTGTTGATAACTTATTACATGTTAGCCATTGTGCAGAGCTCTTTTGTATATAAATCATTCAGTCTTCAAAACATATGAGAGAGAGGTAACACTATTCCCACGTAAAATGGATAAACTGAAGTCTGTCATGGCTAAAAATCATCCTTAATACCTACATCTGATAAGTGTTGGAACCAGGATTAAAACCAAGTCTACCAGATTTTGATTCATGAGACGCTAATATTAGTACATGTTTTGCCCATGTGAGTAAACTGATGAACCTTTGAATGAAACAGGAATTTAATTCATTAAATATTTTTTTCAAACTTTCTTTGTAAGGTAATTAATTTAGCCAATTCCAGCTGGCAGGAACTTTTAAAGGATTACATGTAATTATTTATTTTTTTTTAATAAACCAGAAGAGAACACACGTTTGCATCAAGAGTTTCAGTGAATCCGTATTTCCCTTCTGATTTCTTGGCCAATATTAGGAACTAGGCTGCTATCAAAAGTTTCATAACAGTTCATTCCACTATGCTTAGATCCAGATGCATGACTTTAAATGAAAAATTGCAGTCATTTTTGTTCTTGTTTATAGAGAGGAACCTTGCCCTTACAACCCAAAGGACCTTGAAATACCAATCATCTAGGCCTTTCATTGGTGCTGCTGCTTCATGGTGGCCATCATTTGGTCCACCAAAGGAAACTCAGTGTTGGGATGAAGCCAGGTATAGTAGAGGCAGAGACTTGAGGGAGGCAGTGTAGTATAGAGGCCAGGATCTTAGATTCTGAAGTCAGCCAGACCTCAGACCAAACCCTGCTACTAATTAGCTGTGTGAACTCTTTCATACTGCTTGATATTGCTAATTTTTTAGCAATAAAAAATTATTGCTAAATAATCTATTAAAAAGGATTAATAATAGCAGCTACCTCATAGATTTTTTTGTGGAATTAAATAAAATAACGTATGAGAAATTCTTAGTCTAATACCTGATGACTAGTAAACATTCAATAGATATTAGCTAGTGCTATTTCATCATCATTGTCATCATTATCATCTTCATTGTCATCATTATAGGAACAAAATAGCATGAAAATTCTCTTGCAGGAAATGGGAGGCCCCGTAGCATTGATGGACTGTAGATTATAACACAGACCCATTATTAGAAAGCACTCAGAGTAAGAAACAAGAGACATGATTCTGCCTCATATCTCAGCCTTCTTAACTGTTAGAAGGAAAGTCACTGGACTGGATGATTTTAGAAGACATGGGCTACTATGGTTATTTGACCCTCAGTCATGAAGTAAATATCTCATGCCATTCAATATGAAGAGGGTAAGTGTAGGAGGAATTAATTCATTTATTCAAAATGTAGTCATGGGGCGCCTATTTTGGATCTGACACTCACTACTTTAGGAACTGTGGTACAGCCTTCAATTAAAGAGATAAAAACTTCCAACTCAAGCAGAGTGCACGCATGAGAGGAGACAGACAATGTAACAAAAGAATAAAATATATGGTATGCCAAATAGTGATAAGTGTTAGGAAGAAAAATGAAAAACAAAGCATAGAAAAGTTATAGGTAATTCTGGGCGGATGATGTAAAATAGAGTGGCCAGAGATCTCACAGAGGAGGCAACATTTTAATCTAAGAACTGAAGGAGGTGAGAATGCAGGGAAAGAACATTTTGGATAGAGGAAACAGCAAGTGCAGAGCTTTGAAATGAAGCCAGACTGTGTAAGGAGCCATTGTGCTAGAGTGGAGTGAGCCAGTGAGATGAGGCCAGAGTCCAGTAGGGTTGTGTGTTAGGCATGGGAGAGGAAGCATATTATTTAAAGATGCCTAAGCCATTCATTCTAAGGATTTTGGTGTTTACTCTGTGTGAGGTAGAAAACCACTGGCAGGTTTTGAATAGATGAATTATATAAATTGACTTACTTTTAAAATGTATTACTCTAGTTGCTTTACTGAGGACAAAATATAGGGGAGCAAAGTAAATAGGGAGCTGTGATAGGCTACTCTGGGTAAGCAGGTTAGTGGCTTGGACAAGGATGGTAGTAGTGGGGTAGTAAAATGTGATAGGTTTCTAGGTATACTTTAAAAGATAATTTATCAAGATTTATTGCTAGGTTGATTTTGGAGTGTAAGAGAAAGAAATTAAATGAAGATGATTCCAAGGTTTTTTCCCCGAACTACTAGAAGGATAGGGTTGACATTTACTGTGATGGAGATATGAGAAGGAATAGATTAAGAGTGGAAGATCGCACATTTGTAGAAATAGATGGCTAGATAGAGAAATGGATATGGATGTATAGATATGTATATACATATATCTTAAATTTCAGATGCCTATTAGCCATCCAAATGAAGATGTTGAGTAGGCAGTAGGATAATTGAGTCTGCTGTTCAGGAAATAGTAGACCAGGGCTGGAGAAATCCGTCTCTGAGTCATCAATATATAAATGGCATTAAAAACTATGAGACTGGATGAGATTACCAATGAAACAAATGCAAATAGAAAAGATAAGCTCAACAGATGAGACCTAGAATATTTCAAAATTTAGAGGGCAGATTGATGGGGGGAAATCAGTAAAGGATTCTGAGAGCCAGAAAGGTAGGAGGAAAGCAAAGAGGTGTGGAATCCTAGAAGTCAAGTGAAAAATATGTTTCAAGGACCAGGAGCTGCCCATTGGATTTAAAAACATGAAGGTTTGGTGATCTTTACACTAAATGAATTGGGATCTGATTTAATTTGGAAATTAAGCTGCCCTTTCCCCTGTTCTGTAGTAGAACTCCAGGTGGATACACTGAGCTAAATGCTTGGACACAGACAGAAATAGGGCATAATATCAGAAGCAGTACCCAGCCACATTGGGTAAAGTAATAAGAAATTAGCTCAGGGGAGCTCATTGATGAACAGGAGCTAAAAGAACTACAGTTTTCATCTTGCATTCCATATCATCTCCTGGAGAGGCAATGGCAAATAAAAATGTGCTTGTTTCCCATTTGACTGATACTGAGGGATTATTTTTTAAATTAACTATTCATATTCTTTTATTTAAAGGTATGGCCTATGTGTGTAATTCCAAATAGGATGCTTTTGAGTCTCATTTAAGGAGTTAAGATATCTCCCGTAAGTCCTCTCAAAGCAGTTTCTTTTAGGACTCATAGCATCAAACTGCTATCTTGATAATTATGTTTATTAAATGAATTAGTGAGTGGAGAAAAAAGTAGTCATTTATTTTTCCTCTGGGGCAATATGAACCTTTAGTTTATTCTGATATTCAACTTCACTCAGCCTTACAACTTGGGATTTTTTGACTAGGTTGATTTGATCTTCTAATGTTTCCTGTGATACTGTCTAAATTGCTGATAGATGCCTATAGGAAAGGAGGATTAGCCCTCTTACTGTCTGAGTGTAACTGAGATCCAGCTTCTTCCATTTCCTATTATGGCAAATATCTGTGCTGGTAATTACCTAAAGCTATTAAAATATCTCCTTCCAGCCTGCCCCAGGGTCCCTGGCAATTTATAGCTACTATGTATGGCTTTCATTATTAGTGAAACTAGTGATAGAATTTCACCTTGGGTGTTATCTGGAATTGGGTTATCTGTGGGGGTGTTGCTAGGATTAGACACCAAGGCAGAATGATGTCATCATATTATTTAACATTAGCAAAGAGATGGGGATTCCAAGGTATTTGTGAGCTGCAAAAGGCTTCTGATTACAACAGTCAGGCTGATCAGAAGTTTTTTATACAGTTCTGTGTCCAATTCTCTTGCTTCAGTTGATATGTATTTTGCACCTATTGTGAGCTATGTTACCTTGTTACCTACAAAGTCATATTTTGCACTTTTTCCTAGTGGTGCCTTTACTGCTCATTCACCCTTCCAAAGAAATGTATCAACCAACTAAGAAAGAATAATATCACAATATGTTTCACAAGCCAGTCTTGTAAGTTTGAAGATGAAAATGTGAGATTTTCTCTGTCATTATGAGCAACGATGCTGAGCCAGACATTTGCTCTTTCAGAGACTTGAGCTTACATACTTATAAAATGGAAATGGCATTCACCTCCCAGAGCAAGAACCAAAAGTGCCTTGCATTCAATAGGCGTTTTGATAAATGGTAGGATTCCTTCATAAAATATTTTGTTTTATTTTATTTTATTTTATTTTTTTTGGCCGAGCACAGGGAACTTTATTGATGGTACATGACAAGGTGGGGCTCCCTAGGCCCCTCCCATTCTTCAGGGGCTGTGGCATGGAAACTGTGTCTTGAGGAGGGGAGATTCTCAGTGAGATGGGGACTGAGTAGGCAGGGACACCCCAGCAGCTGAGGCCTCTCTCTTCCTCTGTGCTCTGGCTGGGGCTGGTGGTCCAGGGCTCTTACTCCTTGGTGGCCATGTGGGCCATGAGGTCCACCACCCTGTTGCTGTAGCCAAATTCATTGTCGTACCAGGCAATGAGCTTTACGAAGTGGTCGTTGAGGGCGATGCCAGCCCCAGCATCAAAGGTGGAAGAGTGGGTGTCACTGTTGAAGTCGGAGGAGACAACCTGGTGCTCAGTGTAGCCCAGGATGCTCTTGAGGGGCCATCAGCCGCCTGCTTCACCACCTTCTTGATGTCATCATACTTGGCCGGCTTCTCCAGACATCAGGTCAGGTCCACCACCGACACGTTGGCAGTGGGGACGCAGAAGGCCATGCCAGTGAGCTTCCCGTTCAGCTCGGGGATGACCTTGCCCATGGCCTTGGCGGCACCAGTTGACGCAGGGATGATGTTCTGGAGAGCCCCATGGCCATCACGCCACATCTTCCCAGAGGGGCCATCCACGGTCTTCTGGGTGGCGGTGATGGTATGGACTGTGGTCATAAGTCCCTCCACGATGCCAAAGTTGTCATGGATGACCTTGGCCAGGGGGGCTAAGCAGTTGGTGGTGCAGGAGGCATTGCTGACAATGGTGAGGTTGTTTTGATACTTGTCGTGGTTCACGCCCATCACAAACATGGGGGCGTCAGCAGAGGGGGCAGAGATGATGACCCTTTTGGCACCCCCATCTAGGTGAGCCCTGGCCTTCTCCAGGGTGGTGAAGACGCCAGTGGACTCCACAACGTAATCATCATCCGCTTCACCCCATTTGATTCTGGTGGGATCTCACTCCTGGAAGATAGTTATGGGATGGCCATTGATGACAAGCTTCCCGTTCTCTGCCTTGACCGTGCCATGGAACTTGCCGTGGGTGGAGTCGTACTGGAACATGTAGACCATGTAGTTGAGGTCAATGAAGGGTTATTGATGGCGACAATATCCACTTTCGCCAGAGTTAAAAGCAGCCCTGGTGACCAGGCGCCCGATACAGCCAAAGCCGTTTATTCCGGCCTTCACTTTCACCATGGTGTCTTGGAGACGGTGCTGGCGCTGCGCGAGAAGATGCGGCTGTCTGTCGAACGGGAGGACCAGAGAGCCAAAATATTTTATTTATTCTTAATCCTACCTCAAGTACCAGACTCAGGGAGGCATCCTCAAGAGGCATCAAAATAGTGGCAGAATTATCTCCCGATGTGGACTGGGTATTGCTTTTGTCCATAGGTGACTAATTGGTGAGGGCTTGGTGTGGACAGACAAAAGTTCTTCCACAAAGGATGTCTGGGCACAGGTGCAGGCTTATCTAGTTGGTTGTCAAGGACACTAAGTAGTGCTGTGGCACCCCTAGCACATACTTACCAGAGTTTCCCCTCTTGGATCACTTTTCCTGCTCTGGTCTCCTGGGGTTTTTTCCCTTCTGCCTACCTCTTTCAAACTCCCTTATCTTCTCATGTTTACTGCCTTTATCTCTCCACATCAAAGGCTTACCCATCCCCCAACCTTCTCTCAATCTATTACACAAACACCTTTTCTCTTTTCCTCTTACAGTCACCCTTAGTGCCCAACCAAGAAGTTCCTGAGCTCAAATTATCAACCACAGGATAAATGGTCCCCCTTTACTCCAGGGTCAGTTTTAAGTCAGTAAGTTGTGGCTTGCTGTATGATTAACAGACTTCTTTATCTTAAGTTAAAATATTTCTTTCTACTGACTCAAAGCTTTTAGAAAAAGCTTTATTCCTTTAACTAAGTGTTAATTACAGATTCTTTAAATCCACCTGTAAGCCCCTGTTTTGAGATGCCCTGCCTTTTCTGGCCAAACCAATGTATACCTTCCATGAATTGATGATTTATGATTTTACCTGCAATTCCTATCTCCCTAAAATGTATAAAACCAAATTGTAATTCAGCCGCCTTGGGTGCATTTTCTCAAGACCTCCTGAGACTGTTTTCCCTGGGCTGCAGTCATTTATATTGGCTTGGAATAAACCTCCTTAAATCATTTTACAGAGTTGTTTTTTTTTTTTCCTGTTAACACTAGGTTGGGTAAAAAATTTCTGAAAAGAATAGATTTCCCCATAGGAAAATATCATTTGTGTCTTCAGATGTCAGAAACAAACTTTGTAAAATAATGTAAGGGAGGGAATGACCTGTTGTCTCATCCTGGAGGTTCATAAGTCAAAGACTCATGCTTAATTTTTTTTTCACAGATTTATTTAGATATAAATTGCATACCATAAATCCAATGATTTTTAGTATAGTCACGGAATTTTGCAACCATCACTAAAATCAATTTTTGAATATTTTTATCACCCCAAAAAGAAACAGCTTACCCATTAGCATCACTTCTTATTTCCTCTCTTTCCGCAACCCTCGGCAACTATTAATCTACTTTATGTCTCTGTGGTTTTTGCCTATTTTGGACATTTCATATAAATGGAAGTATATAATATGTGGTCTTTGTGATTGTCTTCTTTCACTTTGAGTACTATCTTTAAGGTTAATCCATGTTATAGCACATACCAATACTTCATTCATTTTTATTGGTGAATAATATACTATTGTGGAGATATACTGCATTTTATTTACTCCATTCATTAGTTTATGAATGATGGGTTGTTTCTAATTTTTAGCTATTGTGAATAAACATTAGTATACAAGTTTTTGTGTATATATATTTTCATTTATGGTGGGTTTATATCTAGGAATAGAATTGGTGAATAATATGGTAACTCTACGTTCATATATTTTTTTTTATTTCAGCATATTATGGGGGTACAAAAGTTTAGGTTATGTATATTGCCCTTGCCCCCCTGCCAAGTCAGAGCTTCAAGCATGTCCATTCCCCAGACAGTGCGCATCGCACTCATTATGTAGGGATACACCCATCCCCTCCCCGGCCCACATCTGCCAGACACCCAATTAGTGTTACTCCCATTAAGAAACTGCCTGGCTTTTTTCCAAAGTGGGTGAAGCATTTTATAGTACTATCACCAGTGTATGAAGGTTCAAATTTCTGTACATCCTCACCAACATTTGTTACTATTTGTCTTTTTTTTAATTATCATTATAGCCATCCTAGTGTATGTGAACTGATATCTAATTAGGGTTTTTATTTGTGCTTCCCCCAAAGCGAGTGATATTGAACATGTTTTCATGCATTTATTGGCATTTATATATCTTCTCTAAAGAAATATTGGCCGGGCGCGGTGGCTCACGCCTGTAATCCTAGCACTCTGGGAGGCCGAGGCGGGTGGATCACTCGAGGTCAGGAGTTCGAGACCAGCCTGAGCAAGAGTGAGACCCCGTCTCTACTAAAAATAGAAAGAAATTATATGGACAACTAAAATATATATATACAAAAAATTAGCCGGGCATGGTGGCGCATGCCTGTAGTCCCAGCTACTCGGGAGGCTGAGGCAGGAGGATCGCTTGAGCCCAGGAGTTTGAGGTTGCTGTGAGCTAGGCTGAAGCCACGGCACTCACTCTAGCCCGGGCAACAGAGTGAGACTCTGTCTCAAAAAAAAAAAAAAAAAAAAAAGAAATATCCATTTAGTTCCTATTCCCATTTACAGCTTAAGTGGCTTGTCTTTTGTTATTAAGTTGTAAGAGTTTTTTGTGTATTCCACACACAAGTCCTTTATCAGGCATACAATTTCCAAACATGTTCTACCGTTTCATGGATTATATTTTTACTTTCTTTCTTTCTTATATTCTTTTTTTTTTTTTTTTGAGACAGAGTCTCACTCTGTTGCCCAGGCTAGAGTGAGTGCCGTGGCGTCAGCCTAGCTCACAGCAACCTCAAACTCCTGAGCTCAAGCGATCCTCCTGTCTCAGCCTCCCGAGTAGCTAGGACTACAGGCATGCGCCACCATGCCCGGCTAATTTTTTCTATATATATTTTTAGCTGTCCATATAATTTCTTTCTATTTTTTTAGTAGAGGTGGGGTCTCGCTCTTGCTTAGGCTGGTCTCGAACTCCTGAGCTCAAACGATCCGCCCACCTCGGCCTCCCAGAGTGCTAGGATTACAGGCGTGAGCCACCGCGCCCGGCCCCTTTCTTTCTTATATTGTTATGTGTTTATTGGATGTGTCCTTTGAAGGGCAAAAGTTTCCTATTTTGATAGAGTCCAAATTACCTCTTTTTTCTTTGGTCACTTGTGTTTTTGCCCTCATGTCTACAAAGGCTTTGACTAACTCAAGGTTATGAAGATTTCCTCATATTTTTTCTAAGAGTCTTATAGTTTTAGCTTACACAGGTAGGTTTCTGTCCATTTTGTATTAATTTTCATATGTGATATAAGGTAGAGGTTCAAAGTTATTCTTTTTGCATATGTATATAACAGTGGTCCCAGCATCATTTCTTGAAAATACAATTCTTCATTGAATTGTCTTGGCACCCTAGTCAAAAATCAATAATTGTAATTATAAATCATAATTGTGAGAATTTATTTCTGGATTCTCAGTTCTAGTCTACTAAAATATATGTCTGCCCTTATGCCAGTACCATATGGTTATCTTGATTACTGTAGACTTCTAATAAGTTTTGAAATTGAGAAGTGTGAGAGACCAACTTTTTTTTTCTTTTTTCTCCAGAGATTGTTTTAACTATTCTAGGTCTCTTACATTTGTACATAAGTTTTAAGATAAGCTTGTCAATTTCTGAAAAATAATTCAGCTGAGGTTTGGTAGGAATTGTGTTTAATCTGTAGATCAATTTGGGGGAATATTGCCATCTTAACAGTATTAAATCTTCAACTTTTCAAATGTATTTTCTACATTTATTGAGATGATCATGTGGTTTTTCTTCTTTATTCTATTTGTATAGTTTATCACATTGGATGATTTTCACGTTATACCAACCTTGCATTCCTGGTATAAATCCCACTAGATCTTCACTTGTTGCTATGGTCTGAATGTTAGTGTTCCCTACAAATTCATATGTTGGAACCTAATTCCCAATGTGATGGTATTAAGAGGTGGGGCCTTTAAAGGATGATTAGGTCACAAGGGTTCTGCCCTCATGAATGGAATTAGTGTGCTTATAAAACAAGGCTTGGGTAGCATGTTTGACTTTTCCACCATGTGAGGACACATAGAGGGTGCCATCTATGAGGAACAGGTCCTCCTCAGTTACCAAATCTGCTGGTGCCTTAATCTTGGACTTCCCAGCTTCCAGAACTGTGAGCAATAAATTTCTGTTGTTTATAAATGAACCAGTCTAAGGCATTTTGTCATAGCAGTCTGAACAGACTAAGAAATCCTACTTGATCCCTTATATAATCCTTTTGATATGTTGCTGAATTTAGTTTGCTAATATTATTTTTATGATCTGTCTGAAGTTTATAGGAAAAGAAATAAGGAGGAAACAGTTCATCTTTCATTATTTACATATCTTTTCCTTAGAAGAAAGACAGATACATGCATGCACGCACACACACACACACACACACACACGCACACATAAATACTAGCAGAACACATCATTAGTGTTTTTCTTTAATTTATTAAAAATAATATTTTTTTCTTTCATGTTTGATGGTCTTGACTCTATCCTCAATAGAGTGTCTTTGTGATACTCTGTAATTCTTCTCCCTTGATGTGGAGTAAGTAAGCAGAACTGGTTTGAGGAGACAGAAGTTGCCAGAGAGAGAAGAACGCAAATGCTAAACTCATACCTGAGCAATTTTTCCAAAAAGATATTTGGTAAAAGCGTACATGTAAATATTTTAAAGGGTTCCTATTTTCATAAGACTTGAAAGCTTATAAGGCTCTGTCCCTATTTGGTTTCATGATACAGGAACATGGGAAAGTGTAGAAGACTGGAAGACAGGTGCTGGGGCATTGTTAGGATGCTGAGAGTAGAAGGCTGGTTATGTATTTATCTCAGTTTTTCAATTGTTATGTCTTAGACTTCATGGTGTTGCAGATGAGGGCTCAGCAATTCTCTTCCCTGTCATGGAATCAAGCATTAGTAAGAGTTTGATATAATAAATTATTCCTATCCTATGATAGAGGTACAAGATCAGGCTATTTCTGATCCATAAAACAAAATTGCTAAAACAACCCTTTAAACCAAACCTGAAGTCCTGAATACCTTTAACCTTCTCTTCCTCAATAATACTTGTAGATAAGGTTCATGTATCCTTGAGCCCTGTCTTATTTAATCCTCCATATCATGATGAGATAGGAACTATTACTATCCTTATTTTATAAATGGTGAAACTGACATTTAGTATGCATCTTACCCAGAATTATCTAGCTATACAGCAAAACCTGAACCTGACTCCAGAGGCAGCTCTCTTACCATTTAACTATCGGAGTCAGGGACCTGATTTCCTAGTGCTTGGGAAGCAGTATGTAAAAACATCTGATTCCTTGATTAATTAATCAAACAAGCTAGTTTAATTGTGGAGAGCCAAGAGGATCGTGATGATTTGTCTCCTCAAACTGAGCCAAATTTCATCTTGAATCCACCAATCAGAGAAGAGAAAATGATGGTTATACCTCTTCTTTATAATATCTAATGTGGAAATAAGCCTCCTGATTCTTGGATGGTAGTCTTTCTTCCTCCAGTGGAATTTATTTACTGTCCTCTGTTGGGCCCATCACGCATAATGGGGAGTTTGGGAGAGAGAGAGAGAAGAAACAGCTCGCTTTTTCAGTTCTCATAAAATCCAGCATTGAAGACTTTAACTTGAAGTTGATGTATAAACTTTGTAGGTGGAAGAAGAGGGATAGATAATAAAATTTGCATCATTACATAATTTATTCTAGTGTGGACACAGCCTGAGAACTCAAATTCAGATGCTGACAGTTTCGAGTTTAACATTTGTCATTCCATCTTACAGTTACTTCACTGTGAAGGACTCTTCATTCACTGTTTATTGTCACAGACTCTAAACATACCACACATTAGTCAGTAGCTTGCTGGCACCTGTTCTGATTCTTATATTGGCTGCTGTGCCTGATTTGCAGTGACTCAGGTTTGTCCTTCCCTCCATCTCACCCAACATAACAAGTGACCAAAAATGAAGCAGCAAAATGTGCTTTTAAGACCAGTTGAAAGTAGGTATTAAAAACTCTGACATGGTAATGCTTTGCTGCTTAAAAATTAAGTGAAATTAGGAATGATTATAAACATGGTCACAGAGTGTGGCAGAAGCAACACCAGAAATGACAGGTTGTGGTAGTGGGTTCAGAAGGAAGGGACATAATCCCCTGGAATAGAAGACTTATGCTGATTGGAGGTTTGGCCCCAGAAGTGGCTACCCAAAAGTCCATAGAATACTTTAAAATGCAGCTAGGAAAATTCAGACTTAAACTAAAAATTAATAATCTTTTGTCCTGGTGAGTCTTCATGGAAATGGACACTCATATATTGTTACCATGAGTAAGAATTGATCCTTTCCTGGAGCATAATTCAGAAATGTTAATCAAGAGTGCTTAATTTTTATTATGTTTTCATAGGTATATTCACATATCATTTTATTTGCTATATTATTTTAATGGCTGTATTATATGCTATCATATGGATGCACTATTTTTTTTTATCAGATACCCTATTATTGTACTATTAGGTTGTTTTCCACTGTCATAAATAAATCTGATAATAAGACATAGTAAAATATGTACATTTTTAATTTTGTAAGATATATGCATACATAGAAGATGATAAAATGAAATAAAAACATGATTGATTTTTGAGAGGTGACTTAGGGGTCATTTTTATTTTGTTTGTCCTAATATTTTCCCCTAATTTTCCAAAAATGGGTGTGTCATATTTGCAGAATAACTTAAAAATATTAAAATGCATCTTGTCATACAGTAAAAAGAAAGCTATTAAAGACTTCTAGGGTTGCATCAAAAGGACTCAAGAACCAACTTGAAGAGGCTTCTAATGGCTAAATGTAGGATAATTGAACATTAATAAAAATCACAGAAATAGATTGCATAAATAAAATACATTTAAATCCATGATTTCATAATGATACTATAAGTAAAAGTCTTATTGATTATCCTTGGGGGATTCTAGGAACTAAATCATTATTTTTAAAACTGATAAATTAGGAGAAAGAACTACGTATTTATGTTCATTTTCCTTTAGGAACTATACCTGAGAATAACCAGTAAGTAGTTACTGAATAGTAAGTTTTATTTATCAAAGCATTTTAGCTAATAAATGAAGAGAGATTGCAGAATTTGCAAAGTCAGGTGAAATAATGGATCTAGGCAGTGATCATCAATGGCTGCTAACTTTATACAAAGGAAGACGGCCTACAATATACATCTTCAGATGGAGGTACACATGGCCTATGAGATATTCTTGACAAAATGTCAGTTGATCCTGATTGAGTCTCTAGATCCAACTATCAATGTGCAGAAAATAGAGGGGACAGAAGAACATGTTAAATGATAACACATTGACTTACACAGACAATGGAAAACTCTACAACACCTACCACCTAGCTTCTTTGAAAAAGTGAAAAAAAAAAAGTGGGGGGAGGAAGGAAACTGCACGTTAAAAGTAACTTAAAGGACATATCAACCATTCAGACCTTATGTAAATTCTGATTTGAACAAGTCATTGTAGATTTACTCTATGGGACAGTCAGATAAATTTGAACATGGACTGGATATTTGATGATATTGAGGAATAATTTTTAAATTTTATTAGGCATGATTATGGTATATAGTTAATTTATAAAGAAAGAGTCATTATTTGTATATACATTCTAAGACATTTGGTTTTCAAATGATATGTTATCTAGGATTTGTTTCATAATAATTAGTGGGGGAGGAAGAAAAGGATGGAAGTGTTGAGGAGATAAGATTGCTCAGAAGTTATTAATAGTGATTGTTAAACCCAGAATTCAGGTACATGATGTTTTATTATATGTCTTCTACATTTGTATATATCAGAAAATTTTTAATAATAATTTCCAAATAATCAGTCTTGATTAGTGCTTAGGTTATAAAAATTGGGAAGGGTGGGGAGGTAAACTCTGGTTGTGGGGCTCAGAATCAAAAGTTAGACTACAGGAATACACAAAGTTGGGCAGATGATGGTGCCACGTGATGGGAGAACAATTAGACCTCTTTAGTTTAACTGGCTTTGAGAATTAGCTCTTAGTGCTTCAGAACTCAGAGGGAACTGATTATGAATGCATCTTTTGGAGAGGGTATTGACCTTCATATAAAATACATCTTGGCACAGAATGTTGTATTTTTGGTTGGGCTAGCTGGACCTAAAGGTTTTCCTGTCTGCTATGTAATTTTAGGGCTAAGATATTTACTTTTATGATATTTAATTCTCCCAACTCCCACTCTCTTCCCCTGTCTTGGAGGTAGAAATCTCTAGAATCTCCTTCAGGAAAGTACTATCAGTCCTCTCAGGAGCTGGGCTCACACCCAGGAAATCAAACCGTATTAGGAATTAAACTAATTGAAAACAAGCCCCTGAGGTCTGAGAGAATTCACAGCAGCTCCTTTGCTGGCACCAGTGGCTTCATTTTGTACAACGGGTAGTCCCCCCTGAAACTGCATGCTAATTGAGCTTATAGAAAGCTAATGATGTGTTAATGGTTTTTTGGATTAAATTTAAAATTAACAGTCTTCTAACACATTTTTAACACAATGAATCACTCCAACTTCATTTTTCTCTTCGTAAATCTGGATGTGGGGTATGGCATATCAAGAGTGTGTAGATGGAGTTGGCTTTGTGTGAATAATGTCCCAACAGTATCAAGTCACCTCTACCATGCCTCCTCAAGGTAGTATAAAGAGTGAACTACGGGCATTATCCTGGCTTTCAGGTAAAATCTGTGGAGACAAGTGATATAGTGAATGATAGTGGATACTTTTGAGCCAGAAAGACTTGGGTCTGAATTTCTTTTCTACCCCTTATCAGCAAGGTAAATGTGAAGGTTAAATCCCTTCTAATCTGAAAACAACTGGATCTCACTGTTCTCACCTGTAACAGTCTAACAATACATATCTTAGAAAATTGTTGTGAAGAGTAATAAGAATTTTCTAAATAGTGCTTGGTAAGTGATAGACTTCAAAGTCTTAGGGTATTTTGTAAATTTTTCACCAAGGAAATCAATAATATAATTGTTAATGTAATTTTATTTGTTAAAGTGAGTGTTAATGTAGTGATAAATTGTTGTCATTAACTAATAGATCTGAGAGGAAACTGAGTGGTTAAATACTGAGTTTCCATGAAAGCTGATATTCAGAGTGATAAAGTTATTCAAAGTCACACCACTAGTTTAGATTTAGATTCAATCAAAATTGATTGACCAGCCAATTTTCTTATATGTTTATCTAATAATGTCAAGACTAATAATTAACATTTATAATTAGGAGCCAAACACAAAGTTTTACACTTTACTGATATAACTCTTTACACCAGAACTCTTGGAAAAATAAGTTCATTTCCATTTTACATATTAGGAAAGTGAGGGTGTAAGTATTAGGCATGTTATCCAAGTTCATGAGGCACTAACAGGCCAAAAATTCAAGAATCTATCCTTCTTGGTGTTAGGAACATTCCAGTTCCACTCTTTCAGTTATTTTAAAATATACAATAAATTATTGTTAACTGTAGTCACTCTATTGTTTTACTGAATACTAGATCTTATTTATTTTATCTAATAGTATTTTTGTACCCATTTACCATTTCCACTTTATCCACCCCCTCCCGCTGCTCTTCCAAGCCTCTAGTAACCATCATTCTACTCTCGATCTCCATGAGATCATTTAAAAAAATTGTTTTTAATTCTCAAATATGAGTGAGAACATGCAAAATTTGTCTTTCTGTGCTTGTTTCACTTAACATCATGCCCTCCAGTTCCAACCATTTTGTTGCAAATGACAGGATTTCATCATTTTTTATGGCTGAATAATGTTCCATTTTGTATATCTACTGCATTTTATTTATCCATTCATCCATGATGGACACTTAGGTTGATTCTGTATCTTGGGTATTGCAAATAGTGTTGCAATAAATGTGGAAAGTCAGTTATCTCTTTGATATATGATTTCCTTTTGGATATATACCCAGTAGTGGAATTGCTGGAGCATATGGTAGTTCTATTTTCAGTTTTTGAGGAATTTCCATACCATTCTCCATAGTGGCTGTACTAATTTACGTTCCCAACAACAATGTACAAGGGTGTCTCTTTCTCCAGTATTCATTCCTGCCTGTCTTTTGGGAAAAAACCCATTAAAACTGGGGTCAGATGATACCTCATTGTGTTAATATTTTTGATTTGCATTTCTCTGATGATTACTGATGTTGAGCACATTTTTGTATACCTGTTGGGCACTCGTGTGTTTTCTTTTGAGAAATGTCTGCACAGATCTTATGCCCATTTTATAAGCAGATTATTTGATTGTTTTCTTAATGAGTTGTTTGAACTTTTTATATATTCTGGTTATTAATTTCTTGGATATTAATGGATAGTTTGCAAATATTTTCCCCCATTATGTGGGTTGTCTTTTCACTTTGTGAGTAGTTTTCTTTGCTATGCAAAAGCTTTTTAGCTTGATGTGATTTTGTTTGTCCATTTTTGCTTTGGTTGCCTGTGCTTTTGTGCTATTACTCAAGAACTCTTTGCCCTAATGTTCCAGAGTATTTCCGCATTGTTTTCTTCTAGTAGTTTCATAGTTTCAGGTCTTAGATTTAAGTCTTTAATACATTTTGATTTGATTTTTGTTTATGGTGGGAGATAAGGGTTGACTTTGCTTCTGCATATGGGCATCCAGTTTTCCCAGCACCCTTCATTTTTTTATTTATTTGTTTTTCTTTTATAAATTTTTTTATTTCAGCATAATATGGGGGTAAAAATGACAAATATTTAGGTTACATATGTTGCCATTGTCCCACCCAAGTCAGAGCTTCAAGCATGTCCATTCTCCAGATGGTGTGCATTGCACCCATTAGGTGTGAATATACCCATCCCCTCCTCCCCCCTCCCACTTGCCTGACACCCAATGAATGTTACTACATGTGCACATCAGTGTTGCTCAGTTAATACCAATTTGATGGTGAGTAAATATGTGGTGCTTGTTTTTCCATTCTTATGATACTTCACTTAGCAGAAGGGGCTCCAGTTCTATCCAGGATAATGCAAGAGGTGCTAGATCACGACTGTTTTTTGTGGCTGAGTAGAACTCCATGGTATACATATACCACATTTTCTTAATCCACTCATGTATTGATGGGCACTTGGGTTGTTTCCACATCTTTGCAATTGTGAATTGTGCTTCTGTAAACATTCCAGTGCAGATGTCTTTTTTATAGAATGTCTTTTTGTCCTTTGGGTAGATGCCCAGTAAAGGGTTTGCTGGATCAAATGGTAGTTCTACTTATAGTTCTTTGAGGTATCTCCATATTCTTTCCACAGAGGTTGTGCTAGTTTGCAATACCACCAGCAGTGTTTGAGTGTTCCTATCTCTCCGCATCCATGGCAACATTTATTGTTTTGGGGGTTTTTGATAAAGGCCATTCTCACTGAGTTAAGTCATATTTCATTGTGGTTTTGATTTGCATTTTACTGATGATTAGAGATGTTGAGCATTTTTTCATGTGTTACTTGGCCATTAGTCTTCTTTTGAAAAGTTTTTGTTCATGTCCTTTGCCAACTTTTTAATGAGGTTATTTGGTATTTTCTTGCTGATTTTCCTGAGTCCTATATAGATTCTAGTTATCAGCCCTTTTGGATGTGTAGCATGCAAATATTTTCTTCCATTCTGTAGCTTGTCTGTTTGCTCTCGTGATAGTTTCCTTGGCTGTGCAGAAGGCTTTTAATTTGATCAGGTCCCATTTATTTATTTTTGTTGTTGCTGTGATTGCCTTTTGGATCTTCTTCATAAATTCTTTGCCTAGGCCAATATCTGTAAGAGTTTTTACAACATTTTCTTCTAGAATTCTTACAGTTTCATGCCTTAGGTTTAAGTCTGTTATCCACCACGAGTTGATTTTTGTGAGAGGTGAAAGGTGTGGATCCTGTTTCAGTCTTCTACATGTGTCTATCCAGTTTTCCCAGCACCATTTACTGAATAAGGATTCTTTTCCCCAGTGTATGTTTTTGTCTGTTTTGTCGAAGATTGATGGTGATATGAGGATGGTTTTGTATCTAGGTTCTCAGTTCTGTACCATTGGCCTATGTCCCTGTTCTCTTTTCACTGTGATGTCAGGAGTGCTTGGCACAAAGTTGGTGCTTAGTAGACACATGTAGACAAAATGAATGGATGAAAACAATGAATGAACTATGCTAACTTTCTTACGTAAAATTATTTGATTCTTTAATTATTTTTTGGCAGGAAGAAATTTTATTATCATCATCATTTAACAGGAAGAAATGGCAGCTCAGAGTGGTTAAGTAACCTGTCTGAAATCAAATGGCTAGTAAGCAAAGAGCTGGCATTTAAAACCATTCTGGGGGATGAGCACACTTGCAGCTTTGGCAATTTATATGACAGTGCAAAGGCAATTTATGTGACCAAAGTGTTTGTACCTCCATGATATTCTGAAATAAAAAATAAATAAATAAGTAAATAAAAATAAAAAGAAGATTCTGTGTGACACCAAAACCTGGCTCATTATTATGATAATGGAGGTATTTATTTTTATATCAGAAGCATAGTATTTCTGAAAGTTTATCATGAACTCTTCAGGAAGATGGGTAATATTGATTGGAACCAAACTGTGAGTGTATTTGGTAAACTCTGCTGAGTAGTTTGGACTTGACTTCTGTGGGTGCCCAGGGCTCTCTCTTGCCCTACTGTGGGAACAAAATAATAGATGTTGCCATGAAAAGAGAGTGTTCTGGAAACTTCTTCTGTGAAGCTGGGCAATGTCTGAATCCTAACTTCTTTTCCACTTTCTTAACTACTAAAATAGGCCCAGTTGTTTTTGAAAACTCAAAAAGGAAGAAAAAAATGGCTGATAAGGTTTTCCCTTCTCCAAAGCAGCATTTTTCTATAGCAGTGGAAGGCTGACAGAGCCAGCAGGCCTCTGACTACTGCCTTCCTAATTGGTTGTGTTGTGTTCTGGCCTCTCACTGGCTTTTTCAGTAAGGCTTAAGAACAAGCCCCAGATGGTTCCTCTAAAAGTAACCTTTGTGCTCCAGGCCTTGGCCAGTCCATCTGGCCTTTTATGCATATTAATAGATTTTTCACCTAAACCCTAGAAGTCAGGAATGCAAATGCACTTGCTTCCTTGGTTCCTGTGTTGCCAAGAAATAAATCATTAAAGACAGCAATTCCTGGCTACTTAGAATTGTGCTAAGCCCTTGTCTTGCAGTGCTGAGCAGGACTCTAAAAGTGATTCATTAGACCATGTTTTAAATACCTTCATTCTTATCCTTCATTCAAACTGCTCTTATTTTTTTCCTCTTTTAACCTTACCATAATAATACTAAATCTTTTGAATTATTTGCTTTTCAGTGGACAGATGGTATAGGAAACAATATTCATGAAAATAGTTTCTATCTATTAAGTACCACCAATCTGTAAAGATACCTGTAAAGTATCCCCATTTTATAGATAATTGTAATGTGTTTGAAAGTAAATGACTTGCCCACTTAACACACAGAGCTCTCCTTCTCTCTCTCTGTTTGCATGTGTTTGTGTATGTGTATATATATATATATATTTTACATAAAATATATATTATATATATTTATGGCAGATCTAGAATATGAACTCTGTTCTATTATGAAACCCATGCTTATTTTTAACTATGCCAAATTCTCTGTTATTAAAAGCCATAGTCATAACTGTTGCTCTAGCCACACATATCACTCTTTTTTTATATGTTAGATGTTTATTATTATTTTTTTTATTTCAGCTTATTATGGGGGTACAAAAGTTCAGGTTATATATATTGCCCATGTACCGCCCATCCCCCATAGTCAGAGCTTCAAGTGTGTCCATTCCCCAGGCAGTGTGCATTGCACTCATCATGTAGTTATACCTCCATCCCCCCACATCTGATACCCAATTGGTGTCATTCCCAAATGTGCATTTAGGTGATGATCAGGGAAACCAATTTGCTGGTGAGTACATGTGGTGCTTGTTTTTCCATTCTTGGGATACTTCACTTAATAGAATGGGTTCTAACTCTCTCCAGGAGAACAAAAGGGATTCTATATCACCATTATTCCTTATAGCTGAGTAATACTCCATGGTATACATATACCACAATTTACTAATCCATTCATGAATTGATGGGCATTTGGGTTGTTTCCACATCTTTGCAACTGTGAATTGTGCTGCTATAAACATTCGGGTACAGGTGTCTTTGTCATAGAATGACTTTTGTTCCTTTGGGTAGATACCCAATAATGGGATTGCTGGATCGAATGGTAGGTCTACTTGAATCTGTTTAAGATATCTCCATATTGTTTTCCACAGGGGTTGCACTAGTTTGCAGTCCCACCAGCAGTGTATGAGTGTTCTTGTCTCTCTGCATTCACGCCAACATGTGTTGTTTTGGGACTTTTTGATAAAGGCCATTCTCACTGGAGTTAAGTGATATCTCATTATGGTTTTGATTTGCATTTCCCTGATGATTAGGGATGTATATCTTCTTTTGAAAAATTTCTATTCATGTCGTTTGCCCACTTTTTGATAGAGTTGTTTAATTTTTTCTTGCTGATTTTCCTGAGTTCTAAATAGATTCTTGTTATCAGTCCTTTATCGGATGTGTAATCTTTTGAACCTGACCATAGCTTCCAGCAAAGAGAATCACCTGGTGTACTAGAAAGAACAAGATAAGGGGGCATTGTGGGCATATGCATCTCAACCCTTCCAGACACCCAATAAAGTGCCAGTGGAATAAAAAATATATATATATAAAAACTTCATCAACATGCAAACCACAGAATAATTACATAGAAAGTAAAAACAAACAAACAAAACCCAGCCAACCAAACACAAAACACATGTTCTAGATAAATAAAATTATTTGGAAATTTGCTGTATTTTCCATGCTCTAAAACTTACTACAGTATATAAGAATTATCTATTCCTTGAATATTTGGAATTTTTCTTATAGTGTTAGGTGAAGAGTTTTATACTATTAACTTAGCAATCTCCAAAGCTTTTGATCACATATAAAAAACTTGGAGCATTTATCTCAACATATGAATATTCAATGCATGAATTTTGGATTAAGTCCTCACTCTCATTGACCTACTAGTGATAGAAGAACTCCCATTGAGAATATATTAAATATTAGCAAAACATGCTTTCTTCTATATTATATATTATTTTATGTACAAATAAATATAATAGTAGTTCTAATATTTTCTTTCCACATCCTGTTGATTTATCTTGTGCAACCTTATATTGCTTGTGTATTACTATTACCCCAAGGCTTAGGTAATCTGATTTTTTTCCACTAATTATTATATTTCTGCCTTATCATCACTTAGTTGCTACAAAACCCATGCTAGATCAAAGATGTCGAACAGCCATCCTCTGTGGGTCTTGGTACATCCAGATGGTGCGATGTAGGGAAATGGTTTGGAGTGACATTAATCTCTTCCTAATACCTATGGCTTCCCCACTGCCTTCTAAGGACCAGTTGTTAAAAACCTTTTCCATTCTCAACGAGCTTTCTTTAAGGCTAAACGAAGACCACTGATTTGAAGATTAATCATCTAGTCTCCTAGTTGGTCTCAAGAATTTGTTGCAAATGATACAATGAATAAACACACTGAAGAAAATCATGATTTTTTTTAGTAGGTTCATATAGCAGACCATAAAAAAAAAACATATACTTGGCGAGCAGTAAAATCTATCAAAGTTTTTCAACAGCCCCATATTTTTTATATTCCTTCACTGCCACCAGCAGCTGCCTCTACATATGTTCCTTGATTTTATGGGTGCATTACAACAGCATCAAAGCTGTTGTAACATTGCAGGCACGTTTTTATGGAGAGTGATTTCAGCATCATGCCATCCGGCTGGCCCACCCCAGCCTTCTGTCACTGGAATGGAATGGGGAAGATATTTAATGAAGGGGATAAGGAATAAGATAGAGAGAAGGTGGTACATGCTAGGGGAAGGGGCTCAGAAATTACCTCTTTTCGCAGCTCATCAGCACAACAAATTTCCCTAGAGATGGCCGAGAGGGCAAAGTGTCAGAGCATCCTCATTTCTGTGAGGAAATAGCCCATGAAGAAGCAATTTATAATGTCCATAATGACAGCATGATATGTGTATGTGGTTAGATGAGAGTGCTTATGTTCCAGTAGAGTGATCATAATGATTATATCATTATTATCATTGCATGTAATAATTATGTAATTATGTCATTAATATTGAACATTTAGGCTGTATCTACAGAAAGGATGTATTTCTAAGAATATTGTTGCATCTAGGGGCCCCTTTTAAAATTTTTCTTCATATCCAAATAGCAAATAATCTGTTGATGTGGTGGTGGCATTGTTTTTATATCCAGAAGGCCCATAGACACCATCCCTCCCCTAAGACTTGTCTTTGCTGTCTGTACAGGGCACAGCCTTGAACTTGTCTAGTCTTTGCTTCATCATAAACAAGTGCCAGGCTGGGACTAGAAGGAAATACTAGAAAGAAAGGATGCAAGGGTGTATATGAAGGAGTACATGAGGACTTCTCTGTGGGCACAGAAGATAGAAGCTCATATTACCATCTTTAAGACTCTGAAAAAGGCTCCTTTTAAAAGAAGTGATGAGACTCCAGTACTATTCTTGAGGAAGTTATGCCTTAACGCAAGGGTTTCCAGAGCTGGGCTTCAGTCTGCATGGTTCCAATGTATTGAAAGTCAGTATCTCCAAAATGATCTTGTAATTTAACTGGATGTTAACTAATCACTTTGAGCATGTTGAAGCAGTGCATTTCCAAGGATTTTTAAAATTCAACTTCTATTGTTTTGGGCTCTATGCTAGGAACCACCTAGCAAATTTTTGACCTCTTGGTACAAATCAATCTCGAATACCTTTGACAGAAAGAAACAACAGCATTTGTTGGTGCTGAAAGGGACCTCAGAAATTAGCTAATGCACCCTCACTCCATGCTACATACAAATGGTAAAGCTGAGGTGTAGAGAGATGGAGAAGTGATTTGTTCAGGGTACAAAGCAAAGTGGAAGATAGTCCAGAGGTGAAATCTTCTGATGTCTTTTCCACTGCATGTTTTCAGAGTTGCTTTTAACTTTAGGCTTGGGAGTCAGTGCCCTTAGCCTGTAGGTTGTCACTTCTTGATTTGGATTTTATGCATTCAGACAGTCCTTCTTGGAAGGATGTGTGTGCTGGGCACATTTTTCCAGGGGCAGTGATGGACTGGCACTGAGCCCACTGTAATCGTCTTTCCATTAAAGCTGACGAGCAGGGCTGCACCTCATGAAAGGTGTTCCCTAGCTAGATGCGCCATGATATTCTATATGTCTTTCCTTTGCACCATCGGAATTATGACATTCTTCCCAATAGTCCAAACACTTATTATCTGGCTTCATCCCTATGAATTTCTCTGCTGACCTTTTACACTAAAAATATCACATAATCGCTGGAGTCCTGTTTTATCATAGTTATGGCATTCTTGATCTTTTCTGAATGTTAGCATATAAAGAAATCAGAATGCACATTATCTTGGCATTATTGTTTTAATTATTTATATAAACTCTTTACTTCCTAAAGGAACCTTCTGGACTTTTATTTATATTTTGTAAACATATGCTTGGCATCTTCTCATAATGCTTATTCTTCCCACTGCCACCTCAGTAAAAACTTAGAATTAGGGGATTGCACTAGTTTGCATTTTTGGATTATACTAGTTTGCATTTTCTAATGAGATTCCATAGAAGTGAAGGGATAAAGAAACTTTTTGAGTTTGTAAGAGTAAAGATAACTTAAGAAACAGACTCTATGCTAGGCATTTTGCAAATAATATTTCTAATCTATACAATAAATTTTTCAAATTCGGTGTTATTTCTCATCTGATAAATGAGGAAAAGAAGGCTCAGAATACCTGGGTTGCTTGTACAAATTTTTGTAGACAAGCAATAGCACAGCCAGGATTCCAACTTTTCTATCTCACTTCAAACTCATTTTCTTTCTACTGCGCCATGTGCCCAGGCTAAACACTGAGCACATTCCCATTATTTCTCTCACTTAATCTTTGTAATAATTTCCTAAGACAGGCATTTTAAGTCCTTTTTACAGATAAAGAAACTGAGGCTCAGAAAGTTCAAGTAAAGAATTTAAGTCCACTCAGTTAATAAGTGTCAGAGCTGAGGTTCAAGTTCAGGTTGGCCTGGCTCCAGAGTCCACGTTCTTCCTATCTGACCATTTGACTTTTAAATGAAATGTAGTTATGGACTCTATTGGACCATACTGTCAACTTTGAATTATTTGTTTAGAAATTAAGTCATACTAGTATCTTCTTTTTTTAATTTCAAAGGCTATTAGCTATTCATATTTTTAAACTTATTTCTCTGATCTCCCTGGATGGTGGGAAATAAGTGAAGAAGCAGGGAAGGGTATAGGGCTGGGCAGTCAGAAGGAATGGCAACCAAGAGAAGATGTGACTGAGATTTCCAATTTTTTTCAAGGGCTGCCATATGGAAAGAGGATTAGCTTTTGTTCTAAATGATTTACTAGATTAGAATTATGACAGATGATGAATGTAAGCCACAGGGAAAATATTTTGGATGAGTATAAAGAAAAGCTTTCTAAAAGTCAGAGCTGTCTAAATATGGAATAGGCCATCTTGGAGTGTGACAATATTCAGGAGACTCAGGGTAACCACTTGGCAGGGTTGCTGTAGGAGGGATCGGATGACATTTAAGGTCTTTGAGATTGGATGGTTTTCTGACATGGCTTTGCATTCCTGTGTACTCATCACTGGATACTTGCCTGCTAATTCTGCAGAATCTGGGATATGTTCCCTAACAGTTGGCACAGGTGACTTAGAAAAATGGACAGCCAGGAAGGGTGGATCTCTGTCTCAGTCTTCATCAACTATGGGAGTGTCAGTCTACAACACAAAAGGCTGAAGAATATTAGTGCCAAATGTCATCAATGAGCCTCTGTCAAAATCCTAGACAAAGGGAGGAAGAGTATACGATTTGTAGTGCTCATTTTCATTTGTGTTTTTCTGTGTCTTGGTGTCAGAATAATCAGAAAAAAAGAAAAAAGACATTATCTGGGTGTTGTTTTGAAAGGTTACAGAGTAGCTAAAACTTCAATTTTTGAATAAGTTTACCATTTGCAGCACTGATCATTTTCATTTTTGTTTAAATGGTAATAATGATAATATAAGATAATAATGATAATTATTGGGAGGTCACTGTATTTTAGGTGTCATTATTCATGACAAGTAATAGGTAAGCAAAATAAGGTGCAGAAAGCCTATCTAATATAATCACACAGCTACTAAATGGCAGAGATAGGGTTCAAATCCAGGTCTGTTTGATATCAGAGCATGTGTTCTTATTTTCTTTTTGTTGCTGACAGTTTCCTTTATCTATGATATTTCTACCTTTTATGTAACAGGTTTTGTTAATATTTCTCTATTGCTAAGTTACATCTTTTTTTGATGAGATGTTAACAAGGAAGCACAGTAGATCTCTTCTGGGTATATTTTGCAACTGTGTGGGCTGTCCCGATATAGATAGGGCAGTGGAAAGAACACTGGATTAAACGCTGACCTTGGTGAAGTTATATTGCCTACCTTTGACTTTAATTTCTTTGTCTTTAAAGTAAGAAACTGTCTTAGTTTGTGTTCTCTGAAAGCAGAGCCTCAGACAAGTACTTGAGTGGAAGGAGTTTTTTAGAAGGTAAACCTAGGAAGCAGAGATGAACAAGCAAGGAAGGAAGAAAAGCCAATATAAGGGTACATTGTTGAGGTCACTCCTGTAGGTAAGATGGTTTAACTTCTCTGGGACCCCTGACCAGCAAACAAAATGCTTCCCAGAATTAAAGATGGGAGACTGATACACTTGGCCATCTATTTCTGTCCCCTATTTGTTGAGTGTTTCCCCTAGAAACTCCGCTCAACGTGGTGCTCAGAGAGCTGACCCTGGAGCAGAGTGTGGAAAAGCCAAATATGTACTTGAGATGGGCGATTGACAACGTGAAGGAAGCACACACTGTCTACCATAGATGCAGCTGAAATCAAAGGTGGCCTTAGGAAATTCGATGTGGCACCAGTGAAACTTGCCACATAGAATTAAAATAGATGCACTTAAAAATATGCTTCGATACAAAATTTATAAATCATACAATTTTTGATCTGGTGTTATATTAAAACCACTTAATCTAATTCCCCATTTTTCAGTGGTGAAAGGTGAAGTCCCAAAAGATAAATGATTTACCTAAGCCCCATAGTGAGTTAGAGGATAAACTGGGCCTCAAGTCCAGGTTATCTGGCTCTGGCCACTGTACCTTGTGGGCCATTTCCTAGCTGATACTATTAATGCCTAATTAATGACCATTTCCTTTTTGTAGCCTGGGAATCCTAAAGACGGTTATCTCCACTGGCTTAATTGAACCTTTTCAAAAGTTATCCCAACAGAATTGCCTTATCTATGTTGGCTAATTCCTCCTGAGACTCCACAATAAGAGGGATCAGGGTGGTGATGAAGGAGGGGCAGGCAGCTCCATCTCCACAACTGTGCATGACTCATATTGTTCATCTCTATTCCTTATAATTCTTCCACTCTGCCATCGCCAGTTGCATTTGCATACTTCTATTGTGTACAGCAAAGGCTTGGAGAGTGATGAGGAAGGATTGCCAGAACATGAAATCCAATAAGGATACTGAGTTCCATCTTCTGAACTAAGGAGCGTGGTAATTAAAGCAGTATTTACAATGCAATAAAGGCAGAGCTAATTATGGGCAAATGAGATGGAGATGATGCTCTTTCCCACTGAAACTAGAGTGGGATCAGCCTTCACTATAAATCCTCCAACTGTCTCCTTTGTTAATTATAATCTTCATAATCCCCTCCCTAGCAATATTTGTTTAATTTATTGCTACTCCATAGCAAAGAATTAATGGAAACTGAGGTAGGACAGATAGAGCTCAGAGCAACTGTTGGGCCCTGCATCACTAACACGGAAATAAAGATGTAGAGGAGGAGGGATCTACTGGTAATAATCTAAAGCCAAAATCTTTTGTATGTGCAGCAAGACTTTATCTTTTGCTAAGGTTCAGGGGGCTTTATGTTTGATATCTGCATGCAGACTGCATGCAGTATTGACAAGTTAGAAACTATCTTTTTTACATCTTCATTATTAAAAATCTATCGTGGGTTAGGCATGTTTGCATGGTTCTGTGACTGACTGATGTTTTCTAAGGAGAGTCCCAATCACCATCCTGGTCTCAAAATGCTCAAAATAAAAATTTATTAATGCTGGAGTTAGACAGCTTTTTCTGTAGAGGGCCAAACAGTAAATATTTTAGGTTTTGTGTGGCCACATATGACCTCTGTCAAATATTTTCCTCCTCCTTTTCTTCTCCTTCTCTTTCTCCTTCTTAACAACCCCTTTAGCTCTCAGGTTGTACAAATACTGGCCATTGCTGAATCTGGTCTGCAGGCCATAGTATGGTAACACCTGCAATGCATTATAAACTCACACACTCAGCCAAAGCATACCCCAATAGATGCAGAACCACATAATCATATCCTAACCGTCAGTTTTTGTCAGGGATTTAAATTTGGAATTGAAGTAAGTTGTAAAGTTAGGGGAGCATACAAGAGAGATAACTGTGTGACAATGAGGGACAATATTATTTTTTGTATGATAAGCTAGTCTAGGTTTTTTTTTTTAAAGTTGTCTTGAAAATCAAGAAATGTGATATCTGTAACTTTGCTTAATAGTTCTTTTTTTCAGTCTATGAATATTTATTTTTTTAAAGTTTATTTATTTATTTCACCATATTACAGAGGTATAAATGTTTAGGTTACATATATTGTCTTTGCCCCACCCAAGTCAGAGCTTCAAGCATGTCCATCCCTCAGATGGTGCATGCCGTAACCATTAGGGTGTAAATATACCCATCCCCTCCTCCCCGCCACCTGCCTGACACCTGATGAATGTAACTGTATGTGCACATAAGTGTTGATCAGTTAATACCAATTTGATGGTGAGTACATGTAGTGCTTATTTTTTCATTCTTGTGATACTTCACTTAATAGAATGGGCTCCAGCTCTATCCAGGATAATACAAGAGGTGCTAGATCACCATTGTTTTTTGAGGCCGAGTAAAACTCCATGGTATACATATACCACATTTTATTAATCCACTTATGTATTGATGGGCACTTGGGTTGTTTCCACATATTTGCAATGGTGAGTTGTGCTGCTATAAACATTCGAGTGCAGATGTCTTTTTTTATAGAATGTCTTTTTTTCCTTTGGGTAGATGCCCAGTAATGGGATTGCTGGATCAAATGTTAGTTCTACTTGTAGCTCTTTGAGGTATCTCCATATTGCTTTCCACAAAGGTTGTACTAGTTTGCAGTCCCACTAGCAGTGTATGAGTGCTCAGGAGGCTGAGGCAGGAGGATTGCTTGAGCCCAAGAGTTTGAGGTTGCTGTGAGCTAGGCTGATTAATAATTCTTATATTATTTCCCCAATTTACTTTCTTTCCATCCATTATTTATCTTCTATGACTAAATTTTTAGAGAATGTCTAACTAGTATTAATTTTAATATCTGAGGCAATACTAGTTTTTAGTAACACATTTTGTGTGAGAGGAATGTGATGGTTTAAGGGATTGGGGGACAAGAGAGGCAATTTGACATCAGAGTTCAACCATAGGCTTGGGACCAAATAACAGTTCTATGGCCATATTTCCCTACAGAGGAATTGGTCTCTTGATATTTTGTGGGGCAGTTTATGTATTACCTTTAGATTCTTGGTCCCCTCCCATTAAAGGACAGATCAGCTTTCTGATCCATGTGGCAATAATGGAACTTCTCATACCCTACACACATTTCCAAACCCCGATATCCAGAGTCGGGGATGTACAATATCTCCCATGGTTGAAAATCACTGTTATCCAGTTCTTAGGTACTGGGGATACAATATGAAAAGGCATCTCATGGGTCATTGAGAATATGGCGGTAGGAAGAAGGCTTGAGAATGGTGGGTGCGTGCCACTGTGCTAAGAACATTCTTCTTTTTAAATTCCACCCTAATTATATCTGGAGGAGACTAGTCTTGCTGCCATCTTTCCCCAGGAGAAAAGTAGCAGCAGTTTTCTTAAGTCTATGTGCTCTGGCACACACACTGTGATATAATAGGTGAGCAAAGTTTGGAAAATCACATCACTTGAAAAATCACTGGTGGCCTGTCCCCAGCTCAGTGTGGTGGTGCACAGGTGAGAGAACTGGCTGAACTGAAGCAGCTCATAGGTGGCTTTCTCATGTGTGTGAAGAAGGAGTGGATTACAATATAGTGATATAAATAGTTCTGGTTTCTTTTTCTCTGAAATGAGACCGCATTCTCAGAGCTAAGTGAGTCACAGGTGGCCATTCTAGGGCATTCCAAATTCCACATGTGTTTTTGTGTCTCTAATTTCCTAGGAGAGGGGAAACGTGGTGGTGCAATGAGCCTTCTATTTTCCTTCAGTAATGGCTCAAGGGTAAGTGCTGTGAAGAGGCTATGGCTCTTAGGATTCAATGCAAGCAATATCTTCGTATTTGAAAGTCTTGCAGCATGATGTCTGGAAAGAGCATGTGTTTTAGAGTTAGGTAATTGTGTATTTAAACCCCTTATCTTCCACTTGCTAGCGGAGGAACCGTAGGCAAATTACTCCAGTTCTCTGAATCTCAGGGATTATAATGCTTACCTTGCAAGGTGCAGGAGAAGATGATTCACTATAAGTGAAGTGTTCAGCACAAAGCCCAACATTCCATTGCTGTTGATATCAGTGATAATAAATCAGATGAGCCTATGCACAGAAACATAGCCTATTGACTATGATGTACTATTGACTACTGCTAATCAGTGACAAGTAAGATGGGTATTCTGCACATTCCTAGGAGTGCAGACTGAGGGTCGCTCTTTTTGTCAAGGCCAGCATCCTTTTTGCATGTGATTTTAAGCACAGAGTTGTGTGTGGCAGTGCTGCATAGTATGTGAGACAAACCCAGCCGTGTCCTAATCCCAGGTCTGCCTTGTCCCAGGTCTATGTCTTTAGGGGAAGTTTTTCAAGCATAATATGTCTTTCCTCCTTCTCTGTAAAACAAAGGTATCTAAAGGGATCTCTCTGGGTAACTGTGAGGATTAAATGTGAAAAGAAATCATTGGCTGCAGCATCTGATACATATTAGGTTCTTATTTCTGTTCAGGGTTTTTTATGGCAAGATTTTCAATAGACAATGTTTGTCTTTGACTTGGTTTCCTTGCTTCTTTGTCTTTTTTCCTTTCAGTGTGTTGAGTTTTTTTGGTTTCTGAGGGACCCCAAAATAGTCCATTCATATCAAAGTGAAGGCAATTTCTTACTTTTCTGTCTCTTTCCATTTGGTGAATCCTGCATCCATTTACTACTAAAGAGGTATTATTCAATATACGATCAATAAAATAGTGACAATGTATCAAGGTCAGGTGAGAGGTGCCTTTGGACATGTGAAGCCAATATTGGGCCCCTGGATAGGTCAACCACAAACGGGGATTGCACTAGAGTGGGACACATTCAGGGGGTGATACTTCAGGGTCAAGGTGAAGCGGCACATCGGCCTGCACTGAGTTTTGCATAAGACAAACCCTGGACAATAAGTCAGAAGGAGGTAAAAAAAAAAACAAAAGTTGATAAGATCTGTGAATTTCATCAAGCTAATTATAATGTTTTACAAGTCTACAATGTTTTATTTAAAACTCTTGGGGCAAATGTGTTTTGGAATTCAACACTTTTTAGGTTTTAGAAAGGTGCTAAAGTACATAGAGTGCATATTATATAACACCCCTAGAGAGGTTGAGGGCAGCACCACATTACCCACACACCATTAGTCAGCAAAGTGGATAAATATTCGCACTAATTAGAGTAAATAAAGATTAAAAATAGAGTTATGTCAGTCCAGGTCAGGTTTTTCCACTAAATGAGATCATGTCAGGTTATATTTTGACATCAAATGAGTTAGGAAAATACTTTTGGTTTTCATAAGTTTTTGTATTTTGGCATTGCTAATAACAAACTGTGAACCTGCATCAGAAAGCAGACAGATGCAAAATTATGGCCAAACATGAGTCAAGATAATAGCACTTCTCAAATCCTGTTTATCCTTGTACCAAGAGTTTATCTAACTGACTGATAAATAGTGACAGCAACATGTCAGGCAGGTGCTACCACAGTGAACAAGACAGACAAAATCCCTGCCTATGTGCATCTTCTAACACAGGGCCAGGCATGCAGACTTTTACTCTGCCTCTTTCTCTGTCTTTTCTTTTTTAGGTAAAGGGATTATTATCCTTTACCTGCTTTCACTTTTTCTGTGAGCTTTCCTGGGTTGATCCAGGAAGAGAAAGCAGTTCCCTGCTCTGTGCAGTAGCATATAGCACAGTGTGATTTGTTCTTCTCCCATCTGACTCCGCAATCAAACTGAGAGTGCTTGAGGAAAGGGAGTCAGTCCAGGGGCCTGAACATAGTAGGTGCTCAACAAATGTATGGTGAATAAACACCTGTTCCCTGGATGACTGAAACATCTTTGAATTTCAATTTCATTGAATCATATAGAAAAAAGAGAGAATTTAGCCACTCCCCATTTTCTGACTCTCTGAATGTTTACTTTTAATTCTGAATAATTAAGTTAAAACCAGGTAATAAAAACCAAGTATTTTTAGCATTACACACCAGCAGCAAATCACCAGTAGTGATGATAATTTTACCTTTTCCTCCTGCCTTAGCTCTATAACATTATTACCCTCCTGCACTATTGGATATTACAATCATCAATTAATAATATTAATTGAGTTCTTGATAATAATCAAGAACTTTATTAATCTGTCTAAAAGTTAAATAAGATAGTAGCACAAGGTTAGTGGCATCTGTTGGTTGTATTATAATTCACCAAGTACAAACTTAGCTCCTTGCTTCTGTGGTAATACAATAGACCATATTGTTTTTTGGAAGATTAATTATCATTATGATATCTTAGAATATGCAATAAAATCAATGTCATTTGACTGACTATGACTTTTAAGTTATAAATTGAAGTTAAGATGACAGACTCATTCACCAGAGGCAGGGTATAAAGAACAAGTGTCTTACTTTGGAATAAGTGTCTTCTTGCTTTTTAAGGTTCCCTAATATTTTCTTTGGTATAATTAGGAATAAGGGACTTGGAAAGAGCTCACATGTGAAGTTCTGGGATCTTATCAGCCTCTCACTGGCTAGGTATCTTTGGGCACTTAACCCCCAGGAACCTGGCTTTTCAATTTATAGGGAAAGAGAAATATTTTCCCCTCTTTTTTCTCCCAGTAGTACTGTGAAATTGAACATGGTATTTCCTGAGAATTCCTTTTCAGGTATGTCCATTCAAGTGTAGATTGGAAAGAATTCGAGATCTGCTCTGATATACACTGGCTATATTAACTTAGGGAAGAAACTTGACTTTTCTGTTCCCTGGTTTTCTTAACCTTAATACGGGAGTAACATTTTTACCCTGTCTACCATGAAGCACTATACGAAACACAAATGTTTGCAAAAGCACCTTGCAAAATATCATTTGTTAAGAAAATGTTATCAATATTTTTTATTTTTTTACCAGTAATAATAAGGTGATATTATTCACATCACAACTGTCCACGAGTTCATACTCATGGAACTCAGACCAGAGTCTGTGTTAACTAGTAGAAGTTGCCTCATACTTCCGAAGTGCCTCTCTGGGTAACCATGAAATCTGAAGACCACGTGGCTCCCGCAGGAATTCAAATAGGCTTTAATAGTCCAGGGTACATATGTACATTAGGTCCTCAAGGAAACCCATCAAGCACCTACTTGGACAAGGACTAGGTTAACACAGTCTCTGGGACTGCTTCCTGCAGCAGAAACTGTAGCAGGAGACACTGAGAATTAATTATCTAATCTTGCTTTTTTGTGAGCTCAGACAAGATTTTCTCACCCCGGTAGGAAGCAAAAACAAGATTTGGCCTGAGAGACTCTGAAAGCAGATAATCCAAAGTTCTGAGTTCTAGTTCTTGAAGCCAGACTAACACATTGACTCAATGAAAAAAGAAATAACCAAACTTTTTTTTGGTGTCAAATAAAGTAAAAATAAATAAATCAAATAGGGGAAAAACATTTGGGGAAATATTTCTAGAGATTTAATGCTGTGAATTCTTAAAATCATCTTTGAATTTCTCTCCTAAAATCCTGACTTTTAGAATTGGATAAATTATAGTGCAAGTGTCAGAGGGGAGCCACTTTGTCTGTCAAGGTTAAGGTGAATCGGCTTAGTCTCCTGTGGTCTACAGAAGCTCTTCCAGCTGTCAGTGAATCTGGGGGAGGGGTTTTATTCTCAGCTTTTTATCTGTCTCCTGCCTCTTTCATGAATACTAATCTGTGCCTTCCTATGTTGACCCCGATGTGAAATCAGCCCTTCTCTTGGGTTGTACAAAAACTGAACTCAAAGAAACTATTTGTGGATCTGGATTTCACTAAAGATTTGGGGTTCCTTTTGTACCTCTTACAGGCTTTATCAGAATGTGTTGTATCAGTTTAGCTAAGGCTGGGAATCTAACTTCAGCCATGATCAACTCAACAAAGAAAAATATAAACCCTTTCATGTTCTTAGGTAAAGCAAACAAGTAAAATAAGAGTTTGCCAGAGGAAGAACTTGCATGGGATTTAGAAGATGGAGTTGAAGCCAAAATCACTGCTCTCAGAGGGTTGTTATAGTCAGAGGGTGCTACAGTTTACACATCCCCTTCAAAACTCATGGTGGAATTTAATTGCTATTGTACCAGTAGTAAGAGGTGGGATCTTTAAGAGGTGATTGGGTCATGAGGGCTCTGCCCTCATGGAGTGGTTAAAGCCGTTATCCCAGGAGTGGGTTATTTATTATGAGAGTGGGTTTCTGATAAAAAGGATGAATTTGGCCTGATTTTCTTTCTGTCTCATGTGCTCCTTCATCATGTGATGCCTTCTGCCATGAGACGACCTTTGACAGATGCCACAGATATACTCTTGGACTCTCTAGCCCCTAGAACTATGAGCCAAATAAATCTCTTTTTTTTTTTTTTTATAAATTAACTAGTCTTTGGTATTCTGTAATAATAGCAAAAGAAACAACAAAGCAGATGGTGCCAGGTATACAGAGAAGTTCCCTCAGCATCCCAGCTTGACCTCACTTTCCTCTGCATCCAGCTTGTTTATTCACTTGTTGCTTCTGTTGACAACTGTGGCCCTGAACCCAGCACCAGATCACTGTCTGTGGGGCCACTAGGTTAAAAGCAGAGCTTCCCCTAGAAGCAGTAGGGTCCACAGACTTCTACATGAGTTCTATCTTTGTGGTCTCACTTCAGGAGCCACGTGTAGGCTTGGATCCCACTCATCCATCCACATCAGTACTTCAGACAGAATGGTTGGTTAAGGCTTCACTAATGTTCCCACTCACGCCTTTCAAACATTCACTTCCTCAACCCCGTCACAATTGTCTGAAGTCTCATTCCTATGGTAAATGTTGTTCCTATATTACTCATAGCTTCTGGACTGAGAGTACAGACTTTAATCCTGGCTTTTTACCACAGGGCCCACTGTCCTCTTATTTCTCTTCTCTCATCATCCCTTCTTTGTCTGAAGCAGCAGATAAATTGTTTTCTTTTTCTAATGTCTAAAGAAAATGTTTCTTCATCAGATCTTCAGGAACTCTTTTTTAACTCCAGTAGCATATCAAGGTATTGCCCCCAATTCAACTAATCCTTCTTTAGAGGAATGTGAGTACTTTATCTGTGGTATTTAGATTTGTGAGTTTACCTGTGGTTCCATGTATTTGGAGGCACGCTAGGCATTATGATATTTGAAAAAAAGGTGGAGACGGGTCTTTGCAGATGTGATTAAGTGGAGGATCTTCAGATGGGGAGATCATCCTGGATTATCGAGGTGGGCTCTAAATGTCATCACATATATCCTTATAGGAAGGAAGTAGAGTGAGAATTAGACCATCATGCAGAAGAGAAGGAGGGAGTGTGAGCACAGAAACAGATCTGAATGAGGCAGACACAAGTCAAGGAATGGGAATAGCCACCAGACCCTAGAGGAGGCGGGAATAGGTTCTCCTCTAGGGTCTCCAGAGGTAGTACAGCTCTGCTGACACCACACCTTGATTTCAGCTCATGGAAACTGATTTCCAGATTCTGGTCTCCAGAGCTGTGAGAGAATGCCGTGGAGTTTTTGGAATTTGTTCTAATAGCCATAAGAAACTAACACATCACTCTAGTGTTATTTTCTTTGAGCCCATTGCTTGCAAACCCCAGAGTTCATGCTTCCTGCCCTTGCTTCTGTGCCCTCACATATGCAATTCGAAATTCTTCCCCAAGGACTACTTCTCCACAGGTATTCATTTATACAACTTTGATTTTCCCTTAAAAACACAATTCAGACATTACTATCTTGGCGAAATCTTTACTGAATCTTGGTTTGCCTTAGCTACTCTTCCTTTGCCCTCCAAAGCCACCTGTATTTCTCTGCCAGAACACTTGTCATGCTATACTGTAATTACGATAAGGTTAACTTTTCTATTGTCCCCTGTAGAAAGCCTCTTGAAGGTGGGAATTATGTTTTCCATAGTTCCAATGTCTAGCATCAGGATGGCATATATTAAAAACACAGTAAATGTTTTTTGAATAAGAGAATATAAGATTAAATGAGACTGAGTGTAGGGAGTGATAGAAATAATTCATATTAAAGTTTTTTCTGTTTTTAAATTGGTTCAGAAAAAAGATTGGTTAGAGGAGGTGTATACTGTGAAGTTGAGGGATTTTCTTGAGATTGCAATTATCTCTGCTAGCCAAGTTTTTCATTCACATGGATTAGGAGAGATGACTCAAGAATGAATTTGCTCCAAGAATTGATTCATTCTTCCATGTATTATTCCACTTACCAAATATACAGTGTACATCTAATGTGTGAAAGACACTATTGGCAAAAGAGAAATGAGTGAAAAAATTTCTTTCCATCAAGGAATTTATACAGTAAGGGGATACAGTCTGTTCTTAGGTAATTATAAAATGCTATTTGTTACAAGTGATGTGGTGGTTCATTAAAAAGAAAGAGAATTCCTCATAGTAAGAGATCAGGGGAGAATTTTGTAAAGGAGGTAGCTTTATTGCTGGGGTTTGAGGAATAGACAAACACAGAAAGATACAAACCAATTAGCAGACAGAATGCATGTAGAAGGGCATTCGAATGAAAAAAATGCAGGGCATTTTCTGGAAATGGCAAGTAGTACAAACTCCTGAATTGTAAAGTTCAGAGTGTGGGAGTGTGATGGAGGACAATGTTGGAAAGATAGACTGTGTGTAAATTATAGCAGACACTGAATGCTAAGTTAAGGAATTTGAATCTTACTCTATAGGATTAGGGGACTCATAAAAAGACTTTGATGAAGGAAATAACATTGCCAGAATCATGCTTTAAGAGTTTTGGTCTATTGGAAGGGGAACATATATATCAGAGTTGCAGAGAAGAAAGGGAAGGAAGTCTCTAAAGAGATCTTTATAGAAATCTAGTGAAAGGCAATAAATGAACAGCAAGGACAGGTGACAAAGGAAAGAAACAGAGAGGACAGGTGACAAAGGAAAGTGTTAGGACCTGGTCAGCTTTTAAATTGAGCATGAGGGAGATGCTAGGGCAAAGATTACCCTGACATTTTGATTGAATGAGGTTGGTGATCATTCAGATCATAAGGAGAAATAAGGAAAAATATAAATATGAGCATAAAGAATGCAATTGTATACAATTGATAAAATATCTATTAAACCTAATAAAAATTCAACAAAGTATGTTAGGAGAACTGATTATTTGAGCGACCATTTTAGAGTCATATATTGATCAGTCTCCTCATACTGCCTTCCAGAGGACCCCTGATTGAAATCTGTATTGGCAACAGAACTGTACCATGGTACTCAACACCTTGACCAGGAAGCCCAAAAACCATGGTAATCATCCTTCCAGGCTATGCTATGAAGACTGGGACAGCTGAGGTATATGAAAGATTGGTTATCCCATTCTACCTAGCACTCTAGCAGGGCTTCAACTGGACAGAACACAATTTTAAAATCCAGGATGGATCCTTAACATACTCAGAACATCTTCATCATTCAAACACTCATTTGGGATTTGCCATGGAAACCCTCTTTTGACACAGCGTGGTCCCCGGGACCCATGAAATACTAGCTCTTCCCTCTTGTCATTAGATGGAACAATTCCCCAGCTCTTCCACTGGCTCACACTTGCTTGAACCACCCTATGTATTATTTGATTTATGACACATGGGAACTCCAGTTGTATGGTTAGCATGCAGTACTTATATGATTTATGACATATGATCACTTGGCTCCTCTAGTCCTACTGTACCAGCCTTGGGTCTTAAAGTTCTGTTGTTTCTTTTCTTGCATTCATCTGTGACTACAGGCTTTTTCTGAACTATTTTTATATATTCAATATCCAGCTCCCAATTGTACTGAAACAACCAGTAGTGAAACAAAGGCTATAGAAGCATAAGGTGACTAAATTGCTTAGGAAAGGAGGGTCGATATGTTTTATTTTTCATGCTAGCTCTGTAAAATGGAAGTGGCACTTTGGAGCACTGGGTTAAGAAGTATTTCTGTACTTAATAGAAAAGAGTACCATAATTAACAATGTGTTTCTTGTGTACATGAAGACCTTCATTGTGTCCATGCATAAGACGTTGGTGCAGGTACATGCCATTCTTGCCTTAGAGGGCTAAGGGTAGCAGTCTGAAAGCAGAACATTGGCAGATTGTTTTGTCAATAGGTGTGACTGTTAAATTTTATGTCAACTTGGTAAGGCTATGATGCCCAGTCGTAATGCTAATTTAGATGTTGCTATTAAGATATTTTTTTAGAGGTCATTAACATCTAAAATCAGTTGACTTTAAGTAAAGGAAATTATCCCTGATAATGTGGGTAGGCTCCAATCAGTTGAAAGTCCTAAGGGCAAAAACAGGTTTTCTAGAGAATAAATTGTCTACCAAAACTTAACATAGAAATACTGCCTGAGTTTCCAGCCTGCCAGCGTGCCCTACAGGTTTACATTCACTAGTCCTCACAATTGCATGGGACAATGCTTGAATTATGCACACACACACACACACACACACACCCCTCCATATATATATATCTCCATATATATGTGTATATATATATATTCTATTCATTCTTTCATTCTGTTTCTCTGGAGAACCTTGATTAATACACCAGGGGTTCATGCTTAAAGAAAAAAATCTGTTTAGCATGAGGCTACACCATGGCAAAAGTTTAACTACAGTTATCACTTTAATAAAATAAATAGTCATACCTGTTACAAGTTTTGACAATACATGAAGATTAGAATTTACTCTCCAAGAAGATTAGAATTTTCTCTCTGAGAGCTACATTAAGGGATCAAAGTTCTCCTTCATATCCCTAGAAACTAAAATGATGCCATGTTAGGGGGAAATAGAACTGATTGAGCCAAAGCAGACCCTGGTTCTGCAAGTATCTCCTCTTGCTCTTGCCTGCACATGCCACACAGGTAACGTTAGTTGAAGTTCAGAGGCATTGATTAGATGAAATATGGCAGGTGGCTGACTTCCTTTCCTTCCACATAATGCATTCCCAAAGACTTAAATGCCACTTGGCTTTCCTAGCAAAGTTTGCCATTTTCTGTTATTCAATCATATTTTTTCCATGTGACCTGTAACAGCTGTTCTTTCACCAATTACACCATTTCTACCTGATAAATTAAAAACAATTCTAATTAAATGCTATAATGAAACTATCAATCAATGTTACTGAGGCAGAACTTTAATGTAATTAGTTATTTATCAATAAAAAGCAGGGTTTTGTTAGGATGAAAGTAGGATGGGTGGCTGGCTTTAGGATTCTTGCAATACCTATGGTCATAGTTGGAAATATATAAGTGATTTATCTGGTTGTTTTCTCAAAGGGCATTTGTTATGTTAATATAGTCCATGGGAGAAGTATAATAATGTTGTTTTGAAATATAACACAATGGTGCTTGATACAACCAGTGAGGCCTACAGGAATAGAATAGATTATTTTCCTTGCATGGCCTTAGTAATAATTAATTTCTACGGAAAAAACAATTGATTTGAGAAATGAATAGAAATTATAGAGGTATAATGAAGACTTTTCTAGTTTGTATACCACCCTTATTCCAGGGAAACTGTGATAGTGAGAGCTTGAAAACTGGGGCTATCTCCTATTATTAATTTCATGCATTGCATGTTTGATACCCATTGTACCCAGGAAGTGGTTAGTAATTGCTCACAGAATGAATGCCTTAGCGTTTAGGGTAATTGTATTAGGCAGCCCAGTTGCATTTTCCATTGCTCTTTATTAAAATGAAATACCAGTTACAAAAACTATACCTATAAACACATCCTCCTTTTAACAACTCAAAAATACATGCCCTGAATGTATAAACATGGAAAAAAGAAGTGAAAATCTATTAGCATATTAAGATTGGGTCATCATGTTCCCTAGAATGTATAACAAATGCCTAATGCTTAGATTTTTTTTTTCTAAGAATCTCAGTGACAGTGTTAGCATGTCAAAATAAATAAGATTAGTTTATTTTGTATATAAATGTAATACTGTATGATTAATTGTTTATTTGTTCAGTAACTATAAAAGTGTTATGCATTGCAAACAACGTTTACTTTAACCAGTAAAGGAATTTGTAAAATGTTACTTGTAACTTATGGCTCTCCAGGAGGGTATGAGAACCTGACTCTTGAGCCACTGATTCAGGGACAATTTTTGGTCCCACCAAAGGGCCTTCTGCAGGGGAAATGGCACCCTATTACTGCTTGGCATTTTTAATTCTGGAGACCAGAAGCTCTGTTACTGCTACCTGAAAGGAACGAGGTGTCTCCCCCATCACAACTGCCAGAATATCAATTATCAATTACTACATGCTCAGAAGTGTGTGTCTGTCACCTTGTTCAGAACCCAAGTGTGCTCAGGTACATGTTAGTGGTAGAGTCTATGTCACATATCTGTACCCTATTAGCAGAGGTGTCTGGGGATACAAGTTCTCTGGCCCTACCTTGGAATGATAGACTTCCTAAAAGTAGGAAATGACTAACGTATAAGGAATGTTCAAGGCGTGTTGATGCATGTTTACTATGAGGAGACAGTCCAGGTGGACAACTTGTATATAGTATTAGAGGCTTATGGGCTCTTGATATGCTTGAACTATTTTCAGATAAAAGGGACTATTCACTAATCTGTAAATTATAACTTCATCAAGTTATTCATAATCCTCCCAGACTAGTGCAAATTTGGAATTTTATTGTAATGAATGTGAAACAAAAATACCTAATCAATAAGAAATTTCTGGTATTGTATGATGCCAGAGACACAAGTAGACATTGTCTGATTTTAGTGACATTTTCTTTGTGAAGGAATTTATAAACTATAATGGAAAATAGCACTGAATATATTACATTGGCTTGGAAAGAATTAACTTATAAAAGAGTTTGAAAAAGAACCTTAGATGCATAACTTAGCAGGACATCCAAGGTCAAGGCCAGAATGATCAGTTACTGGTATTGGCTATATTTCATAGAGGGAAGAGTTCAACTTTTAATAGTGAGGTCTATTGAAGAAAATAAAGATTTATCCCTGGAGATGTTTCAGGGTATACCATGAGGTCAAGGAAAAGTATGCAGTAGGAAACAATGCCTTTGTCACAAATTTCTCCATTTGAAAGATTTAAAATTCAGTTCTATAGGATTGCTTGCAGGCAAAGAGATCAGCAAAATCAGAGTACTTTATTCTAATTTATGCTAATTTCTTCCACCTAACCTCAACTTTATGCTAATTTTCTTCTATATAACCTCATAGACATTTTTCCTATTTCCTGGGAAAGTTTTAAAATATTAAATAATGTGTTTTTTCATCCCTCCTGATAATTTTATCCTCCTGAACCTTCTTATTCAAATAGCTAGGGCATCCTAGGCCATTGCCTTGAGAGAGGGATATGGCAAGCCAGAAAGAAAAAAATAGCTGCCAATCTCTTCCTGGCTTTGGTTTAAAGCCTAAAGCACTTAAGGGTAATTGAGAGAGCTCCAAGCACAGACAAAAATGTTTGGAGAAATATGAGATAGAGGAAAAGTGTTCCACCTCCCCTGCTGGCCCTGCACGTTCTGCAACCCCACCCTTTCTTTTACCATGACCATGTTTTTTAGAATAGAGTCACCTAAGCTGAACTCTCAGAATCAGCAATCTTCCCAGAAAAGGCTGCCTACTAGATACTTCCAAAGCCTCAAAGAGTGCCTCAGAATGTCCCAGAAGCCAGAGGATTTCTCCAACACCATGCATTGCACAAAAGCAGCAAAGACTCTGTACCTGTAGGGCTCATGTGCATGGGAATAGGGCATGTTTCTGTTGCTACCTGGGTGCACCAATGACCAAAGACCAAACAGGATGATGGACATACCATTAGATGCCTACACAGAGAAATGACATCAAGACACAGATCCCCACCTTGACTCATGTATCCTATACAAACCCTAACTAGAATTTGGAAGCTTATCCAGGGAGAAGAGAGGGAAAACATCAAATTGGCTAAGATATCAAGACACTATTTAGGTTTTGAAAGATAAAGTATGCTTCTATAGACAAAATAAGATACTTCTTTCTATGTGTGAACTGTGGACTAGGATAGTACACAGAGAAATGGAAGAAAATGCTTTTATGTTTTTTGTTTTTGACTAGAATGAACTTAACTATAGTAATTTGTTGAACACAAAGGTATTTATCTGCCATTTATAGAATTAAGAATTCTACTTGTATAGCAGTAAATATCTTTACTCTTTATACTTTATGGAGGGCATATGATTTTGTAATATTTATTTATACGAATGGGGACAAATTCAAAGGGAAGTATTCTTTATGGCAGTAGTAACTACTTATCACTAAAGTTTTAGGATATCTTATTGTCTGTCACCATTATTGGCCTCTTGTTTTCTACTTTATTCTAATAATTTTATTATATCTGGGTCTAATAATTTGTTTTTGAATGCGAACAAGGTAAAACAAATAAATACTACCACATTTTCATATAGAAAATATAGACTTTGAAGATAAAATGCACTAAAGCGTTTATGTATTTGAGAGCCAGGCTTAAATGAAACCCATGAATAAGGTACAACTTGCTATTCTTATCTCACTAACTTTTGACTGTTCTTGATCCAGGTTTTAAATACAGGTTTAAAAGACATATTTCTTTTGCCAGTATGGTGTCTTTTCATCTCAGCTCAGAAGTCTTTCCAGGACTCACACATAATTCTGTCTCTTGTTCTTTGGGAACTTAGAGTTTTACATAAGCTAACTCTCTTTCTCTTTCTCTTTCTCTTTCTCTTTGGCTTTTTCTTCTTTAGATTTCAATTCCTTTACCACAAAAACCAAACAAACAAACAGACAAAATTTTCTTTTTATAACTTGTTAGAATAAGAGCCACTTTTAATTTGAAAATCTTCAACTCTTATCATATCACCATTCTCTTAAATCCTGATCAAGCAAGCAGAGTGCCAGGAAAATTAAAAAATTCCATGATGTCACTGACTACATAGAACTCTGAGATCTGAAAAAAAAATAGAGGGAGAAATTTTTCCTCTCCATAGAACTAACTGACTGTAATTTTTCTTCTATTCTTAATTTGATCAATAACTTTTATAGATATGAATTATATTAATGAATGAGTTTATATGTAAGAATGAATAATTGAGTTTACATGAAGAATACATTTATTTATTGACATTTGAGCTATAACTCTTTATCAACTTTTATGATTTTCTTCTAACCCAATCTCCTTTAACAAGTGAAAAAGCTTTCTGTTTCCATCCAGTTTACTCTACTTTTAAAAAACACACTTAAACGTTTATTTATGGAAGGCCCAATATCTGTAAGCTACTGTGCTATGTCATGCCTGAGATAGGAAGATAAACAAAATCTCTCCCCTCAAGGAGCCCACATTCTTGTAGAAAAGATAAGACTTATCCACATATAACAATAATAAAAGTAGCAAATGATAAATTCCATAAGAAAGGTACAGATAAATTGCTATGAGTGTGAAAGGCTCGGGAGATTACAGAACATAACAAGGTTTTAAAATAAAGTATTCCTTTCAAAATGTAAATAGTGTAAAACAGTGTGTGTATTTGTTCAGTGTGTCTCTTGAATATATCTAACTACATTATTCTTCTCTTTAGTTTCTCAAGAGAGTTTACTGATGACTTTATGTGACACAGAGTTTTCCCAAATGAAAAGACTTTGGCATATTGGGTCATGGCCGTGATGCCCAAAGATTATCCTTGCGCTTTGCCTAGAAGGTACCATTTTAACGTGCTGGGTAAGTCTGAGCCTTGCGAGGGCACAGCATGCAGTAACAAAAGGGATTGTTTTATGTGTAAGGTATTTATTAAGCTTGATGAGAACAGGTAGGGGAATAACTTTTTGGTATGTCCAACCACAAGTCTCTCTTCCAAATGCAACCACCTTATGATGGAATTTTTATGATCTGGTTGCAAGATTTTTCTTTTCTGATTGATGCTCATCATAATTTTATAGTTCCTATTTGCTTGCTGAGTTGAGGAATTAGAACAACGGTTGGCATTTAAAGACCCTGAATGCGGAGGGTATTTGAAACATACAGAAAGAAAAGCCTTTCCAACAGGAAACAGATGGGATGATTTGTTCTAATGGGCCATGTGTTCTTGGCTGGCCTAAATCCGAGTATGCTGACTCCCTATGCCCATTTGATTTATACTGAAAAGAAATTTCTTTTCAAGCAAAACGGCTTTGGGACTAAAACTCAAGTTTGGTTTTTATGATTTGTCCTTGTTAAAATTATTTCTAAGGCACATAAGCAAAACTTTGCTTAAGCCAGATAAATGAAGAACAGGAATTTATTTGCTTATGTAATTGAGGTCTGAGTTCAAACATACTCAGGTATAGATATAGGGGCTCAAAAAATACCATCAATCCTTGGAATTTTCACCATCTCTCAGCAAAACTTGCCGCTGTGCTAGTTTCACTTGCAGGCTTAGGTCTAACACAAAAGAGGGGACTCCTGTGCACTAGTCCTCAGATGCACTCTAATTGAATGAAAGTGGGTCATATGTCCACCATCCCTGAACCAATCACAGTTGCAAGGGAATTGTTGATAGGCTGGGCCTGGGTGTTGTGTTCCACATCTGGAAACAGAAATAATTCCCCACCTAAAAGTACATCTACTGAGAATGAGGAAAGTTTGGTGGGTGATCAGAAAAATAAATGCCCATTCTAGTGTTCTAGAGCTGTGGTCCCCAACCCGGGGCTGCAGACCAGTACCAGTCTGTGGCCTATTAGAAACTGGCTGCACAGCAGGAGGTGAGCGTGGAGTGAAGCTTCGTCTGTATGTACAGCCATCACTGGCATCACCTCCTGAGCTCCGCCTCCTGTCAGATAAGCAGTGCATTAGGCATTAGATTCTCATACGAGTGTGAACCCTATTGTAAACTGCACATGTGAGGGACCTAGGTTGCCCACTCCTTAGGAGAAACTAATGCCTGATGATCTGAGGTAGAGCTGAGGCAGTGATGCTAGTGCTAGGGAGTGGCTGCAAATACAGATTACCATTAACAGAGAGGTTTGACTGCACAGAGACCATAATAAATCAATTGCTTGCAGACTCATATCAAAACCCTATCAGTGAGTGGTAAATGTCAATGTAATGATAATAGAAATAAAGTGCACAATAAATGTAATGTGCTTGGATCATCCCAAAACCATCCCCCCCCCCCCGCCGAACTCCCCCATGGAAAAATTGTCTTCCATGAAACCAGTCCCTGGTGCCAAAAAGGCTGGGGGCTGCTGTTCTAGAGGCCTTATTACTTTTTAGTCTGGATCAGAGGCTTGCCCAATAGCGAGGAGGTCCAAGGAGCTCTCTATTATGCATAGGTCCAAAGACCAGTTTTGGGGTTCCTTGCAAACAGTTTTTAAGAACAATGAAAACATTCCCTAAAAGTAGAATATATGAGTATGTTTGTCAATGTATGTATATACAAAGTGGGAAGAAAAAGTATGAATACTTATTTTTTAGGAAAATTCTTAAAAAAAAAAAATCTCTCCTAAAAAAGGATTCAAAAGTAGTTTATTAACAATAAACTGTATATATATGTTTTTACATAACTGGATGAAAACAATATTATTTATGTATAATTCATAAAATTATTTAGTACTAAATAATTTTAATTTTATTTTGTTTTCTTAAGTTTCTATAATCATCTATTGCAATTGATATAATAAATCGCTATTTTAAAACTATGTAGTTGAAATGATCCAAATAATAGTATTACTAAACTATTAAAGTAAATCTTTGTTTTTCCTCAATTGGTTTGCATATATAAAACCAACCTAACACTGATAATTAATATAAATCATACTTAGGAGATGCCAAGTAGAAGATGTAACACACTGACTTATAGTCTTCCCTCTGAGCTCTCCTCCTTTTGTTCTATGAATTCTTTCTGGCAACTAAGCTTATATTTGAAGCTGTGCTATGTATCTAGATATTTTGTTCTCTCCTTTAATAAATAGCAATAACAACAATAATAAGGACAATAAGAATAATACCAGCAGCTACCATTTATAGCACAATCACTATGTTTTAGGTACAGAACTAAGTACGTTGTAGGCATTATCTAATTTGATCCATACAACAAATCTAGCATTAATTTATTTACTTAATCAAGGGAAATTTATTTAAGAAGTGACATTTATTTATTTATTTATTTATATATTTATAAACAGGGTCTTGCTCTGTTGCCCAGGCTGGAGTGGCACGATTATAGCTCATGTAGCCTCCAACTCGTGGGCTCAAGTAATATACCTGCCTCAGTTTCCCAAGTAGCTGGGACTACTGGTGTGTGCCACTATGCCTGGCTATTTTTTTAAATTTTTTGTAGAGTTGGGGTCTCACTGATCTCAAACTCCTGGCCTCCAGTGATCCTCCCTCCTTGGCCTCTCAAAGTTCTGGGATTACAGTTGTGAGCCACCATGACTAGCTGAAAGGTGGATATTTTGTCATAGAGATGAATTGTCTAAAAAAAGAAGCCCTAAAGGTGAGGGAATAGAGAGTGTTCCATTACAACAATGACATGAGTTCCCTGGAAACAGAGTATTAGGTGCTAAGAATGGTGAGGACCTACATCTGACTCCAGGTAGCTGCTTAGAGGTGGTTAGCAAGACTTCTGATGGAGGAGGGGGGTACACATGCTTGTGGAACAAAAATCTACCATGCAAGGGCTTTGTCACCAGGGGGAATAAAGAGAAATTGGCATTTGCTTTAAGATTAAGGCCATGTTCTGTTGTAGTATAAATGTGTCCTCCAAAATTCATGGGTTGGAAACTTAATCCCCAATGTAACAGTTCTGGGAGGAAAGGCCTTTCGGGAAGTGTTTAGTTCCTGAGGGTTCTGCCCTCATTAATGGATTAATGCTGCTGTAAGGAGGGTTTGTGGGAGTAGGTTCTTTCCTCTTGCCCTTCTGCTTTCCACCATGTGAGGACATAGAAGCCAGTAGCTTGACCTGCATCTTGGATTCCACAGCCTTCAGAACCATGAGAGTAAATTTCTCTTCTTTATGAATTAGCCAGTCTCTGGTATTTTGTTGTAGCAGCTTGCATAATGATTATGAGTAAGCACTTAAAAACCAGACTTCCTTGGTTCGAGTTCCCCTCCACCATTCCACAACTGCATGACCTTATACACCTCTTGAGTTTCTTCATCCTTCCATTTCTAATTTGTAAAATGTGGATAATAATGAAAGTACCTTCCCTGTGAAATTGTTTTGAAGATTACATATGAGGCAATATATGTAAAGCACTTGGAGCTTAGTGCTTAATACATACTGTATGTGTTATATCTCTTCACATGTTAAAAGAAAATGCTCTGTCTGTCCTTGATATCTAGGGGGTCTCCTGGGAACCTTGACTACTCAGGAGAGGTTTCCTGATGATGGAAATAAATGTTAGCTATGATAATCTTTCATTGTAAAAAATAGCGAGCCAAGATTGTGTGATATAAGTTTATGTGCTATAAGATGATGATGATGGTAAAGATGGGATTCTCAATATAATAATCTTCATTCAAATTCCCTTTGACACAGGACTGGGGTAAGCAAATGAGATTCCAGCTCCTATATAATCAGCTTGGAGTCATTAATTAAACACTTACAAAAATGAGCTACAAGTTGGAAAAATATGCATGCTCATCTTCCATTATGGCCACAGAGCTGTGCAGGGTTCTCCACTCCTTCTGCTCTCTCTGGTCTCGCCTCCTTTAGTTATCACTCCTCTTCTTGCTCTGCCTCTTGGCAGGTGGTGACAATTGATAGGAAATAAATAGGTGGGAAATGGTTGTGTTTCTTGGAGGAATTTCTGAGATAAGCCAGAGGCCTTGTACTTATTATATGACTAATGAATGCTGTTTTCCCTCATTGCACTCAAATGTGGGCAAGTGTTATTGAATCTAGCCTTGGTCAACTGGGCTATTGATTTCCTTCTGTGATTTCAGATTCTCTTCTCAAGTAACCTTAACTAAAGATCTGAAATGGGAAAACCAATTTCAAATTAGATAAAGTGTACACTGAACTTCAGATCTAGATTTCATTTTTTTGATTTTATTTTTATTGTTTTCACTTAATGACTAATGATGTTGAAAGGCTTTTCATGAGCTTGTTTGCCATACATATATTTTCTTTGGTGAAGTGTATTTTAAATCTTTTGACCATTTTTTAACTGGATTCTTTTATATTCTTATTGTTCCGTTTTGACAGTTCTTTACATATTCTTTTTTTCCCTACACTTTGCATTTCAAGTGTATTTCTTTTCAATACTCATATGTTAACTCTGATTATATATACGTGTATATATATTTTACTTTCAGAATATTACAGGCGTACAAATGCTTTGGTCACATAAATTGCCTTTGCACTGCCAAGGCAAAACTACAAGTATGCCCATTCCCCAGAGAGTGCACACTGCACCTGGTAGGTGTGAATTTACCCATCCCCTTCACCTCCTCCAATCTGCCTGATTTCCTGATCAGTGTTACTTCCATGTGTGCAGATAAGTGTTGATCCATTAGTACCAATTTAATGGTGAGTACATGTGGTGTTTATTTTTCCATTCTTGGATACTTTACTTAGAAGAAGAGTTGACAATACACAAGCCCAGAAAGTCAAAAGAGGAAGGAGTTGGTGGGAGCCAGAATCTTTGCCCGTTGGTAAACACATACATTGACTGGTTGATGTGGGTTATAAAGGCTTGTACACTTGCTCTGATTTGAAACAACTCTGAAGTCCATCCCAATTCTGAAGCTCCCATGGGGTGTGCTGAAGCCTTCTGTTGTGATGCATGCTGATTCAACACTTCCCTCTGCCCAGTCCTGCTTCTTTCAATTTCTTGATCTTAGTTCTTGATCCTAAGGGCAACCTTAATAAGCCACCTGTGTGCAAACCTCCATCTCAGAGTCTGCTTCCCAAGGAAGGGAACTTAGGAAACCTTCACAAAGCCTTCCCTCACCTATTCCCAGTGGAAATCAGTTTTCCTTTCCCTCAAATCCTATAGCTCTTTCAGATACCTCTTTTACAGAGTTGGCATGTTTCTGCCTTGAAACTTCTATTTGTGTTTTGTCTTCCTTATTAGACTAGTGGCTTTCTAAAAACAAGATCATTGTTTGATACATTTCCATATATTCTCCAGTTCCCAGACTTTTTCTGTGCATAGCTAACAAATATCTACTGAAATAATCAAGTAAATCCAGGTTGCAATATGAACTGTCATCCAAGGTAATCTCAATAACTAAATTTTAAAGTATAATTATGGAGCACCTGGAGAAAAACTGTTTGTTTAAGGAAGGTAGTGTGTCTGCAAAGATTAAAACTATGGTCTTAAGATTGATTACCTCTAGGTGTGAGGGGCTGCTGTAAGTAGGGATAGTGGAGCAAATGTAGGAAAATAAATCACTATTGAATGCACAGCCTGTGACTAGTACAGAGGAGAGGGCTGGTACTCCAATGTAGCCAATTACTGCCATGTGGGCTGCAGCCTCAGTGTTGCCATATCCTCCAATTATTTCAAGAGAAGCTGGAAATTCAGACTTTATATGATATTTTCTAATATTTGAAACATATACAGGCCAAGCAAGTGTCTATGAATTGCACCCAACTGGTGTGTGTGTGTGTGTGTGTGTGTATGTGTCAGGGGCAGGCATAAGCCTGAAACTCCTGGGAAGGAATTCTTAGGTTTTAAAAATCTCTGGTTTTTTGAATTGTGTGTATTTGTCCAAAATAGTTGTATTTCATGAGAGAATGATGAACTGTATTTCTTTGGAGGGTCAGTTTTATCCACTGTTGTATACTTGTATTTCTCACTGAGAAGACAAAAGGAGAATGGTTAGGTGCTGAACACGGTATTTGGATCATAATTTCCAGAATGTTTTAAGAGTCTATGAAGACAGGTGCAATATAGCTGTAAGATAATTGTTGTTGTTTGTAATGCCTCTTTTTTTTTTTTTTTTACCTTTAAGATAAGCTTGTGAAATGACTGGCTAACAATCTTGCTACTTATTGAAAAAGGCAGCCAGATCATTTTGTGCCAGCATCATTGCATTTATATTTCAAGGATATAAAAATAGAGAATCCAGACCCAAGTCCAAATTCTTTCTTCTAGCATCCAGAGAAATATATCTCCTTTTTCTTCCATCTGATCACTCCTGACATCTGCGCAGTAAATATGGATTAGATAAGAGCATAAGCACTAAATTTCTTTTGTTGCTTCTAGCTCATAAAATAAGATTATCAAGTGTGGGTAAGAAAAGGGCCTTGTTTGTGAACACAGGGCTACTTAAGGGTGATATTTTAAATGAAGGAGGTGTGCATTTGTGTGTGTGTGTGTGTGTGTGTGTGTGAATTATCTAGGCTCAGAATATGGAGTAGTAGGGGTGGGGCTATGTAGCACTCTTTTGAGCAAATGCTGGGAAATTCAATGGCCTATTGTGGAAAATGCTATGAAATGCTAGTATCTTACTGGTGGGGATTCAGCTCAAAGAGTTACATTTTGTTTGCTAAGGAGAGAATTATTATGTTAGTATCTGATTCGCTTAACCTGGGACATCAGAGTGGGGCTGAGCAACTGAGAGACAAATAAATATGAAGATTTATAATTTACTGTGCTAAAATTTCCTATGAAAAATGCACAGAAAATTCCCAAATTAAGGTACGTTTTTATTTTGTACAAAGGGAGAGAAATCACTTGAGCTGAACAGCTTATGAATTGTTACTGTTCATATGGCGTTAGACTCTGGCTTATGGACATCAATCTTAGGCAGAAAATAGAGACCAGAGGTAAAGGATAAATATCGTTTAAAATAAATTCTAATCATTTGTCTATTTGAACTAAGATGTTTTACTTTCCATAGTAAGGAAATCAAGACAAAATTCAATAACTAAAACAGATTTAAAATATTATTGTTGAAGATGTTCTTAAACTTTACATCTTGCTTTACAACATGGGGATTTGGTCTCAGTCGATACTCTTTAAAAAACATTATTTATAAATACTTTAAAGACATTAATTCAACTACTAGATAATGCTATCAGCTTGACTCTGTGACCATGCTAAATGTTCTTACTTTTTTCATATGCAATTTCATTGATTTTGAAGAAAAATATGTAAGTGTCTATGAAATAGATATATAAATGCTATTTTTAAATTCTTTTAAAAAGTACTAAGCATTTTGTTTCAGTGGGGTTTGGTTGGGTCATGTCCTCCATTTTAATAAGTGAGGGAACAGGCACAAAGAAAGAATGAAAACATGTATTTCAGAGTTGAAGAGAAATGGAACACCTCACATTTCAGTGTACTTTCATTCACCCTGGACGACATCCCTTTTTCCTATATTGTGTTTCTAAGCAGCATTGGTGGCTAAGTGGTATTCTGATGGCAGAAAAAGACCTTTTCTCCAGTGAATACTTTCCAGTGAACAAGGGGTGAAGAGTGGGCTGATCTCATGTCAAATTATCCCTGATCAGAGTCCTTGTCTAGTCCTCAAAGGTTTGTAGCTATTATACAGGGGAAGTGGAGGCTTTTGGTTTCAATTTTCTAGGCTACTGTATTGTGCTAAAGATGTGTCTCTGCCAGATACTGACAGTAAAGTATGTTGATTGGAGACCAACAGAAGCCTTTCAACTTCTGAAGAGTTTTCCCATTTATGTCTGTTTTCTGTATTAAATGTCAACAGAAACACTTTGGAGGCAATTACTACCTTGGACCTCTGCTAGAGGTTCCTGATTCAAGGATCTTTGAAGATAGACTGCTTAATCTTATCCTCATGGCTCCCTCCCTTAAACAACTTGGACATTTGCTCGGGCTTTCACAGGAGGAACACAACTTTCTCTTTGCTCTCACTTAATAAGAACTCACTTGACTCTTCTTCCTAAGTAACTGGCTCTATCCTGATTGAAATACTGAAATACTTTTCCCCAGGATCAGAGCCTCTAGCGTAATACCTCTCAATTTTTCTCACTGAAGCACCCTTAAATAAAGAGGAGAGTGAACATATATTTCTAAACAGGATGGAGGAAGAAAAATGGAAGAAATTGGTAGGCCAACTTAAAAGGCGATTGCTAATGATATCTGACAACATATCCCAAAGCCTGATTTTTTTAAATTGTTGCAAATATCTTATAAATTTACATCACAATTTAGCATTCTATTCTGTGATATATAATACCATATGTAATTTTAATATTTGACACTATTTAATAATATATTAATAGAGAACACACATCAATATTTATAATAATGCAATTTCTTACTGGTTCCATATAAAATATTTCCCTAAAAATGATTATCCAGGACGTTATGTTAACTATGCAGTGGTTTCTCCTACGTTTACTGCAGATTCCTCCCCAATCTCCTCATATCCACCACTGCCCAGAGGTACAAGCAATGCATGATGAGAAACATTGTCTTATCAGGTATGCTGGTTAGTTAGCTCAATTGCCTTAAATACTTGCTCAGAGGCTTGGGGTTTTACATTTTTATGCAGATTTTATTTTTAATGTAGTATATCCATTTTTATCCTTTCCCTCTTTAAAAATGTCTATAAGGAGCAACAGAGCAAATTCACAATTAGGAGTGTTGTCAAATGTAATTTACCCAGAACTGGTAGCCAGGAAAAGGGCATGGAAGAAAGACCTCTGAGAGACTTTTTGGAAGCGTCCTACTTTATCTTTTTATAAACCATATGGAGGTTAGAATTTCATGCAAAATAAGAAGATAAATCTAAAAAATAATAGGACATAGCTAATATTGATTATTTAGTGTGAAAATGCTTTATGGGAGGCAGTAAAATCTTTTAGGATCATAGAGGAAAAATGTGGGTGTAAAAGTCGAATAAATTACTACAGTGTAATCACTTGGTAAATAACTAAAATACTGTTTCTAGATTTATGGTGTCAGAGAGCAACCTCCTATGAAATATAAACATGTTAGTGATTCAGGTGTGATGGATTTTAGAGAAACCATTTAAGAGCCATTGCTGTCTGTATAGCTTGCCTTTAGCATTTCTCTTCATGAGTCTTCCCTGCATGTCCATTTAAAAATGTCCCGTGTTTGTTGAGTAATAAATTTTCATTTAAGGGGAGTCCATCGGATTCTGATGTATCCACTCAAGAGCCTTATTTACCTGTGCTACTCACACTGCTGATCATTTTCGATGAAACCATTTATGGTTCTAGTTTGTTTTTCTCCACTGTAACCAGGGATAGGTTTTTGGCTGCATCCTCATAGCTGTATTTGACTCCAGAGAGTTTTGAGATGATGGTAATAGTTATAATTTTGTGCAAGGTTACAACAATAATGGATCTTCGAATAGTTAACATTTTCTGGCTCACCTTCAATTTGTGATGGTAAAACATTGATCTGAAGAAGCAGAGAAACTAGACTAGCAATAGGGCCTCTCCTCAAAACCATACACTTGGTGGTTAAACTAGACGCTTCCAACAAGAAGGATGACACATTTCCATTATCCCTCTCACCAAAATACTCTGCCAAGGTTTCTCTTTCCTGAACAATTCTCAAATTTTTAAAACTTTTTCTTAACCTTCTTAACAGAGTTTATGTGTACTTTATCCCATTTTTTATAATTAACTAGAAAATAGTGAAATAGATTAAGGCTCATCAAATTATAAATAATCAATAAAATAATGTTTTTATGGCTTATATCCATTATACATATTCAGGTATTTGTGTTAAAATAACAAATATAAAGATACAAAATGTTAAGAAAGAAAAGGTAATATTCAACTACCCTATAACCACTTCCTTATACTCAAGTTAAGATCATTTTCTTATTTTCAGTGAACTTTACATTTTTCTCATAGGTAGTATTTCTTTTGCCAAATGACCTTCAATCAGATCGAACCACATGAGATTGCTGATATCTAAGTGAATCAGACAGGCTTCAAACCAGAGAAAGAGAACCAGTAGGCAACATAAATTAAGAGATTCATTGCAAGAAATTGGCTTATGTGACTGTGGAGGCTGGCTAGGAGAGTCCGAAATCACAGGGCAGGCAGCCAGCAAGGGCCTAGCCGAAGGTGCTGCGCCAAAGCAGAATTTCTTCATCAGAAAATTTTCAGCCTTGTTCTCAAGGCCTTTCAACTGATTAAATGAGGCCCACCCAAATTATCTAGAATCATCTCCTTCACTTAAAGTCAATTGATTATGAACTTGAGTCACACCTACCAAATATCTTAACAGCAACGCCTACGTTAGTGTTTGATGGAATAACTGGGGCTGTAGCCTAGTCAAGTTGACATAACAAAGGATCATCCGATGGACATTTTTTGACTACTAGAAGAGGCAGCAACTACATGTGGTTTGACCTAATAGTTAAACACAGATGCCCAGATTATATTTATATATTGCCTATTTTAGGATTTAAAAACTACTCTTTAAATTACCTTGGACCCATCAATAGAAGTCACTTGATACCTTCTTAGATTTTTTCTGTGGCCCCTTAATCATATTAGATTGTTTATTATTATTCTTCCACATGAAAACGCTTCAGTTATTTGAAGGCCTGTCTTTACTTATTCTTTTCTTTTATGTATGACGAGCTTCATTTATTGGGCCTGAAGGGAAATCTGTGTGGTGATGGCTAAGAACATGGCTTTTGAAGAAGACAAATGGAAAGTCAAAACCAATCTCTGTTTCCTGTAACATGAATGACCTTGGACAAGTCACTTAACCTTCTGGAATTTTAGATTTCTCATCTATAGAGTAAAAATGTTAATACATACCCTACAAAGTTGTCATGAAGATTAGATGGTGTCTTAGTCCAGATTTTCCCTAAAAATAGAGCCTGAGACAAAGAGATATGTGCAGGTAGATTATTTTTGGAAGTGATTACAAGCAATTGTACTGTAAAGTGTAAAACAAGGAAAGAGGAAATGCCAGTTCCAGGTAAATTATTGTGTCCATGTCTACCGAGGGCAACTGGGAATTGATCTCATTGGAGGCCCCACTAAGTGCCCCTCAGGATTTTCTGCTTCAAGGAAGAGGGCAGTGCTTATCCTCTAATTCCCATCTCTCATTGGCCGTAGGCTACTAACTCTTCCCACTTCTATGTTCCCTGAGGCAGCTCACAGAGAGGTACTGGAGGAGATTTGTGTTGCACAATGTGCCTGGATGAGGTGCCATCAGTAGGTTGTACCTACGTCCATGGCTGTTTCTGTGCTAAGGGCTGGAGTGAAAACAGGTAGAGCAAAACTGTGTTTGAATCAGATGAGGTAACAGGTACAAAGTATCCAGACGGGTAGCTAGTATCTAATAAGCACTAAATAAAAGCCAGGACTTGAAAATATGGGAATGAAGATGTTGAAGGCAATAATAGATATTATTAATAGTGATAAGTGTAATAATAAATGCCATGGTTTTTAGATAACTTTGTTTTTTGTCTTTGCATTATAGAATGCTTAAAGTTGTAAATATCCTTCTTAGAATATATTGCTCAAAACTGAATCAAGCATCACAGATTAGTATGATCGATTCAAGGTAAAATGGGATTACCACTTTACTCTTGTGACCATATGAATTCATATTAATTCATCTAGGATTAATGTTTTGGCAATAACATCAAACTCTTAGCTGATACTTATTGTTCTGTTAAAATAATCCTTAATCTTTCTTCCAATATGAACATATTTTAAGTTTGTTCTATACTCGTCTCAGTGTTTGAACTACCATTCAGGATTTTATGGTTTTTCATATTTTATAGTGAAAATATTATATAGTAAAAAAAAAAAATGATTGGCTTTGAATTCTGCCTCTGCCACTCACTAGTATCCAGTCTTGATCAAATAATTGATCTTTTATTACATAAGCCTTAGTTTCTTGGTCTATAAAACAAGGGTAATATTGCCTGCTGTGTTGGATTGTTGAAAAATTAAAACATCATTTTTATAAGGCATATAAATAAATGTACACTAATTTTTATTTTGCTTTCTTTCCCCTTTATAATTCTGGTATATTATTTAAATTTTGCCAAGATCATTTTAAATGTAGATTTGTCCTATAATTTATAAGTTATTCCCTCCAGTTTTGTTATTCATATTTTGCCAAGCAAATTCTCTTTATGTTTTCATTTGTTTTCAGGACAGGTCTAAATCCAATGTTTCCTTGTCAGTGATAATCTTCATCCAATTTGATACACATGAGTTTTTCCAGGATGCCTCTATTCAGCCAGATTTGGTTTCATGCTACTCCAAATGTGGTCATTTTTTTTCTATTTCATTTGCAATAAAATCATAAAATGATATCTGCTAATGTCTTGCAGAAAGTCCAGCACATTTTTGACTATAGAATTTCTATGCTCGTTGGCCTGGGAACGCAATAATAAACAAAACAGTAATTTCAATTATTTTCTAATCTTGAACCAACCAGATCTCAAACTAATTGCATACACTGAAAGACCTAGTTTTTTCTTCCTTTTTAAATAAACAATATGCTGACTTGGCAGCACTCACAAAAATAAATTACAAAGCAAATTTTTGACCCAAGTTCTGAAAGTCAGCCCTCCCACAACTGGCTCAGCTACCTGCTGTTTCTTAATGGAGGGTGGGAAACAGGGTGTTATACGTTGCTCTTTCCACTGTCCTCAGAAACTTTGAAGACACAGCTATGCTTTTTGGATTAAACAAGTCAAGATACCAGTGTAGCTAAGGAGAGCTTGGCAAAAATGTCAATATGGACAATGAAAAATAGCAGTTTTAAACTTCAAAATCTTAAAGCTGATGTTAGAAAATGTCAACTCTGTAAACAATTGATTGCCAGCATAGTGTTTTGCCTGACACACTTAAATCAGTATTTTTGCAGGATCATTGAAGTTATGAAATTTGCAGAAAGTAAATCTGCATTATTTATGACACAGGACACACCTGTATTCTTTTTTTTTTTTTCTGCCAAGTGCTGATATAAATCAAGTCCCTTTATACTCTGAGTCAATAAAAGCTTTATTGGCTTTCAATTATCAATTCTCACTGCAGCAGCTGGGACAAAAAGATGGTATCTGTGGTTAGAAAACCAAAGAAGAATCTCTTTTTCTTTACTTTCTATCCTGTGTAGTTTGGGGCATTTAAAAACACTATGTCATGATGGAACTGGTTTAGACCTAGCTGGAAATTGGTGAGCCATGGTGTTGAGGTGAAGAGAAAAGTTTTATTGGACCCTCAGCATTTGCAGATTCCAATAGCTAATTCAGGGCCAGGGGTTACCCGAAGGGGCAGTAGATAAATATTATGAGTTGGTCATCCTCAGACCCAGGATGATGTGGCGCTATTTTGCCATCTACTATCTCTGTGGTAGTCTGTAGTGAACATTTATCTTTCCTAAGATGTGACTGATTTCTCTCCAGAAATGAATGGAAAGAGTAGGCTAAAGGGAAACTATCTTTGTTTAAGGGATGCACCAAAGAAACACGAATCAATGAGTTCTAATAGTATTAATAATGTTGAATAATATGTAAGATTGAATTTATTGATTTTTGAATCCACTGTGGGCCAGCACCCCATGAGAAGGGTGCTACTATTATCTGTTTTCTCCACATAAGGATACTAACGCTTATGGAGGTTAAATAATTTGCCTAAAGGTATGCGCTGTTAGGTGATATATCGAGGATTTGGACCCAGTCCTAACTTTAGCCCTGTTGTCTATACTCTGTTACATAAAGCAAAGTGAAAGTGATGTTTCCAAACCACACCACCAGCCATAAGAATTATTTTAGTCTCCTCAGTGCTTGTCATTCTGTCTGGTACCTTTGGCCTTCTCTGCTTGCCTCCTGCCTTGTTTAAATTGCTAACTTCCACTGGCTCTCAAAGAATCCATCAAACAGAAACCCTCCCTCTTTTAGAGGCCTTCCCTTTGCCCACAGTTTAGGGCGGGTTCTCTTTCTATGCGCACCTACAGAATCCCAGGCTTATCTCCAGTATAACACTGGGTTCTTGTTGGTGTTCTCACTGAGACTCTGAGCTTATGAAAGGCAAAAGACTTTACCATTCATGCTAAATCTCCCCAGCTTAACAGAATTCCTGGCACATAGTGAATCCTTTGGGAATTTTAGTCAAATGGCATGCATTAGCAACACGATGACCAAATTCTTTATTTAATATGAGCTTCCTTCTCTATTTTTGGATGGAGATATATATATATATATATACATATATATATACACACACATATACACACACACATACACACACACGTGTGTGTGTGTGGGTATAGGTGTGTGTGTGTATGTATTTGTTTTCATATAATGTGTATATACTTGGCCTCAGAGTTTTAGTTTTTATCTGTTTTGGTCTTTTAGTGACTTTTGATGATTGTATCAAAAGGAGTCAGATGAACATACAACTGAAATCTGGACAAAATTAGTTATTTAGTGATGCTGAATCACAGAGGTACCAAAGAGATCTCTTTCCCTTTCCATTTAGACTCCTAGCAAAGGCTCTGATGGTCTTGTCTTGTTTTCTGTATTTCCTTCTTACCTCTTACCTTTCTTCTTTCTTGAGTCTACCATTGCTAATCCAGCACGAAGACCCATCCCTGATGCATTGGTGTATCAATCAGTCATCATCCGCTGTATAAACTTGGTCACCATTTGTTAATAAATTCATGACTCCAATCAAAGGTGCCAATGTTGCCACCCTTGCTATACTACCTGGTGAGCCAGGGAAGTCCTGGCCAGGGCTCCATGGAAGCATGGGACATGTGTTAAAGAAGTTCATTAGTCAAAGACCCTAAGTGTATTTATGGTGTGCCAGGAAACATCAGATAGAAATAGCATTATTTCTTATTCCTTTAAAAATATAATGCTTTGATTTACATTTTTATTGCCATTGACCCAATTGGGAACTACTCTTGGAGTAAAAATTGATCTTCATGAAATTTCATGAAAGATGTGAGAAACAATAATATGCATATATAATTTATAAATATACATATATATGATTAAACAATTATGTAAGTGAAAAGAAGGTAACTTAAAACCTACATTGAATTAATGATATTTATGAACTGCATCTAAGATTATTTTCCCTATTGACTGACAATGCACTTTCATGCAATTGGGTGTTTTTTAAAGCATTCAAGGAGTGTTCAACTTTTAGATGTGCAATTATCATGCTGAAAATCAAGGAACAACATCTGGAATGAGGAAAGGAGCAAGAGTGAACAGAAATAGAAGCTCATTTATTTCTAAGCTGGAAGGTGGTAAAAGGAAAGTACAATATTAACACCTGGGTGTGCAAATCGATATCTGTTACATTCCATTCAAAATGCTGGCAGCCCCTATTATAAAGACGGTGTGAATGTAAAAGATAACAACTCTGCTATAGGCTTTTGGTGTTATCATGACAGCTGTATGATGGAGCACCCAGTATCAAGGGCAAGTAAAACTTGGTTGCAATAAGGCACTTTTAACAAGATTTTACTATATATGTTTTGAGTCAAGTAATAAAATACAATTTCATATCATCCAATCATTATTTTTGCTGCTGACACAATAACTTCTGCCTTGGGAAACATGTTGCTGGAAATCGCTGTTGTCCTTGTGTTTAGGGACCAACGATTGAATTGGGCTTGTAATACAGGTAACTATAACTTACAGGTAAATAGATAAGAGTGTAAGTAATGATACTCACTTGAAGTATACATTGCTAAAGGTTGGGGGCTGCTGCCAGGAAAAGGAACTGCCAAGCTGCTTGTCTGTTTTTATTAAAAAATAGTTATCAAATCCTGAAGGATATCTTTCCTTCCTTTTGTCAAAATAAGGCTGGGTTCATTCATGATCAACGTTCTACTTGTGTCTCCAGAGCTAGCTGTTTTTTAATTATGTATTGTCTAGATATTATTTTGACAGCATAAATAATATACAGGCTATTGGTCTGGAGTATTTATATGGTCTGGAAAAGTAATATTGATCAGAGCTTCCTGGACATGACTGCATCTGCATTGTCTACACAGCACCAGTTTTATTACTTGATAAATTTCAAGGAAAGAATTAGCTTCTTTCTTTTGCTTTCTTGCTAGACTCCAGACTAAATATATATATACATACACATATATATTTTTTTCTGATTGTAAGCAAAGTATATGTTTATATGTTATTTGGAAAATATAGAAAGTCATATAAAGAAATTAAAATCACCCATAAGCATAATACCCAAATACAAACATTTTATAAGTATCATTCAATATTCATTCATTTATCAAATATTTACTGAAAATCTACTCTACACAGGTATTTCCATCTGCTGGAAATACATTAGTGGCCCACTCAGATGAAAAATCCCTATTCTCTTGGAAATTTACATTTTAGTGGCAGGGAGTCAATAAACAAATATTAAGTAAACTTTGCAGTTGTTTGTTATTATCCACTTGGATATTTCCACGCTGCTCTGTGTCCTAGGAGAAGGAACTTTAAGGATGAGCTCCTTTGTGCTCTGCCTTCTGATTGGGTTCAGAAAGGGGGAGGCACTGAGAGGAGACGTGGAAGGAGAGAGAAGCCAGAGTATTTATTCCTGCTGGGCTGTGGGTTCACAGTGGCTTTGTTCCTTTGCACAGGCTACAGCTCCTGTCTGGCAGCTACAGTTACAACTTCTCTCTGGGTTCTAATAACTGCTATTTCTTCTTGCTCCCTCATTCCCAGGGATCATATTGGCTCTCCCATTGTTGTCCATCCTGGGATGCTTTATAATCTCTTGCTGATTTTCCTTACCTCTGCTCACACACTCTTGCACGTGGTCCCTCCATTAAACTCTTCTCAATTACTATACTCTGTGTGCCATCTGTTTCTGTCCAGGACCTTGACAGATACATTTAGTATGCTACAAAGTTATAAATGCTAAGAAGGAAAAATAACAAGGAAATGGAGAATGAAGGTTTTGAGAAGAGCTTGAAATTTTAGATGGAGCATCCAGGGAAAGCTTCAGTGAGAAAGTGAGTTTTCAGTGTGATCTGAAGGAAGCAAGTGAGCACACATTCTACACACACACACACACACACACACACACACAAAAGAGAGAGAGAGAGCGAGTGAGCACAGGCATTCCACGCATATACACATTAACATATTGTAGCAATAGAATCATATTTTTGCACAATGTGTTCTGTAACTTAAAATGTAGAAGCATTTCCCCATGCCATCAAATATGCTTTTATTATTTGACTGTAATGGTTCTATAGAACTGATTTTAAGATTATAACATACTTTATTTAATTGATCCCCTGTTTTAAGACAATTAGGTTGATTTTACAACTCCATTATTATAGATGAACCCTGCTGACAATTCTTACTTTTTGAAAGCATTTTACTGATTTTGAGAGCCTACTGGGTTGCCTTTCAGGAATCACTGTTTTGTTCTTTCATAAAATGGCAGAATGAGCTTGGTTCTGGGTGCTGTTAGTGTCAGTCTTTGGGATAGATTCATCATTGGTGTGTAAGAGGGTAATTTTGCAAATGGGTGTGGGATATATAATTACCGTATTGAATAACAAGAAGCAACATCTGGATTAAGGGAAAATACAACAGAGGGAGTAATACTTTTTTCCCCCTAAATTGGATGCTTGTGCAGTAAAATGGAAGAATATATTCATAACTGCAACTTCTTTTAACCTGATGGGTCCTTGCTTCACCCACAAGGTCCTTCTTCCTCAAGCTGACCAGGAAACATAGAATCCCTGTAAGTGCTAACTAAGCTATTTCGTTGGCTAAGCTCCCGTCTTTGGAGGAAGGCACCATAAAGATTGTGTTGACATGCATGAGTGCACTCGTGATTGCATTTGAGGACAGACAGGTTTTCCTGCTAGCTATATTTGGAGTCTAGGTGAAAGATGAGAGTGGTACATTTATATGTTCTACCTTGTTGGCCTAGGTGGGCCATCCTGTCCTCAGCCACACTCAGATGACATGTGTCACCACAGAATCAGGTTCTCATAAAAGCATAGTTTGTCATACCCTGAGTCTCCTGCCTCTTAATTTTTATAGGACAAATTTTATCCTGCACCGATCTTTCTCTGGCATAAGTATTTTAGTAGTATTTTAAGAAAGTAATCCTTTGTATATATTTAATGCATATTAATTATTATATTACATCATAATATACTTACAACATCTATAGTTATGGTTGTCCTTCTTTTTTTCTCTCTCTTTCTCTGTTATAGTCAAGATTCCTTCCCTCAGTGATATTTTATGCAGAAAGACACCTCAAAAAGTTATTTAAAAGTCAACTCAAAGTGAAGAGACAAACTCTTGTGCTTGCTCTGGCTTTTAAAAAGTTCTGTTTTCTCCTGTCTTTTTTCATATCTCAATCACACCTCCTGAGACTCCAAATGCCAGCATAAATATAAACACAAGTCACTAACTTTCTCAGGCACTGACACCAAATGAATCAACAATGGCAGCCCTGCCCTGCTCAAACTGAAGGAGCCTTCATTGTTAAGCCAAGTTTGGATCAGAGATTTTTCTCTCTGAGGAGATTTGCTATTTCTTTCCAACTATGGAGTGAGTTATAATGACAGCTCTGGGTTATGGAACACAGGAAGAATTCATGTAATCAAAGAAATCCAGTATTCTCATAGGTGAAATCTTTGCAAATATTATTATTGCCTATTCGCAAAGGAAGAAATGAGTGCTCAAAGAAACCCCAAAACTGCACAGATCTTGAGTGTTGGTGCTAAGCCATAGACCTGACCATACAGAGCACTCATCGTGACACCCTGGGTGAATTTGTTCCTGGTTACATTGTGATGACTCTAGAGAAAATTGTAGAGACAAACTCGTATTAAAAGCTACACAGCAGATCCAATAAGTTTGTTTGTTGGACACTCCTTATTAATAGTAAAAGGGTTTTAGAAAGTTTCTAATTCAGAATTTCTAGGAGCTCCAATGGTGCAATCGGTTAGCTTGCAGTACTTATACAGAGTTTCCACATTTGCCTTTTCATACACTAGAAAACTGAAAAAAAAGAGGACCTTTGTGAATATAAAGTTCTAGTCATAATATTGGATGTTCTACGTTTTCCATGTTGTTTTAGAATGAATGTTCAGGGACCAAAATAATGGGCACTTTCTGTCATTACATGAAACGAGTGAAATACTTTTAGTTCCCTGAATATTCTAATTATTTCTTTGGTACTGGACCTTTACACATGCTTCCTATCATCCTGGACCATTTTCCATGCCCCTATTGGTCTTTCGTACAACCCCCCTCCATATGTCTGTTGGCACATTTTGATCATCTATTAATAATTCCTACTCACTCAGTTCAGGTCACCACACTCAAGTGGAGCAGATGTTTCTCCTCAGTGTTCCCACCCACTTCGCAAATTTTGCCCATTGTAGCTCTTATCCCTTAGTGATATAATTGCTTGTTTAGTTGTCTGTATTTCCCACTAAATTGGGAAATATGTAATAGCAAGGATATTATCTGTTACATGTACTACTGTATCCTTAGCATCTAATACAGGTCTGGTATACAACAGTTGCTCAATAAATCTTTCTAGCATGAATAGATGGCTGAAAGCATGAATGAATGAACAGAATAAGTGGACCAATCCCTTTAGCAGTTGAAGAGTTTATTTTAAACCCTTTGCAGTAAGTTCAGGTCACTCACTGCTTGAGATATTTGCTTGATACAGTTGAAGAGTGATCATTTATTTAATAGAAAGCTTCAGATCCCTGTCCATATTACCAACAACCATGCTTCAAGGGACTGACGTTTGGGTGGCCGCCATGCTCTCTACTTGTGACATCCAAACAGCTACAGCCGTCACACAGAATGGAATGGTCCACTACCCAGGTTTTGATTCAAGTGTTGAGACTTGAGTATGTCCTGCTCAAAGAAAAATGTGAAGTAGAAACAAGTAAACATTTTTTATAAGAATTATTAAAGGAGGCCAGCTGAAACCAGAAAATTTGGGAGCAGACAATTGTTTTCTAAGTGATACCTAATGTTAACTTATGGCTGGGCTGGAGACTATTTGTTGAGCAGTATTAATGCAGGAAGGTAACCTAGATCCCCTTTAGAGTCTCTGTAAAGCAATGCATGTTTTTGTTTACTCCTTGTGTAATTAATTTAGGCCCTAATTGTATCAGGTAAGGGGTGGAGAATTAAAAAGAAAACTATTAAATGATTCCGGGAGCATGAATTTATTACTATGAAAAAGAAAAAAAGCTGTCTCTCTTCATCTCTGTTTGCTGCGTAGTTTCAGTGCTTCTCATCCCTAATAAATCACAGAGGCTAGGATCTGGTCCCTTGGCTGAGAACTCTGCCTGCAATGGATGCTGTAAGTGGCCTAATAAAGCCTTCAGCTTAGGGCTTCCATTTTTGACCATGATTTGGAATGTATATCTTCCTATGAAATGATATTCTTTTTCTGGCCTTGACCTAAATTCTAGCTTAGACTCAAGGAGAATATATGGGCTTTCCCCAATATTCCTAGAAATGCAGCCCATGAGAAAACATGACATTCCTTCTCTAATAAAAGGTAATCGGAGCAAAATAATGCCACTGCAGCAGACATGGCTTGTTCCACCCAGATGCTCTAGGATCTTTGCCTCCCAACTCTTTCCTGTTTCTCTGCCCTGCGGGTACTCCCACCACCTTGCCTGCAGGTGTACAGAGCCAGAAGATTTTATAGTTTTGCAGCCCCTGTTCCCTTGCCACTCCTGCTGAGGTTTTTATTCAATGACTGAGTGGTGCAGAAGCGTGAATGCTCATTTCCTTTCCTTGACTAAGAGTGTGTGTCGGGTGGGGGGAATGGCAAACGGTGATATAATTTATCCTCTAGTCTTCTGAAGGGTCAGGCTGAAACTGGGACTTTTCCTGAAAGTGCACCTTTGCCTGGCTCTTCCCCCCTGCTTGTCCCACTTCCTCACTCTCTCTGCTCCTCTCTTGGGAGCACACACCTTTGTTTTCATGGTTTGCTTCAGAAGAACCCCACCTAAGACTATACTGCTGGCCAGTCCCATTAAATTATTTAATTCTCACAAAAATCCTTTGTAGTAAATGTCAGAAGAACAAATTATCTAGGTAAAAACTAATTAATCAATTTACCCAAATAGCTAGTAAATGTTGCAGCCTAGATTTGAACACAAATTCATGCAACCCTAGCAACTATTCTCTGAACCATGAGATATATGCCTCTCCGTCGTACAAGGCTAATATTAAGAGTCAAGAGTTTCATCATAAAAATAGTAACCAAGGAACCAATTTACCAGAATAGCTGAATTCACACCACCCTTTTACTTGGCAAAATTGCTAGTTTTTTTAAAGTATTAGCTTATTCCTTTATAAAAACAGAAAAACTCATACCTGCCCTGCTTATTCTTAACTATTTAAAAATTAGGATAGAATGATACGATGAAAGTTGAGATTGCTTTGTAATTATGAAGTACTAGAAGAAAGAACTTAAGCTTTGGATGTAGATTTAATGCTTGATTTAGTAACAAACTAGCAGTGTGGTCTTGGGCAAAATAGTTTTTCTCTGTAAGCAATGTCTGCTTCTGTAAAATGGAAATAATCATGCATTTTTCATAAAGGTGCTAAGATTAGGTGAGATAGGCTCCTATGCAAATTCTGTCATGAAAGCAGGGTATTTCCAACATCTGGCATGAGATAATTGCTCGATAAATATTAGCCATGCCCACCCTCTTCTTTTTTTTTTTTTTTTGAATCATAATAATCATATTTTATTTGATACTATGAAGGAAAGAGAGATACATTAAAATTTTTCTGTGTTAATGAGAAACTCCTATTTTCTAAGAATTCAAGATAATAAAACTTTTAATATACATTAGAAATGTTAAAGAATGTATTTTTAGTAATTATCAAAAATTATTATGGTCTCATTAAAAGTGGTATCTATTTTCCCACTCCCTTATGACAAATACTGTCACAGACAACCTGGTAATAGGAAGAAGTTACCCCTGGAATATAGAAAATAGTAATTTGATACCAGTGGAAGCTATGTACACTCACCCTGGCTTCTCACAATTTCTTCCTCATAATGAACTATTGTTGCATCTGGAAAAACCCCTTGAACTAGGTCAGTATGGGTAGCTCTTCCATATTTTGAACTTTTGCCATACAATTTATATCTTTCATCTTGCTTAGAAGTGCATGCTCTATGTACTCCTGAAGTTAAATAATTATTTCAAAACTGTCTTTAAGCTACTTTCTCTAAAAGCTGAAGTACCTGTATAAACACTTTACTTCTATGCGTTTTTATTTTTTTATTTTTTTTTTTTTTGAGAAAATGCTATTTATTTATTTATTTTTTTTTTTCAATTTAGTTTTACAGAATCAAAGAGTCTAACAGTATATCTTGTTAGATACAGTATGTCCTCATAATGTAAGGGGATGGGGGTATGCCTACACAATGAGTGCATTGCACACCGTTTGGGGAGTGGTAACACTTGAAGGTGCTGACTCGGGAAAGGGGGGGTGGGGAAAAAAATATGAAACTATTGTTGTTAACTTGCACTGTTCACTTAATAATTTATCATGAATATTTCCCATATTATTTCCCACCCTCTTCTTTACTTCCATTCTTCAAGTAGGTGCTTGGACTCAGAAATAGCCTGCTATTGTCACAGTTTCCCCCGGCCACTTGCTCAAAGAGGGAGTGTCTGTGTGTATGTATACTCACAAGCACATATTTTAATTAGTCTTTTCTTTGCTTTTATCAGTTGCTGTACTTTCATTTTTTACTTATACAAGTATCTTGTTTCTCTTTTCTTCCTCGATCTCTACCCAGCTCTGTACTCTTATGAAGCTTATTTTTCTCACTCTCACTTCTTTTAATTTTTATTTGTTTAAAATCGAGCACTAAGAAAAAAAGAGTGTGTGTGTTTGTGTGTGTGTGTGCGTGTGTGTACTTCCCAGCAGCAGGGACTCAGGGCCATGTTCATGGTTGGGTACTGCATATTTTGAGCATAAGTACCCAGTGACTAAGACTTGCTCTCTGAGAAGCATCATAAACTTTGAGATCTAGTGACTTGAAAGACCATTCAAGTTTCTCATTTACAAGTACATAAGTTGAGAGAAGGTAAATGGCTTGCTTAAGATTAGAGCCCAGAACTTTTCAACCAGGCTTTCCACTGAGACATGTGAGAGAGATAAAAGTCCTATAGAAAGGCTTAAAAATATTTATAGCTGTTAAGAGTTTATTTGTATAATTTGTTTCTTCCCTCCTCTTGCCAACTGTTCTGGCTTTCTGACAATATTTCTTTGGTTAGGTTAAAATCCAGTCCTTTTCTAATTCCTGACATTGTCACCTTTGTTAAAGATTAGATAGACTCAGAGAAGAAAGCCAGACTGGCTTTGAATTTTAACTATGCCAGTGACTGGTCTCATAAACCTGGAAGGTTGTTTTGTCTTTCAGTTTCTTCACCAGTAAGTCCAGAATGCTAACATCTATCTTGAAGAGTTGTTGAGAGAATGAGACTTTATAATATCAGCAAATTGCTTAATCCAGAACCATGTACATTTATTACTATAATACTATGTGGGTCTTAGAACACTGAGAGTACTTACTAACTAAACTTTCCTCGAATTACAGAAGACATTTAGTTCTCTATGGAAGTAATGATGCATATAGCACTTTCCAGAGTAAGATGGGTTGTTTGGAGGAAGTTTTAAAAAGTACACCGATAAATCTAAAATTGCTATTTACTTATTTATTATTAAAAAAAAAAGTCAGATGCACTTGAATGGTCTTTCAGGTAACTCGATCTGTTGCATTGTAACAGTGATATCAGGATGATGGAAGGCTCCTTTCTGATCTCTTCACCTTCTATAGGAGCATAGTTGACAGTAAAGAGTGTTCATATGTTGTTTCCTTTGTTCTTTTAGTCTGGGAGCTGAGTGACTAGCCTTTACTAAAAGTCCCCATGGGGAAGGCTGTCCATTGAAGAGCACTACTCTTGTACATGTCATATTGACTTTGTCCCTGAGCCTCTATACTCCAGCCACCCAAATGTACCCCAACACAAAGTAACTTTAGAAAAGGAACCTACTACTTATTGAGAATCTATTTTGTGTTGGGAATTACCCTGGATGCTCTATGTACATCATTTTATTTAATTCTTACCACAGTTTTGTGTTAGACATAATTACAGGCATTTAAAAGGGGAGAAAATTGAAGCCCCACATATTTTCTATAAAATGCTAGACAATAAATATTGATGGCTTTGCAGATCACATAAGACCTCTGTTGCAACTGCTCAGTTCTGTGGTTGTAGTGTGCAAGCAGCCATAGACAATATATAGACGAGTGAGTGTTACTGTATTGGGATAAACTTTTATTTCCAAAAACAGGTGATGGACTGGATTTGGTCCATAGGTTTAAGCTGACCTCAAATTTATAGTGACTATGAGGTAAAACCAGTAATTGAAACCAACTTTGTCTGCCCTTGGAACTGAATCTCTACTATTGCCTTAAAGAATTTTGAGATTAGGGAGACACCCTAATGTCACCATATCCTGTTAGATGTTGGTTTCTCAGTTTCCAAGATTTAAGGAGAATCCACAACTTATGAACTGGCATGACAGCTTACTGAGGAGAAGTTCCTGGAATTGGAGACTTTGTGCCTGGGAAGGTGTAGCTGAGTCTCTCAGGCAGGCCTTGCATGCTTGGCGATGGCAAGCATGATACCTGTAGGCCAGATACACTCTGTGCCTTGACGTTCTCTGGCCATGCCAGTGCTTTGAGTTTACACTGAGGATCCCAGAAGGGCTTCTCACAGAATCAGTCTAAATGCACCTCCCAACAGGCCAGGAACTTGACATTATTCAAAGGTAAAGAAAGCACCTATGCCAGGACTTAGAGCAAGTAAAGAAGACTCTAGATGTAGCCAATGCCTCTTGGTAAAACTACACTCCATTGCCTTTGAAAAATAGCCCAATTATCCTCAATTTCAGCATGCAGAAAACTGATGCAGCAATGTGACCTTATAGCATAAATCCCGCACACATAAACACTCCCTATTCTATTCATTGTTGCTCTAAATTGTTCTCATTTAAGAGAAACGAATAGTCAGTTCTATCTGTCACCTAGGGGAGGCATAAAGTTGTCATAGAATAAGATCATTCTCTACTTTTTCAAACATCAAAGAAGAGAACGGTTAGGTTTCTAGTTTAGTGGATATGCTACTTGTAAGAACACCTGTAATATAGCACAGCAAAGTGCTGGAAAGAAAGCAGTCATTTATAGTTCATCAACACGATCTTGCCAGATAGAAAGGGTGGGAGAAAAGATCCCAAAATTCAAAATCAGGACAACTTGTTTCTGTTTTCAAGTATGGCCTTGGGCAGTTCTAGAGGGGAGAGCTGGGGACACAGAGTCAGACTGTCTGCTTTTAAGCTCTAACTTTCACAGTTATCAGTTGGGTGGGCCTAAGCAAAGTCACTTAAAGTGACATAGATGGCTCTAAGTTCATGTAAACCCATTCTCTCTTCTTCCTAAGGACACAGACAGCCTTCCCCAGTCAGTCCTCTTTGTAGTTGGTTTGGCCAGGTGGTTGAGTGCTGGTTAATGCAATGTAGGTGGAAGAAATGAAGCTGCTTCAAGGCCTGGACCATGAAAACCTCCATTCATTCTCTCTCCCTTTTCTCTTCTGTAGGTCAAGTACAGGGGATCCTTCCAGGGATTCCAAAACTCCAGGGGATATTAGAGGAATCTTGATACCTGAGTGGAATGAGGCTCGTTTCTCTTTCCCTACTTCTCTTGTCACCTTCAGCTTGCCAACTAGACTTTATATTAGTGGGGTAAGCCACTAAGATTCCTAGATGTACCTGTTATAGTAGTTAGTGTTAATCTAGCATCTTAATAACAAGTATAAAAACAGCTGATATTTCTAAGCTCTTAATTTAAGATAGGCATTGGGCCATCATGAATTATCTCTTATCAAAAGAGTAACTTTATTATGTAAATTCTATTATTTTTCCTATTTTAAAGTTGAAGCTGAGGAATACAAAAGAAAAGTAACTTATAGTAGAGCTGTGACTTGCTTGAAACCTCAGTTTTCTCATCTGCCTAATAAGGATGGTATGTCTGCCACACCTATGAAAAATATCATTACGTGTGTCACATGAATTAATATATATAAAGGCTCTCAGAGGACTAAAGGCATGGTGTAAGTGCTACATATTGTTATTATTAATCTCTCTGAGCCTCAGTTTTTATAGGCATAGCATTTGTTCTATTTAATCATGATTTTTTATCACAATAACATGAAATATTTATGTGTTCCATGGAGGCAGGTGGTGGTGACAAATACTGCCTGCTGTGTGAATGGCATTTAGTGGTGATGAATGCATGATGCGCAGGGAGCCTGAGAGGTGAGCATAAGTGGAAAGATGGAGCAGGAAGAGGGCACTTACAAGGAGTCTTTCTTTGTCTCTTTCTCCTCTCTACTCCCTCCAACTATATATTACCTCTGGTCAGTAATCAGGCATGCTAGCGCAGACTGCTAAATGACACCACTAAATGACTCCATCATTTTTCCTGTGGCTGATGTAATACTTAGCTCAGGTCTTAGGACCTAAGGAAATGGGAAAAATAAACTTTTATGACTTTTCCTTTTAAGAAAAGATACAAAATTGTTATACCACATGGTAGTTGATACTAATGTTCAACTTGTGATGTAATTCGCAGTACAGGCCAGATCTTAGAACATAAAGAAATGGGAAAAATTAAGTTTTATGGCTTTTCCTTTAGGAAAAAAAAAAGATTGACTATTATTATACCATATACCAATTGATTTTGAAGTTTAATTCAAACTTAGAAGGGAAAATTATATGGCAGATTCTTGAAGTACATTTTTAACATGTCTGCCATCCAAGTTCTAATTCCAATATCCCAAGCTATAGTTTTTCTGGCATATTTCTGACTTATTTTATTGACAGTGTCATCCCATAGAGTGTTAAATTGGCATTAAGAAATTTCTTACACACACACACACACACACACACACACAATCTAGATTTGTATGGCAATAAGAAAAATCTAGAAACTTTGAGGCCATGTTTCTGCATGGCAATTGTTTGAAACTGAACAGTGCAACGCATCTAGACAGGCCCTGAACTCTCCACTTTGCTGCAGTCTTCACTACTCCCTGTTGCTTCTCAACATGGTGGTCAAGTGCCAGTTCCCATCTCTTTCATCTCGCCTATTTGCCTCATTTGCTCTGGTATTCTGTTTTTTGTACTGAATCTATCTCCTCTTTATATTACAGCTTTACTAGGAAGTCAATATTAGTTCTGTGAATAAAATTAGACTCTTTTCCTCCGCATTACTTCTGGAATAGAGAGAATGTACTATACACGCTGGTTATGAAATAAGTCAAGCTTTCTTTTGTTTTGTTTTGGTGGTTTTTTTTTTTTTTTTTTGAGACAGGATCTCTCTCTGTCACCTCAGCTAGAGTGCTGTGGCATCAAGATAGCTCACTGTAACCTCGAACTTCTGGGCTCAAGTGATCCTCCTGCCTCAGTCTCCTGAGTAGCTGGGATTACAGGCATACACCACCACATCATGCTAATTTTTCTATTTTTTGTAGAGACGGGGTGTCCTACTTGTTCAGGCTGGTCTTGAACTCCAGCCTTCAAGCAATTCTCCCACCTTGGGCCACCTAACAAGTGCTAGGATTATAGGCATGAGCCACTGTGCCTGGCCTAAGTCAAGCTTTTTAATGTTTGTTCAGGTACTGTTCATTTTACAGAAAAATCCTCTCTTACTGCCCCTTCTCTATTTGAATATCTCCTATTTGTCATTCAAGACTCACTTACATGTCACCGCCCTGAAGAAGTCTTCCGTAATCTCAGTCAGTTCAACAGGCTTAGTTGGTTTTTGTTTATTTGTTTTAATATAGGAACATGTGCTCATTTCTGTCAAAGGACTTATTGTTGTAATAGTTGATTTTCTTGTGTACTTATCCCGCTAACATAAGGTTGGGAGAATTATCACCCCCTCTGGATATGCTTTATCCAGTCACCATGCCTTTGCACATGCTGCTTCCTCTTCCTCGAATGTCCTCTCCTACCTGCAGCACTCTCCTTGGCACAAGTAAATACGACTCATCTCTGGGGGCTTCTCAAACATTGCATTTTCAGTGAAACTTTCTATGGCACCTTTGCACTGGCTTGTTACCCTTAATCTACACTCTCACAATGCAGTTTTGGACCATAGTATCTAGTACCTGTCACAATGTACTCTGCCTTTCACAACAGACCATCATCTCCCTAACATCAGGAAGATTCTTGAATGAAGGAGAAGGTCTTTATTCTCCATAACTTCATCATTAAATCAGATGCCTGGGACATAATAGATGACACGTGCAACACACACACACACATACACACACACACCCCAAAGGATAGAAGGAAAAAAGGAAAGAAGAAAGGAAGGAAAGAGATAAGGAAGGAAGGAAGGAAGGAAGGAAGGAAGCATTTCTTTGTGACATGGTAGGCTCTTAGCCAAGTTCCCAGTGTTGTCCTCTACTCTCTTCTGTTCAACTCTAAATCCAGATGGCTGCTCCTGCCCATTGCTCATTTGAATGTCACTAATATGACCTGCCCTGGTTTCCATCCGCTATGGTCTAATAATTTCTCACGAAACTGTTATGCAGCGTCTTATTTGGTCAGACAAGCTCTTAATTGGTTTCCTTGTTGTTTGAGTCTTTATATTAAATATCTTGCCTTTGGAAATGTCCTAGGTAAATGTTCATAATTCTGTTGTGGAATTTAGTGCTATTTCTCCCTCTTATTTTCTCTAGCCTTTATCATCACTTGTGTCTTTTATTAGGCTGGTCTTTGCAATCATTAACACTCTTTTGGAAGCAAGTGACAAAAATCCATCTTGAACAAGCTTAAACCAAAGAGACATGCATTAGACGCTTGCCAGGATATCATAAAGCACAACTATGTCGTGGAAAGGACAGGTCTGCAACTGAACTTAAGGGACAATTGCACTTAGAGACTTAGGGATCATCATGACTCCTCTATACCTCAATTTCTTTATCTGACAGCTCTAGCTGATCAACTTAACTCACTGTGTCCTAAAAGTCCTAGAGAAGAGGTATGGTTAGCAGTTTGATTATGGTTTCTCTTCCTGGGACCTATCAACTCGACCTGAGAGAAAGTCACACATTTTATAAACTGGCTACTTCTGCTTTTCCACTGTGGCAAGTGGAGAAAGAGTCAGAAAAGCAGGGTAGGCAAAACAGTATGTCTGTTACATTCCATGGCTAGATATTTGGAAATTGGTATCTATTTAAAATGACAGCCACTTACTGGGTAACCACCATTTCTAGATACAAAAAAAAAAAAAAAAAAAAAAAATGCAGCAATAAATAAAATACATAAGATCACTCCTACCATGAAAATTACAATTTTTTCATTCATTAACAAATATATAATGGACACTTACTGTGTACAAGGACTGTGCTGGGCACTATGGTGAGATGACAGTGAAAGATGCAGAGATATACATAGTCTCAGCCCTCGCAAAGCTGGCAAATGAAATGGGAGATAGGATGTTTCAAAAGTAAACGTTACACAAGGCTGGTCAGCCCATTAATTTTAGCAGTCATTCACTGAGTTTACAGCACATGGCATTGTGTTAGGCACCGAAGATATAAAAATGAATAAGAAACTACTGTGGCTATTAATATGTTCATAGATTAGAGCAGGAGTCTGAGATATAGATGGTTAATTTCAACCTAGAATAATTCACTATTTTCTGACAAAGCTGTATAAGAAAGGAGATACCTTTATGAAGCAAAATATTTTAGAACCATCCAGGAAAAGAAAGAGTAGAGTTGGCAGAAAAGCCTAAATAGAAAGAATAAATCTAACTCTAATAGACATAGCTAGAGCAAAGATCCAGAGGGTACAGGATAGATTTAGAGGACAACCCATGAGAAATTTAAAAGAGATATAGAAGATAAACCTGGAAATGTAGGTGGGAACAGATTGTAGCATGTTAATAAGAAGTTTAGAGATTTTTGCTTGACAATGAGAAGTCACTGAATGTTTTTGAGCAGCAGTACCATGATCAAAATACATTTTTAAGTGATGAAATAGTAGATGGGCTACTGCTTGGTGCTGCTGCTGGTGGAAAACAGTAGGGTGCTATTTGGTGAATGGAAAGAGATTAAAACTTTGGTTTAGGAACTACTGTAATAGTGATCATTTTCTGCTTTAATTTCTATTACATTTCGTAGCTGTTGAGGGATGTAACTTATATCACAGCCTTTTCAATTAAGCTGTAAGTTCTTTGAAAATAAGGAGTGTTGTTCATTTTTGCATCCTCTAGAGCCTAGCACAGAATCTGCTTTTCAAATTCTAAATAAATACTGAATGGGTGCAAAAATTGATGGACAAATGAATGAAAGACATAATGAACGACTCCAACAGAGGAATCTAAATACCCAATACCCTGAGTGTTCATAGCATTTGTTCAAATCTTGAGCATCATAGGAATACAACGCATCATGGTACAAATCTTGACTGTGTTACTTTCTAAATGTGTGGAATTGTATAAATTTCTGCATTTCTTGAGCCCCTAATTATTTTTTTCCTGCTGAAATGGGATTAATAATTCTTACTATCTCACAGTGGTAGTGTGAAGATGAAAAGGAACACTGCATAAACACTTGGCTTGTTACTTGTACAAAGTGTGAACTCATTAAATGGTATAGCTTACTATGTTTACAATAGCCTACTAATGACAGACAAGGCTGGAAATGGTCTCTTGCCTTTTCTCATTCCTTTATTTATTTATGCATGCGCTTATAATTCAGTCAGAAATATTAATGAATGCCTATTATTAGATACTAAAGGCACAAGGGTGAAAAAGATACAGTATATCATACTCGAACTCATGATATGATAGAGAATACTAATAAGTTAACAGGTATTTACAATACAATAAGTAAGTGCTGCTATAAGGAAATGTATTTTGAGGATGCCATCTTTAAGCAAACCTTCAGGGTGAGAGAGATCATGGCTAGTTCAAGAACTGTGAGTGATACATTTGGCTGGAGCTTCAAGTGCAAGGGAGTGCTGTTACGAGGCTGGAGAAGTGAGCTAAGTCAAGTCATGGCAGACTTGCTAGTTCTTCACAACTTTGAGAAGGGAGTTCTGATTTCTCCGTGGTTCATCTTCTTCAACACCAAATATCTTTTTATTTATGCCTAGTTCTTTGATTCTTTTTCTGATTCTGCGGAGCAACCTGAGTCTTAGGAAATGTATGGGATTCTCAGAGAGCTGTGTCTGTACTGGATGGGAGATTGCTCTTTGCTGGAAGCCAGGCTTCCTCTCTGGGCTTGCTTTTTCAGCAGGAGAAAGGACCCAGCTGGGACTGACTTGAGTCAACTTGCAAAACTCATTTCGCACATGTGTTCTTTGGGAGCAGAATAAGAAGTCCCTAGCTGGTGGCATTAAAAATCAATATTTGTCAGTCTGTTTGAATATGAGAGGTCCGATGCTAGCTGTGCAAGGAGAATCTAAATAGAGTAAAAGAATCAGAGGCATCAATTTGTTTCACTGAGTGCTGAGAGTCTTTAAAAATTAAAGTTGCATTTTTACAAATCCCCCCTCTCCAGATTTTCTTTTTTCTTTTTGTTTGTTTTTTTAGTTCTCTGAACAAAACCATTGTTCACTACTATTAAAGACAGAGTTGTATTGCTGTATTTCACCATCTACCCTTTGCCACCCTCCAAGATGTCACACCTTAACCAGTTTGATATTATAAGGGCTGTTCCATTCTTTATGCTTTCTGCGTTTGTAGTATGAGCTGGCTGGGAAAATTGATGTGTTTTTTTTGTTTGTTTGTTTCTTTGTTTTCTTTCCCAGAGGGAGTAAGGCAAGCAAAACATGATTGGCAAAAAGGAATGACTTCACTAGACTCACCTTCTAACCCTGCTAAAAAGAGATGAAAAATGAAGTTCAAATTAGGGTATATCCTATCTGACTCTTTCCCTGAGAAATGGACATCATCCTCTGGTTGGTCACATCAATTCTGGCCACATTAGTGGTCTTTACGAAGTGACATTTATTTTCAGTGTCATTAATCTATGGTCACTCAGCTACAGTATTTCAGAATATTCCTGAAATAGGGTCAGATAAACAGATATTCCTGTTTTTCATGTAGAATTATCTAGAGCCAAGAGGACGATTTCTGTTGGAAGCCCATGATTTGGTTGATACAAACCGAAAGCAATTGTGTCTTCTAAGTTGGTAACTACCTGATCTGATAAGGGCTCCTGCTAGATTTACGTGGTGTTTGACCTGTGCCAGGGGTTTTACTTACTCCAGTTTATTTAATCCTCACCACCATCCAGTGAAATTATCCCTCTTTTATCTGATAATAAAAATGGCTCAGAGATCCCAGTGAATGTTGAGGATCCCAAGTCAGTACATGGGGAATGGATTTAAATCTGAATTTATTTGATTTCTAAACTTGCGTTAGTTCTACTGCACCCTTAGGGCAAAAGAGAGAGAATTCAATTTGCATTCTTACCATTACCCTTCTGAAATTAATGCCCCTCTCCTTTGTATGTCTGTAGGAGTGAAAATTTCAGGGTCTTTAAGAGAAATGGCAACACACTAGTTGGCTGCTGAGGACGACATTGGGGCTCTCTATTTATATTTTCTCTAGTCTTCACAAACACTTTTGGAAAAAATACAGGTTCAAATAAATAACCCAGTAATTTCTCCTCAGTGGTCACATACACAGTATGACGATCCTGGAATCTAACAGTAACTTGAGACAATTGAAACTTGGATTTTGATTACAAGCATAGGCTTTGGGCACAGACTTAGGCTCCATCACTGGATAAGTATTTTACTTGATGTGTTTTTCTGGGAAGGTTACTGCATGTCTCCGAGGCTCAGCTTCCTCATCTATAAAATGGTGACATAAAATTACTTTCTTTTTAGTTCATTTGATAATTTAATATGATAATTAATGTAGGCATTTGGCACATAATAGGCTATTTGTAAATGGTAACTACTATTATTAGTTTGAAGTTGGAACATCGGGATCCATTGCAGGTTCATGTGTTAGCTTACTCTTAAACCTTTGCTTAGTTACTTAACGTTTATGGGCATAACTAATGTAAAACTAATGCAAAAACAAATAAACAAAAAACTCAAAGGTAAAACAAAACAACAAATAAAAACAACCCCCTTAAATAGGGGGGTTTGAATTAGTTCCCAACACTTTCCCTACCAAGTATTCCTTCTCTTAGTTTCCATCTGCTGCTTGAACTGCATTTATTAATACTTAATTTGTTTTCCTATTTTAATTAACCAAGACACATATATGTATATAAAAAAGCATGCAGCACAGACAGTAAGTACTAAACCAACAATAAAAAGACTAAATAGAAACAAAGCAGTAGTAAATCTTGTTAATGAGTCCATGTTTTCATTAACAAATGAAGCTTTGTCTTGTGCAGATATTCAATTTTCAATAACTATTTTTTAAATATGTAAAATCACTCAAGGATCCCCCACTGATGTTGTCTTGGTTCCCTGGAGATTTGAGAACTCCAGGTTTGACCACTGGGCTGGCCCTTCTATAAGGACCCTTTAGCTGCATTTGATCTTTCAAAACCCTGGGCCTGTCCTTACATTTTAAGGTTGTTTTCCGTAACTTTCTACTTTTTTTCCTCCTAATTTCTGCCAAAGGAATTCCTCATTGCTAACATTCATGTACTCTGATTTTTACCCCCTTTTTGATACTATGCACTTTGAAGGCCGGGGCATCGGGATCCTTGCTACCCAAAGTGAGGTCTGTGGGCCAAGAGCATTGCTACAGCCTGCCAGCTTGTTAGGAATGCTAAATCTCAGACCCCACTTCAGACCTTCCGAACCTGAATCTGTAATTTAACAAGATCCCCAAGTGGTTTGTATGGACATTAAATTTGAGAAGCACTGGATTAGAATCCACACTAGAATTCAGCATGGACCACTTTCCTAGTAAATTCTAATTCCTAGTCGGTTACCTTGAACAAGTCACTCAACTTCCGTGTGCTCCAGTAGAATAACAATAAAAGTGCCTGCTTGTCTTACCTAGAGGTTTTGTTGTTAGTCTCAGGAAAAGAATCAATAATAAAATGTCTCAAACTTGTCAGCTGATCTACAATCCAAAAGTACATATCATCTCATAATTATTACATAACACTTTTTTTCTAAGAATCGGAATGAAAAGTACAATTAAACAATTCCTCTTACAATTCAGAAATCTCTTTAGAATCACATCACCACTCCCCTGCACTTCCCCTGGGCATTGTGAATCTCGCCTTCTCGGTTCTGTCCAGACTGAATTGGAGTTACCTGTTTTCCCATCTGCCTGCCACCGAGATTTATGAATTCCTTGAAAACATTGACAGGTAGATCATGTTCCAGATTCGACTCACTTCTGCTTTCTCTCTTACTTCTCTGTGCTCCTCCACCTCCTCCCAGTGCCTAGAACACAGAGGGCCCTCCATACCTGCTTGTTGAGTGAAGAGAGAGGTACAATAATATTTGACTGCGTCTCTCTGAAAAACAAAATGTAGCCAGTGCAGTGGTACCTGCACCACCTGTTTAATAGAGTTGTTAAGAGAATCAAATGAGCCTGGGCACACACTGTCCCTAGGTGAGCTGTAAAACACTGGATAAAAGTGAGAGAGTATTATTAGGCATATGTGGTCTGGCAGGGTCTTACAGATGGCAGTCACCTGTCGTTATAAAAACTGTCTGCAAGCCAAAGCTGGAAGAGTTTAGAGGTTCTTGAAGCAGTGAATTATTATAACCTGTTATCCCTGCTCCCTCCTTAGCCCTAGTTTTCATTTGCCATGGGTATTTGCCCCTGGGTAGTGTGTCTGCTGTTGTTCTGCTGTTGTTTGGGTTAGTGCGGCCACCTTGTTGAGCTGGCGTGCACACCCTGCTTCCGGGAGCTGTGGGTGGCCTTCCGGAGCACCACATTTGGTTGGCAAGGGCTCTTGTCTTCTCCTGTGCCAAGTGCTTGCAGCATTTACATGCTGTGTTGCTTCATTAGGAAGACTCACTCAGATTGTTTCGCTAAAAAACAATAAGACCCGCGCTGGGATAGAACAGAGTTGAATAGACATTTATCTTTTCACAGGGCAAATCAATGAGTAATTTTCTGGTTTGAATGCTATATTTAACACTGTGTCTGGGGAAATGCTGTCAACCGTGTCCTATTCCAAGGTGGCTTTATTAAAGATATTGTAAAAAAAAATTCTGATTTAATATTCCTGGAATATACCTTTTCTTCTTTGCTTAAATATTTCCAGGGAGTAGCTGCTCCTCCTGTCATGGTCCTGAGGCGTGACCCTCTGAGAAGTGGGCTGTGTGCTGACAACATGCGCTTGTGTTGGGTAGCTTTCTCTGAATGCCAGTGAGGTAGAAAGGCGGGCAGACTCTGCACTATATCAAATTCAACACCCTGCACATCAAAGGCAAGGGTGTAAAAATACTTCCACTTGTCAATTACTGGCCTACTGCCCAAAGCACAGGACAGAAATGAGTTAGGCAGGGGGGTCCACTAATGACCAGTGCCTCCTGTTGTCATAAACAGTAGAATAGTCCAGTTGACTTGAATCCCACTCAGCAACAGAATCACTTACTATTTGTGAGCTGAGAGACCTCAAGTTTCAATGTCTTTCTTTGTTTTCAACATCTATTTAAGCATCCAAAAGTTGGATCATTTTATCCAACCTCATCAGTGTGCAGATGAAAAAAAAGGAGGTACAGAGAGGTCAAGTGACCTGCTCAAAATCACACAGCTCATAGTAGCAGAGCCGAGATGACATCCTCTGCTGGTGAATTGGCCCCATTGTCCTCATAGACGAATAGCAGGATTCATGGAAGCTAGGAGGGCGCAGTTATTTTCAATAACAGAACAAAAGGTTGAGGTGAATTTGCAGCTGTGGGACTTGGGGAGAGCTCCTTAGATATTCCTGAAGGCCTCTCCTCTGAACTGTTCTCATCTATAAAATGAGGATACCAGTACTACCTACACAGAGTTTTGTGTGTATTAAATGAGATTATATTTGTAAACTCTTAGGACACTGCAGAAACATTGTAAAAGTATAGAGACTCCCAGCACACCCTTCCACTTCTGACATACTTAAATTTTGAGCTGTAAATACTGGGTTGTCATTTATCACGTGTCAGAAAGCATCCCGATGTTACAGATAAAATCACTTGAAGAATATGCTCACACTACGTTAATACTGAGATTTCTTTACATTGAGTATAGCAACACAGAACGATTTTAATACTGATTTTCGGAAAACAGCTCTTAGAAACCCTTTAGGACTCTTTTCAAAGAGAAGGCCAATGCAGTGCCGCAGACTTCTCTGACTGGGTAAACTAAACTGCTAATGCTTGGGCAGGCTGTTGATTTTTCTCCAGGGACAAAGCGGTCATTCATGCAATTTCATGGGAATTCATTCTTTGTGTCCTACTCACGTTGGCTCTAGCTTAACATCATGCAGGCCAACATGCTGTAGGTCCAGACACCAAGGAAGGCAGCCCTATGCCACGGAAACCTACATGTGCCATGTCCTACCTCCCAGGCTAGTGTGCTGACTTGCAAATCCACTGGGGTTACAGTGATCTGATTTCAGGACAGTTTCTGGAGCTCCGTGACTACCTCAGAGCAGTTCTCACAGTCGGCTGTAGATGGCGATGTTGCACCAAGAACCTCCTTCATAGAGGCAGTGGCAGGCAGAAGAACATCCAGCTGTGGCCTGCTGAGGCTTAACTCTGCAAATCCTGTTTTAAGTTCCTCTGGTTGGTCATAACCCAGCAGTTCCCCTCCTGGGTCCCCTGCCTACCAATCATTCTCCCCAGCTACAAGCTGAGAGGGCTGAGAGGGAGAGTTCCGCCTCCCCTACCTCCTCCCTACTTTACTTTTCTTTACAGTGGTCTGTGATTAATGGCAGCACCAGTGAACAATTGAGAGGAAGAAGGTACTTGCCTAATGCAACAGCGGATAGATTAAATGCATCCGGGTGTCGAGCCTCTTAAGCAAGAGCGTCCTTGCAAATTTGTTTTCCCTTCCCTCCCACAGCGGCCCCCTCCTCAGCTTAGAGATAGACAGGCTCAGTGACTTCATTAATCAAGGCACTTTGCAGGGACCGATGAATTTTAACAGCGAATTGTCACTTACAATCCTTCGCTGTCTCATGTATCCCTGAGCACTGGTTATTTCATCGTCACCAATTAATCAAGGCAGCCACAAAACCACCCTGCAGTTTATTAGCAGAAAACAGATTGCCTCTTCCCCAGAGACAACCTTTTTCTGTTACTTCAAATGTGAAGAGTACTTTTGCTTTAGTTTTTTGGTTGAGAGACACACTCAGGTCCCTACATATCCTTCTAGCTTTCTAAGGTGATCATTTATCAGACTTTTCCCAAATCTTACTGTATGTCCTTGCTGTAAGGACTCAAGAAGCTTGGATGGAGGGTTGACAGAAACAAACTAGAGACAAGATGCCTTTTTACTTACAGTGGTTCTCAAACCTGGCTGCATATGAAAATTATTTGGAGAGATTTTCAAAAACACCCATGTTCCTGGGCTGCATCAAAGATAGATTATCACAGAATTTCTGGGGCTCTTGCCTGGGCATGGATAGTTTAAAGTTTTCCCATGTAATTTACAGCCTGGATTGACAACTACAAAACCGCCTTGCTCAACTGTAGTTGGTATGCTCATTTGTAAAATGAAGGACTTAGGTCAGTGAATAGGTTTGTGGGTTTTGGGGTTTTTTTTTTTTTTTTTGTAATAGCATAATTCTTTTTAATTTCCAAACGTAAATATTTTGAGGAGCTGCACTGGCTGAAGTAGTAATGCCTATTTGGAGTTTTAGGGGTGCTTCAAGGACATTGCCTGTCCCTCTCTTTACTGCCTCTCCCTAAGACAAAACAGTTTCCGTGGTCAGATATTTGCATAATGCATTTCTTCTCTTCTGCTCATTCATTTATTTATTCATTTCAACAAACATTTATTGAACATTTTTCTCTGAGCCAGATTAAATCTCTGCCATCATGGTTCTTAATATTCAACAAATACTTACACAAATTACATTTCATTACAGTTACGCTAAGTACTATGAAGGAGAAACACAGGGTGCCTTGAGAGCATTTGATGCAGAGACTGAATCTTGCCTGTGAGTCAGAAAAGGCTCCACAGGAAATGACATTTACAGGGAGACCTGAGAGTGGATAGGAATTAGCCTTGTGGGGGGTTGAATGGAGAGGGGGTTAGGGTTATAGTCAAAAGAACAATGTGTGCAAAAGGCCTGCAGGAAGGTGGCTGATTATAAGCGTTAGAAGGATGCCTAGTGGGCGAGTGCTACAGTTTGAGGTTGTAGGGACAGAAAGGGTATAATATCTTTCCTCCCCTTCATAGGGCTATGGCTGACATTCCTATAACAAAACACAGGTTAACAAGGGAAAAGTATAACAGATTTAATTAATAGAAGTTTCACATGACACACGAGCTTTCAGAAATGAAGACCCAAAGACCCAAGGCAAAACTATTTATTTTTATGCTTAGATTTGATAAAAAGTAGGCAGCTATATAGAAATGTGATTGAGCAAGAAGGGAATGATCTAATAGCAGTAGCCTGAGTGAGGAAACCAAGCAAGGCCTGTCTGTTTGAAGTCTTCTTGGCCTTTCTGTGTGGCATTCCTTCCTCCCAGGTGTGGGGCAGGAGCCCTTCTGGAATGAGAGTCTTATGATCTACTTTCAGATAAGGTAGGTCAGAAAAGTTCTTTATGGCCAGTTCTTACACAGAAAGGCAGGAGAATGGTAGAGTAATATTTCTAGGTTTTATGGCTGGCTTTGTGGGAGAGGGGTTCTGGTTTCTGTGACTCACCTTGGAGAAGAGGGATTCCAGTTTCTATGGCCTGCCTTTGGAATGGAAGGACAGGAGGAGAATGAAGGGCAGAAGAAGGTCAGAAAGAGACTTTGCTTTCGAAGTCCTTCCAATGTACTTCAGTTTAAAGTACTCCATGTGCCAATGTGCCATACTTTGGGGTATCAGTTTTTGAGCCCCAACAAGGTTAAATTTTAGGTATAGATCAGAATACATGGGGTTTTCAAAGTCATTTTTTGGATATTATCTAAAAATTAAAGGGAAGCTATTACATAATTTTCAAAAGGGAGTAAATGCTTAGACTAGTGCTTTAAAAAATATTATCTGTGAGAAAAATTTCCAGCATGGCAGCAAAATAAGGACCTCTAAAAATCTACTCCCTTATAAAGGCAATAGGGGCAAGAATTGTTAAGATAAAATTTTTCAGAACTCTGGAGATTAACCAAAGCCTTGCAAAAATTTGAGTACTATAAGAAACATGGCTGGAGATCACTAAGAACAGTGAGTTTATGGTGTTTTGAACTGCCCTATTCCAATGTCCCACTGCCAAGGTCCCCAGTAGCCTTCAAAACTAGCAGCCTTACAACCATGGTAGCTATACAATCCAGAAGTCAAACAGCTACTGGAGGGGTCAGAAAGGTTTGGTGTTTCTCAAAAAGCCCTATCCCCAGGGAATTGTCACTATTTAACCTACCTGACAGCTCCCTGGAAAAGTCTCTTTTATAGGGCTTGTCTGTGTTTGACCTAACTCAGAGATCACTCAATGGGAAAAGCTTTTTTCCCCAGGGTCAGGGTCATTTGTTGACAATCATTGGCAACTCTTTAACAGCGCAAGTGCCTAAGGTAGTAAAGCCAGTTGAGGCAAACAATAGACTAAACCAACAAATTTAAAGGAAAATCTGGGAAATGAGATGCTTATATGGTGCATTGAAAAGCTCTGACATATTCCTGGGGATTTAAAAGGCACGTGTGCATGTGTAGGACTGTGCACATAACTTCCAGTACCTGTGAGGCCTCTGGATTTTAAAGTGATACCTTAGGAGGCACTAATCTTTCACCTCTGGCTGACCTTGAGGGTCTGTGCAAGCAAGAAGTAAAAGTGAGAGCAGATTTGTAAACATTCAGAGTGTTGCCTGTGTGCCCTACCACACACACCCAGCCCCATAGCAAAGGATCAGAGACATCTTGGTTTAGGACATTTAGGAAAATCCCTGTCCAGTTATTAGCTAACCACTGAGCTAACCAAGTGAAGACTTCAGTCAGTGGTCAAACATAACAAAGAATAGAGAATTTGCAGAATTGGATCCAGATATTCCCTAATTAAACAGCAGCAGCAGTAGCGGTAAAAGCAACAGCAATAACTACAATAAACAGCAACAACAAAAAAACCTGCAGGGCAGGGTAGGTCTGATTTTCCAGAATTGCCACAATATATTATATAAAACATCCAGTTTTAAGCATAAAATGTAAAAGATACACAAGGAAATAGGAAAGTGTGGCCTATAATGCAGGGGGAAATAGCAACTGATAGAAACTGTACCTGAGGAAATTCAGATGTTTGACTTACTACAAAGACTTCAAATCAATTATTATAAATGTGTTCAAAGAATTAAAAAAACTAAAGAAATAAAGAAAAATGTAAGAAATGCCTATATATCTAGAGAATATCAATAAAGAGACAGAAACAATAAAAAAGAACCAAATAGAATTTCTGGAGTGAAAAGTAAAATAACTGAAGAGAAAAAAAATCACTAGACGGTCTTAACAGCAAAACTGAGCTGCTCGAAGAAAGAATCAGTGAACTTGAAGATAGGTCAGTTGAGATTATGCATTCTATGATGAAACAGAGAAAAGAATGAAGAAAAACAAAGCCTCAGTGTTGTATGGGCCACCATCAAGCATACTAATGTTTGCCCCTATCCACTTATGCACAAGGGATATATTCCAAGACCCCCGATAGATGCCTAAAATCATGGAGAGTACCATATTCTACATCTACTATACTGTGTTTTTTCCTATAGTGGAGAACTTTCACCTTTTCACTTAAAAGAAGCACTTTATGGTTTCTCTTTGGCCTATCTGAATATGGCCACCATCACTATTCTTGTGCTTTGGGGCCATTATTAGGTAAAATAAAAGGCATCCAGAATAAAGAGAAATAAGTAAAACTAGTTTTATTCACAGATGATGGCTTAATTTTGTATATGGAATATTCTAAGGAATCAACTAAAAAAACTATTAGAACTAATAGAGTCTAGCAAAATTGGAAGTTACAGGATCAATATACAAAAATCAATTGCAATCTCTAAACTAGCTATGAAAAATCTAAACATGAAATTAAGAAAATATTTCCCTTTACAATGGCATTAAAAACACTGAAATACATAGGAATAAATTTGACAAAAAAGTACAAAACCAGTTCTCTGAAACCTAAAAAGGAGTGTTAAAATTAAATATGAACTAAATAAATGAAAAGGCATTCCACGATCATGAATTAGAAGCATTAGCATTATTGACATGGCAATAGTTCCCAAACTGATTTACATTTTCAATACAATCTCCATCAAAACCCCAGCTGGTTTTCATGCAGAAATTAAGCTGATCCTAAAATTCATAAGGAAATGCAAGGGATCCAAAATATTTCCTCAAAATTGAAAAAGAACAAAATTGGAGGGTGTGAACTTTCCAATTTGAAAACTTACTACAAAGTAACAGTAATGAGGAGAGTGTGATACTGGTATAAGGTTGAATATATAAATCAATAGAATAAGATTGAGGGTGCAGAAATAAACCCTTACATGCATTGTCAATTGAGTTTTGAAAATCCAAAGGTGAAATAAGAGTCTTTTGGACAAATGGTGCTGGAACAATAGGATATCCCCATGAAAAAGGATGAAGTTAAATCTCTACCTCATACCATGTACATAATTAATTAAAATGGATGTTTGATCTAAAACTATAAAACTCAGAAAAAAACATAGGAGTAAATCTTCATGATCTTCAGTTAGACATGTTTCTTAATTATGACATTAAAAACAATAGAACAAACAGATAAATTGGATTTCATCAAAATTAAAAATGTGCCTCAAATGATACCATCAAGAAAGTGAAAAGACGACCCATAAAAATGGTAGAAAATAATTTGCAAATCATATATCTGAGAAGGGACACTGATCTAGAGTGTATAAAGAATATTCACAATTCAACAATAAAAACAGTTAATTCAATTAAAAAATTGGCAAAGGGGTTGAATGGCACATTTCTCTTAAAAAGATATATAAATGTCCAATGAGCTCATAAAAAGATGATCGATATCATTGGTCATTAGGGTAACACACATCAAATCCAGAATGAGATATCACTTCACACTTACTAGGACGAGAATGTGGGAAAATTGGAGCCTTCAAACATTTTTGATGGGATTGGAAAATGGTGCAGCTGCTCTGGAAAACAGTTTGGTAGTACCTCAGCGTGTTAAACAGAGTTATCTCACTGTGCAATTCCACTTTTAGGGATCTACCCAAGACAAATAAAAACATGTCCATGCAAAAACTTGCAGATGAGTGTCATAAAACCATTATACATAATAGCCAAGAAGTGTAAAAAACTTAAATATCTCTCAATTGATGAATGGAGAAACTAAATGTGGCTTAGCCATATAAGAGAATATTATTCTACAATAAAAAAGAATGAAGTACTGATATACACTAAAATACGGATGAACCTTGAAAACAATATGTTAAAGAAGCTAGCCACAAAAAACCCCACATATTGTATGATGTCATTTAATACAGAATAAACAAATCAATAGGTACAGAAAGGAGGTTTCTGGTTGCCAGGGGCTAGTTGGAAGGGCAATGGGAAGTGACTGCTAATGGGTATGGGGTTTCTTTTTGAAGTGATGAAAACGTTCTGAAATTATAGTGGCTGAACAGATCTGTGAATATACTAAAACTAATGAATTGTTTAACTGAAAATAGTAACTCTTATGTACTTGGATTATATCTCAGAAAATGTTACTTTATATGTTTCATGGATATGTTTGGAGAGGGAAGAGGATAAATGCAGAGAGCCAATTTAGGGACAATTGCAGACATTCAGATGAGTGATGATGGTGGCCAGGACCACGGATGGTAGCAGCAGAAGTAGGTAGACTTGGGAAAGTGGAGTTTGAAAAACATTTTCATGTCATAGATAATATCAATATACTAATTTTTATTGATCCCTTTTTATTTTTTGGCTCTGTGCTAAAACTCTTTACAAATATCAATTCACAATCATCCCAACAATCATTTGTGGTAGGTGCTACTTTAGCTTACATTTTATGGATGTAAGCTTTTATGGATGGGGGAAACTGGTATAGAAGTTAGTTTATGCTTAGTATATCTGTATCTATCCATATGATAGCCAAAGAGATCTTTTAAAAACACAAGTCAACCATCTTGTCACTCCTCTGCTCAAAGTTCAAAGGATAAGCCAGATTTCTTATAATAGCTTTCTACATATCTATTACCTTTTTCTGACTTTATTACCTGTCACTATTCCTCTTGGTCCTTATCATCTCTGTAAAAACTCCAGGCCCAACTCTGGACACATACTTTCAGGAGGTATTTTTCCTTAGAGATCTGCATAGCCTATTCATTCACTTTTTTGAGAACTTTTTTCAATGCCACCTTCTCAGTGAAGCCTACTCTTACCACCTTATTTAAAATTGAAACTTCCTTGCCCTCCACATACCAGACTTTCTTGATTTTCTTTACTCTGCTCAACTTTTTCCATTTGTCAAAAAATGCTTATAATTTAACATGCTATTCATTATACTCATTCATTATGTTTATTGCTTGTTTTTCATCTCCATCTGTTAGAAAATAAGCTCCCTTAGGGAAGAAATTTTTGTTTGGTTCTCCATTATATCCCAAGTAACAACTAGAACAATGTCTGCCACAGAATAGGTGCTTAATCAGTATTTGTTGAATGAATATATAATAGGTCTATGTTCAAGTATTATTATTTACTAAAGAATAGAATGAAATATTCTTGATCTCTTTGAAAATATGCAATTAATCCTTGATCCCAACTCACTGCAGATAAAGAGAAGAAAGTTGGATTGATTTTTAACAGAGAAGAAATAGTATATAACTAGCCAGATATACTCCAGGATAAAGACTGTATCAAATTCACTGTAATTAATTCTCCAAAATCTTTGCTTCTTTATGAGTTTTTGCTATAGTAAATTAGTCTACCTTACTGAGAAATTTAGCCTTGCATGGTAATTTTCTTTAATATTTTAATTTTTGTTTTTGTATGGAATATCAGGTTCCTTTGCTATATTTTTTTCTTGTGCATCTTAGATTCTCTTCATCCTATTATTGTTTTTCATCTTCCTGTTCTTTTTATTTTCATATGGAACATTCTTTGCCCACTTCCTCAACTTCTTTCTCTAATTAGGTATTGGGTCTTATGGACTCTACCTTTCTTCCCTGTCCATATTAGGTTATTCCAGGTGAGTATGGTTTAGATACCTTCTGTGTGCCAAACTCTGTCTTAGGTTTTGGGGGACATTCCAAAGGAAATAAAATATGTGATCTGTATTTGTTGATGCTTTCTTAATTGCAAGTGATAATCACTCAACTTGCGTAGATCATCAAACCCAGAAGGTTAAATAATCCGTTGATTGCAAATGGTGGTACTAGGCCTCAGAAACATCTTGACCAGGGATTCAAATGGCATCAGGATCCTCTCTCTATCTTTTAAAACTAAAACCTTTTTTGGGAGGTGTGCTTTGTTCACTTTCCCGGCAATTGTGCTTTCTTCACATTTTAGGAAACCTAGTAGTTGACAACTCACAAATTTTGTATTTTATGGTTTTATTACTGAAAGAAGACTATTATGATACTCTCTTTGGCCCAAATACTGTATATTTAGAGGAAGGGTCTTATTATCCTAGCTGGGGGTCATATTATGGTATCACAATGTGGTGGGGTCATATTGCACAAATATTTCTGCTTTCATGGAAGCCAAGTGGATGGGCACTTGCATTTCCCATAAAAGCAAGTGCTCTTTAAATGAATCAATATATCCTCTACATGAAACCTATAATCACAGAGTTTGTGTTTGTAGAGAAAGATCAAATGAAAATTGAGAGAAGTATGCATTTATAGGAGAGTTCATAGTCAATCAAACTGCATAGAAGGATTGCTAAAAAAAAAATGGAGCAACTGTAGGTTGATGGCATTAATCTGAAGAATTTTGAGAGGTTAATATTAAACTAACAGTCATGTACAGTTGAATTTTATTGACAGAAAGGGACACAGGATCATCTTTTCCAGTGATTCCCAAACTGGTGTGTCTGGGCTCTTCAGAATTCTAGAAATGGGAAGAGAGTTTTCTGTGAACTATTTTCTTTTTTCCTTTTTGAACATATTTTTATCATATTAAATTTATTTTCCACACTAAAAGAAAAAATGGCAACATCAACAACAAACTTCTCTGTACTGCAACTACTGATATAGCATAAAACTATAAGTAAACAAAATGCATAATCTTCCTCTACCCATTTTCATTTTCTCCCCTGATGATAGAAAGATAAGTAAATATATAGAGACACATGAGTTGTTTCTTTTCATAAAACAGAATCATATTTTACATATTACTTTGAAACTTGATTTTCTTTCTTAATACTATGCTATGACCATACCTCCAAGTCAGTAACTATAGCTCTAAAGCCTTTTTTCAAGTAGATGCATAATATTTCACAGCGAGAAAGTACCAAAATTTATTTACCTATTCATTTATTGATGTTATTCAGTTTTTCAACTTTGCAAACAATGATCCAATAACTTTCCTTTATACCATGGCTTAGAAACTTACACTTTTATTTCAATAAGATAGTGTCTGAAAACTATTATTTCTATATCAAAGGTTATATCTAGTTTACATTTTAATGGGTATCACCAGATACTTTACAAAGAGATTGTAGGGATTCATTTTCATACCAGCAATATATGAGAGTACCCAATTCTCCATGTTTTCAAAGATATATTGTATTTCTTTTTAAGTGTGGAAATGTAATTTCATTATCACCTTGTTTTGCTCTGATGACTATTGCAGTTGAACATACACTTTTATATTCCAATTGAAATTTTTTTTCTTTTGTGAATTTCTTTTTTCCATTTATTTGTTCCATTTTTTCCATTTATTTGTTTTTTGTAGTTTTCTGATCAATTTGGATATTATGGGATGATAATTATTTCTCTATTACATATGTTGCAAATTTTCTGTAGCCTCATATATGTTAATATGATTTTTTGTTACTTTTGCTACACACACACACATGCACACATAGACAGTTGTTTTGCATACATTTGTTCTTTTTCTTTGTAACTTTCAAATTTTTGTGTTTTGAAAAATTTATCAAGAAGAAAACACTGTGTAGCTTATCAGAAACTCTCATTTTGAGAGTACACATACAATTTAGATGAATAAAAATTATAAAATGAGATAATTATTTGACACATGAAGTTTTACTAGTAGTTTCCATCTTTCAAAATATGGAGATTATGATGGATTCAACAAAAGCTGTCCTTAGCTGTAAAGTGTTTAGAAATTGCTAGTCTAGTACAAATGACTCATTCTATGACAGAAGCAAAAAAGGCAGAATAATGAAATGACTTGTATCTGTCTCTGCTGTTGAAGATGAGCAAATTTAATGGATCTGTGAAGTAAGTAAAAGTATTTTCTGGAAAATAAATTTCTTGAGAACAAGGTCAGACTGACTACCTATACCTTCCCACTGACTTCTGCCTCTCGGGGTGCTTCTTTCCACTGACTCCTGCATTATTTCACAGAACACAGTAGTAGCTGGGGGAGTTTGTCCTGTATAGGTCCTTAAGGGTACCCTTAGGGTAGAGTTACCCTAACCAGATATGGCCTGCCCTAACAGCAGCTATGATTTCTAGTAATCTGCACTGATTCTTTACTGTTATCATCATGACAATACAGCCCCATGATAAAAAAGAAAAGAAATGACTTTGCAAAAAAGAGAAAGACCACGTAAAGTGGACCGATCAGCTAGCTTGAGAGCATGTGCACTGTTTCTGGCAAAAGGTACATGAGTGCTATCAGGATGGTCCAGAAGAAGGGAAAATAACTCGTGAACAGCAGCTGTCAAGAGGAAGGGACAAACTGAAAATCCCAGACCTTAAGGCACATGATGCTTAGGTATAAAGTTCTATGTTACCAGCACAACCATACTAACAAACAGAATATCTCTGGAAATTCTTTGCTCCTGTCTTCCTTGACAAAGCATACCACTATGAGAAAATCGACAGAGCCCTCCCTGTTCCCTTGCCAGAATCCTGAATGTTTGGATTAAGAGTCTACCATCTACCACTGCAAATATGTGGACGACTCTGCATGGATCATGGAACAGTCTAAGATTTGAAGTCAGTAGGAAGGAGAGCTCAAAATAGGATCTAAGCATTTCAAATATCAGTATCACATTACTAACCAATATCAAAAGTATCTGGAGTCTGCTCAAGATTTCACCTGAATTATGAGCTGCTTCCTTTATCTTTTCTTTGACATTCTCTAGTTAGAGGATCAATTTCCAAAAGTGGCCCATGGAGTTCAATGTTTTCCATGGTGAGGGGCCATTTTATCTTAAATGACTTCAAGTAGCTGGTGAAAATTACTGAACTTGTCATGGTTGTTTTGTCAGAATCCAAATCAGTTAAGATGTTGAGGAAAGGTAATCTGGTAATACAATTTTTTACCACTAAGGATTATATTGTCCCCATCTCTCCACCCTGTTTCTTCACAGCCTCCAATAAGATCTGTTTTGAGGCTTCCATTATCTCACACCTAGGTCATTGTAATAGCCCCCTAAATGTCCTCCTTAAAATATTTCAAGAATCTCATATGCATACTTTTTATACAGTTTAGACACTTTGGAGTGGCATTCTGTAATATAATAAAGAATCTGACTTCATTTTTTTATTTCAATAGATTTAGGTGATACAAGTGTTTTTTTGTTACATGGATGAATTGTGTGATGTTGAAATCAGGGTTTTAAGTGTGTCTGTTACAAGAATAGTGTATGTTGTACCTGATAGGTAATTTTTTATCCCTAACTTCCCTTCCACCCTCCCCACTTCTTAATTTCCAATGTCTATTATACCATTTTATAACTATATATACCCATTGTTTAGCTCCCACTTACAAGTGAGAACTTATGGTATTTATTTTTCCATTCCTGAGATACTTCACTTAGTATAATGGTTTCCGGTTCCATCCAAGTTGCTGCAAAAGACATTATTTCATTCCTTTTTATGGCAGAGTAGTACTCTATAGTACATATATAGACTACATTTTGTTTATCCATTCATCAGTTGATGGGCATTTAAGTTGGTTCCCTATCTTTGTAATTGTGAATTTTGCTGCGATAAACATTCAGGTGCCCGTGTCTTTTTTTGATATAATGACTTCTTTTCCTTTGGGTAGATACCCAGTGGTGGGATTGGTGGCATGAATAGTAGGTCTACTTTCAGTTCTTTGAGGAACCTCCATGCTATTTTCCATAGAGGTTGTACTAATTTACATTCCCACTGAGAGTGAATAAGTGTGCCCTTTTCACTGCATCCACACCAACATCTAATGTTTTTTGACTTATTAATAGTGGCCATTCTGACTGGAGCAAGCTGGTATCACTTTGTGGTTTTAATTTGCATTTCCCTGATGATTTGTGATGTTGAGCATTTTTTCATATGTTTATTGGCTATTTGTAGATCTTCTTTTCATTTTTTGATGTTTGATTACTAACAAGTTTTAAGCTTCATCCCTCCATCTTTCCCTCCTGCTCATATCTAGGCAATGTTAGATAAAATCCTGTGTGCTTCTTTATTTTGTGATGTGAGATTCAAGTTGTGCAAGCTGCTGTTTGTGTACGAGAATCCTCACCATGGTCCCACGCCCTAATCACAACAAAAACATCAAGCCAGTCTCTTTTCCTTTGTCTCTCAAGCCATTTTGGGACCAGTGTGGGAAGATTCTCCTGTTCTCCTGCAAAAGTCTTATTATATAATTAATAAAAATGTTCATACCCTTTTGGTTTAAGTGTGGCATCATCAGTCTTAACATTGGAACCAAATTTTGGCTGTGGGTCTATCTTATTTATCAGTATAGCCACAATATATACCAGGTTTTTCTATCCAGTGCTCACCTACTTCTGCACTCTCATTCAACCAACAAGTATTTATGAATGATCCACTCTAGGCCATGTACTTTCTAGACATTTCAGAAATGGTGGTGGCAACATAAAGTTTCCTGTTCTCAGAGCTTATGTTCTAGCACAGTGAAACAAACAATAAGTATGCAAATTGATAAATGAATTAATATGGTGACGATTGTTTTAAACAAAGAAAACCAATATGATGTGGCATAATCTGGGCAGGTAGTGTTAGATTGGATTGTTAAAGAAGGATTCATTGAGAAGGTGACATGTGGCTTGAACACTAATCAAGAAGTTCTCACCCATGTAAATATTTAGCATAAAGTCAAGAAGAATAACAAGTATAAAGTCCCTAAGGTGTGAAAGATGGGGTATTTTGTGCATTAGAAATAGAATAAAGGCCATTAATACAAGTGTAGAGAATAAGGGAGAGAAAAGTACTAGGTAAGGATTGGAGGGGTGGAGAGTTGCTAGATGACAGGACCTGGTAAGTCGTGTCAAAGAATATAAATTTTATTTTAAGTAGTTCAGCAGAAAGCCAATGAAGGGTTTAAACACAATCTGATTTCCTTTTAAACAAATAATCCTGCATGCTGGAAAAAAATGAATCACAGTGAGCAAGAGTGAAAGAGTAGAGACCAATTAGTTGTCTAAGTAAAATAATAATTCAGGTGAGAGATCATGGCAGTTTATGTGATGGTGATAGCATTAGGGGAGAGAAGTGGATAGATTTTGAGTATATTTTGGATGTTGAATAAAAGAGGATTTACTATTTTAGTGACTGAGGGTGACATGCATGCTTTCTGTGGGCACGTGGAACATTATACATGCTGAACACTCCTCTATGATTTACGCTTGATGTGCCCTATAAATGCTAACACTCCTCTGCTGAGAATCTTTCCTTGCCCGACCCTACTCTGTTAGGCTCACACAGAACCCTGTAAATACATTTATCACAGGATTTATCAGAACATATTGTAATTGTTGTTTCTCTCCATAAGTAGAAAGTTAACCCAGTGATGAACACAGTGCTTGACACAGTGTGGGCATGTTATAAAATCTCTGTTGAATAAAAAACTGAGAGCATGCCTTATGAGACACTGCAATGGAGGGGTATAAACAAGGCCTTTGAGTTTCACTGCAGAGGACTGCCAAAGGTCAGGGACCCATCAGGAGGACTTCTTTTAATTATTTCAGGAACTCTCAAGAAGAATGATCAGAACATCTTAAATGGTAATGATCTGTAAAATGGAAAGGGATTTACAAATTGGAAAATGAAAATAGTAACCTCAGATGCTACAAAATTAGCTCAAAGGGCAAACTAACTGGAGGGAGGAAAGCAAGTCATCCCTAGAGGAGAGATTAAATTCACCTGATCACAAGACAAGTCCTGTTACTTAATATATTAATCTTACAGGGTTTTTCTTTTTTTTTCCATTTCTAAAAATTACTTTTTGAGCCCTGACTTACACTCTTATTTTTTAAGGTATATTTCATATTACAAGAGCCCCATAGGAAAAAAACAGGTTTTTGAATAGTGGTAGTGGTGGTGGAAAGTTATATAAGATTGGGATTTGTGATTCAAGTCTTGTCTTTGCCTTGCTTTGTTGAGTATGTGGGTCTCTGAGCCTCGATTTTCTCATACATTAAACAAATAACAACACTAATATTTCATAAGTTCTAAGACATTAATTTTTATATGATTTGTCTTACTGGTTTAGTGATGATGTGATAAGAAGCAGGAGAACTATAAATCCACTTAAAAATAAGCAAAACGTTGGTGTAAATAGAGTAAGTATAGAGATGTAATGAATGCTGGCCAAAACACAAGCATTGAGATACATGTCAGCCAAACAGTCACTGTGCTTTGCATGAATCGGTTTTCTTGAATTTATGGTTAATACTTTTACAGTTTACAAAGTGTTTCCATGTACTTCATTTAAATATATTATCAAGCCCATTGGCTACTCTACAAGGTTGGCACTGTCAGTTGCAGTTTAGAAAGGAGTGCTTGAGGCTAACAGATGTCCTATCATGAAGTTATTATATAACTTGCATGGAGCATGACAAAGGCCTGAACCCAGATCTTCTGGATCCTAGTCTGGAGTCTTTCCCTAAGTCTAGAAAAGCTCTACAGATAAGATTTTACATGTGATATATTATAAAATCTTTGACCAGTTCTATGACATAGGCCATAATTGTCCCCACTGTTGTCAAATGAGAGAACCAAAAATATGAAAAGTTGAGTAACTTGCTCAAGGTCTCAGACATATGAAGTGATTGAATTGAAATTCTATCTAAGATTTAATTCTAAAGACCACCATAAAGGAATGTCTTCACAAGTGGTGTGGGAACTATATGCCAAACCCTTTTAAGAAATTATATGAATCACTAAATAGAGTTGGCCCGAGAGGAACAATAGACTAAAACATCATAAGGTAAATTGTAAATTCAGTTTTTCTTGGGATGAGTTGGATGAGGACATTCTGGGCATGTATTTGATATAAAATCCATTTATTTATCTCTGCATGTCTATAGAGCAGAAGTAGCTAAACCTATTTAGTGATACATAAAAGTAATGGCCATGACATAAGGATCCATAATATTTTACACTTAGAGAATGTATTATTCCTCCCAGGAAAAATCTGTAGGTATATATTATTATGAAATATGATGATGTTCTTCAGTCTAATGTTTTTTATATCTCACCACTTTCTTGCTAATGGTCTATTGTATTCTTATGAATACTCTACAAACTATGTCCTTAACTATGTAGATGTTTTCCTTTTTTGCTATGTATCAAGACACCTTATTAAAATTAATTGCTAGTGATTTGTTAATTTTGTTGAGTTCTATGTGATTCAGGATCATCTTCTTCAGACCAAGTGGCTTCTGACTTCTATACAATTTAGTCTTGTTATACCCAAGTCTACTCTTTATCAGTGCTCGCATTTTTGTTTGAGGTTTATTACTCCAAAATATCTGTAACATTATCCCTTTTTTGATTGAAAATTCACTGGTAAAGAAAACAGTTTAGAAACCATTTTCATCTGTTGGTAACCCTTCCTTTTTTATTGTGACAGGGAACTCCTTTATCTTTTTATGTTTTAGTTCCTTATTCAGCTCTTCCAATCATACTGTCTCTTTTTGATGCTTTCCTGGATCTTTTGTCTTCCTTTTAGGCCCTAATGGATTTAGGTTATGGAGGAACTTTTCCTATATACTTACTTGACCTCTCTCGTTATATTTCAGAATATTCTTGAACACAAAAATGGTATTACACAGAGATAAAAAGAATTCCTTACTTTTGCTTTTGGATTAGATTTCTACATTTATTTCATAACTTAAGATATAATTTAAAGAATAAATGACATTGATTAAGCAAATAGGACATGCCCTGAAGTTTAAATCATCAGGAAGATAGTGATAGAGCAGCTTTTATCTGCTTCCAAGGAATGAAAAATATAATGGGAATATGAGTCACATAAATGGAATTCAAGAAACATACCTCACCATGTGAAATTTTCCAAAAATTACACACTTTGCAATCAAAGCTATTGGAATTCAAATCATGGATTGATCAAATGATATCTCTGTAATATGGAACAAATTTCTTCTTTGCAACTCAGTTTCCTTTCAATCATGTTAATCAGAAAGGGTTACTATAAAGATGAAATGAAATTACATGTGAAAATTTCATAGTTCTTATGAGGAACTTTTCATGTTTTCTTCTTGACTGTTTAGTATGTAGCCCTTGTTCTATTAGCTAGCCGACTGTTTTTCCCTCGGGAGTGCTTTCTCTTACTGTTCTGTTTAGGTCCATCCTAGTCTCTGCCACCTCCTCCTGACTCTCTGTATGGAAATGAAGGGAATCTTGATCTTTCCTTTACATATTCTATGCAGACAGGGAGTAAGAGACCAAATCTTGGCCAAACAGACCTTTGCCTATAGTATTAAATACATTAAACATTGATTTAGTGAACTCAATGGGGGAAGTGTTTGGAATTTATATTGATTACAGTGGCAGTACTGCTCTATCAAACTCTTTCGATGGCATGGTGGTAGTTGAACGTCTTGTTCTAAAAATATCAATATTATGAAAATTCCCAACAGATAGAAATTAAGTATCTTCCAATAGCTTGAATTTAAAAGTTTAATTTATAATTTTCACAAAGCATCTCTATAGTAAGGATTGGCTTTCATATTTCGTGACGTAATTTAACTTCTATTTTTTCTTCAAAAAGAGGGGATAATGAACATGTCATGTTGATAGCGCTGTGAAATTTGAATGAGAAAACAGGGATAAATGTGTGCTGTATAGGCCTACACAAAATGTGACACAACTTGCATTTTGATGACATGGAAATGAGGGCCTAAGAGTTGAAGGAGTAATAGTGTATAGCCTATACACTTGTAGTAAGCTTATTGAACATGGCAAATCTATACATAATAATATTACTTAGAATAATGGAATAGTGGTTGCTTGTTGTTTAGGGGTATGAAAAATATATATATAAAGAGTAAAAGTATAATGATTTATACTTCCTGTGACAAGAATGAATAACAGATACAACTAAAAGAAAACATAGCTTTTGGGTTTTGATGACACCAAATGATACTATATAGTTAGTATATTTAATTTCAATATTTGCTCTTCTCCCCTGGATGAAGGAATCACATATTCTCTTTCCCATGCCTTAGTCTATTTCCCTAAGCCTACCTTTTGTTCATAGTGGGAATTCCTTAATAGATGTATTTTTGCTATGATGATTTTTCTCCTATTAGTAAATTTGTTTATCAGTGGAATACCACATTCACACCAAACTGGAAGAAACTACGACAACAAAAAGGGCTCCCACCTGGTTTTCTTCCAAAGAATTAGGAAAGATTCTAATGAAGTGCTTTTCATGAGTAACAGTGGACTGATAACAAAATCTGCTCTGTGTCTCTAGCTACCTGTCCTAAGAAGAATGGCACATCGTTTTGTGTAGATGGTGTGGTCTGAAATTTCAACTGTTCAAACTTTTAGGGAAAATTAGAAGCTTCTGAGTAGATTCCATTTTGCAATTTCCAAATGTAAGCTAATGAGAGATGGCGAATTAAATCTTTCAAGGTGGGAAATTTGTGCCATATAGCAATTTATACCTGTAGGAAGAATCACTTTTATCTCCAACATTGGTTACATGCACAAAAACAAATTTATATTCCAGTGCTAGTCAGTGATGGCATTCACAAGTATAACCTACTCCGGTGGATGTTTCTGAGTAGTTAGTTGCATATGTCTGTGTGTGTGTTTGCACCTAAACACACAAATTATGTACAGAGATACATACTTGGTGAAAAGATTCATAGTTCCAATTCAATTCTCAAAGGCCTGTCATCCATAAAAAGTTAAGAGCTGTTGCTCTTCCTTCTTTTTCTCCCACTAATAAAATAAATGAGAATTCAAATAAATGATAGTTGACAAAATAAATGGGAAACGCTTAAATAAATAATAAATATTTTAAACACACAGATGATGCTTTAACTATTCCTAAGAAAACACCTCAAAATTGAATGTTAGTTACCAGTGTGCATGAACCAAAGTTGATAATTGTTGCTTTACAAGCAACTCAGAATTAGAGAAACACAAACTTTCAACTCACAACTGAGAGTTGCCTTTCAGAGTTCATTTAGAACAGTGATTTTCTAGTTTCTTCTCCTCAAATAATCATGCAAAAAAATGCCCAACATATGAAACACACAAAAAAGAAAGTGCTTTGATTAAAGTTGGGTGTGGCTTTGCATTGTTCCTGTTCAGCATCCTTCTCACTTCCCTCACAAAATAGATGGAGAGCTACCCAAAGTTTTATTTCCTTATTTTTTGCATTATCTGTTGTGATTATTTTAATATTTTGTTAGTGACTTATCAAGGTATGAGTTATGCCATTTAACTTCTGATGAGAGATTTAGAAACTAGAAGTCTTGGTTACTCTCTACTAAGTGTGCTCATGGTAATCTAAATGCTATTGGCCTTGGAGTCAGATAGATTTGGGATGGAATCAAGGCTCTGCCATTTATTAGCTGTGTGATCTTAGGCAAGTCCTAGAACTAATTTATGCTTCAGTTTTCTTATGAGGAAATCAGTAAAGTTAGAGTAATTGTGGCAATGATGATAATAATACAGATGATGATAATGATAATAATAATAATGGTAATAATGGTAATACATACCCACAGGGTTGCTATGATGTTTAAATGAAAGAGTTCTCCTGAAAGGTCATTTTCTTAATGACCTTAATTCATTCCTGATAACCCTGCCACTAACTGAAAAGCTATTCAGTATCAATATGGTTCTATTAATTTTAATGGAAAAATTATGATGCTTTTGATCCCAATCTAAGGAAGACAATTTTCAAAGACAGAAAAAATATCAATTGCATAATGAAAACAGTTCACGTAAGTAATAAATATCTATTTGAAAATAAATTAATATAGCTGATATGTAAAATTTAACATAACAAAGTTTTTCTTATTCACTAAAGGAATAAGGAAAAGATGGATAGCGTGAATGAGGGTGCAAAAAATTGGTCTTTAGAAATGGATTACATTTAAACTATTTTATTCAACACATTTTTAACATTTTGGGGCTTATGGTTATCTTGTCCTTAAACCACACTAAATAAATTTATAGCACAGAAAAACCTTTTTATACCAAATTAAGTGCTACAACAGTAGTACTCTGAAACACATGGAAACAGCATACGTGCAAAGCACACTGAAGTCTCTTAGGCAATGCGACCTTGTCATCTCGCTTGGTATCTATATGTAAACCAAAACCATTTAAGTTCATTCTAAATGTAACTCAGTTCAATTTATTATTTATGTTATTCTCTAACTGAAAAATTTTGGTGTCTTGTAAATTGGTGAATATGTCATTGCCTGAAAATATCATGTTGAAATAGTACCTTCTATATTATATTTGTTTAATGTGTTTGGGGAAGAAAAAACAATCACACTGAAAACAAGAGAGGTGGTATCCAAAAAGCAGTATGACTTTTCAAGATGGGGCTTATTATTTAATTGAACAGTCATCATGTATGATGGAGTCTGTACTTAGCATAGTTCCAGACACTAGAGTAGGAATTTAACAAATGTATTAATAATTGTCTTCCTTCTTTTGCACCCTCTCCCTTTCTTCTTTTCTTCCACAATCCTTTCCTGTCTAGAGACTGTATTTAAAACTTCAACTTCATAGAATACCCCAAAAAGGTCCTACAGGTTCTACCAGCTGCTAAACAATGCCTCCAAACCCTGTAAGATAGTCTCTGCAAAATCTCAAACTGACTTCAAATCTGCATCTAAGCTATGCAATTTTCCTGAGAAAACTTAAATATTTCATAAGCATGCCATGCTGTTTTCCAACACTCCTGTGAGGTAGAATGATAAATATGTACTATTTTTCAGGTGAAGAAACTCAGTGAAGCAAAATGAGCTGTCCAAGTTTACAAAAGCTAGATTCCAACCATGTCTCCGCCTGTCCTGTGTTACCTTGTTTCCTCATGTCTACTTTTCTCATAGTGAGCACACTGGGGGTTCAAACAAACATCTCTTTCTCTATTGGTATTCTGAGCCTCAAAAAACAAATTAAACTTACTAAAAGCATCTGTCTGATATTTTGTTTTTTAGAAACCCACATTTGTTGCTCATCTGACATTCTCATGATAGTATATTCACAGACTCATTTAAGCAAGTATCCACACCTAAGGGACCCCCACTTTTTGCCAGCACAATACATTTGAGGGCACACCCATTTCTAGTACTGGCTCTTTGCCGCTATTGTATTGGAGATGGTGGATGGGGGAGTCTTGAAGGGCCAGGGAATTGTAGTTTGAAACCCGTTTTTGCATCCATGTGCATGTGTTTTGCAGATTCCAGTTTTAGGGAGCATAACTGACTGAGGGCCCCACCTGTGTACTCTGACATCCATTAATGTGTTTGAGCCAAGAACATGTTTCCCAGGGGCCGCTCCCAGCCAAGGATTTAGCACAACATGGGTACTAAAACAGCCTTGTTCTGGAAGATGAGGCCTCCTCTGATGGCAAACTTTGGCTTGGCAACCTTACCAAACTTTCCTTGGGGCGTAGGGAAGTCTAGATTGCTTCAACTTCTTCTTTCCCGCTCTTTCACTTTGGGGCAGATTTCCATCCCACCATTATAGCTGTTCCAGTATTAATTGTGTCAAATAAGAGATAAATCCAGACTAAGTTAAGGAAGTACTTCATTTAAAAAGATTCTTTTAATAAGAGGAATGGAACTATTGACATAGAAAGAGTGCCCTGACCATGAGAGATGCAGAGTCAGGCAGAAAAGGGCTTTTCTTCCACAGGAAGGAGAAAACAAGGCTAGAAAGGACCAGGTGTGAGGAAGTGGGATAAGTAAGTGGCAGCAGCAGAGAATTAATCATCAGGGATGTTTCTTCCTAGATCAGCTGATTCTTGGAGGGGCCATTATGAAGGGGTTTTCTGCACTTCAATGCTCAAAAGTGGAGTTTGAGCTCCTGGGGGAAGTGGTGAAGTCTGACTGAAGTTTGGCTGAGTTAGAGAGCATTTTATTCATCTGGACAGTGGTGACAAACAGTTGGCTAACAGTTTATTAGGCAGAGAATGGTAATTTGTAGTCTGTGTCTGGCTTTGTCATATATAAACAAGAGGTTCATCCACCAGTCTTGTGAAGACAGTGGGGAAGGGTGGTTGTCTACAGTAAGCCACATTCTGAAATGCAAAGGTGAGTGAGTGGTTTTCTTGACCATGACTGTTTTCCAGGAGCACTAGGCTAAGATAAAGTTCAACATTCTCACTTGGCTCTCCTCATTTTGTACCACAAGATTTTCCCCTAATACAAATTTTTACACACTTAATCCTTTCTTGCTGTCTGCTTCTTGGAGGACCTGGACTGACATGCACAAGTCTTGTATGCCTTTCCTTGCATTCCCCATTAGCGCAGCTCTTTGTATCAGTGGTTCTTGAATTTTTTAATGCATAGAAATAATATGTAGAGCTTTCTATGTTTCAGACTCCTAAGGACTAATACCAAAAGACCTCATAGATCTGAGGGGGAGCCAGGAATTAAGCATTCCAGCTGAGTTAGTTGTCAGAGATCTTCAAACTACTCATTGAGTAACACTGCTGAAATGAGTCTATATGCTATAGGAAAGGTTCCTATATTATATAAATATATAAATTGATAAAGTCTTACATCATTTTTCAGGTCACATATTTATGTCTATTTGGTACAAAAATCCTCTGGTTTTCCTTGGCTGTGGCTAATTTGGCCTTGCTACTTATAGTAGCACAGCATAATATTTTGGAATGCAAATTCTGGACTTTGTCTAGATTTGAATTCAAACACATCCTTTCTAACTTTGTAACCTTGGGCAAATTGTTTAACTTCTCTGTAAAATACCTTCCTCAAAGAATTTCTATGAAGATTAAATTAGTTAGTACATGTGAAGTACTTACTATTATGTCTAGAACTGTAGTGAGGTCTCAAAAAAACGTTCATCATATCTGCTGTAGCTATTATTAACCACAAATTTCACTAGGTAGCATTTATTGAGTACTGTCTGTTAGGCACTGCTCCAAGTAATTTGCATGAATTGACTCATTTAATTCTTTCACTGCACCATAAGGCAGAGTTATGGTCCTGGAATAAAAAGACCCTTCAACTAAAAATATCTTCTCCTTATCCCTAATCGTGCATATTACCATGTATTATATTCATTTACATATGTATCTATCTCTCCCACCAGTCATGAAGTTGAGAGGCTAAAATGTAGGTCCAATTTATTGTTGTATCCATAGATCATTCAGTTCTAGTCCACCCAGATTCTTCAATTTCATAAACTGAAAAACAAAAAGGAAACTACAGTTCACTAAGAATGTGAATAATTTAGAGACGTATTTGACAGGAAGATAGCTTTCACTCATGTTTCACCTCCCTACTCTATTAAGTTCCCAGATGCTTTTTGTGTACTGTTTGGAACTCATGGTCCTTCGTCAGTCTTAAAGTTATCCGAAGCTTATTTCTAGGAACTAATGTTATGGACATTTACCTAAACAATATAATACTTATTTATTTCTCATTTCTTGATTGTAAACATTTTATTCTGGACATCAAAGAACTGAGAACTTAGAGTAATTTTTTTAATGAATGGTGTTTAACATTATGCTTCAGTTGACATCAATGGCTAAAATGAGAAGAATAGTAATATAGCTCTTTTTCCTTTTGGTAGGAATCTTAATGAAAACATAGGCCATGATTCAACATATACATATGAAACTCTAAGGGAGAAATCTGACTCAAGGAAACTCAGAAAAACTAATAAAGGAAAAGTAAGCAAAGACCAGTGTTTTATCTGAAGAGTATATTTGTTTTTAACTTATAAATTTTGTAATTGGCCATGTTTTATTCTTTTTTTGTCTGCTAGGAAGCTTGAAACCAAATATACAACTCTCTTCTTACAAATGTGCTACCCTTCAATTTATTGTTTTCCAGGATCTTCTATCTCAGGAGACTTTTACTTACCTTTAACAAGTGTGGTGATGTGTTTCATTGATGAAAAATTTTTTGGACTCAAGCTCTATCAATACTACGACTATAATGTAACATTATCTTGTTGTCTGTGTTCTGAGTCAGGCAAAATTCATCAATGAAAAATTTCTCAAACTCATGCTATCATAATATGAATTACATAGATTATTCCCTGTATCTCTGAGAATATTTCAGTACAGTAAATGAAGAATCACCCATTCTACACTCTAAAAATTTATATTATGATTAGTTTAGCTCATGATGGTGAGAAATTTATTGGTTTTAAGCCAAACTTAATAAATTTATCAAGTAAAAATGTTTCTTTTTGTGGGTTAGATAAGTCAGATGCTAATTCAAGAAATTCTAAGTATTCAGATTAAGATTTAAGTTCCAGCAAGAAAATAAAATGGGGCACATACTTATAGAATTTGAGAAGATATTAGACTGAGAGTCAGGGATATTAACTCTAGAAGAGGTAGGTACCCACAAAAAAATCAAATAAAGAAAGCAATAACAAAAATTAATTATTGAATATAGTCATGGTATTTAGTGCTTAACAGCATTTCTGAAATGACATAAGTAGTAATTGTTTTGAGGTTCTCAAAATGTTTGCCCTTCCCAGGATGTGGCCCAGAACACTCAAAGAATAAGTAAAATGCCAAAATCAAACAAAATAAAATATAAATAAGTAGATAAATAAACAGAAACATGTATACATTTATATATATGTAAAACCATTAACCAGGATACACTTTTTAAAATTATGGAGAAATCAATTAATGACAATTTGTTTGTCATTGTTCCTACTATCAAAATTCACCACTGATATAATTATAAATATTAAATAATACCCAGCATCATAGTGATATGCTCAAATCCATCCACTTTAACTCATAAAGAGTGAAATGATTTAGAACTTAAGATAGGGCACTTCTGCTTTCTTTTCTTGATTTCCTTGGACAACCTGGAGCTTCCCAGAAGTGCCAAGTAGCACCAACCATCAACAAAGCTTGCTATTAAAAACTTGATTAAAGGAGTAGTTCAAAACAAACTCCCTGATAGGTCTTATGTTTTAGATTGGTTACCTCTAAGGTCCTTACCTATTGTTGGAATATCCATCTAAATTAAAGGGATTAGGGATAGGACTTCATGACTTAGATCATCACTTCTCAAATGGTCAACCCATCTTAGGTATGCTTATGAGCCACCTGACACCCCTATACCTCTTAACATAAAACTAAAGAGAATAGAGTAGCCGATAGCCATTCCTGGATGGGATTGAGGAATTGGCTTCCTAAATTAGTTTCCATGGATATGCTTACACATTATGGAAATATCTAAAATATCTATTGTGAGTTCAAGAATGAAATGTCTATCTTCACATCCATACTGTAGTAAAACAGATGATATCATATTCCCAAGAAAAGTCGTCTTCTTTTTAGATGGTGTTTTCTAAAATTAGTGAACATCTTAAGTGTTTCATTTCCATGATTTTTTTTTTTCAATAGTCCCCCCTTATCCTTGATTTCACTGTCTGATAGTTTCAGCTACATGTGGTTAACCACAGTCTAAAAATAGATGAGTACAGTACAATAAGATATTTTAAGAGAGAGAGAGAGAGTGCATGTGCACATTCAAATTGTATATTGTTACAATTGTTCTATTTTGTTATTAGTTATTGTTGTGAATCAATGTGTCTAATTTATAAATTAAACTTTATCATAAGTATATATGTATAGGAAAACACATAGTATACATAGGATTTGGTACTATCAATGGTTTCAGGCATCTGCTGGGGTCTTGGAACACATCCTGCATGCATAAGTGAGGACTAATGTACTTATTTCCTCAGGATCATATTGACATTCTTTTATCTGTATTTTAAATTGATAAAAAATAAAGGAGCTGATGTTTGTTTCCCAGGTGAGAATCTTGCCTTATAGCAATCTTTAAAATCTTGTCCTTGAAGAAAACATTGACTGCCTGGAGGACATTCAATCCTGAATTGCATTCCACTGAGAACCTTGCCTGGCGTAGGACTACCACCATTATCCGAACATCACTGCATTTCCCTTCTTAAACTGCCTGGGTGGAAATCTTACTTTAAATCATTCTCCTTGTAAAACTTGAGCTGAGAGAGGAATGCACGTGTATCTGTGGGCCTCCATACATGTTAGGCAAGTGTCATCCAGGAATCTTATATTCACTATAGTCTTAATCTTATTGAAAGGTAATAGGTGATTTCTACTTCCAGGAATTCCTCCTTTATTAGCATCATCTTCCCTGAAATATAAAATAATCTTAGGAATGACCATATAACCTAGAGTGATTGCGTTGTTTTAGCTTTGTCTCTACCGATATCTTCACCCATCATGGGTGTACCCCTATAACTACTCTATATCATCTCATTTAAATTTCAATAGAATGGGTAATGTTTTACTCTAAGGCTGACCTGATTTAGGTTGATCTCCTGTGAGATCCTTGGTCATCATGGGAGTGACCATCAGTGCCTTGCCATATTACCCAAAGGCCATTATATTTTAATCTCATTAAAAGAGGAGTTGTGAGAAGATGTAGCCAGAGTGTATCTACCTAACTTCTTAATTTTTAAAAGTAGTAAAGAGGTTTAAAAAATAGAATGATCACAGCTGAACACTAAATTAGTTTGGTGAAAGGAAATATAAAATATCTAAATGGTCAACTTGGAGTAAAAGCACAAACTCAACACAGAAACTAAGCCACGGCTCTTCTCTTTTTTAACCTTGATATGATTTTTATTTTAAGAATATTATTTCTTCCCCAACATTAGGATTTTGACCAAGTCCATTCCCCCACCCTCCCTCTCCTACCTCCCATGGGTTTCACGAAATTGAATTCAAAGGGAGGTGGGGTTGATGTCTCTCTTCTTTCATTTCCACACATGCCCTGGACTTCATGTGTAAATTTGACTATGTCTTCCTCTGCATGCTTCTAGCACTGCGTCTTCCACATTTCTTCTTTCATCTCTGCCAAAATAAAGTTTCTGTTTTATAGGACACTGCCTTGCTTTGGATTTATATGATCGTCTTTTTCAAAAGAATATCAGAGCTATTCAGGACACTATAACTATACTCTTTGCAGTACTTGAAGAAGAAATTTGAAGAGAAAACCAACTGTATTTAGGAGTTTTCAATTTTTCCACTTTTATCAGTTCATATTATATAAAAAAAAGAATAAATAGCACTTTAATTATGGTCTCAGATGATACTAAATTGAGAATGTTGAAACCTACAGGAATGAGAGAGGAATGACACTACAGGGACTGAATGATTTAGCTATGTGGGTAGGCAAAACAAAGAAAACAAAAATCACCCCAGAAAAAGTTCTAAGTAATTTAAAAATGCCCTGTGCTTATAGGCATATGTATATATGTGGGTTTCTGTGTGTAGCTGTTCTTAGCTATAGCTAAACTTAGCTATTTAGGTTTATAAACACATAATTTCATGGAAGAAAAGCAAGCCAGGATTGACCATTATAATCTAGGGTTCCTATTGCTTCCCCCTATGCAGTGGTTTGGCCTTAAGAAATGCTTGTTTTAAATAAGAAGTCCTATTTTATCATTTATACAATGAAAGCATTTCATAAAATTTATAAGGGCCCTCCAACCTTTGAAAGTACATGAATAAATATTCGAGTCATAGTTTGTTATGGAAACTAGAGTACAGAGTATGTAGCCATTTAAAAATAAGTAGAAAATTAACTGAATTGTCTCTGTTGATATTCTTACTGTTCAAGGGATGCCTCTTGTGACTTCTCTACATCATCCCATTTTTCATCAGGAATTGGCTTTGTCCAGGCTTAAGCCACACTGATGACTTCAGCCAACAGACTCCATGTATTGTGGGATCATGACACGTATGTAATGAAGGACATTCCTGGTGATTATTTGGAAAAAGTGGGTGGTGATGCTAATATCCACAAATTGACCTAAGGTTGATATATCTAAATGTAGGAAATGTAGCTGAGCCCTGGAAAAACTAGGTCATTATCAACTTGGGAAGCAGGAAGTACCAAGAGGCCCATTACTTGAAACTGATGGGAGCCAAGTGACTAGAAACAAACAGAGTTTCTAGGACAATGAGTTCACTGAACACTGATTCACCTTCTCCAGGAGGTTGCCACCCACAATATACTCAATATTTTCGTCTCCCTCTGAGTCACAGTCTGATGAGGTTAGCACAGATTAAGAGACTAGAGTTCTAGTTCCAAAACCTGTAGTTACAAACTGTAACATTACAGACAGTCACTCCTTTCCATCACTTCTTTTCTCTCAAGTTTTGGCTTCCACATCTGGGAAAAGAAAGGAGTTAGTCTAGAGTAGCAGTGAGCTCTAACCTTCTGGGATCCATGGTTATAGGAAGGGAACTTTGAATCCATATGTGAATTAAGGTGCTTGAGGTTTTGCCATTGGGTGAGTTGGAAAGTGGCAGGCCCTTTACTAGATATAGGGCATCAGGCCATATGGTAGAGGAAAAAGTAATCAATTGGGAAAAAAGACTTTAGTTTTTATGCTTATTCACTCATTTACTGCAACTTATTCATCCTATGATTTACTTGAACCACTATTTTCTCAGCTGCTACATGAATATTTTACTATTAGTTTTGTTGTAAAGATGAGATTGAAAAAGAGCCATCAGAAATCCAGCAGCTATATTCTAGGCAGTTGGGAAATAGGTTAGTAGAGTCCAAAAGTCCAGAAATAAAGGAAGAAGATGAATAAGCACTCATTAGAGTGGGTGTTTAGAAGATCACTGGTGACTTTCAAGCATAGTGTTTTTCCCATGCCTCAGAATCTCAGCCGATTTTAACATTAACTTATCTTTATCAATAGCATACAATGTTATGCGTGATGGCATTATCTTTTTAAAAATTTTAAGAGTTATGTGGGGTTCTCTAGATATTTTAGGTTTACAGAAAAATTGAGCAGAAAGTACAGATAATTCCATTATATCTTCTCCCCAGTTTTCCCTATTATTAATGTCTTGCGTTATACAGTTTTAATTAGGTAATATAATTCAGTTTTCAAAAAATTGAGCAGTGGGTGGGTTTTAAGAGCTGTAAGGGACAGGAATAAACTGTAATCAGAGAATAAAGAAGAAACGGGAGCCAAGCAGAAAAACAGGCCAAATAAGTTTTCTGTTGTTGGTGGTGTTTGTTTTGGCTTTTTCTCCTCCCTTTTTTTATTATGATTTTGTGTTACGGGATTTGTTAATCTGTTTGGAAGCTGAAGAGAAATAGCCAAGGCAAAGATGGAAAAGAAAATAAGAAAATGAGAATAAACATTGGAGAGATGAGAGGAGTTGATACCAGAGTTATGGGAAAAGAATTTTCCTTGGAAATGAACAGAAGTATCTGGAACATTTCCTCTGAGATTGGAAGGCAGGAGGAAAAATGGAGCAAAAGTGAAAAGGTATATGCTTGGGGAGGGAAGGTGAGTTGAAGGTGTCTGACTCTGTTGGTCTTGATTTTCAGGCATAGTGTGGCTGAGGAAGGATGGATGTGGTTAGAAAGGAGTGTTTGTCTGAGGACAAGGTTCTCCTGAAGGGAATATGCTGGGGTGGACTGTTGTCCTCAAAGGCAGGGAGGTGAGAGATTCTGGTATACCAGAAAATGGGAGCCCCCCAACGGAGCAGTGTGCACAGAAGGGCCTTGTCTGCCAAGAGGTCCATGGGTCTTCTGGAAAGACAAAGTTTGGGCTTTGGCTTTCTCTTACAAAATGGTCTAGAGGAAAGATTACTCAAGGGGCTACCAATTTCCTCTAACGCAAGGGATGACAAGTGATTATTGCTACCTCTCAGTGGCTGAAGGAACCTCAGCTTCTGTCATTCAGGGATGACAGAGATCTTTAGAGCAGAGGGCTTTGCAGGTCTCCAAGCCTGCTGCTTTCAGGAGGTGGCTTTTTGTATCTCTCACAGACTGAGAGCATGAGAACAGGAACCAGACATAAGCAGGCTTTCTTTGTACCTTTTTTCTTTGCATTTGTTTTTACCCTTCTCTTATAAATAGGTTCTTATTGTTGCTAAGTCACTGTGGCACTGTGGGTTGAGTTCATTATCTCAGGAATTATTTGTTGTTTTACTTTCTGATGCTTCCCATGCTGTCACCTGGTCTAGCCCATCTTGACGTTGCTCAGCCTCCAAGGGCTGTATTCCATTTTTTTTTTTTTTTTTTTTTTTTTTTTACCATGCCTCTGACTTCTTATTTCCTGGATCTGTGACTGTATCCCTCTTTGTTCCTCTCTCCACTATCTCCATTATCCTTTTTCCATCCTTAGAACATTGATATAGACCCTCCCATCTGTCCTCAACCAATAGAGAGAGGAATGAAGAAATGTGTCCTTATTGACTTGTCGGTCTGTGACATTTTTCAAAGCAGGTGTAAGATAGGAGGATATGCTGATGATGACTATAAGGATGATGATGATGAAAATGGATAATTTTTATTGGCTACATATTATAAATGAGATATATCTCATTTAATTTCTACAATGGCAACACATCTCAATATTGTGAAGCAATACTAGTTTTGTTTTTATTTCACATATTAGGAAACCTTGATTCAAAGAAATAAACTAAATTTTCCAAGGTCACACTTTCTGGTTTGCAAGTGATGATACCTATCTCAAATTGGCCTAAGCAAGTTGGAGAGCATTGCCTCACATTACTGAAGTGTCTATTAGCAGGCCTGTCTGCAGTCCAAGATGAGTTCAGAGGCTTGAATAATGTAATAGTAATTTATTTTTCATCCATATCTTGGCCTGATTTCTTCTGTGTTGGATTCATTTTAAAGTAGACTCCTGTAATATTTAATATATTGTCAATGATGTTCAGTTTAGCTCTAAGATTACATTGCACTTTCAGCATGCAATTATGAGAAAATGAAGAACACCTCAATCTCTGTACCTTCAGAAATGTCTTAGGAAGGACACTAATTGGCCAGGCTTTGGCCATGTGCCCGTCTATGAGCCCATCACTGTGGCACAAGTGGTGTAGTGCTTTGATTTGATAGGCCTTATTTATACACCCACCTCTGAAGTCTGATGCTGGGGAGGAACCACCTTCACATAAACTATATGGAATATGTTCTCAAAAATATATAGAACTGTTTAATGAGGAAGGGATAGAATGAGGGAATGCCATGTGGACTGTGAAAAAATTATACATTTCAAAGTCCAGTACCCCCAGCCAGTTGGTATGAGAGCCAAGATTTGGGCACAAATAAACTTTCCTTTTGTATAGCACCATTTTGAGCAAGACTTATGCTAGTTGATTTGTTCAATTTATCTCATTTAATACTCACCATAACTAGTAGGGGAAAATATTATTAACCTCATTTTATAGGTAAGGAACTAAAGTATGCAAAGTAAAGTGGCTTGCCTAAGTTTACAGTGTTTCTCAGTGATCAAGGCAGAAACTAAATGACTATTTGATTATTTCATTTTTGGATTCTTTTCACCCAATCATGGACACATGATAAGCATTATTTGAATGGTTTTGAATGTCAGCAGGAGACAGAAGATGTGATCTATATTAATTAATTTTACTGTTTAAAAACAACCGAAATATCTCGGCTTACAAAACAATTATTTTATTTTCATCATTCATGGTCTGCTGGTCATCTGGAGAAATTCTACTTTGGGTTGGGGGTAGAATTCAGGTCTGTTCTACCTGTTCCATTCTTGAGGCCAGGCTAGAGTAGCAGAAGCAACCTATGGGAAGCTCTTTTCACAGTCTTGACATTTTCTTCTGGAATGTCAGAAAGAAAGCCCGACCATGCAAGCATGTTTCTAGTCTTTGCATGCTTTCTGTCCACTACCATTTCATTGGTTGAAGCAAGACATGTGGCCCAGTTCTTCATCAGTGGGCAAGAGAAGTACACTCCATTCATGGTGGGAGCAGGGGAATGAATAGTTTCTGAATAATCAAACTGTCATGAGGTATTTTGAAGAACCTAGGTTGAGGGTCCTCAGTTTGGACTTATGTTATTTGTTATTTTTTTCAAAATACAATTTATTAAAAGAATATTATCAACCAGTAGGCCTAGAAACATAGAGGTTATAAGTCAAATTTAGGAGGTGTTGATAGGAGGGTTGATACTGTATAAATGTAAAATAGTGTTATTTCTACCGGTCTTTGAAACGTGGCTGAGATATCTTTATATATTACTGTCTGACATGGATATGATAATCACAATATCTTTTCTGTGTGTTTTGGGGGGCAATACATTAAACTTTGGGGCAATATTTTAAGCTAAAATTGAAAGCGGTAACTCTGGCATGAAAAATGGCTGTGACCATTTGAAAGCTAGGAGGTTAAATGCAACTCTTTGTTGAGATGTAAAATAATATCTATCAAAGTCTTTTTATTCTAGTATCAGTTCAGAACATTGGCACTTCATAGATAAATTATGTTTTACTGGTTTTATTCATGAACAATGTGAATTCATTCGATTCTGAAGTTCTTTCTACTTATAAAGAACTATTAATACAACCTGATTTTTATAACAGCAATACTTTCCAACCCTACTCCAAAGCCACAGCAAGCTAGTAGAGGTGATTCTGGGATTCTTTGTGTTTAAGAAAAGGCAATACTGTTCTTATAATTGAAATTGCAGATACTATCATTAGGAGAAAAAAAGGTCAGAATTTCAGATGGAATTGAAATTGGTGAGTTAGCTTCCTTATTAAAAGTGAGAGATGTTGAATATATTCAATTGTTTGTTCAGTAAGAAGTAAACATTTTAGTATACCTAGTATTGTTATATATACTGGGGAGGAGAAAAAATAGACAAAATAGAAAGTGTGGTTCCTAAGCACAGTGGGGAGAGAATATGACCAAAAAGGGAGAAAACTATAGTAGGAATCAGAAATCATGAATTTTACTGTTTACCAGCTTTTGGACTTTGAAGAAACAATAACACCCTTCTGGGATATAATGTTCTTATCTTGAAAATAAGGCAGGTTATCTATGTTTACTCCAGAGACAACTCTGATTCAATAATTATAGAATGTTAAGGAGTTTGGTACTAATTATAAGGGCACAAAACATGTGAATACTTCACACATTTATTAATAATGTGTTGAGTGCCTACTACTTGTGATAGGTTTTGTTCTCAGTTCTGGGAATATCATTGCAAAGGAGGAAAAGCTCACTCTAAAGAGCTCACACTCTGGTAGGAAGACGTCACTAAGCAAGCGAACAAATTATTATGCGATTTAATTCCAGGTATTAATAAAGTTGTAGAAAAATAAAAGAGATTATAGGGAAAGAGAGTGACAGAGTAAGAGAATTTATTTTAGATAAAATAATCCAGAAATTTCCATCTGATGTTGTAATGATGGAAATATGAATTACATTATTGGGTTATTTTGGCAATGATTTGGGGGAAAACCATTCCACTAGCAAATGCAGTGTGCCTGAGGTGGACAAGTGTTTGATATGCTTACAGAATAGCAAAAACAATAGCTTAATTGTCTAGCAAAAGCTATATATTACAAAATAACATAATACAATTTGTGTTCTGTGGCATGACATAAAAGTGTGTTGAATTAATCAGAGGAAGAGGTGAGCTGAATAATTCTTGTGATCAGGTCTTTGTTTCATTTCCCTTGTCTCATTAAGCACTTGTTATAGATATTTTACCTTCTTAACTTCTTATATTCACCCCTCATTTTCATTTCAGCATTTGTTCTTGGACTTAGGTGGACAGGTGCAAAGACCATTGACTTTGAGCTCTTCTGTACCAAAAAGTAAAGCTGATCTCCTCTTCTAAATATATGTATATATAATTTAAACATATATAGAAGTATATTTTAATATAATATATGTAATTTAAATATATCTTTAAATATATATCAATGCAATATATATTTAGATGCTTCCATATCAGCTTCAGGAAAAAGTAAGTTTAAACTACTTTATATAAAAGAACTGTTGTAATTTGTCCCTATTGACTTGATTAGCCTCTTCTATTTCCAAATTTCCCTCCTTATCTTAGTTCTGCAGCCACATCAATCTACTTGTTATTTGCCAGAATGTCATGTTTTTCCATATTTTCATCTATATTCTCTATCCTCTGTCTCTATTTCCTTCATGTGGTTAGGAACCAGTCAGGGTGTATCTTCGCCAGGGATAACTCCTTAATCTCACATTCTGTTTCTATGGCACTTAGCATGTTGCAGTGTAATTGTCTTTTTGATTACCTCTGTATCCCATGTGACTATGAGTTCCCTGGGGATTTGGACTGTGTTACTAACATCTGTATTTCTTGCATTTGGCTCAATACGTGGCACCAGTTTCAATACACATTTTGAAAAATAATGAATGTGGTGCATATGTATTATTTAATTTGAAGAACCAGGCTGTATCTTCAAATTGGTCTTTGATGTTGCCCCATTTGTTTCTCTCCTCTCCATCTGCCTTCCATATCAAAGTTCACGTTTACACAAAATCCAAGTAACAATTAAAAACACTGGTATCTCATGCTAAAGGGAGAAAACGGCGTACCATGTGGAAGAGCAATCTTTGCAGGTACTGCAAAATTTCTTTTTTTTAATTTAAACTCTACACATTATGTTAGCAATTTTTAAAAGTTGTTTTCATGAAATGTGTCAGGATTATTTTTCTTAGTAAAATAAACCTCCTTAGATTAACTTAGATTAAGAAAATACAGTTATGTACTGTTAGCCTTTTTAGATTTGTTTTTCCTGTCCTTTTCCAAACAATGAGAAAAAAGAGAATTAAGAGACAGTTTGTAGGTCTTCTCTACTACTCTTCACAATGGGTGAGGTCAGCATTATCTGCATTTTATATGTGAGAAAAATGAAATTCAAAGACATCAAGTGATTTGTATGGGCAGCTAATTTCAGGAAGAGGTAGGATTGAACCCAAGTCTGATAGACACTAAAATAATTTTCTTTTTTTCTCCCTATCCCCTTATTAAGATGTAATCTAGGCCAGGCGCGGTGGCTCACGCCTGTAATCCTAGCACTCTGGGAGGCCGAGGCGGGTGGATCGCTCGAGGTCAGGAGTTCGAGACCAGCCTGAGCAAGAGCGAGACCCCGTCTCTACTAAAAAAAATCGAAAGAAATTATATGGACAACTAAAATATGTATAGAAAAAATTAGCCGGGCATGGTGGCACATGCCTGTAGTCCCAGCTACCCGGGAGGCTGAGGCGGTAGGATCGCTTAAGCCCAGGAGTTTGAGGTTGCTGTGAGCTAGGCTGACGCCACGGCACTCATTCTAGCCTGGGCAACAAAGTGAGACTCTGTCTCAAAAAAAAAAAAAAAAAAATGTAATCTAAGCAAAAGATCTATAGATTCTGCTGTTACAGCATCTAAAAATAAACACACACACATAAATGCACAAACTTCACTACATTTTCTACATGGCAGAAATAGCTTATTTAGAAAGTCTGTTAAATGATTTAGCAGACTCTCTGGTATTAGAGCACAGGCACAGATTCTGAGAACTCTCTGGACACCTCTAATTCCTCTGACCCGTGTGTGAACTCACATTTACAACAGAAAGCAGGTTTAGAAACATGGTGTAAGCAATATCTACTGGAAGAATAAAATTAATAACTTATTTTGAAATGAGCTTTTCTGATTCATTATTCATAATAAGAAAAGCACATGGCTATCTTTGTTCCTGGCTCATTCGCAGTGGTCAGTGGCATCATCATTGTTAAGATTTCAGTTCTTGAATATGAAGTTGGTATTGGCTATCCTGATGGGTAACATTTATCGAGCTCTGACAAGATTTCAGGCAATATCTTATGTTCTTTATTTATATTCCTTATCACATTTGAAATGTATATTTTTTAATGAGAGGTCCTCTCATTCTAGCTATTTTCTAACAAAAAACTGAGGTTTAAAAATATTAAATAACTATACCAAGGTTGTGTCTGCTGGCAGAACAAGATTTGAGTCTGGGTTTTCTGACTTGTGAATGCATTTGGCCTGGAGGCAGAAAACCTAGCTTTAGTCCCATGTTTGGGACTGACAAACTATGTGACTACAGGCAAGTGGCTTTCCCTTTCTGAATGTGGTTTCTCATTTGTCAAGGGGAATGGATTGTGAGAAGAATGATTTCTGAAGTATCTTGCAACTGAGAAATTAAATGACTAAAATGCCAGAAATGGAAGCTCATTAACTCACTGCAGGTCGTAGTAATTTTCCAAGATCATCCTGGCATAGATATCAGAACTTGCTGCACCGTAATACTTTCCAAATTAAACTTTTTTCTTAATATTTAGCCTATGATCTTTACTATCATTTCCTATAGGATTCCATTAGAGTTCTCATCATATTTTATTAATTCCAAATTAGGATTCATAGCACAGAGTGTGAAAAATACATATGGAAACCATGAGACAGGAAGTTTGAAATGTGAATTGTCCTTGCAAAGCAGGCATTCTAGTCCACATTTTGCCAATGAAGAAACCCCATTTTCAAAAGTTCAGAGGATGACATGAATCTACAGGCGTATAATTTCACCACTAATATTGATTTCCCAAGGCCTGGAATTGCCATGTTCTGGAAGTAACTGTGTTTATTTCCCTGGAGCTTCTGATTCAGCAGCACCTTCCTTTGTGTCGTGGGAGAAAGGTAATGATTGTCTCATGAGGTTGACAATGACCATGTTGGCTTGCAACATGTTGGGATAAGATGATTTTTTAAAATGCCAAAATCCCTAGATACAGTTCCAGTTTCTTGAACATTATTTTTTCTCAGCTTTGCTGAGGTCCATTCATACTGGACTGCATTTATTAGCTATATAATTATTCCGTGTTTTCAATTTGGACACAAATTAATAAAAAACTGAAAAGGCATTTCTAAAGGTGTGGGTATAGATAATAGCTTCTCCCGTAATCCAGAGGTCACCTGATCGCATTTTTAGATAAACTGAAATGTCCTCAGTATCTTTATCCTCTTTCTTTTCCTGTTACTCCACACCGTCCTAACAATAAGGTTAATAAGGATTGCTTGTGTGAGTCATAAACTTTTACTAGTCTTTGTGTAGTTCCTCTTTAAATATGATTTCACTGATTTTTGATAATAATAAAAGGTAAATATTATTTTCCCCATTTTACAGATGAAGAAACTGAGAGAAATTAAGGAGTTACCTAAGAACACCTAGCTAGCTAGCCAGTATGAAACAGATCAAGTTCCTTTTGATTTATAAACTTATGATCTTGCTATGATGCTACATTATCTAGGAATTGGAATCTCTTATTATCTGCATAATAATCTTACTCTCTTAGGTGGATTTTTCTTCATAGGTAACACCGCCCAATTTTGCACCTGTAATATATTTTATACATTTTTATTGAAATGATTATCAATCTATCATCTATCATAATGTGCACAAATATTACACTACAGCTTAATACAATTTTATAAAGTGAACACATACATCTAACTAGCATTCACACCAATAGATAGAAAATGACCAGAATTCCTCGCAGCCATACCCTCCCCAGATGTAATCTCAATTCTTACCTCTATCACCAAAATTTAGTGCTACCTGTTTGCAAACTTGAAATACATGGAAACATGCAGTGAGTACTCTCGTGCATGACTTATTTATTTCTTTACTTGGATCTAAGTTTTCTTCTGGTATCATATTCCACTTGCTTGAAGAACTCTCTTTAATATTTTCTTTCTCATAGCATAGTTGTGTCAGGGAGTCCTAAGACCATATTCGGTTTCAATGATTTGCTGGAAGGACTCACAGAACTCAGAAAAGATGTTCTACTCATGGTTATAGTTTATTACAGTGGAAGGATGTAGATTAAAATCAGCAAAGTTAAAAGGTACATAACATAGTAGGAGAGACCAGGCGAAAATTTCCAGTTATCCTCTGCTTGGGGAGTCTCTTCCAATTGACAGTGTTTAATATTCTCAGCAATGATGTCACATCTTCAAATGGCACTTTCCTAACTGCCATTTTAAAAATAGATACCTTTTTATTTCTTCTTCTAATTGTACAGTCCTTATTCCACTTTTCTTTGTAGCAAATGTTACTATCTGATATGATAAATTGATTTACCTAAAGTACTCAACTGTAATATGCAATCCCAGTTTCTGTCTTTTTCACAAGCATCCTAAATTACTGACAGCACACCTGGAACATTAAAAAAATATCTGTTGAATGAGTTAATAAATGATACCTAGTTCCTAGTGCCTTATGCATCAGATAGTTATGATAATACCTGCCTGAGAAATCTCATGTTTATTTTTCCTGAAGGTTAAATGGAATATTGTCTGTGTTGAATATATTTGTCATTTTTAAGAATACTCTTTTCATATTTGGGGAAATCTTTGATTTATCAGACTCAGTGACATAAAAAAGACTTAAATACTGCTCTCAAAAGCAAAAGAACCAAATATTCATTTTCTCAGCCGTCTTAGTGACCACTGTTCAGGTTTGATTTGGAATAAGGGGTTTTCTGAGTTGTAGGATTTTTAGTGCTAAAATAGGGACAATCCTACTAAAACTAGGACAATTAATCACCATACTAGAAGTTAGGAGCAAGCATGTGACCTGTGTTTGGCCAATGGTATGTTCCTGCATCAGAATTTGACTGTTTAGTGAGTGGTAAGAAGAAGTCAGTGAATTCATTCCAGGCACAACAGGGATACTCAAGGTCCAGGGGCTGTGGTAACAGCAGCAATGGTACCTGGTGTCCAGCAACAGTGGTGTTCTGACCAAATGTAGTCTATTTCTCACTTTGCTATGAATTAAGGCATCCAGTTATTCTTCCAAAAGACTTCATTTTTGGTGAAATTAGTAATGCAGTGTTTCTGTTGCTTATAGGCAACAGAGAGTGTAAAACAGAGAGTATGACACTCTGTTATACTCTTGATCCACTCTTCAAATGATTTTGAAGAGAGTAAATTTTTAAAAATGTAAAAGCATTGATTATCATTTTTTATTAGTGAAGAGCTCAGCTAAACATCTAGATAGCCAGTGGAAAACACCTGAAAATCTAAAGGGTTATGCTGAAGTGTTGTATATGTTTTAAGGAGTTTGATTATAGGAAGTTTCAGGCTGTGTTGGAAAATTACTTGGTATTCTGGTTTTTATGCCTGTTGTGTTCTATTCAACTATGTTTGTATGGTATAATAGGTAGAGATGAGTTTAGTTTCCTTAAAACATAAAGGAAGTAGTAACTTATCATGCATGAGCCAGTTTAGAAGAAAATCAAATATATTTTAAATAGCAAGGGAGCCAGAAACATGGCCATTAGGGTTAGCTAATAAGGCATCTGTGTCTGTAGGAGGAAAAAAACTAGTCATAAAATTTCCTGCAGACTGGGGGGTCTTCCTGCTATACAATTTTATTTTTTCTGTTTTGTCATAAAGAAAAGCTTGAAGAACATTTTAGGGGGCATTTGAAAGGATCTGTTTATCAGGTAGCTTTTTACATATAATGAAAAATTACATAAGCTCAGTAATTACAGCAAAAAGTATTTATTGCATTTGTGTATGCATTCATCCTGGATTAAAAAGGTGATCTTGTTCTGCTGCTCTTGGCTGGTCCCTGATGGGATGACTGGAGTGACAATTCTGCTCCATGTATCTCTCATCCTCCAACAGGCTAGCCCAGGGGTATTCTCATGGTGATGGTAGAAATGTAGGAGAGCAAACAGAAGCAGGCATGTCTTCTTGAAGCCTAAGTTTGGAACTGCCATAGAGTCACTTCCACCTCATTATCTAGTCTTAAGCAAATCACATAGACAGGCTTCAGGTCAAGAGGTCTTCCAAGACATCCTGTGCTCAGGGAGAAGGCACTGAAAAGTTACATGACAAAGGGCATGGGTCCAGGGAGGATTGAAGAAATTTGGGTCATCATTTCCATCTACTATAGTGTGTTTTATGTCATCTTGGGTGTATACTGCTGGATTTTTCTGGGAAGTGATTTAAACCGGTGAAGGTAAGTATTATTGCATTGCCTAATGTTTCCATGGCTGTACCAATTTGTGTACTATACACATAAATCCCCTGGAATGTTTTGTTCTGAAGTTCCTGAAGCCCTGACCAGCCAGACTGTCAGGCCCTCGGCCACCCTGTCATCCTTATTTGTTTATTTCTTCTTGCTTCCTTCCATCTGGCCATCAAATAAAGTATTGATTTAGTAGTCTGTGTCAACCATTTGTTAGTCCCTGAGTACAAAAAGATCAACATGGCCCCTGCCCTCACAGAGCTTAAATTCCAGTGATGAAGACAGGCACTAATAAGCAATATATCTAATTAAATTTTATTTGGAATTCCTTCCATTTTTTCCCTTTCTCACTTCACTCTAGCTTCTGGGAACTTTACTATTGCTTGAACACAAGAAGTATCCTATCTCTGCAGGGCTTTTGCACTTACTGCTTCTATTTGGAATACTCACCCTCCAAGTTTCTGTATGTGTCAGTCCTAAATGCCTCAAGCCTCTTCTCAGAAGTCAAAGAGGCCTTCCCTGACCATCTGCCTAAAAGGACACACTTCCAAATCTCTTACTTCCCCTAATTCCTGCTTTAGTGGTCTCTTTATAGAGACTAAGTGTGTGGGCATGCATGTGTGTGTTTGTCTGTCATCTTTCTCTACCACCATGCCCGGAAGATAAACTCTGTGAGAACAGGGACTTAAGCTGCTTTGTGCACTGATATTTTGTATACTTACAACAGTGAGTAGCATGTAGTAGCCTGTAATACTATTAAAATGTCTTGTGCTCGTATGATATGATTACTGAACTAGGAAACACTGCATTCTTAACCTTTTCTTTATTTACTGTCCATGGCTACTAAATTTGTGTGGTGACTACCATAACGACTTTCCTAAGTGTTCATGAATGTACAAGAACTAGTCAAGAAGTGATTTCCCAGACTGATTGCAGAGTCTTTGGACTTTTTTGGCTCCCACATTCAACTTTAATAGCTATGGACATCAGCACATGATGACAGATCAGTATTAAATCATTGATTTAGCTAAACTAGAACTTTATTCTTAGGATTCATTTTGAACATAACCTCCTAACTAACACTGAGTAGGGAAAGAATATTGTGCACAAAACTTCAGTCTTCCAAACACAAGAAGCCAGCTACTCTGCTCAGAATTTAACTGAATTAATTTAATCCTCACAACAACTGTGTAAATTAGGTACTTTCATGAGTCTACTTACATATGAAGAAATGGAAGTTCAGAGGGTTAACTGGTTTGTCCAAAGTCACAGAGCTCTTAGGTGGTGCAGGTGGTATTTAGGTACAGTGAATGAAACTCTGCCAGAGCCAGGATCCTAACCAAAATGTTAACTGCCCTCTTTGGGTCCACAGGAAACAAAGCCAAGCTACTTTAACAAGGATAAAGCTCACTGTATGAATGGAGTACAAATGAAACAAATGAAAAACAGTCCTTTAGGATTAGAATTAGTCAACCTTTCTGAGGAAATAAAAGTGTACTCATGGCTGAATAGTACTCCATGGTATGCACATACCACATTTTATTAATCCACTCATGATCTGATGGGCACTTGGGTTGATTCCAAATCTTTGTGATTGTGAATTTTGCTGCAATCAACATTCTAGTGCAAGTATCTTTTTGATAAAATGACTTTTTTTCCTTTGGGTAAATACTCAGTTGTGGGTTTGCTGGATCAAATGATAGGTTGACTTTTAGTTCTTTGAGGGATCTCCATACTATTTTTCAGAGAGATTGCATTAGTTTACAGTCCCACCAGCAGTATATAAGTATTCCTTTCTATCTGAATCCATACCAGTACCTATTGTTTTGGGAATTTTTGATAAATGCCATTCTCACTGGGCTTAGATGATATCTGAGTTTGGTTTTGATTTGGATTTCCCTGATAATTAGTGACATTGAGCATTTTTTAATATGTTTAATGTCCATTAGTCTATTTTCTTTTGGAAAGTTTGTGTTCGTGTTTTGCCCACTTTTTAATGGAGTTTTTGATTTTTTTCTTGATGATTTGGTTGTGTTATTTGTAGACTGTGGTTATTATCCCTTTATTGGATGTATAGCATGCAAACATTTTCTCCCATTCTGTAGGTTGTCTATTTGCTCTGTTAATTGTTTCCTTGGCTGTGTAGAAGGTTTTTAATTTAATCAAATCACATTCATTTATTTTTGTTGTTGCTGTGATTGCCTTTGGGGGTCTTCTTCATAAATTCTTTGCCTAGGCCAATATCTAGAAGAGTTTTTCCAATATTTTCTTCTAGAATTCTTATGGTTTCATGTCTTAGATTTAAGTCTATTATCCACCTTGAATTAATTTTAGTGAATGGTGAGAGATATGGATCCTGTTTCAATCTTCCACATGTGGTTATCCAATTTTCCCAGCACCATTTATTGAATAAGGATTCTTTTCCCCAGTGTATATTGCTGTCTACTTTGTCAAAGATCTAATGGCAATATGTGGTTGATTTTATATCTGTGTTCTCTGTTCTGTTCCATTGGTCTATGTCTCTTTTTTTAAGCCAGTACCATGCTGTTTTGGTTACTATAGCCTTGTAGTATAGCTTAAAGTCTGGTAAAGTTTTGCCTCCAGATTTGCAACAATCTTGATGGAACTGGAGACCATTCTCCTAAGTGAAGTATTGCAAGAATGGAAAAACAAACACCACATGTACTCACTATTAAATTGGAGCTAACTGATTAGCACTCATGTGCGCAGATGGAAGTAAAACTCAGTGTACCATGCAGGTGGGAGGTTAGAGGAGGGAATCAGTGAAATCATACCTAAAGGGTACAGTACACTATCTGGGTGACAAGCACATTGATAACTTTGACTCAAGCCATACAAAAGCAATCCATGTAACAAAAACATTTGTATCCCTGTAATATTCTGAAATTTAAAAAAATAAAAAAATTAAACGAAATTTTAAAAAGTGTATTCAGCAATGAAACATGATACTTGAAAAATTTGGTGCAATTTGACACCAAAAGCACAGGCAACAAAATACGGAAACAGACAAACTGGACTTCCTAAAAATTAAAAACATTTGTGCATCACAAGACACTGTTCACAAAGTGAAAAGGCAACCCACAGAATGCGAGAAAATATTTTCAAATCCTCTATCTAATAAGGGATTGATATACAGAATATATAGAGAAATACTAAAACTAAACAACAACAAAGAAACCATATTCAAAAATGAGCAAAGGACTTGAGTAGACATTTTTCCAAAGAAGATAAACAAATGGTTAATAAACACATGAAAAGATGGTAAACATGATTAAACATTAGGGAAATACAAATCAAAACCACAGTGAGATATTACCTCACACTCATTAGGATGGCTACTATAAAAAAAAACACAAAATAATAGGGGTTGGCCAAGATGTAGAGGAATTGGAATTTTCTGCACTGCCGGTGGGAATGTAAAATGGTATTGCTGCTGTGTAAATAGTATGGTGGTTCCCTAAAAGATTAAAAATTGAATTAGTCCATGATCCAGTAATTCTATTTCTGGGTATATACCACCAAAAATGAAAATAGAATCTTGAAGAGATATTTATACATTCATGTTCATACCAGCATTATTTACAGCAGCTAAGCAGGTAAAAGGTAAAAAACAACCCAAGTGTCCATCAACAGAGGAATGTGTAAATAAAATGTGGTATATACAATATTTTACCACAATATAACATATATATACAGTGAGATACTCTTCAGCCTTAAAGTGAAGGAAATTCTGACATATGCTGCAACATGGATGAACTTGCAAACATTTTACGAAGTGAAATGGGGCAGTAACAAAAAGACTAATACTATGTTATACAAAGTGCATACAATAGTCAAATTCATAGACATAGAAAATAGAAGAGTGGCTGCCAGGGGCTATGGGAGAGGAGAAAGGGGAGTTATTATTTAATGGGTATAGAGTTTCCATTTTGCAAGATGAAAAGAGTTATGGAAATGGATGGATGGTGGTAGTTGTATAACAATATAACTGTACTTAAAACTGAAATATTTAGTTAAAAATGGTTAAAATGCTAAAGTTTATGTTATGTGTATTTTACCGCAATAAAATAAATGTTAAAAAATTGGCACGATGAAAGAGATTTTTAAAAGATGAGGAGAAATAACATTAACATATGTGTTAGGAATGGGTTTTATTATAGCCAATATAGAATTCACCAAAATTGTATTTTTGTTTAGGATAGAAATAACTTTACTAATCTTGAGAAACTGTAAGCAAAATGTCAGAGGATTTATTCTACAGAGTCTCATACGTATTAATAGGTTTTTAGAAAATTGATGTTATTTCTTTGTGGTAATGATTTAGAGAACTTCAATATAAAATGGTCAATTCTGCTTACCAAGTCATGATCTCTATATGCATTATCCTGTTTAATACTCACAACAATTTTGTGAGGTTGGTGCAATCATTACTTGAAAACATATGAAACTCAGATGGGAAATACTTAAGCCACCTGACCAAATTCAAAGTCACAAAAATTGAGGGGACTGGGGAAATCATTTCCAGGCAGCTGGGCTCCCTGATTCATTCCTACACACTTCTGCTTCTCTTGTCCTACCCATCAGGGAGGCGGGGAGTAGATAGTGTCATCATCATTCAAACTGTGTCTAAAGGGATAAACCACAGCAGAGGGACAGGGGTGATGTGAACAGCATGCTGTTGAAAGTCAGGTAGACCTAGACTCCCACTGACATTTTGGTAATGTCTAATTTTGTTGACTATATTATTTAATTTGGGCCTCAACTGCGTAATTTGTAAGTGGGCATAACAATCCCTACCTAGCACTATTTTTGAGAGGTTTAAACAAGTCATTGGAAAAGATTACATAAGTGAAAGCAGTTTGTGTAGTATAAAGAAAAATGCATGTTTTATTCCTGATATTATCACTATGGTGAAGTTTAGTGCATTGCGAAATGCACAAATTATGTACGTATCTACACTGTCCTTACCCAGCATAGTTTGTTGGGCTGGCCATGCTTTGTTTCTAAATTTTAATCTGTCCATAGTACTCACTAAATACACAGCTGACAATCCCAGTTTAATTTCGCTGACACCTCAGCCTCCAGGTTTTACGCTATTTTCTGCTCTTTGTGGAACTTCCACCTCCTGGTCCATGTTATGTTTCACTATCTTCTAATTAATTATCTGTAAGCAAGAAGTGGGCAAGTATGAGGGTCTAGAGGTGAAAAAATTTAAGTCAGGGCCGTCTGCATCAGTAACAAGGGCAGGATAGCTTAGGTTGAGGTCAAAAGCCTTGAAGATGGTGCCAGGGTGACAGTATAGAAAGGCAGAAAGTGTGGTAGCTCTGAAACCAAGAGGATGGGTGGCAGGATTCAAGGTGGTCCTCACAAGGTGCCAGGGTTACAGGCAATCAAGGTGAAGGCAACAGCCAGGAGAGCCACACTCCCCTTTTTGGTGATGTCTGGTGTTAGGATGGAAAAATTATGTTTAGGATGGCTTTAAATGAACTTTGGGGGCTTGACTGGTCCCTGCTAGTGGCTTTAAAAGGGAACATTTGAACTTTAAGGGAAAACAAGCCTCACAGTAAAGCAATAACGTCTGAGGGTTTCACCTCAGCCATAGGAAGCACAGGCCACTAGAGACCTGTCTTCCCAGCAGTCTTGAAATTCTACCTGTGGATGCTCAATTGGCTGCTCTGCCTGTAGGTGCCAGCACTTAGAATTTCAGGGGCTCGCTAAAGTTCCGAGTAAACATTGACTGTGCCTGGATGCTCAAGCAGAAAATTGAAATACCTTTGGGTCCAGTTAGAGCCCTTCCTACTTTTCAGCTGCCTTACTTTTGCTGAAAGAAACTCAGGATCTTCCAGACTTTTCCCATCTGCTCAGCTATATTCAGGCTAAAGACCTTTGAATCTGATTCCTAAGGAGCTGAACTCATCCTCCCAAATCAACCAGAATGTGAGAACTGAGAACATCCTGGAATGTGAATGGCTTCCTCACTTTTATTATGTTCATTAGAAGGTTCCACAAGTCACTGGGGCATCCAAATTAGCTTTTAATGATCAACTCCAATAACAACACCTTAAAGAGTGGCTGGAAGAGGAATGGAATGAAACCGCGGGATTTCTGACTGGTATTTTCACATAGTCTATCATTTACTGGTGCTTGAAGAAGAAAGATTTGTGTGGGAACAAAATGAAACGTGGGTGGGTGGTGATGGATATACTGTGCATTTGGGAGTATACATGCTGAAGCCAGAATAATTTGGTTTGCATCCTTGTGCACAACCTATGTGACCCTGGGAAAGTACTGAACTTTCTTTGATTCTGTTTCTTTAGGTATAAAATGGGAATTATATAACATCATAGCAACTTTGAAATGATTAATTGTGCTAAATGTATGTAAAGAGTTTAGCACATTGTATGGCACTTAATATGTGCTTAATGCATGATGCTGATTATTGCTATTCTTGACTTCTGGGTTTCCTTTTTACTTTTATTATCTTCTAAGCTTACGTTAATTAATTGACTTGATTTTCCCTCTCTTCTCTCCACCCTTCTCCCCCAACCTCGACATAAATCGTATCAAATAGAAACTGGATCCTTCTCTATCATGAAATACATTTCAGTACTGAGGGACAAATCAGCATATTTTAGCATATGTATAAATGTTAACTAATTCCTCAATCTGATTAAAACTCATGTTTTGGCACTATATTTTAAGACAGGAAGTCTGACCTACATCTGTGAAACGTGAATCATGGCTTTCAGCAGTGGCAGGAATCCGTATGAACCATGCCAGGAAACAGATTCTTCATCACCTGACTGCATGATGATACACCTTCTTTTCTCTAAACGTGTTCTTCTCTGGGAAATTAAAGCAAAAAGAAACTTTTTTTCTTTTTGCATATTTTTTCTTCTTTTTCAATAACAACTATATTTTCTGGTTATCATTCTTTTAGTTCTGCCCTTTGGTTAACATGAGATTAAACTGTCAAAAAGATGAAGGTCACTTTAACGTTTTCTGAGGTGGCAGACAAAAGGCCTGAGAGATAGCAACCATTTAAAATTATCTGCCCATCCTTTCTTCTCTTTGGTGAGTCACTGTGGAACCCTAACTAAAAGTTTTGGTCTTTGAAGTCAGAGAACTGGGTTCTAGTCTTACCAATTAGATGCCACGTGGCATAGAGCAAATGGAGTAGCCTTTTATGTTTAATGCTCTCTTCTGTAAACACAAAATAGCCATGTCTGAGAATTGAACTGAGGAGGGCCTAGCACAGAATAATCCAATAGTTTTCAGCCTCCCATAAGCCCAAATATTTGTATTTTTTAAAAGCCCACAGGTGCTTCTGCTATCCACCCAAGATTGAAAGCCCGTGTATTAGATGTAAATAACATTAATACCTTTTACTTTACTTCTGTTTAGGTTAAAAAAGATCTTATATTCAATTTCACATGAAGGGATAATTTATTTATATAAAATTATTATTTCAAAACTAGGACATGCCTTAAAGGTCACAGGTTCAACATCTTCCTTGATGTGTGATTTATATTTGCAACTTTTTCCTGATAATTGATTCTTCAAGTTTTCTTTCAGTGTCTTCAGTGATTGAAAATCTACTGTTCTGTTAGAATTATGTTAATTTTTCTATGTTTTATTTGTTCAGAACTCGTTTATGGAAACTCAAAAAAAAGTTGAATCTCATTTTTGCAGATATTCTTTTATATATTTGAAGATGTCTGTAAGGCCCCTTTGAGTCATTTCTGGTCTATGGTTAGTAACCACCCCAAAATTTCCAAACTGGATGATCATCTGACCTCTGAGAAACATTTAGAACATACAGCTTTCTGTTTCCATTGAGTCAGAATTACCACAGTGGATTCCTCTTTCAAACAAGTTCTTCAGATGATTCTGTGAATATAGAAATCTTTGCTTTCCAGTTGTTCTCAACAGAGGGCTGTTTTGTAACCCAGGGGCAATTTGGCTATGACTGAGGACATTTTTGGTTGTTACAGCTGGGGAGAAGCATGCTATTGGCATCTAGTGAGTAGAAGCCAAGGATGCAGCTAAGCATGCAAAAATGTACAGCCCCCCACAACAAAAAATTATCCAGTCTAAAATGTCAATGGTGCTGTGGTTGAGAAACCCTTTCTTCATTCTCTGTGACATAGCTTCGTCTCTCCTTACCGTCATGGTTGATCTCTTACTCACTGTACAAATGTCTTCTCAATGTAACTCATAGAAAGGGCTGAACAATATAAAGATCTGGCATTTTTAAAAGAAGAGGTAAAGAAGCAATGTATCCCATTACAGGATAATGTATTAATAATAGAATTTCAGGTGTTCTTAGGGACAATATTGGGACTGAGATTCCTCCAGTTGCCATTAAATATCATATGATTTCAGTTCAGCAAACATGTTCATGACCCCAGGATGCCCATAAAAACTGAAAGAGCTCATTGAATCATCACTGAATCATCTTGGTACAAAAGTCTCTCTCTTCTTTTTTTATTTTTTTAGCACCCTCTGTAGAAATCTGCAAAAGGACTTTTCACACTTGAGTATGAGGATTTCCTTGATCTAAGTAATTTGGGGTCACTTCCTGGCGTAAAGAAATCCCTTGGAATTTAGAGACCTGTTTTCTCTCTTTGTAAGATTTGACACTCTGGAGACTATTGTCTCTCTATGGACTTACAAAAAAATTAATTTAAAAACAACAGTTGAACAATTTTTTATTGTTTCAGCCTATGCCCATTTTCTCCCTGAAATATTGAAACTCATTGTGAGATTCAATTGGGGAGGTTCAGGTAATCATTTACTTAAGAGAAATGAAAACTATAGGAGTGAAAGATTGAATATGCAAATGAACAATGGGCACACAATGTATAAAAATAGAACTCCCACCTACAATCTGCAGCAACTAGCCAAGGAAATTAACCCATTATCTACAGAAACTAGCCCAGAAAGCTGACCTGCTATAAGTTAGACTTGTAGAAAGTGAAACGACTATCTCTACCAATAAACTCTGGAAACCAAATAATTCCCCTATAACAACTGGTCTAAAATGATCAGGCTTTGATTAGCAAATAACCGACAGGTTCCCTAAATTTTGTCCCCACTTCCAACTTAGGCTAGAGAAAGCCAAATATACACTTCTAACCAATCATATAGAATACTTTACTTCTAGTTAGCCTGCCTACAGCTTTGCCTTGTCAACAACTTCCAATTAGAGCACATATGAAGTCTTTTGTTTTTCCACTACAGCATTACCCCACTCCTCTCCCTGCCTTTGGGTCTTTGCCAAAGGCAAATAATGGTGGCTGACTCTCTTGACATTGCAAGCTCTGAATAGAAAGCTATTGGTTGTTCTTATTTTCTTGGTCTTCTTTTATTTCTATATTTAATATTTTAAACAATAGTCTTCCAAATAAATACCCATTATTTTACTTAATGCTTGTCATAACATTAGAGGAAGTTAACATGGAGCCCAGCTGAAGGATGAATAAATGTAGGCTCACATTAGTTAGGAAAATTACCTAATATATTATCGTCAGTCAATAGTTCTGGGATTTAAACCCAGAACATATGACCTTCTTTTTTACCCCAATACCTGTCTCAAAAACTTGATTCCCTAGCTTCTAACTTCTACTTTTGTTTTATGTTTGTGTCTTCATAATTACTCCTCAGATTTGAGGCTTGACCTTACTTTCTCTCTAATGATCTTGAATTCTTTGTCCCAACCCAATTCCCACCATGTGATGGTCATGCTACAGCCCAAGCTTGCTTCTCTCAACCCTGAATAAAAACCATCTATAGACAGCAAGTCCCCCAGAACACAGGGGGCAAGTGCATGTTCTTTACAAGTTTGCCTTCTTCCTAGAGGAAAGATGGAACCTCTTAAATCTAAACAACCATACCCTAGGGCAACATTTTCATTCTTTGCTTACTTGAAGCCATGGGGGAAAGGTGGCTTATTCAATAAGACTATTAACCTGCTGCCGATGTTATGGTATAAACTATGCAGAAAACACATTTCACAATTTCATTTCCATCACTCTCCACCCACAACAGAATAAAGTTGAGCAGAATTGAGTGTCAGAAAGGAAGAGTAGAGATCTTGGCAGCCAGGATGCAGTAAGAGTGAATCAAAGTGGAAGTCAAAATTGAGAAGTGTCCTAAAATGTCAAAGAAACAGGCAATGGGGCCAAAGAAAATGGAAAAGGGCTTAAAAAGAGTAACTCCAAGCTGTGGCTCTTGAGAGGAAATTCCTTCTTTATGCTCTATAATGATATGGAAATGGATCTGTTTAGTGAAGCTCCTGCTGGGGAAGAGAAGCAAAAGGGAGACCTTTCTCAAAGATCACAAGTCCTTCAGCTTACAATCAGCCCCAAGGTGCTCCTTAAACTCATTACAATGCAGCAACATTGCCCTTTAAGATTTTTTTCAGTGCTGATGGCTAAACCTGACCTTTCATGTAAGCGTCTGTGAAACTGCCAGGACTCTGCTGTTGTTGACTAAAGGAACGACAGAGACGGGACGAAAAAAATAGAAGTACCTTTAATCATTTTGCATTTTACAAGCTCACACAATAAAAACTGTGATCAGTCTTCGGAGAATGCACACCTTGGAAAGAGGGACTGCATTAAGAAGTAAATATCACTGGTTTTATGGAACTCCAACTCTTGCTACAACCTGGTTCTAGAATCAGTCTCAAAGACAAGACTTTGCAAAGTACCTACCAGTAGTGTCTGCAAGAGAAACTCAGCCACTCTAACAAAATTCAGATGCTGTTGTGCTGTCTGGACCAATTTTCTTTTCTTTCATCCTAGTTCAGCAGAATTGGGAGGGAAAGGCAGCCTTGCAGCATTTAACAGAGAAGTTCAAAGACACAAGTTACTGCCCTGCTATTGAAGGTTTGCCCTCTCTGTTTTGACCCTGGCTCCATCTCTCTTACCATTTAATGAATGGGAATGTCAAGTCTTCCATACAGAAAGGCTATGAAGTTGAGATTGCATCCAGAACAGCATTTTTTGAGAGCAGCAAAGTATTTGAATACTACAAATAACTGCTTTGGAAAGTGAGATAAAGAAAAAATCAAATTAGAAATAATGTTAAGGGAGAAATTATTGAAGTTATCACATGTTATTTAATATCAGTAATAACTCCCATTTATTTAACACTCACTATAGGCCAGGGATTAGGCCAAACACTTTCCGTCCATTGTGTACGTTGATATCTCTGTGCGTTCATCTAGTTAACCATCATTTAGGATAATGTTTCTACTGCTTTAAAATTTCAGGCCATAGGCATTGACTAGTAAGCTTGCTGGTATCACAATAAATAAATAAATAAACTATATAATCAGGAGTAGAGTGAAAAGTGTTTTAGTGTGTTTTGTGCTGCTATAATAGAGTATCACAGATTGGGTAATTTGTAAGGAAAATAAATTTATTTCTCACAGATCTGGAGGCCGGGAAGTCAAAGATTAAGGTGCTGGAATATGATGAGGGCCTTTGTGTTGTATCCTCACATGGCAAAAAGCAGATAGGCAAGAGAGAGTGAACTCACTCCCTCAAGCCCAAGTTATAGTGGCATTAATGCCTTGATGAAGGCTCAGCCCTCATGACCTAAACAAGTCCCATTAGGTCCCACCTCTGAACACTATTGCATTGGACATTAAGTTTCCAACACATAAATTTTGGGAAATACATTCAACAATAGTAAAAAGAGCATAATTTCAAGCCTGGAGAGTTGTTCTAAGCAGTTCCAACTCTTCTACTAATCACATTCTACTTTGCTAAAATTAGTTTAGAGAGGGAAGGAGAAAATCATATGAATAAACACATGATAATGCTCTGAGGACTTGAAAAGCTTAGATATTAATTTAAATGGTCTATGTATCTGGCTTATTCTTTTCCTTTTGCATATTGAGAATTGAGATGTGTGTATCTACAACTGTGATAATGGATTTGTTATTTTCATTTTGCACTTCTGTCAGTTTTGGATTGATATATTTTGAAGTTATAACATTAATGCCTCATAATTCCTGATTGTTGTACCCTTGTACTTACTGACTTTACATTCTAATGTTTATGAGTAACCCCACTCATTGTACCAATTTCTAAATCAGTTAGGGGTTTTAGTTTTAGTTTTTGTTTCTAAGAAAACAAAAACTGGGGCTATTTTAAGTTACAACAAAAAATACTGGAAGACAAAAATGTCACTCATAGAATCAAAGGAAAAGCTCGAAATGACCATGCTTGGGAAAGCTTATAATACACATGCCTATAATTAAAAGGTCAGAAGTTATAGGGTACCAACATCAGGAAGTATGGATACCAAATAATTTTCATCTTTGTGTAGCTCTTCTTATGATTTAAATTACAAGGGGAATGTATTTTATTGGCCTAGATCAAGTAAAATGTCCACTTGTTGTCCAAAGAAACAAAAGGGGTCTTTGGTTGACAGTCCCAGAATACTGCATCCAAGAGAAGAAGAAATGGATATTGAAGAGGTCAAAATCAATAGAATTCTACAACTGCTAAACATAATTTACCTGTCTCAAACGATAATTTTATTATGTAAATCACACTAAAATTCAAACATGAAAACAAAAATACAAAAATTAGGCAACTATAATAAGCAAAGATGTTTTAAATATTTTTCATGAATACCTATTTTCATTTTAAATCATTTTACTGTTAACTTGCATTTAAACTATGTGCTAATTTATAGCAGATTAAACATGTATATATATTCTTAGCTACTTCTTCCATTGAGAGAGAGTATCATTCTTCTCTCCCTGAATCTGGACTGGCCTTAAAAACTTGCTTAACAAATGGAATATGGAGAAAGGGGCATTCTGGAACTTCTGAGATTAGGTCATGAGATAACTTGCAGCTTTTGCCAATCTTTTGGAACACCAGCTCAATGGAAAGAAGTTGGAGGAAAGAAAAAGAACAATCCAAAACTCTCTCTTTTTTTTTTTGTTTTGAGATAGGGTCTCACTCTGTCACCTAGGCTAGAGTGCAGTGGTGTGATCATAGATCACTGTAGCCTTAAACTCCTGGGTTCCAGAGATCCTCCTGCCTCAGACTCCTGAGTAGCTGGGACCACAGGTGCATGACAACTAGATGGGATTACAGGTGCATGCCACTATACCCAGCTTGTTTCTACCCTTTTCTAATGCTGAATTTCTTTAGAGAGGTGAACATAAACAGCTCCTCTTAGATCATATTAATGAAAGCTCTATCTGACATTTCAATGGAAAAAGATTCTTCTGTGGAACTATAGCTACCCATGAATTAATATTTGGCATAATGATGTAGTTAAAAGTTGAATTTTAGTTTTATTAAAAAGTAAGTAGGAATTACCACTACCCTTCAAATAGGGTAAAAACAAATGCATTTGCTTCAAACTGCAGAAAACACAGGGTCTATAAATGTTCTCTTTATTAGGCCTTTAAAATGGAATATTTTGGAGAAAACAAACAGCAATTGTAAGATTGTAAAGAGAAATTAGCATTTTGCTTGAAAGAAATGGCAATTAACAATGATGACAATGTGATTTATACTAATTGAGATTAAGTCAGACAAAATGGCAACATTAGTAATCATTTGAAGTGCTGTATTACTCATTATACTGTGCTTTGTAAACATCTCTCTTGAAATTAAAAAGTAATTAGTAGCATTTTAGTCATTTAATTCAGTCTAATTAGGATTTTCAAAAATCTACAGACCTGCTGTTGAAAGCCTTTCCCATTTTGAATTGAGAAAACACATTCCTTTTTATAAAATCAACTTGTAGTGCTCTTTCTTTCTTGATCTCAAGTCTCCATTAAAAAAAAGAGGAAAGTGGTATAATTAGAGGCAATAGGTAGGAATTTACTTGAATTGGGCTAAATTAAAAAATTCAACCCATCGTAATTCAAGGAAGATGCATTTTAATCTAATTTCTTCTTTTTATTTTGATGTGAACACAGAAAGCATGTTTTGTTAGTTGCTAAAAGGGAGGAAATACTTATTTTTTACTGATGAGTCTAGTTACATCTTTAGAATGTCTGTAAAGAAAACAAAAAAGCTTTCACTAGAGTTGTTATTTGGATGACATTTTGGACTAAAGAAAATTAAGTTTCTCACCAGAACTGTATGACTGGCGATAACATTTGCTCTTATGTACTTGGTGAAAGAAGGAACTCAATCCAAGAAAGATTACTCTCTGCTCTACCAAACGCTGTAGCAGGATTGCACACTTTCAGTCTGGGTCTTGGTTTCCTTTTGTATTTTGATGATAGTGCTAATGCTGAAGGTGTTGGAAGTTGTGGTAGACGTATTAGTCTCTAATGGCTATTATTACAAATTGCTACCGCTTTGGTGGCTTAAAAGAACACATATTTGTTATCTGAAAATTCTGTGGTCAGAAGCCCTAAACAGATCTCACTGGGCTAAAATCAAGGAGAAGACATGGCTGTGTTTCTTATAAGGACTCTGGTGGAGAATCTGTTTTCACGTCTTTTCTGGCTGGTAGAGGTTGCCTGCAGTCTTTGGCTCCTGGCTTCCTTCTTTGTTCAGAGGCTGCAATGACATCACCCTGGCTTCTGTGTCTACCCTCATATCTACTTTTCTGACTCTGACTCTCCTTCTTTCCTTTCTCATTATTATAAGAACCCTTGTAATAACATTGATCTCACCTGGATAATCTAGAATAATGTCTCCCATCTCAATTGATTAGCAATTTTAATTACATCTGCAACCTTAATTTCCTGTTGCCATGTATCCTAACATTCACAGGTTTTGGGGATTAAGATGTAGACATCTTTAAGGGCCATTATTCTGCATACCAGAGTAGGACATGAGAATTATTAGATAGACCCTAGGGAAACAGGAATTCCTAGATACTGCTCATACCAAATCTATGCCTGTATGTCTCAGAGTTTTCCAAGGGTACTACGTATATCCTTTAAAACAATGGCAAGAGACAAACAATGGACAATTTTAATAGATGTACTTGGGGCTTAACAACCAGTACTGCAATAAAATGGGCTGAGTCATAGGAAAAATCCCTTTTTCCTTGGCTCACTGGTCCTTAAGTAGCTTAGATCAAAGCATTCCTTTCTGTCTTCAATCACGTACCACCTAACCTGTGTCTAAGCCTGCATCCAGCATTTCCACACACTTCTCTTCATTTATTTCTTCCACAAATACTCACTGAGCACCTGTTATATGTCAAACACTGCTCTAGTTTCTGTAGATAGGGCAGGGAATAAAACAGACAAAATATATCTTGTTCTCAAAAGCTCATATTCTAGTGTGTGCATGGGGGTGGCAGAAGACACAAGAAGTAGATAATTTAAATATAAAACATGTAAGATGGTGGTAAATGATATGGAGATAAAAGAAGCAGGAAATAGGGATGAAAACTACATGGAGAGAGTGTTTACAATTTTTAAAGATGAGTTCAAGAACATCCTTGTTGAGAAGCTGACTTGTCAGCAAAGACCATAAGGAAGTCCTGGAGTTGGTCTTGTGGATACATAGGGAAGCAGCAGTCTGGCAGAGGAGCAAATACAAAGGCTCTGATGAGGGCTCTTGCATGGTATGTTCAACAGAGGAGCCAATATGGGTGGAGTAGAATGAGCTAGAGGAAGACTTACAGAAATTGGGGTCAAAGAGGTATGTAGATCATGTCAGACATCATAAGAACATTGGCTTTTACTCCACATGACACGGGAATCAGAAGACAGAGGAGTGAAGACATCATTTGTTCTAGGCTTCAAAAGGATCACTCTGGCTGGTGTGTTGAGAATAGACAGTGGGATATAAGAACAAAAGTAGGGAAACGAATCTAGAGAGACAATGGTGGCTTTGACCAATTTGATAGAAGAGGAGATGGTGAGAAATGGTCATAAAGGGAAGACCAGACAGAAGACAGCAGATGGGGAGGGCAGCCACATAGGCTGAAGGACTGACCTGGAGCTATATGCACAGTTCTTCACCCATTTGTAAAGGAGACAGCCAAATTAATGCCCTGGGCTCTGACCAATTTTTATTAGTATTTTTCCTCCCTGAGAGTTGATTAAAAGAGGAAAAGAGGGACACATGGGGAAAGAAGACTAAGACAAAGTAAATTACCATTACATGTTCATAGAATTTATTTGGATGCTTTCCCAGGGCAACCTTCCTGTCCTCAGTTGCATCCCTGCAGGGCCAAACCTTCAGATGTGCCTGCCAGTGAAGGTGCAAGATTGACTGGCATTCTTTACAAATGAAAGAAAGGTTTGGGAGATCAGCAAAAGAACAGAACTTTAAAAATCCAAAACTGTGTATGCTTATTCTGATGTATTCATTTAGTTTTTTTGTAAAATTTTTGGCAAATCCTATCTTTCTCCCCATGGAATCTTATATTTTCTAAAGGTGGTTGCAACAATATCTGCCATCTCCAGTGCTTTTCCAAAACCTTGTTACCTCTTAATCAAGAGGTGGCATCTAATTTCCCTCTTCTTGAATGTGACTCCTGGGACCAACAGGATGTAGCTGAAGTGATGATTTATGACTTTCAAGGGAAGATTTTAAGAGGTGATGCAGCTTCCACTTGGCTCCCTCAAGCTCTGAACTGCCACATGAGGAGTCCCACTCTCCTGAGGCTGCCCTGCTGCAGTGGATGCCAGGCTACACAGAGGGGACACGTGTAGGCGTTCCAGCTCATGGCCCAGCTCAGGCCCCAGCTGACAGCCAGCAATACTCACCAGGCATGATGATGAAGATGTTTCTAGATGATTCCACCCTTCCACCTTTGAGTCACTTGCCTTTGAATCTTCCCAATTGAAACTCTAGACAACGTGGAGCACAGACAAGATTTCCTTTCTGTACCCTGTCCAAAATCCTGATCCTAACAATCTGTGAGCATAATAAAATGGTTGTATTCCATCACTACTTTTTGGGTTGGTTAATGCAAAAATAGTAGCTGGCATCCTCATTTCTATGATTTATAAAATGAGGATAATTTTACTTACTTTCTTGTCCATGCAAGGTTATATGAGTAGGTTAAATTACCAGTAAAGCTAAAAAAAAGAAAAGGAAAACTGAAGGCATATTGAGTGCTCATAATGAATACCTTGGAAACACTTTAAAGCATTTTGATGTACAGTCACCCCTTAGTATCTGTGAAGGATTTGTTCTAGGACACTTCTGAAGACACCAAAATTCGTGGATGCTCAAGTCCTTTATATGAAATAGTACTACTGTCTGGTCTCCATATCCAAGGTATTAACTATTTAAATCCTCACCACAATCCTGTGAGGTAAATACTATGATTAAGCCCTCTTTACTGATGAATAACCTGACACACACATGAAAAAATAAATAATTTTCCTGAAGCCTTATACCTAGCGAGTGCGTGTGCTTGGATTTGAACCCAGGCATTGTGGTTCCAGAGTCTGTACCCTCAACATCTAGGAGGTTGAGGAGGGTGAAAATGATTTTCAGGAGCAATAGATTGAGTTATATTATAGTTCCACCCATGCCCTTAGCATGGGGCCAGTAGTCATTACACTTCTCAGAGCCTCAGTTTCTATATTCTTTGAACTGCAAATATGATCATTGGAACCTCTGATCTCACTGGGTTTTGGTAAGATCGAATGAGGCAAGGCATGGGACACTTCTCAGAAACTCATGTAACTTTTCTCATCTCCGTTGTTGGGGAACCTGGCATTTGCTGTACCCAGAAACAGAACTTGGACCTTTGAAATGCAGCTTTCGATCTGGAGCAATGTTTTTCTTCCGGCTTGTCTGATGTATTAATATAAAACATGTCCTGTTGAAAATCCAGGACATCACAGTTTCTGTTAGTTTCTTCTCACGAGCAATGGCTTTAGCAACATGCCCTCCTAGACTTGGAGGGAAGAGGTGGACCTCTTCTGATTCTGTCCGGCAGTTAGGGTGGGTCTCCATTTCTTAGCTCAGACCTTATGCTTTTCATACAAATCTAGACATCCATTCAACACTTAGACTATGAGACAGAGGCCTGAGCCACACAGTCCTGCTTACAGCAGATGTCCAGATTCTTCTCAACTACTTCTCAAAGCTTGCCCCACACATTCTGCTTGGTTCTTGTACTTCTCTCCTTCTTGTCCTCCTGCACTGCCTCTTTTGTAGAGATTACTCCATTGTTTCTCAATACAGAAAACAGACCCAGCTTCTTTGGTTTAATCCTAAGTACTCTTTTCTTAGCACATTATAGAAGTGCCATTAGTTTTAACCATTCAGTGGAGTTCCAGTAGGCATCTTTCCTGTCCCTTGGAACCTACCTGAGAACTAGCCAGGGTGTCAGGATATAGTCAGTATCCTCATGTGAAGACACTGAACAACAGCCTTAGTAACTAGTAGTTCCTACAGGAGACTGCATAACGTGGGTAATGCAATCTTCACTGCTTTCTTTATTGTTTTGGTTTTAATAAGACTATGCTTGCTAGTTTTAATTAGATGTCAATTTTATTAACTTCACTGTTGTAACAGGGTAGCTAAAAATGAATATGTGCTATAAATGCTGACTCCTATGATTCCCAAAATAAATTAAGGCTAACATATTGACTTCAGTTAGTGAGCAGTAGAAATGGGAGAAAGGACAGAGCTAGAGAGAGAATTAGAGGGACTTGCAAGTACTAAGGAGTGGAGGAGTATAAAGGAATTTAACCCAGTTACATTGGATTTTAAAGACCACAAGGAGAGATACGAGAGCCTTGGAGAAGGGACAAATATAGTCATTGCAACAGTGACGAACATGGTCACTTTAGATGCGGCTCGTACTTCAGGAAGGAAAGGGGCATGGAGGTACTTTGGCAAAGGAAAGATGTGATTTGAATGGTAAATATGAAAATGCAAATAAAGAATTTTTTAGTGGTTGAAGAAGGTTGGTTGAGATGTGAAGGAGGGAGGCAAGCTGGCTTTCCCAGTTAGATTCCAGGACACTGTGGTGGATTTCCCCTTCCTTTTCCCCATGTCCATTATCTAACAATCAACTGCAGTAAAGAGCCTATGCTTTTCTATTGGCAGCAGGGAATAGAGGAAAAATTGTGGCATTTACTATCAAGAGCATATGGGTTCAAATTCTGCCACATCTCTTAGTATCTTTGGGTGAGGTTTAATTCTTTGAATTCAGTTATTCCATTTGTCAAAAAAGATAGTACTCCTTTCTTTATGGCATTGTTGGGTGTGTTGAATGGTACATCATGCTGAAAGCATCACAAGAACTGAAATCCACACCATCCTCAATACTATGGCCATCAAATATTTGATTATATCAACTTTTTATCTTTTTATATTGCATTTGTATGTCTGTATGTGCTGTCAGAATGTGCTTTGTACTTTCCACTGAACTGTGTCTTACACCATGAGATATTGGATTTCAGAAACTAGGTAATAAAAAAGGGTTTTACAACCCCTTGGCACTGTTGACATTTGGGGCCAGATAATTCTTTCTTATTGGGGGGATGTCTTGTGCATGGTAAGGTAAATGAATAAATATTGTTACCAAAATATTGGTAATATTTTGAATGACCTACTTTGTGTCAGCCACCACACTGGGCACTTTCCTTATGTTAAATTATTTAATTCTCAAATGGAAAGTAGGTGTTATTATCCCTATGTTGGAAATGAGAAAATACTATTTGAGAAGTTAAGCAACTCACTCAAAGATACACAAATAGTGAATGAAGCAATCGTGATTTGTGCTTAGATTCTCAGGACCCTAAATCTCAGGCTCTCCTAATAATGTTCTCTGCTGTTGTCTTGTTCTAGTTCTGCCTGAAAGAGCTGGACCTAGATGAATGGGTACTCTCTTCCATTCACCCCAAGAGGATAGAGCTGTGGCTTTACATGTCTCTGGATCCATGTGAGTATCAAGCAGAATGCTTTTGCTTACAGTAGATGCATTGTAAACAATTGAGGAAGAGGAAAAGAGGCCAAATTCTGATGTAGGTGTCATTTGGATATTTTCTTCTCAACTTGTATATATATCGATGCAATATTCCATGTGGAATCTTAGTCGTGAACCCCTTGATGTTTTTCAATTATCTGTTGGCTAATATTTTTCTAAATATCTCTATCTAAGAGTGAAAATTATCCATTCTCTGAAAAAATCCCCACATCCCCAAACCAGAGAATTGGTGTGCCAACAAAGATAAGTAAAAATATTTCTCAGAGGGACTCATGAATGCATTTCTGAGGACTCATTCTGTCCTACTCTCCCAAGGGAGATGATCTGTGAACATTCATCCTTTAGCCTCATAGAGAAGTTTTCTGATTGAGGTGAGACATTTTTCAAGATTAGAAATTTTGTAGTTATCATGTTCATGACAGTTTGCAGTTAATATAGGCAAAAGCACTGTTTTAAGTGAAGGCATTTATTTAAGTAACCATAGAAGATGTTACTTAAAATAGAAGATGGTTGGTTTGGATCCTAACCCAATGACTTCTGTCATTTTATTAATACTACCAAGGTATCTTTTCTTTTTCCTATTATTTCTCCTCTTCTTTCTTCACACTGTCTACTTTGAATCTAGTAGCTACTAACACCTTAATAATGGAAGGTTAACCAATGTGAATAAGGAAGAGGTGCTTAATTTGAGGCATTAGTGGTCCTTACTATAAATGGATAATTACATTATATAGCTGAAACAGTGATTACTTTGTGGTTCGATCACTTTGTAGATTATTGGGCCAACATGGAATATACAGAAACAAAAATTCAGTTTAATTCAGTTGAACAAGCAGAAACTGTTTACTATAGATCAAGGATAGCATGGTGCTAAAAACAAGGTGAAAAGATATATTTCCATCTTCTAGGAGCTTACAATTTAGTGGAAGAGAAGATTTACAATATGATATAAGCTAGTTAGTTCCTTTGTTCTGCATTTTAGTTGTACTGTGTATCTTTCCATCATAACATTTATCACTGTTTATAAATGTACATTTTGTATTAATTCTGGCCTCCCACACTGGATTATAAGTCCCAGAGGACAGGGGACCTCTCGTCTCTTCTCCACTGTTTCTCAAGAGCCTATATGGCAGTGCTCAGTGAAAGTGTGTTGAAGGAATGAAAGCTACCCGACAAAATTAATTAATGTATATGAAAAGTCTATACAGAGTTTGGAAAGTAATATCAAGGACTTCTAACCTAGCTCAGGGTGAAGTGAATTCATGGGTTAGAAGAAAACCAGAGAAGCTTTCCCGAGGTAGAGATAACTCACCTAAGTCTTGGTAACTGAATAAAAGTCAATGATGTGTTAAAATAAATCTCATTTATTTATATAATGCAACATTCAATCCTGAAGAATTGGGAACTTCAAATGGGCCAGGAAGATTGATTAGCTTTACTGTACCTTCTGTTCAGTTGTAAGTTGCTTTAATATTTTTATAGTGCTTGCTTTTGGGATAAGAAAAGAAACTGTTTCCAATTCACCTTTAAGTTTGACCAGTGGAGTAAGAGGCTGACATCACAGTGATCTTGAAAAGGGGATGAACCTGGATAGGTTAGGAAATGCCCCTGGGTCACACAAAACCATGTCATGGCCAACACAGTCCTGACATTGGTCTCTGGGACAATATTTATGGTAATATTGTACAGTATTTCCTGATGTTGAATGATCCTATAAAATAGAAATCAAGAAATAAACTGTCAAAACACTAAAACAACATGGTAAAACCTCACCATAATTCCACCTTCAGAGTTAACTCCTAATAATAGATTTCTATAGAGATTTTAAAAGTGTTTAATTATTTTAGATATCTAACATATTATTTCAAATTTTATCATGTTATAAATATTATCATGTTGAAATATTTTCATGTTATCATGTTCTATCAGTTGGTCACATTCATTTACTTTGACCTTATTGTGTATCTTTCATTTATTTTAGAAAAATATGCAAGGTTCTGGTAAAAATTTGGAATAAAAATAACTCTCAAAAGCAGAAAGTGACAAATCACTACTATCCCATATCCCAAAGGTAAAACTGGTAACATTTTGATGTATATATTTTGAAATATTTTTATATTATATGTGCACACACACTATGCACACATAGACATAGACATATGCACATATGTATGTGTATTTTTTTTTCCAGAAATGAGATTATACTAGTAGGCTTATTTTGACTTGCTTGTGTCATATTTTCAAGTGGTTCCTATACATCTATTTATACATCTTTTCTAACAGGTAATAATGAATATTAAAAAATATCCAGTTATGCTCTATTATAAACATTGCTTTAAATTTCCTCAATTCTTATATATTTGTGTAAGTATATCTTTAAAATAGATTACAGAATTGAAGTTGCTATTGCAAATGATATACCCAGGTTAAATTTGATATTGGGAAATTATCTTGAAAATTATTATACTAATTTGTGTCCTTACCAACTATTTATAATAATGCCTTTTCCCCCTTCAAAAATGGTACCCCACTGTTGTTTTAATTTACATAGAATTTATTTTCAAAGAGGTTAAGGATCTTATATTTCTGTTGTATTTCATTCAGATCTATTCTACCTTACTTTTGTCTATTTTCTTCTTGGGTTTTATAATTTTTCTTATTTTGTAGGAATACTTTATCTCTAATGATGCTAAACTTTTGTCTTTCATATAAACTGCAAAGTTTCCCATATTTTTAATTTTTCTCTCACATTTTAATGGCTTCTGGTTTTATTATTTTATGTAACAACATTTAAGAATTGTTTTCTATGTAATCCCTAGACTTAATATCATGCTAAGATTGACCATATCTACCCTGAGATCATAAAATAATTCTTCAGTATTTTATTCTAGTATTTTTAAGGCTTGCTTTTTCTTTTAACTCTTACATCCCTATGAACATATCTTTTATGTAACATATAATACAAATATTTGAATAATTTTCTCTCAAATATTAAGTTCTGTCCAAATGTAATATATACTAACACCATTTGTTGCTATTTTATTCTACTATACTTTATTTCCAAACTTTAAATTACTCTACTTTCATAGATTATTTTTAAATTCGTAGAGATAGTACTAGTTCATTATGCTTCTCTTACAACCTTCTTAGAATATTTCCAAACGTTCTTTGTGGTAGGTATGAGAAGGCAGGTTTAATGAGGTAAATAGAATCAGGACATAAAGTTAAAAGTTTACTGTTTTTCTTAAAATGATTTTTTTGATTGTACAAGATAGGACACATTTGGCTGCAAACATTTGGCTTACTCCCACTTGACATTTATGGACTGCTTTGAGGCCTATTGTGTGGGGATATTCATGTATGATGGTTCACAGGAGAAGACTTACCTGCAGGTCACAGGGGAAAGAGGCCAGTGCAAACCAGCAACTCAGCGGTTGGTCTGAAGGCCTTGACTTGCAGTGATTGAATATCAATGGCAGTGCAGAGTCATGTGATGGAGGGTGAATTTTAGAGTCATGTAGTCAGACTGGAATGAGATGGGAAGTGTGGCCAAGATTTGGATAATAGGATAGCGTAGGTGGGATTCTTTGCATTGGGCAAGGCAGAATTAGTGGGCACAGTAAGAGTTAAAGCCAGAATAAAGGCCAGTCCAGGTGGGTAAGCTTGGATTCAAGGTTAGTGTACTTTAGATCGATTTACAAAATAGTGCTGTCCTGTGGCAGAATACATTTTGAAAGACCAGGGGAATGTTTGGAACCCTTTTTTAAAAAACACTGGACCGTCTTAAAGTCACAGCTTGTTTTACAGAGGGTAGACGTTCAACATATGATTGCAAGAATATGGACCAGGGAACTACAAGGGAATTTCACCTTGAGCCATACCCCCTCTTGTCCAGTTTGGAAACTGACCTGTTGGTTTTACTCATTGACTTGTGTTTTACACATAAATTTGAGTGTCTGAACTAACATCTTCCCCCTGGTTTATGCAATGGACTGACCCCTAAGTACTTTATATCTCCAACTCCCTTTGAACCGATTTCAAGTGTTTTTTATGCCTTAGGTGGAACCAGTGGTTTTAGATCACTAGAGGCTCCGAAGAATCAATGGCTGTCTGAGCAGTGTCTGCTTCGTCTTAGCTGTTGTTGAATGATTCTTGTTTGTGCTTCAAGTTTTGCAAACCACTTCAGTATCCCTCTGGGCTGAGAAGGGCTAGAGTAATATAAGACATCACTGGCAATAGTAATAACCTTTTATTTATCAAACACCTTGCTTCCAGGGAGCTCAAAGTGCTTTGTGGATGTTATCTCATGAATTCTTCTGATATCCCTGGGAGGCTAGGAGGGAATACGCTGCCATCCTGGAGTGTCAGGCAGAGAAAATGATAAGGAGGGACAGTAGCATACAAAGCAGTCTTCACTGAGGGATGAGGGTAACTCCTAATCAGGTATGTTTTGAAAGGCGATGCAAAAGCTCTCTTCCCAGCAATACAATTTCTATTGATGATGATGATGATAGCTAATATTGATTGAATGTTTATCACGTCAAGTACTTCTGTAAGCACTTCGCTTGTATTAACAAACTGAATCCTCCCAATATGAAAATGGGATTACTGCCATCATTATACCAATTTTATAGATGAGAAAAATTATATAAAGAGGAGTTAAGTGACTTATTCAGTATCACAGAACTAGGAAGTTGTGAACCAATAATGACACCAAGATAGTTTAGCACTAAATCCCAAACTCTACTTACCTGGAGTAATTATACTGTGACAATTATGCTATATTAAAATCTGAGATGAATATATAGTTAGTTAAACATTCCCTTGTGCTATGTATGACCTCACCTCTAAGTCTTTCAAAATATACGTAGCCTCAAGATAGTGGGGTTTTCAGTAAACACTGACATCACTTATTGAGAAAACATTGTTCCTGGAACACTCAAGTAAAAGAGGAAAGAGGCAGTAGCTAGGATTTTGAGTACCTTCCACCTCAAATGATGGTATTTACAGAAGATTGTCAAGGCAGGTATGGACAGAAGAGGGAATTAAAATGTACTGCATGCTTGCTATATTCTTGATATGTTCTAAGTACAGAGCTAGGCACTGCATGTATATTTTCTCATTTAATATCTCCAACAATTCTTTGAGGTAGGTAGTAGTATCTTGATTATACTAGTGAAGAAATGGGGACTTAGGCCATACAGGAGTTAGTAGCAGAGGTTAGATGAAGACCAAGGACTCCCTCTTACTGAAAGTAAGAGAGGTATAGAATGAAAAGAGCTCAGGTTGGAAACTTAGGTGATGTCAGCATTAAGTGCATGGGAAGGAAAAAGAAGAACCAGAAGGAGAGAAGTTAGTGAGGTAGAAAGCACAGCATTCGACAGCAGAGCTTTGGAGGGAGAGGAAAGGATTTCAGCATGGAGGTGGTCAATGACAGTAAATGATAAGTCAAGGTGAAGGACTAAGGAGTATTCTTTGGGCAGGTAAGTGGTCATTATATCCTTAAACAAATCAGAATAATGGCAGGAAAAAGTCAATTTGCAATAGATTTTTATATAGAACTAGAATAGAGAAAATATTGATAGATCAAGCAATTGGAGACAAAACCTAAAATAGACGAACAATTCTATGGATTAGAGGTCATGCTTTACATACATTATCTCTAATCTTTGCAATGGTCCTTTCAGATTCTATTATTATTACTGTATTTATGTGAGAAAATCAGAGGGCCAAAAAGTGGAAGTCATTAGTCTGGCATACTATAGTTATAATGTCTCAAAGCCAGGACCCAAATCTGGGTCTTACTGATTCCAAAGACCGTGTTATTTTGCAACTTTTCCCTCCAGAAAGTGTAGATAATTCTTTGTTGAAGCCTGCCTGTACTATACTCTTGTATTGTTCACTGATATTTACTACCTCTCTTTGTAAGAGGATTATACTTTCCCTGCCCCATTGATTTCAGGCCTGCCCGTATAATTTGCTTTGGCCAATTAATGTGAGCAAAAATGACATGTTTTACTTATGAGCATCATCTTTAAGAGCCAAGTCATGATCACATGCTCTTATTCCCTCTGCTACAAGAATAGCAGCGTTCAAGATGAAGGCTGCCTAGTCAACTGGGATTCCAGGGTGGAGATGATAGAAAACAGAGTACAGCCATCCTTTGATGGACACGTGCATGAGAAGTAAGCTATTGAGTTAACATTGAAAATATTTATATTTTGGGTTTATTTGTTACTATGGCAAAATACTTATGTTTGGGGGTTATATGCTACTACAACTTTGTCTGCCTTGATGTTTATTACCCATGACTGGAAAGAAGGGAAAAAGTGGGAGCCAGAGGTGAAGGCAATTATAATGCAATGGATGTACACCTGTCACACAGTCATTGTCAAACCAACTAGGCAGAATATCACAGGTTCAAATGTAACATCACAAGAAAAAAAATCATTAGCTTGATAAATACCCAACAACAGAAGTATGCAGCCAAGAATACCCTCAAGATAATTCCAGACTTAAAAAAAAATTATTACTCTGATGAGTAAGACGGATACCCTCATCTCATATTAAATATGCTGTTGAAAGTGATTTATTCTGAAAAGAAATAGTCCCTAAGCAATCTCAGAAACTCAACAGCAAATGCATATTTAATGTGCCCATTTTTAAAACAGTGCACTTGGCAGAAAGCACCTACAGCCTAGACCATGGAAGTTGGGAATAGGGAGGAAGAATTTCATCCTGATTATAAAATAAAACAAAATAAATGAACAACAACAAAATAAATAAATAAAACCCCTACCTGTGTATGTGTGCATGTGGGCGTGTATGTGTGTGGGAAGAGAGGCAAGGTTTGTGAGATGCTAACTTGAGTGTTATAATCCCTCTCCCAGGGTTGGGTTTTTTTTTTTTTTTTTTTTTTTGTTAATGACTGTCTTTAACTAGAAAGGTCGCCCATTATTTTGGCAAAATTTACTTCTCTACAGACTTCAACAAACCAAGATTTTTTCTGAATAGAGACCAAACCACCTCTTGAGAAGATTGTGTCAATTCTACATTTTTATCTCTTTGTTGTCTTCTTGGGATTATTGGTGCAGAGATTGTTGTGATTCTAATAATTTTCATTTATTGAGCATTCCTCATGTGCCAGCTTCCTCCTTGGAGTGTTTTCATATATGTTTTCTTAGTTAACTCTCATGATATCCTTACCAGATAGTCCACAGGTTCTGCATAATTTGTGTCTTTAACTATCTCTCCACACTCATTTTGTGCCACACTCTCATTTCACTATATTGCAGCCTTCTTTTAGTGCCTAGAAAATTTTTGCCACACTCAAGGAATTTACTGATACGATTTCCTCTGCCTAAAATTCTTATTTATTTATTTAAATTCAGGATATTATGGGGGTACAAACATTTTGATTGCATGAAATGCATTTGCCTCGCTCGAGCCAGGACTGCAAGCGTGTCCATCCCCCATACAGTGTGCCCCATTTCCATTAGCTGTGGCTTTACCCCCTCCACCCCGTCTACCCCCTACCGCCCATGCCCCCTACCTGACCAGCACCCAGTGAGTATTACTACCATGTGAGCACCTTAGTGTTGATCAGTTAGTACCAGTTTTATGGCAAGTACATGTGGTGCATGTTTTTCCATCCTTGTGATACCTCACTTCGAAGGATGGGCTCAATCTCTATCCAGGATAATACAAGAGGTGCTAGATCACCATTGTTTTTTGTGGCTGAGTAGTACTCCATGGTATACATATACCACATTTTCTTAATCCACTCATGTATTGATGGGCACTTGAGTTGTGTCCACACCTTTGCAATTGTGAATTGTGCTGCTATAAATATTCTAGTGCAGATGTCTTTTTTATAGAATGTCTGTTTTTCCTTTGGGTAGATATCCAGTAAAGGGATTGCTGGATCAAATGGTAGGTCTACTTGTATCTCTTTGAGGTATCTCCATATTGCTTTCCACAGAGGTTGCACTAGTTTGCAGTCCCACCAGCAGTGTATGAGTGTTTCTATCTCTCTGCATCCATGCCAACATTTATTGTTTTGGGACTTTTTGATAAAGGCCATTCTCACTGGAATTAAGTGATATCTCATTGTGGTTTTGATTTGCATTTTCCTGATGATTAGAGATGTTGAGCATTTTTTCATATGTTTGTTGGCCATAAGTCTATCTTCTTTTGAAAAGTTTCTATTCATGTCCTTTGCCCACTTTTTAATGGGTTATTTGGTAGTTTATTGCTGATTTTCCTGAGTTCTATATAGATTCTGGTTATTACCCCTCTATCAGATGTGTAACATGTGAATATTTTCTCCCATTCTGTAGTTTGTCTGTTTGCTCTTGTGATAGTTTCCTTGGCTGTGCAGAAGCTTTTTAATTTGATCAGGTCCAATTTATTTATTTTTGCTGTTGTGTGATTGTTTTGGGTGTCTTCATCATAAATTCTTTACCTAGGTCAATATCTAAAAGAGTCTTCCCCACATTTTCTTCCAGAATTCTTAAGGTTTCATGCCTTAGGTTTAAGTCTGTTATCCACTGTGAGTTGATTTTTGTGAGAGGTGAAAGGTGGGGATCCAGTTTCAATCTTCTGCATGTGGGTATCTAGTTTTCCTAGAACTACTTATTGAATAGAGATTCTTTTCTCCAATGCATACTTTTGTCTGCTTTGTTGAAGATTAGATGACAATATGAGGATGGTTTTATATCTGGGATCTCCGTCCTATTCCAAAGGTCTATATCTCTGTTCTTGTGCCAGTACCATGCTGTTTTATGGTTATTATAGCCTTGTAGTAAAGATTGAAGTCTGGCAAACTGATGAAGCCCAATTTGTTCTTTTTGCTTAAGTTTGCTTTGGCTATACTAGATCTTCGCTGGTTCTAGATGAAGTGTAGAATTATGTTTTCTAAATCTGTAAAGAATGATGGTGGGATTTTGATAGGGATTGCATTAATTCTGTAGATCACTTTGGGTAGAATGGACATTTTAACAATATTGATTCTACCAATCCATGGGCATGGTAGGGATTTCCATCTGTGCACATCATCTACAATTTCTTTTCTCAGTGTTCTGTAGTTCTCCCTATGCATATCTCTCACCTCCTTCATTAAATATATTCCTAAATATTTAATCTTCTTTGATGCTATTGTGAAAGGTATTGTATCTTTGATGTGATTTTTGGCTTGACTGTTATTGGCTTGTATGAATGCCACCATGTGTAATATCTAACTTGATGGAGGAACTTTACTAACAACTAAAAGTAGTGAATATTTAATCATCTATCACTAAGAGTCAGTCATAGGTGTTTGATTAATCCTGGGCACGTCCTTAGCCAAAGTAGATTCTTATAGAAACAAATAATGTATGATAGGTACTAAATGAATATATTTATTTTACCATATCTTATTACTCAAAAGGTATTTTAAAGATGCTGAATGCATTTTACGTGCATGAAATTATACCGTAGCAGTGCCTACATTCATACCTTGTACATAAAATGTTCTTAAGATATAATTCCTTTTTTTTTTTTTTTTTCCCGAGACAGAATCTCACTTTCTTGCCTGGGCTAGAGTGCCGTGGCATCAGCCTAGCTCACAGCAACCTCAAACTCCTGGGCTCAGGTGATTCTCCTGCCTCAGCCTCTCGGGCAGCTGGGACTACAGCCACGCGCCACTGTGCCTGGCTAATTTTTTCTATTTTTTAGTTGTTTGGCTAATTTCTTTCTATTTATAGTAGAGACAGGGTCTTGCTCTTGCTCAGGCTGGTCTCGAACTCCTGAGCTCAAGCAATCCTGCTGCCTCGGCCTCCCAGAGTGCTAAGATTACAGGCGTGAGCCACTGCACCCGGCCAAAGATATAATTCTTGAGTGAATAATAAAACTTCATGAATACTATAAAAGATATGATTTGAAAAGTTATGGTATTTGGTTAATCTGAGGGAATATATGAAGCATGATTATGGGAAGTTTTATAAATTTACCAGAGTGGTATCAGATTCTCTTGTATACATAATGCAAATAAGAGCCAATTCAGACTTCAGTCTTGAAAATGAAATGTATATCATGATCCAACATTTACAATCAAAGGGTGGGTTTATGTCTACTTTAGTTTTTTAGTAGTTTTTTAGCAAAGGAAAATAATATTTATATTTATGTACAAATATACACAAACATACCCCCTTCAGGGCTATTTCTTTTCCTTCTCAAGGCCTCTGAAATTATTGGAATACTCTTATATTAGATTTTAATGAATAATTTAGAAGTTAGGTAGGATTTCTTGGTTGGAGTTTTCATGCTCTTTAACCCAGAGAAAAATAAAGAGAAAGAAAAATTAATGGAAGAGATATGGAGGGAATTGATTTTTAAGGACCAAAAGAAAGACCTCTGAAGTTCAGGGACAGCATCCTAGTATTAAGAAAAGGAGGTAAGCCCTGTCCCTGAAAATACTTGTCTTTGATTCAACATATGCCCTCACACCGAGCAGCTTGTAGATTTCCATGAATGTCTGATGAGTTCTTCTGTCTCCATGCCTCTCCTCACACTCTTCCCTCTCACCATTAGAACTATCACTCACTTGCACACACCCCACTCTCCTGATATTTCAAGGCCTGGCTCCCATATGCCATCTATGCTGGGAAGCCTTTTTTATTTTTAATTCTCCATCTTTTTGGCCATTTATCCCATAGGATTTCTGCTGTTCCCTTTAAATTACTTATTTATATGTCTATTGCTTCTAGTATTCTTTTATTTTTACACACATGATGTATTCTAACCCACTGTATTAAGCAATTTTCAACATGTTGACTTTACCCTTTCTTCTTGCACTCAATAAATTATATCAGAATGCAAATTGGCACGAGTAATATAATTTTAGATAAAACTTGTATCTCCCACACCTAAACAATAGCAAAAACTTAATCAGTGATCAATCGTGGTTCATTATGAATGAACGTATGAGTACCTTCTAAAGACATACTCTTGAAGCCTGACTCTATTACTTAGCTGCTATATGGCTTGAGTAAGTAAATATACCTCTCTATATTTCAGTTTTCGTACTCATAAAATGGATACAGCAACATCTTTCTTCCTGTGTACTTCTCAGGGCTGTTTTGAGGTTTCATATTCCCAAAGGTCCTGTCGTTTTTAAAACTTAAAGTACGATGTGATTGTTAGGCTTTCTTTTTTTTAATGACTCCTCTCTTATTGTCACATAAAAAGTGAATAACCAGATACTTCCCTTTTAGGGGGATTAATTACTTCTTGAGCATTTTTCCACTGTAGGGACTCTGTTAAGAGAACTGATTCTGTGCGCTGCCTGCTGGAATATGGAAATAGTTGTTATCCAGAAACTTTCATGGTAAGGTGCATTTGTCTATAACACGGTGTTACACTCCTTCCCTCAAAGAAGCAAGCACCACAGATTAAATGCCCTCTGCCACTGAGTCAGTGACCAAGACAGACTTTGTTGACTTGCTGCGAGCCTTGTACTGAAGCAACAGGACATAATTGAAGGGAGGTGATTTCCATAAATTGCCTGACAGGGGGTTCCAAGACTGGTAAAGGATGTGCTGAGATGTTCTGGGATTCTTGCTTCTTTCCTTATGTAATAATGATTAAAACAGCAGGAATGGACTCTGGGCACTGTCCCTGCAGACATGAACACCCAAGCCTGATAATAACTTGAAATGTACGCAGTGCAGTCCAGTAAGAGGAATGCTGAGGGCAAATGGGGAAACATTGCATCTACTGTTGTTTTACGAAGAGCAGATTCCTCTCTTCTTCCACCTTTTCTCTCTTCTCCTTGGAATTGTCAGGCTTTGCAGGATGCTGACTAGCAAACCACAAACTTTCATTGTTTCCCATGAACACATACACAATCCAAATTGAGCTCACTTGCTCCTTCTTGATTGAGTTAATTATTTCTTATTCTATGTTGCAGTGTTGTCAGATAGTGTTTTTCCTATATCGTGTGCATTCTGTGTTTGTTTATGCTTTTTTTTCTGAGACACCTCTCACATGTATGGGCTGTCATACCTTCCTGTATAACCATGTCAGAGCCTTGGCTGGAAGTGTGATAGTTTCCCTTGGAGATGTATCCTCAGCTTTGTAACCTTAGGGAAGTTACAGGCAGTTCTTTATCAGGCAGGTTAATGTATGCAGAATGGATGAGGTGGTCACTAATATCCTGAAGCCATGATATATTTGCTATAAGAGATGGAAACACAGTTTAAATTGCATTAGGCATTAAAGGGTATTTATTGGCTCACATATCTAGAAACTCAACTGGTACATAAGCTTTATCCAGGACTGGATCCAGGGACTTAAATGATACTATCAGGGCACTGTCTCTCTTTCCATATCACATAAAAGGTTTCTCACAAATAATGAACAGAGTAGCTCCAGATGTCTCAGACTCACATCTTATGAGGATAGTAACTCAGTGGAAAATGACAGTCTCAGTAAATACTGCAGACAACTCCTGTGGAGAACTTGTTTTATATAGGTTGGATCATATGTCTACTCCTGAACCAATTAAGTTATATAATATTCTGATTGGTCAATCTTGGGTTAGTGCTCACTCCTGTGGGTTTCATCTCTAGTCTAATGTTAAAGAATGAATTTCTCACTGGAAGTAGAGGATCTATTACCAGAAAATAGGATGAATTCCGAATAGATAAACATAACAGGTGTCTTTAACATATGGTCAAAGCAAAATATGGTATAAACATATGTAGTAAAATTATACCCAGTATTTAAAAACACATTTACAAATCTTTAGTCAGACAACTTCCGAAAGTGTCATAATGTCAAAACACTAAATGAATTCTTGAGAAAAGTATGACAAGAGCATATCTTTGCAATGGTATTTTTCTGAGTTAGGTGAGATTTTTCTCCCATATTTTAATAGGGAAGAAATTCAGTCATTGTTGCATTAGCACCCTCCCTCTTGCTTCCCATATCCCGATTTCTTCATCCTTGCAGCCCTTATTCCCTGGGATTATTATTTCTAGCTATATAATTTCTCCTACTCTCATCCCTCCAAAGAGACAAGAGACCAGAGGAAATGATGGTCTAGGATGGTACGACTGGGTTAAATTTCCTGCACTCCACACATTAGTCATCTCCCAGCAAGCTAGCTTAGGCAGAGGCACTAGGCCTCTTGAAGCCTAGTCCCAGAACTGGGACACCTTCAATTTCGTCACATCTGATTGGCCAAAGCAAGCCACAAGCCTAACCTAGATTTAAGGGACAAAGAAATACAATCACATTTTTGTATGGGAAGAACTTCAAGGTCAAATTTAAGGGGTGAGAAAATACAGAGGAGTAGAAAATTACCATGAGTTACTCCAAATAGATGCCTTCCCCGTGTGGTGTCTTCATGGTGGTTACTGCCAATAAGCCAAGTTTTATTTTTTATTAAAAATGTATTATTACTTTTGTAATAATACAGTTGCAAAAAATGAGGTACTTAAAATAAAACTAGATATCAAGAATAGAGACTCTATTTTAATTTTTTCATAACACAACTGCCTTGAAGGGAGGAATCAATTATTCAATATCCAAGCAGTTCATTCGTAAGCAACTGATTTTCAATGGCTTGATTTTGTTGAGTCCTTTCAGCTATTTATGAAATTATAGTTGTTAAAGTTCAGTTTTGTTTCAATTTGATTACTTTGTGGAAATACATTTGTAATCTATCTCAAGTCAAAGTCTTTGCCCAATATTTTTCCACTGCATGGTCATCTGGGAATCCATAATTACTCCAGTCCAGCTGCCTGTCTTCTCAGTGCCCATCCACCTCTGGCTGGAAAAAATAACTATGAATAAATCATTCAAATAGGTACCCCTGGACAACCATGGCCTTCTATCTCTTCTGCACTTCAGTGTTGCTGGGTGATCCCTTTAGGTTTTCTTCAACATTCATTCAACAGTTGTTTTCTGAGGTCCTACTGTCCCACTAGATTCTACTGGAATGCTATTGGGAACCCAGAAGTCAGCAAAAATAGTCTTCCTTTTTATTGAGATTGCCATCTTGTCAAACAGGTGAGAAAGAGGTAAAACAAATACTCACATGTAAAGCAATGACAGGGACACATACTGTGAAGGGATGGTAGAAGATGATTTGAATACTGGTTATAACAGGATTTGTCATAAGCGTGGGAATCAGGGAAGATTACCCTGGTGAAACACCACCACCATTGTTTCCATTTTCCATAATGCCTATCTCAAATGTCTTCCTATATTTTCTACATACCCCCTTAGTAGAGTGTCTCACATTATACCTTACAGAGCAGACATAAAATATAAGAAGGAAACTCTATTAGCTAGTCACCACAAAACCCACAATCTTTCCTGTGTTTGTACTCAGGATATTCTCTTTTATTCCTGTGATACTGAAAAAACATTGCCCATTTTCTTATCAATATCCAATTTTGTTCAATTCCCCCACCTGCCTCACATTTTTTAGTCATCTTTAGTTTCTTCTTTGTTTAAATTAAGTTTGACATATGAGAAACTACACAATTTAAAGAGTATAATGTAATGTTTTGACCTGTGAAATCTTTAGCACAATCAAAATAGAGAACATACCTATCACCCTTAATAGTTTCCTGGAAACCCTTTGTAATCTCTACTTTATTCCTCTCCCCATATTTTACCTCTTCCATCTGATGTCCCCAGGCAAACTTTGATGTATTTCCTATCACTTTACATTACTTTGCATTTTTTTAAATTTTATGTAAATGTAAATATATGGTATGAGCTCATCTGGGATGACTTCTTTCACTCTGTAGGGAATCTATCAATGTTGCTCAGAAAATTCATGTACAAGTTTTTGTGTAGTTATATTCTTTCTTTTCTCTTGGCAAATACCTGGGAGTGGAATAGGTCGATTCGATATGGGTGTATATATAAGTTTTAAAGAAACTGCCAAACTGTTTTCCAAAGTAGTTGTGCCATCTCATATTTCCATTAGGAATTTATAAAAGTTCAACTTTCTCTACATCCTTTCCAAAACTTGGTATGGTCATGTTTTCAAGTTTGTATCTTTCTGATGGGTAGGTTTATAATAGTATCTCATGATGGTTTTAATTTTTGTTTCCCTATTGATTAATGATGTTGAGCATCTTTTCTTGAGCTTTTTTGGCATTCATACATCTTCTTTGAAGTATGTGTCTGTTAAAATATTCTACCCAGTTTTTTTGTTGGGTAGTTTGATCTCTTATTATTAAGTTTTGAATGTTCTTTATACATTATAGGTAATAAGTTCTTTATCATATTTATGCTTTACAAAGACTCTCCCCGTCTATGGCTTGTCTTTCTAGTCTCTTATCAATGTGTTTTTTATAGTAGGAGTTTTGAATCTGGATGAAGATCAATTTATCATTTTTTTTGGACCATGCTTTTAATGTTGTATCCTGAAAATTTTTACTGAACCCAATGTCGCGAGTATACTTGCTTACATTGTCTTCAAGAAGCTTTCCAGTTTTAGGTACCGTGTTTAGGTCCATGATCCACTTGAGTGAATTTTTACATAAAAGTTACAGATCAAATTTCTTTTTTCCTTTTTTTTTCTCTCCTTCCTTCCTTCCTTCCTTCTTGTCTATTATTTTTTGCATATAGTAATTCAGTTGTTTAAACATAATTTGTTGAAAATACTAGCCTCTCTCCACTGAACTGCTTTTACATTAAATTTTAGATATGCTTAGTTCGTAATAAATATATGATAATCAAAGGTTTATGACCAGGCAGTAGCAGAGTTTAGAGTTTCAAGAGAAGAGAGATCATATGTTTAGGAAATTTTATCATAGAAGTGGTAATCAGATATATGAGAACAGATGATATAATCAAACAGGAATATGAACATTGAGAAGAGGGCAGAAAACAGTGAGAAGAGCATCCAGATGGAAAAAAGGAATTAAAAAAATTTCATTTCAACTTGGAATTTATTTATTATTGTGCAATAGATAAACTATTGGGATTTTTCCTCTAACTTTTAATTAAACTTTTTATTTTGAGATAGTTGTAGTTTCTCATGCAGTAGTGAGAAATAATATTGGGAGATCTCATTTACCTTTTATCTAGTTTCTGCCGATAAAAACATCTTGCAAATCTATAGTATAGCATCATAGTCAGAACAATGGTATTGATGCAATAAAGATACAGAAGACTTCTCTCCCACACTCTATCCCACACGGATAGTTGTCCTTTCGTAGCCACACCCACACACCCACATTCCCCTGTCTCCACCTCCTCCTTAACCCTGGAAACCAATAATTTGTTTGTATTTCCATAATGTTCTTATTTCTAGAATGCTATATAAATGGAATTATATGGTGTACAACCATTGGGGTTAGTTGTTTTTTTTTTTTTTTTACCCTGCATAATTCTCTGGAGATTTGCCCAGCTGTTGCATAGCAATAGTTTTCTCATTTTTACTGCTAAATAATATTCCATGGTACGAGTGTATCAGTTGGTTTAACCATTCACCTGTTGAAGGATGTCTGAGTTGTTTTCAAATTTGGTATATTACAAATAAAAATGATATAACATATTCATGTACAGGTTTATGTGTAACATGCATTTTCATTTTTCCAGAACAAATGCCCAGGAGTACAATTACAGGATTGTATGGTATTGATAGATTTAGCTTTTTAAGAATGAAGATACTTTGCTTTTTTTTTAAGAAAAGGGAAGAAAAGAGGTTTTAAGAGTTAGATGGTGATTACTGCAATGATATTTATGAAATAAAACTTTCTCCGATTTTTGTACTATTTGCAATAAATTGGTAATAGACAGGACACAAATTAACTTTTACCAACATTTTCCATTACTTTCTTAAGTCTAGACAGCTAACAAAATAAGTCAAGCCCTGATTTGTAGCATTTGTCAACTTCCATGGTGTGAATGCTCCTGCCATGTCTTATTTCAGGCTACCAACTTGATGTTAATGAACATAGAGTTAGGAAGACATGCTCATAGCATACTGTTATCTAGTATTTTCACCATCTAATACAATAGACATAAGCTCAAGAACATAGATGATAGTAAAACACAGTAAAATAATTGGGGAGTGATGAGTTTGAGTTATTTGTGGCCTTTACTTATTGAACTATAAGTCTGCATATAATTTAATTTTTAATAAGAGCTGTGCTTGACAACAATTTTGACTTACAAAATTCCATAAGCTTTAGCATCAGCCCTCAGGAACTGGTATGAACTGGCTTCAGAAAACCACCTAATGTTTCTCTACTCTTGTGCCTCACTGATTATTTTCCAGATTTTCTATGTGGTTTGGTACAATTACATAAATATGCTGTACTTCATTTATCCACCAGCTTAGCTCTTAAAATGGTTTACTTCTCTTCTCCAGGCAATCATTTTATTGAGAACTAATATTTTTTAAAAATATTATGTTTTTTCTTGATTATGTAACTAATACATATTCACTATAGAAAATCTGGAAATATAAGAAGGAATATAAAAATCACCAATAATTTTATCACCTTTATAATAATAATTTCTCCAGTACATTGGAATTTTATTCTATGCCTAGTCTTAGCTACAGAGAGCTAAATAATAATTTGATCTTTGATCATTTCTTCCTTATCTGAAAACTATATATATAGAGATAGATACGTATATACACGTATAACAGTGTCTGCTTCAGCCAAATACATATATGTGTTTGGCTGAAGCAGACACTGTTATCAATTCCCGCATATTTCTTTCCAACAGCACTGAGATTAAATTTGCAGCAGCAGCGTGCCTGTCTCTGGGTGTCGGAATATTCAGTCTAAATCAGTTATGACAATCCTATTCTCCATTTTCCCAGTCTTCCTGTGACTGGGGATGGCTGAGTGACCCATATTAATTCAATGGGTCGAATGAGTAGGGAGGGAGATGTTTTTGGGGGAAAGCTTTCACTTTTCCAATAAAAGCTGAGAGATGTATAAAATAAATATAATTTTTCCATTTTTCTGTCTTAAACGTGGATGTCTGGAGCTGACCTAGATACTTAGTGTAGATGAAATGACAGACATAGAGAAGGCAAAGGGAATTTTAGAGATGCCAATGGTGACTGACATCTTTGAGCTAGTGAATTGAAGCTGGTTTCCCATCTCCTGAATTCTTTTCAAGAAAGAAGAAAAACACTTATACATTTAATCCACTGTTAAGACAATATTCCTTCCTGATTTACCTGCCTTTCTTGTTGCATGCTCTCCCTTTCATAGCCTAAACTCCAGACATCCTGAGCCAGGGTCTCTGATGCTCTTATGCTTCTGTTTATATCAGCCCCTCCAACCAGGATGTGCTTTCTCTCCTTGATCACCTAGCTTTTAGTATAAGGCAAAGTATATTTTTCCATGTAACTATTTTGACTCTTCATTCAATCTGCTATCCCTGTAGGACTGATAATGCCTTCTTTTTTGATTTTTACTGTACCTTGAATATTTCTCTATTGCAGTGCCTATGGCACACACACTTGCTTATATCTGCATCTCTCTGAACTTCCTCTAGCACAGTATTTCTTAATCTTTTTTTTTGCATTATTGTCTCCTGAAAAGCCTTTTTGAATAGTATTTTCCTCTAACTGCCCCTTTCCTCCACCCCACTAAATTTTAATACCACCAATATACTCTAAATATGTTTAGGCATCATATGCATATCTGTGATTATACATAAAAAGTAAGATTTTTCCATCTCCAGAAGAACAAATGTTTGTTCACTTTGGCCAACATTACTCCTGTTGAGAATGCATGCTGCAGCACAAGACCTTACTCATAGTAAGCATTTTGTAGATAATTATTGAATTAGTAAGTAGTTTTGACTTTTATTATATGAACTTAACACAAAAGCTCTGCCTGCATGGACGAAAGCACAGGGAAACTTTCCTAATTTATTCTTGCAGCCTATTCCTGGGCTAAACTTGTCCTTTTTCTCCATATGAAACTGTTTTCCTAGTTAGGATTCTTTCTGTTGAGAATTATAATTAGCCTGACTCCAAAGAGTTAAAGCAAAAGGGATGTTGTTCATTTATGTGATGGGAAAGATTGGTTATAATTTTGACTTTAGACATAGCTGATCCAGAGCCTCAAAAAATATCACCAACATCCTATGCTCTCATCTTTTTGGGTCTGCTCTGTTCTCCAACTTTATTCTCAGACTTACCCTTCCTGGCTATAAAGTGGCCTCCACTGGCCCCTGGGTTATATCCTTGTAGATTACTCTTCAAGAGATAAGAGCATAAGTCTTTGCCCTATGAGGAAAAATTATATTGCATTTCATTTCATTGCTTGGGGCATCTGCTAATCCCTGAACTAAGCCCCATAGCCTGGTAGTGCAGCACTGCCCTAAATTTCATCACTAGATTCTGAGGCAGGGGTGGGGATTGAGGACTGGGGAGATGGACAGTTGAAGGACAAGAATAGGCTGTAAAACAAGAACTGGAACTTGCAGAGGCACTGAAGTAGAAAAATAGCACATGGGAGTTATGTCAATTGGGCAGTGTTATGGGGTGAATTGTGCCCCCAAATTCATATGTTGAGCCCCTAAATCCCAGTACCTCAGAATGTGACTATATTTGGAGATAGGGTCTTTAAAGAGACAATTAAGGTAAAAGGTGGTCATTTTACTTTGTTATGACTGGTGTCCTTATAAGAAAAGGAGTTTGGGACAGAGGCACCCACAGACTAAAGGGTGCCACCGTGAAGGCACAGAGAGAAGGTGGTAGAAGACTACTACCGATAAGCTGAGGAGAGAGGCTTCACAACAAATCAACCTCACGACACGGTGATCCTAGATTTCCAGCTTCCACAATTGCGAGAAAATAAATTTCTGTTTCAGCCACCCGGTCTGCAGTACCTTCTTAAGGCGGCCCTCGCAAATGAATCCAGGCTGAGTCCTTCAGCAGGGGGAGACGCATGTTCACCAAGTGCAGAATTAATTTTGCTCTTTAGTGTCTGTGAAATGAGGAGACATTAACAGTGGTTCAGAGGAGCTCTTGGCTAAGGGAGGTTATTGCACTGGGATATGTTCTCTCAATTTTTGCTCCAAGGTACTCTCACAGCAAAGATAAATTGACATTTAAGGCCTTTTCGGAGGTGAATTGTTATGATGAATTGTGACACCTCAATCCACTTAAATTGGGTTCCTTAATACAGCTAGAGAAGTAGAGATTATTTTTGGTCAGCTTTTCTTTTCTAATCCCCCAAAGGTTGAACCGAGTGCTTTGAAGAGCAGGTACAATTGCCAGGTTTAAGGGCAAGGCCAACGATCCAATGGCTGAGAAGGGATTGAGGGATTCTCTCTTCCTTAAAGCTCAAAGCAGAGGTGAAACACAGAACCTCTTTCAAAGTGCTAGAAATTGTCTTGCATGACAGTTTTCTTTATTGTGCATGTGTAATTGAAATCTGCATTTGTAAGCTTCTCTTTTGGATGTTTTCTTTAGGAAGTACGGCTGGTAAAGGCACTGCATGGAAATGACATTGGTTTATGACCTCATTTGATATTAGTCAGTTGTGCAACTCGTTAAGTTGCTTGCACTTTGTATTCTACTTATTCATGTGTAAAATTGAGATCCTGATATGAACCAACTCACAGAACTTCTGGGAGAAGTAAATTTGATAGTGCTCGCAACCATCCAGCATAATGCTTGGTTTGTCTGGTGGTTTTGTGCTGGGCTAGGATTAAATGGTAATTAGTAAAAATAGTATAGAATACCACAGACCATTTGATCATCGTGGTAAAAGAACATGATCTTTTTAATTTAGCAAGCACCAGTCAGGAAGAAACAGGGAGAAGGATATTCATCAATCTTGCATTTATAGCCAGGAGTGTGTCTAGATACCTTAAGTGTAAAACAGTCAACTGCTATTATTTCAAAGACAGTGAAATGATGCCAAAATAGCCCTGTGCTTTACATACCTTTGGATGGTTTGGATTTGTTTGTAGCTGATTATGTTTTTTCTGGAATACTATTTTCTTAATTCATTTCCCTGAAATGCTGGAAGGATTTCCTCAGGGCTCTCTCTAACCTGCCAGACCACTCCCTTTGGTCTCTTCCGTGCTGGAGTTTCAGCCCTCTTTCCTGCCAGTTTTCAGTTTTCAGGTGTGGAACAACTTCCTGCTTTCCTTTCTGCGTTTTTTTTTTTTCTTTTTTTTAAACAATGTTTACAGGGAAAACTAAATTTAATGTCATTGTCTTTTGGTCTTGAATAATAAATAAAAGCAGGATGAAAAATTGAATTTAGTAATTGTAGTCTAAGTAAAACTTTGGGAATGTGTAAAATATTATTTATTTGGACAAATTTGTCTAAGAGTTTGCATTGTCCTAAATATATGTTAGCTATTTCAGTTAAGATTTTTTTACATATTAAATTCATGTAGCCATTTTCAATAAAGGGATCATATCATATGATATGGGCATATAGTGAGACATTTTATTTCTTAATTAAATATTATACAAGTGTGCATCTATGTGTGTATATATGTATATATTTATATACATGTGTAAAATACACATATATATCTATACACACATACACAGTATACCAAATATACAAATAGCACTCAGAGCATGTTTAGTAAACGTGATATACATCTTGACTTACACACCACTGCTCTGTGTGGTAGATAGCTAATAGATACTGAATGCAGATTATACTAAAATTGAAGAGACTTCTTCTAGAGTCAGTAAGTCTAATCAAGAATACTCTTGGTACTGAAGAATAGAGAAACAGCCGTGGTAAAGCAGAAACAACAATGAGTTAAGAGTTTTAAAATCTGGGTTTTAATGATGGTGAATTATGAAAAATAAGCACATGTTTTTCATGTGTAGTTTTAAGCATTTTTGAAAAGTGTAAGGTGGGGGATTTTCCAGATATTGTCTAACACTTTGCTGATAAACAGTTTACTATGTATACAAGTGAATATCTGGGATGATGTTTTATATAGCAAAGAAAATGAAGTAGGAAGTGGGAGAAGTTGGCCTCCTATCAGTTACCATATGGAAATATGTTTGTGACAGATATCGCTTTTCTAGACCACAGTGCCATCATCTACATTAAACAAGCCTGGGAGCAGAGGATTTGCTGGTTCGTATCTAAGGACCTTTCTGCTTTAATGTTCAAAGATTCTACCTTTGGATTGTAGAGGACACGTTGGCATGCATGACAGGCCATGCGGCTTGGAGATGGTAGAAGGAGGGAGGAGAAAAAGGAGGCCTTAAGACAGGTGGACAAGTTAGTATGGTTATATGGGAAGCACACAGATCTTAGGTTTAGTATAGCTAGGTTTGATCCTAGATTTGCAAATTAGGCAGTAATCACTTGATTCCTCCAGCTACACTTCCCTTATCTATAATTGCACCACTTCCAGTGACAGGATTCCCACCTCATTCTAACTTCAGCCACCATGGCATCCCTCAATAGTCGAGGTTACTAGTTAACATGGTGAAGATGTATAGTCTCTAAGACTGTCTGTAGGAAAACAGAAAACAATAGGAACCACAGCTGACTACATAGATAATTTTATATTATTTTGTCAATTCCATGACATTTCTGGCAACTGCTCTTTCTTCCTGAGGAAGATAAAGGAATATGGACTTGCTCCTTCCACCATTCCTTCTCTTGATGCTGCTGCAATTCTTTGAGTATCCTATCAAATTTTGTACTATGGACATGTAGAAATCATGTTATAAAATATTATCCATTCTACTCTTAGCTTACAGAAGATCAAATGTATGTCTTATCCATCTCCTATTCTTTAAAATCTCTAGCATGCTGTCATGTATATAAAGATGCTCAGTTAACATGTGTTAAGTAATCCACTGGATATAAATTATGTAAAGGGCACAGGAAACCTTACATAAGCATATATTTTTAAACCAGATTAAGTACAGATTATTTTCTATTTTTACTATTTTCTCAGTGTCAAACTTTCAGAAGTCTGTGCTTTAAGCGTTTTTTATGCATTCATGCAACAGATATAATAGATTCCTTGCCTTTGTTTTCTACATAGAAATTTTCAAAGCATTCTAATAATAAATCCTGTGAAAGGTTTTGACCATAATGGCTTTTCAAAGCTTCCACGCAAAGAAACTCAGTTAAGACCAAGCCATAAATAAGACCTCAGTGCTGAAACAGGGGAAGGCCCTGTATATCTAAACCCATTAAATGAATCATTTATTTTGCTACTCATCTGTCATGTTTTGAAGGTCACATAACAATGCTTATTTCTTACGGCCCATCGGCAAGCTGTAGAATCGGAGGCTGAACCAAGTCCTTGAGTCAAATACTTGAGATGGGTAATTGTATTTCCAGGACTAATACCTGCAGTTATGTTCACTGGGTAAAATCGAATCTCACGCCCTGGGAGGACACAGCATGCCTGCCAAGGGCAAGAAAAGGATTTCTCCACATGCTATCTAGCCTTTAAATCGTTACGTTATATCAAAATTTTTGGAACATGTTCAACTTTCTCGTCTCCCCAAATACATGACCAGGAGATTTTTACAAGTTCAGATGACATGCATAATAGTTTGGATAGGATATGTCTGTGAAGCATGTGGATCCAGGTTTGAAATTTCATTTGACCACTCAACCATTCAGTTGACTAGTATTAAACAAGTTGCTCAACCCCTCTGGACCTTGTTTTCCTTATCTGTAGATGGAGGCTAATATCTATCTTACAAGATTGCTGTGAAGATTCAATTATTTAGCACATGTAAAGTGATTTCTGCAATGCCTGACACATAGTAGATACACAGTATATGTTAATATTTATCATTCCCCTGTTTTTCCTTATACCTGGAGTCACTTACGGTTAGAATCCTCCCTTGGGCTATGCAGGAGAGCCTCCGGCAATTCTGATAAGACTGACTCTTCACATTGCTATGTATTCTATTTATTCTTTCACATTTTTTGTTAAACTTTATTATTAGCACTTACGTATAGTAAAGTGCATAAATCTTGTGCATATAGTCCAATGGATTATACATACATACCACTTTGATTAAGACAGAGAATATTTCCAATACCTAGAAGGTTTCTTTGTGCCCGTTTTCTAGTCAGTCATACCCAGGACTAGCTTCATAATTTGCAACACAGTCCAAAGTGAAAATGTGGGGCCCCTTGTTCAAAAAGTATTAAGAATTTCAAGACATTGAAAGCAGAGCTTTATTTATTTAGTTTTTATTTAAATAAATTTAGGAGGTACAGGTGTTTTTTTGTTACATGACTGAACTGCTTAGTGGAGAAATCTAGGCTTTAACATACCTGTCACCTGAATAGTGTACATTATACCAAATAGGTCATTTTTCATCCAGCACCCCCATCCCAACCTCTTCATTCTGAGTCTCCAATGTCCATTAAGTCATTCTATATGATCATGCATACCCATTGCTCAGCTCCCACTTATAGGTGAGAACATGTAGTATTTGTTTTTTGTTTTTTTTTTTTTTGTTCCTGGGTTACTTCACTTAGAAAAATGGTCCCCAATTCCCTTCAGGTTGCAACAAAAGACATTATTTCATTCTTTTTGATGGCTGAGTAGTATTCTATGGGTGTGTGTGTCTGTCTGTATGTTCGTCTGTGTTTGTGTATGCACACACCACATTTTCTTTATCCACTCATTGGTCAGTGGGCACTGCTTAGGTTTGTTCCATATCTTTGCAATTGTAAATTCTGTTGCAATAAACATACAATTGCTAGTGTCTTTTTTATAAAATGACTTCTATTCCTTTGGGAAGACCCCCAGTAGTGAGATTGCTGGATGGAATGGTAGATCTACTTTTAGTTCTTTGTGAAATAGCTATATTGTTTTTCATAGAAGTTGTAATAATTTACATTCCCAGCAATAGCACATAAGCATTCCTTTCTCTGTGCATCCACACCAGCATCTATTGTGTGGTGTTTTTTTTTTTTTTTTTATAATGACCATTCTGACAGGGGTAAGGTGGTATCTCACTGTGGTTTTAATTTGCATTTCCCTAATAATTAGTGATGTTGGACATTTTTTTCATGTTTCTTGGTCATTTGTATGTATTCTTTTGAAAAATGTTTGTTCATGTCTTTTGGCCACATTTTAATGGGGTTATTATTTTTTTTCTGGCTGATTTGTTTGAGTTCCTTATAGATTCTGGGTATTAGGTGTTTGTCAGATGTATAGCTTGCAAATATTTTCTCCCATTCTGTAGGTTGTCTTCTTACTCTGTTATGTCTTTTGCTGTGCAGAAGCTTTTTAGTTTCATTAAGTCTCATTTATTTTTGTTTTTGTTGTATTTGCTTTTTGGGTCTTAGTCATAAATTCTTCACTTAGGCCAATGTTGAGGATAGTTTTTGCTAGATTTTCTTCTAACATTTTTATAGTTTCAGGTGTTACATTTAAGTCTTAATCCATCTTGAGTTAATTTTTGTATATGGGGAGAGATAGGAATCCAGTTCTACATTAGGCTATCCAATTTTCTGCATGAGGCTATTCAATCTTTTATTGAATAGGGTGTCTTTTCTCCAGTGTATGCTTTTGTCTGCTTGTCAAACATCAGTTTTTAATTATTTTGGAGTTCTATATTCTGTTCTAATTGTCCATGGGTCTACGTTTATGCTAGCACCATGCTGTTTTGATTGCTATTGCCTTATAATATAATTTGAAGTTGGGTAATGTAATGACTCCAGATTTGTTCTTTTTGCTTATGATTGCTTTGGCTGTTTTTGCTCTTTTTTGGTTCCAAATAAATTTTATGAATTTTTTTAATTCTCTGAAAAAAATGATGTTGGTATTTTGATTGGAATTGCATTCAGTCTTTAGATTACTTTGGGCAGTATGGACTTTTTTTTAACAATATTTATTCTTCCAATTCATGACCATGGAATGCTTTTCCATTTGTTTGTATTACTCATGATTTCTTTCCTCAGTGTTTTGTAATCTTCCTTACAGAGGTCTTTCACCTCCTGGGTTTAAGAGGTTATGTTCTAAGGTATTATTTATTTATTTATCTATTTTTTTATGCAAGTATTGTAACTGGGATTGAGTTCTTGATCAGATTTGCACTTGATTGTTAAAGTGTATAGAAACAGTACTGATTTGTGTACATTGATTTTGTAACCCCCTGAGACTTCAGTGAATTCATTTATCAAATCTAGGAGTCTTTTGGAGGAGTCTTTAGGGTTTTCTAGGTTTAAGATTATACCATCAGTAAACAGGGATAATTTGACTTTCTCTTTTCCAATTTGTATGCCCTTTATTTTTTTCTCTTGCCTGATTTCTCTGAAAACAAAGCTTTAAACTAAGCACAGAGCCTTTCTAAGAGAGGGACAACCATGAAGCTTACCCTGATTACACTTCCCTACCACCAGAGTTAACTATTATTCCAATTTCTTTTAAGATCAATTATGTTGGTGAACTTCATATAAATAGAATCATGTAGTACAAACTCATTTATGTCTGGCTTTTTTATCCTTCAACATAATATTAATATCTGTGAGATTCATCCATGATGTATACTTTAGTAGGTTTTTTTCTTGTGTATATTCCATTTTATAAATATGTACTCCAATTTATGTATCTATTCTCCTGTTGATGGATATTTGGAATGTTTCCAGTTTTTGGCAATTATAAATAAAGCTGCTTATAAGCCTTTTGGTGGACATATGCACTTATTTCTCATAGACATACACTTTGGAATGAAATTGGTGAGTTATGGGAGAAATACTCTAATAGGCCCTTCATGTGAAATGATTATTCATCAGGGGAATGTAATTAAAAACACAATGAGATCCCATTAAACACTCACCAGAATAGCTAAAATTAAAGAGATTGAAAATTCCGTATGTTGGTAAGGATGTGAAAGAACAGCAACTCTCATACATGCTGAAGGGAATGTATAATAAATTGGCTCAGTTTCTTTAGTTTAACATATACCTACCTTATGACCCAGCACTTCCACTTGTAGATATATTTATTTCCTAACTTCTGAAGAAACAAATCAAGAAAGCACCTAACATAGATTTCAACCTTATTCTTGACTTATTATTAATACTATACTGTAGTGGCCATTTGCACTGAGAGTCCAGCAGTCATACCTAAGTTGGTGGCCATGGTAGCTAGGTTCCAACATCACATTTTATATGTCTGCTTAACAGCTCCTGCTGCACGGTCCCTATTTTCCCCTTTTCAGGCAAGAGATATGTCTAGGCAAAGGAGGCCTGATAAGATAGTGAAAGGTTTTTATTAAGAACCATCTTTCATTTCCCATTTTCTTATAGCTTATTGGTAAAGGAAAGCAGGACGAAGACACATGGGCACTTGGTGTTCTGTGGAGTGAAGGTTAATGGGCCTCCGGTGCATCCCTATGAGACACGACTATAAGCTGATTGGCAGGATATGTTCAGAAAGGTCACAGATGTGACATTCTAGAGCAGCAGGCTGAGTCTTACCCACTTCCTTAGCTCACTGGTTTCTAAACACTAGCCTCCAGAATGCATCCTAATGTCCTAAGGAAATTTTAGAAAATTTATATTCCTTGGCATTATATCTTGGATATTCTGATCCATCAGATCTGGGTTAGGACCTAGAATATGCATTTTTTAAGATGCTCTTTGGATGACTCAGTAGTAGAGTGTGTAATGATAACAACTGTCAGAACTGTAGACCTTCTTTGAGCTTCAGCCTATTCAACTGGAACAAAGATACCCAGTTGAGCTTTTGCTGATTTTCTCTCCAGATAGTTTTACCATTTGCTTAATCTCTATGAAATCTAAAAATTAAAGTCCTAAGAGTAGACTGATGTCACTACTTATCAAAAAAAGTATAATCCATGGTGTTGGCTATCTCCTTTGGCAGGACCTGCTCTTTGGATATATCCTTCTTGTATAGTAAATGTCTAAACTCTTAAGCTAATCACTATGCCCTTGGCTCTGATACCTTTGACAGAGTCAGCCTCCACAGATGAGCCAGGTAACAGTTAAGAAAATCTATTGAATATTTACTATGGGCTAGTCTCTTTGCACATATATTATCTTATTTAATTCCTAAAACAACTTTTGTGAGCTTGATACTATGATTATGTTTATTTTATAAGTGAGAGAACAAAGACTCAGAATACTTAGGTGACTTGCATAATTAAAGTTCTAATAAATAATGAGAGGGTGGTAGCATTACAAAACTCTTACAGCCCAGGGTGAGTATATTTGGGGTTACTAGAGAGAAACCAGGATTTGAACACAAGTCTTTCTGATATTCTAGATGATAGACTCCTTTGCTTCCTTGCCCAAACACATTGTTTAGGTAACAACATGAGTTGTATTTAAGCATGGCTTTTATTTGTTGTACTATAAATGTTTGATTTGGGAATTGTAGGATTCTACAGAAAAGAGTCTTCACTCCCTGCTTATAGAGCTGATCCATTTTTTATCAGGCATGTAGAAGTGTAGGGATCGGGGTTGTTTTATAATGAAGTGCCGTTGCAGGGTGTACGTAAATCAGATTGCTCTCCTTACTTGTGTTTTCCTGATGCCCCCACAGCAGGTTGACCTAAATAAATAGATAATTACTCAGACTGTTACAAACATTCCTATCCATTTGGTGATCCTTTTATTAAATGAAACAGGCCTTTTTATTCCTTCTCTGTTACTGCCTGTTAATAGAATAATCTCAAAGCTATTAGCATTTAAAGAAGAATTAGACAAAGACGCCCTGAATTGTCCCTTCTCCTGGCTTTTGGTGCTCATGGGACCCTTGCTTCAGCTAATTAGCTTGGAATGAATATTAAATGCATTGATCTCTATAAAGCGCATCATGGAAGGAAAGCTTTTGTGAAAGTCATTTCAGTAGCAGACTTAGGTTGCTTATACCTAAGTATCCAAACAAAAACCCCAGGCATTGAGAACATTGAGAAATTAAACACACACACACACACACACACACACACACGATAATATGAGAAGGGCTCTCACATTTTAAAAATGCCCTTGCTTAAGTTGCAAACCCACAAGATTTAGCTTTATTTCCATGGAAATAAACCAAAGAAAAAAATATAATATCTCTTTCCTGGTTTTTCATCCCCCCAGAAAGTTTACAATAAGTATATCTCATGACATAGCATAGGTATCAAGTGCTTTGATCTAGAAACAGACAGACCTGGGTTCAAATCCTGACTCAGACCTATATGAGTGGTGAGATTATATTTAAATAATTCCCTTAAGCCTAAATTTGTATACCTATAACATAAATAACCATCTTTTACATATCCCCTAGCTTACAGGTTGTAAAATGCATTTCATACCACCTAGAGCAGAGTAAAATCATTCAACCAACATTGACTATTAATAATGACGACTGAAATAAAAGTCCTTGAACATGGCATCAAAAAAACAGCAAGATTCTTGCCAATCACATGTTGAAATTACTAGAGGTGCAATGAAAGTGTTTTGTTTTGTTTTGTTTAGAGGGGCAGAGTGATAGGCATTGTAGTTGGAAAAAGTTTAGATTTGGTGACAATAAAGACCTAAATATGAATCCATGCTGTTTGTGATCTAGGGAACATTTCTTAGGCTCTTTGAAGTTCAATATCTTTATATATAAAATGGAGGCGGTTGCACTCCAACTGCTATGTTTTCTAGATTCTATGAGAAAATGTTAATTGCCAAGCACACTAAATAGGTTCCATATTGTGTGTTTTGATTTTCCTTTTCCTTTTTTGGGACTGGATATCAATGTTTCTCTCACTGACAGGGTTGAAGAGAGGATGGATGATGTATGGTGAGGGGCATGCAGTCAACAGAGTGGATGGGAAGGAGAGTGGCATGAGGGAAATTAGCGTGGGATACAGAAGTCAGGCTACATTTGACTTCTTATTTCTGCTTTCTCTTACTACATTTGACTTCTTATTTCTGCTTTCTCTTACTTCTGCAAACCACCCTGAAATCCTACTGAGATCATGAGTCTCCAGTACTTGAGAAACCCTAAGCAGACTTCCAAGCAAAAATGCCCAACGTACACAGACTCAAAAACAGACACTCTTTTGGAGTCATTTCCTCATTTCTTGCCACTTCATGTTGATTCATAGAGCACATGAATTCTCTTCTGCCTTGTAACTCACTCACGTACTTTTCCTGCAAATGGGAGAGTTGGAAGTGGAGTAAGGGAGAGATTAGAACAACATATGTGGTTTCTCTGAGGTTGGGGAAGCATCTTTTCTAATCACCAGTGACAAATCTGGGCCCTACACCTACAGGCTATGTCTCTTTAAGCTTCCAGCCAGGCAAAGCCACATGGGGGGTTCTCTCTAGATATTCTGACTTAGATTCCAGCACTTCATCCTTCTCAATTCTCATACTGCTGCTTAGAGCACTGCAGGATTCAGAGCCCCCCTGCTGGAGCTTCAGGGCCAGCTACAGATCCTCCTTAATTCCCCTCATCATTTGAGTCACACGTGTCTCAGTCACAATTCGGCACCTGCAGGAGCAGTGCCCTTGTCACCATGACAACCAGCACAGGATGAAGATTAGGCAGGCAGCACGGAAGGAGGTCGTGTTTCCACTCTCCTGCTGGTGGTGCTGCTGACATACAATCCTTCCCACAGCGATGAGGCTGCCTTGGTGGCCTTTCACCTCTACTTCTGGGTTGGGGGTGGAAGGGCGTGGGTGGGGCAGGGGCTGAAAGCTAAAGTCCAGAAGGAACCCAGGTGTTGCAGGGAGAGGTTCCCAGGCTCCAGGGAACCAGAGGGTGGCTTTTCTTTTCCTGTTAGCACTGTCTGATCAGTAGTCCTTTAACAGAAGAGGTGCTTTCTTCTGTTGAGCAAGAAGCAAGAAGAAGAGAGGGGAAAAAGAAATTCAATCAATAATTTATCGAGGCTTCCTGATGCTTAACAAGCCACTTGTCTCACCAGCCTCCACTTCCCAACCATCGTCATCAAATGAACAGGCTTAGCAGTAAAGCAGAATGAAAAATGCAGAAGCTGTGGAATAACAGGGACAGGTTGCAATCCTGGCTCTGTCACTAGCTATGTGAGCTTTGTCAACTCCTGACCTCTCGGAGGCTCTCAAATCAGGCACTAATTACTGATCAACAAATCTATCACTGATTCATTTAAGGGTGAAAAGAAGGCAATAAATGTAGTATGTCAGGGACATCCATGACCTAGATAGACAAAGAATTGTGACTTTCATTATATTACCAATAAGCTAAGATTAATATTTTGGATGTCTTTCATCTGGAATTGACAGAAAATATTTTACCAGGATCCTGAAGCAGCTAGTATTTTGAATACTCTGACATGGTTGTTCTTTAAGTGTGACTCCTGGACCTGTCTCATCACTGTCACCCGGGGGCTAGCAAGAGAGCAAATTCTTTGGCACCACCCCAAATCTACTGAATCAGACGTCTGGGGGTAGAGTCCAGCAATCTGTGTTTTTAACAAGCCCCTGTTTATGTTTAAGAATTAACTACTTTAATGAAAGTAGAAGACACTTAGACAAGACTTAGAGCTTCTTGAGGACAGAGAGCACGTCATGCTTATTTTTATGTATTTGGTGCTTAAAACTCAAAACTCTGCAAATGTCATCATGAGAAAATAGTAATGTCTAAGGAAGGTCCTTGAGTGGATGTGAGATCAGCCTCATATTGTCCCTCCCATTCCAGCCAGGTTTGGAGACAGTGGCCAGTGTTTCTTGTCCCTTTTGGAGATAGAGAAGTGCTTGGAACACAAAGAGGTCAGGACAAGACTACAGAGAGTGTAGAGACCTGAGGCCTGAGGCAGTGGTGGAGACTATTGTCACCACCACCACCACCACCACCACCATCATCATCATCATCTTCTGGTGTCAACATCATTCCCACAAAAACAAGCAGAACTTGTCACACTTTAGTAGATACCAATGAAAGATCCCTGTTGATCAGCTATACCCTAGGCTGATGAGATGAACAAAGAAATGCATCCATGAAAAAAACAAAAACCAAACAAAACAAAACAAAAACTCCACAAGTCACTTTTAATGAAGACGATTTAGTACCAGAGATGGCCTTTTCTAAATCAAGACACTGTGAAAGCTTCTTGGGAATGTAAGTCTTTTTCTCTGGGTCCACCCTAGATCTATTTTAATGAGAGATGGAGGAAGAGGAGCAAGAGAAAAAAGAAACACTGAACACCAGAATACTTGTCCAAAGTGATCAGACAGTAATTAAATAAAAATACTTGAATTTGCTCAAAATGAAAATAAAACAAAAAGCAAAAAGTTAACACTCATGTTGAAATTAGGTGGGCTTATTTGTCTGCTCTAAGCACGTGGTTGAGTTTGGTCAAAGTTCTAGTTGGAGACCATTAAGATTTCCTTTGCTATATGTGCATCATGGAATATAAGTGTCACGTTCCCCCCTCATTACCTGAGCATGACATATTTGGCTCACTTTTCTTTGGAAGAGGAAGGTGAGGCCCTGTGATATAGCAAAAAGCCACATAAAGGGTTTTTTTCCCCAAATAGGAAGGAATTCTGAATTCTGGGGAGTGCAAATATAACAAGATGTTATGCATTTTTCTATTTCCTGCTTCTGTGAGTAAATATGCTTGAATGAATACGTGACTGTTACGCTGATGCGCCCTTCAGAAGGCAGCATCAGGCGAGGCTTCCTAGAAGACACAGCCCTTGGTGCTACTCCTATCCCCACACCCAGAGTGATCCTTTTAACACAGAAGTCAGATAACATCACTCCTCTGGCCCAAACCTTTCACTGACTCCTCACTTTCTCAGAGTGAAAAACCAAAATCCTAACACCGGCTTTGTGGCTCCACTGACCTGTCTGCCCTCCTGTCTTGCTACTTTCCTTTTCATTCAACTTGGCTTCAAGTGTGATAACTTTTTTGCTATTCTCAGAACAGATCAGGCATGCTTTTGTCTTAAGGCCTTTTCAGTGGTCTTCTCTGCTTGACTATTCATCTCCCAGATACATACATGGCTAAGTCTCCCATCTCTTTCAAACCTTTGCACAAAGGCCAAATTTTTAGAGAGGCATACATTTCCCACCGTATCTAAAATTAGACAACCCACCCGCTTCACCCCAGAATCCTTGCTCTCTCTTACCTGCTTCTTCCTACAGCACTTGCCAGCTTCTAACATGCTATATTATTTGTTTTTATGTTTACTGTTTATCTTGTCTTCACTTTTTGGAATGGATGCTTCACAAAGGCAGGTATTATTTTTTCTTATTTTGTTTTAAAATATTTTAATTCACTATAATAGTATCTGGCACATAGTAGATGCTCAATAAATATATGATGAATGAATTAGTGAATTGAAGATGGATAGGCATCGTCTGAAATGGATGTAGTAATTAGTTCATGCAAGACTGTGGATATTTTTTAAAAATTAATTCTTCATTGAAGATATGTAACTCAGACACCGGGTATTTTGATCCATTGTTCTTAAAGAAAAGGTGACATCCCCTTTGTGGGGGAAAAGGTGTCTTAATTATTTTCAATAGTAATGGGCTAGAGGAAATCCTGATTGTGAATTCACATTCACTTCTCAAAGATGTTGCAAGCTTTCATTGGGATTCAGGAAAAAATTTACCCATAAAGTCATCTAATATAGAAATTTCCCAGTGAAATCCTCACTGGAGACCGTGAGGTCTCCAAGAGCTCATTAAATTTTTACACATGCATGTGCTTCTTAACTGCCTGGGTCACTTTGCTGCCAAGGTACATCATGAAGGGAAGGTGATAAATCTCATTGATTTTTTTTTTTCCTGTGTCACCACAGGTCTCCAGTTAGAAAGATTGTCCTCCATCCAGGGCTGATCTAGATGAGTTGAGAGGCATCGATAGAATGTTCAAAAGAAACTGTAGTGGCTCTTCTCACATGGAGTCCTTCTGAGATGTGAACACTGAGGACCTTGTGTCCTTGGGATACTTTTATTGCTAAAGAAACTGAATTCCTTTCAAGTGTGGTTATATTGAAAAGAGGAACAATGTTGGGGAGGCATTGTTCTGCCCTCCTAGACCAAATGTGCACAGCTTTCAAGTTAAAACTGTATATTTGAAAATCTAAAAGCTGTCTCTATGGACCTTTGTATTAGAAACTCTCTATAATACGTGAATCAGTTGGAGCCTTTGGAACCTATGTCCATTGTGCCCACATGAAATAGGCCAGACCCCACTGGGAAGAAGAGTAAACTGCTCCTGCATTTGGTGGGGCTGGGTTCGGGGTGGGGAGAGGGAGGGCTAGCTCTTTCAGAAGACTAAGCCAAGATGCACACAAAGGGATATAGGATACGAGGTAAGGAAAGAAGAAGAGCTATTTATAATTAATATGTTAGCTATTCAGATATTTCATTTCTTATAGAAAAACACATTGATATAATTTTTCAGTGTTCCTTTTTTAAATGTAGATATGGAATGAAATTTAATTTTATAAAAGCATTTCTGTTGCAATAATATTATACACTCCAAAATTCAAACTACCTGAAAGAAAAAGAAAAAAAATTGCAATCACAAAAATATGTTGTTTGGGTGAGGCCCTAAATAGAAGGGTTTTATCAGATATATGCTGCACAGGTTTTTTGCTTGGTTTTGTTTTTTGTGGGTTTTTTGTTTTTTTTTTTTGCTTTTTATTGAGACATTCTGGCATTACGACAACTTACTGGTTAATATTTTTGTGACCTACAGTGGGTTGCTGCCAAAATGTGAAAAAAGAGTAACTATGCTTTCTTGAACGCTTATTATATGTCAGAATCTTTGCTACATGATAAAGACTTTATTTCACCAAATATCCATGGTTATGAGGAATGATTACCTCAATTTTATAGAAGAGAAAGCTGATACTCAGAGAATTTGAATCATTTGTTCAAGGTCTCACAGTTTCCAAGGGAAGGAGCAGGCACAAACTCAACTGTTCTTTTGACAACTAAAATTATGCTGCTTAACTTCTGCATGCACACACTCTCCAATGAGATCATAATTTTATTTCCTGACAATGGATTCTGACTCAGTCTATTTTTTCCCATTTTAACTGGGAAAATAGCATAATATTAAAAATTAAAAAGAAAAAGCATTCCTGATGCCATCAGTTTAAAATAATAAAATCACATTTACATGTAAATTTAGGCAAATATATTTTTGCATGGCTCTAATGATCAGTATGAATATAGTTTTATACTCTGCTTTTTAAATTTCATGTCATAATATTTTACATGATGTTACAAATTTATAAGATAGTTTTAATGTCTGTATAAAATTCCAATGAGTGGGCACAACATAGTATTGGACATTTTTATTTCTCATTTTTAGGTAGTATAGCTGGTAACACAGTCAACATTTTAATTGAAAGAATGAGAATGGCATTACCGAGATAATCTTTATTTCTCTTGATATATTGCTTTTAAAAATGATAGGCCTATATTGCAATTGCTCCAAAAATTGTTTGAGTTTATAAATTTTACCACAACCTCACCATCATTGGCAATTGTGATTTATTTTAAAAGCTTATCTGTGCAATAGCAACGAAACATAGCCTCATTGTTTTAATTTGCATTTATTTGATTATTTGCAAGACTGAACATTCCCCCATGTATTCATTTAGAATTTTCATTTTCTCTTTTTATCATGCAAATCAGTGGCATCACTTAAATACATTACTGTATCATTTCTGGTATTCACAAAGGAGATGTGTGTGTGTGTGTGTGTGTGTATAAATTTGCCTAACTTACTTTACACATATATTTATGTACAAATGTATGTATATTTATAAATATGTGTATGTATTTGAATTTCAGGTTAGATAAGATCATAAAATCATTGTAAGGCACATACAAATTCAAATTATTCTTTTCTCTGAAGGGATACCAAAAAGTCTAGTATCTTTGGCATGTACTACTAAGAGCTTAACTTTTTTTATTCACTTAAATGAGATTACCCATTTTATCTTTCTTCAACTCTCAAGCTTTCAGTAACTCAATGAAACAGTTATCCCAGCCTAATGAAGAAATTGTGGTTAGAATCTCACTGATCTCAGGCTGATGACACCTCTGGATGAAGGATGGGACCCAGGCAGGTAGGTGATAGATGCAATGCCTTGTGCACTAATGGTACCTACACCGTGTACCATGCTTTGGCCCCTGAGAGGGGGAGCAAGGGTTAAGTCCAAGATCTTCATGCTGGCTTTTGGCCTAACACACATGAATAAGTTCTGAGCTATGCCTATAGCAGATGCTATCTAGAGACCCACTATTTAGTTGTAGGCATTTTTTATCTCATAAATTTACATGAAATGGTGGCCAGAGAAAGAATTTATAAAATTTATAAACTATAAAACTTATTCTTGAAGTAAAAACTATAGAATATGTCTACTTTTGTGAAGTGTTTCAGCAACATAAGCAAGTATGGATGACTCCAGAGGGGACAAAGGGCTTGCGTCATGACAGACTAAACTGGTGTCTCATATTGCTTGGTAAACACAACTACATGCTGGGCAGTATTTCAGCTGCTCTTCCACCAGCAAGTGGGCAATAAAAGGCCCCGATGTTTAGGGGAAGTAATGAAAGCATGTACCACTCATTTGTCTTTTTTCCTTCATGGTTAAAACCCTCTTTGACATTAATCAGGAACAAAACACCTATGCAGAGCTAGACATTCCAAAAAAGTTAGATGGTCTGAGAAATGACATCATTTGTTTTAAAAAATAAGTTACTTCATTTTATTTTATGTTATCATTCATTCACTAATCAGAGATGTGCAGCATGGGACAATAGAAAATTTAAGCTCCAGTATTGTTAAGTCTTAAATTCTCTGCTACATATTTAGTTGGAGTCCTTGGGCTAGATAAATAACATATCTGAGACTAGGTTTCTTATTTATGAAATAAAGGGCTGAACCAAATCACCAGGTTTTCTTCCAGCTATCACATCTTATGAGTCTTTGGTATTATATGCATCAAGCACCTACTTCTGGCTCAACACCCTTCTAGCTCATGAAGAAAATACTTAAAAATTGTAAGACATATTCCCCACTCTGCTGGAACTTTCTACCTTGTGATGTCTCCCACCCCAAATAAAACAGGCATCCAAAGGAGTGGCTCATACAATAGCAGTTCTCTGAGGGTGTCTTGCTGACAGGTGTGTGGAGTTTGGAGAGACAATATGATGGGATTGAAGCCATGCAGACCTGTATACTCCAAACTCAACTTCACTACCTGCTCTCTGTACTGCTTCGGTTAAGTGATTGGGCTTTTAGCATTTAGTTTGCTTATCTGTCCAATTGGAAAATTAATAATTAACTTGAATAGTTTATTTTTCTAAAAGTTAGAGATGGTGTGTGCAGGGTGTCACTAGTACCCTCATAGGTTGTGGACACTAAAAAATGGGGTAGACAAGATATGAAGATGAAAGAAGATGGAGCAATAGCAGACACATGAGCAGCACAAGCAAGGAATTAATGTTGGGAATTAGAGAAAACTTTTTTATTTGCAAGTAAAGTTGAGTGAAGGAATGAGTAAAATGTGGAATATTTGTATATCATTGACATCATACAGATTAACATTCTAGTGGGATAAAAGGGATATGAAAATTATAATTACTGTGATGAATACTTAAGTCCAGTGTATATTGAGAATTTATATCAAGATGACCTGATTTAATCTGATGTGTTAGGAAATGATTCCCTAAGGAAGGGATCTCTGTGCCGAAATCTGAAAGATACTATGCAGGAGCTGATTAATTGAAAGAAACAACACACACAAAAGCCAAGAGATTGAAAGGAGGGTGGGACATTTGAGCAACTGAAGCGTTACTATAACTGGAGCAAGGAAAGAAGCAAGAATGGTGCCAAAGGGTCTAGAGAAGTGGGCAGGGCCTTGGAGGGCATGGGAAGCATTCAACCTTTATCTTTATCTTAAGATTGATGGGAAGCTATTTTTGGTTTTAGGCCTGATAGACATATGATTTTGTAGTTTCATATGTAATTATAACGTATTGACAGCTAATATATCTAATTTGATGAGGGATAACTGAATAATGTCTTCCTAGATATATCTGTTATTTTTGCATGTGAAGCTGTAACATCTTCTAAAATGATTATTTTCTTTTATTATTCATATACTACACTAAGTTCAAAATTACATACATCTATGAAGAAGTTTCCTTAAAGTGTAAGCATTTTGGGAGGGTGCTAAACCTTTAAGAATAATGAAGCCATCATCTTTATGAAGGGCTTAGTCTTGAAAGAAGTGTTTTGTTTATCAAATGTGTTCTTCCTTTGATAAGTGTTTGGTTAAGTGCCAACATTTTAACAAATATATATAATAAGCCAGTATTATGCATTATGGAGCTAGAGCTAGAGCTGTGAACAAAAGGAATATCTTTTCTACTCTAATGAAGCACTTTCTTTTCTTTTTCAAATCTCTACCAAAAGCTTTTAGTTCTGATTTTAACGTCTTGTATTTATCCTGGCAGGCTTTCAAATTTATATTTATACGGACCTGTAGACTTTTATTCTTGCATTGCCATGTGATCTTCATGATGACAATTCTCTATGAAAGTGGAGGCAATAGAGGGCAAAGATTAAGAACTTGGCAATTGTGGTCAGACAGACTGAGGTTCAAATCCTGGCTGTGCTATTTATTGGCACTTTGTGTTTACATGTGTCCTTTTAAACAAAAAAATACTTCTATATGACGTTAGTTTCAGTTGTAGAGGAGAAAATTGAAGCTCAGAGAGGCAGGGGTATTTTCCAAAGGTCACATGCTTACCTCTAAGATGTGAGACAATGCCAGTTAAGGTTAGCAACTTTCTTCTATAAAAATAAAAAAATATTTCATATTTTTCTGACTTAGAAATTCTGCCAACCTTTTGAGATGAGTCAATTGCTAGGCCTCTAAATACTTTGCCTTCCTAAAAACCAACAAAGTCTCCTGCTGAAAGAGTTGCCTGGCCAGAGAAAACATTTTCTCTTGTTTCTTAATGGAAAATCAAGCCTACTGATTAAAACAAAGTAATAGTTTCGAAAACTTCCTCTTGACAGAGCATTTGCTTTCTCATTTCCTAATGAATTACTCCCCAAATAAACTCATTAAATTTCAAAGCAGAAGTCTCCCTAGAGACCTTCCCAACCCCACCATTCACTTGCTGCCACATTCACTGAATTAGTCCCTTTGAATCTTTTGCTCACCGATAACACTTTGTCCTATATTATGATCAAAAGAGGCTTTGCTCCCAGATAAATAGGAAAGGAAGCCCTCGTCTTGGATACAGACAAGGAACATTTTGCTGATGAGATGAAAAGATGTAAAAATGATTATTACTATATTACAGCTTAGTTAGAAGTTGTGGCTGGTTGGGGTATATGCACAAAAGTTTTATTTGTTCTGATAAGAAATTTCAACAATACTCAATTCATTTCTCTCTCCCACAGGGGAACAGGCACCTTTCTGATATCTTGTTTTCATAACATTTTGGTCTCTTTAGTTTATCAAAACCATTTTACTTTAGTTATTAAGGTTCAAACCTTTTAATTTTAAAACTTCTAATTCCTCTCCAAAAGAAATCTCTTCTTTACCTTCCCCACCCTTCGGCAGCTGCCCTTCTCCTTCCATTGCACCTACATAACAGGGTCAGCTGGGGATGAAGTATGGGGGTCTGTGCTCCTTTACACTATGGTAACCCCTTGGGTGTTGGGGTGAGGGGAAACAGCAACGAAAACATGTACGTTGGGTTTTTTCCTGAGCTGCTTGGGACTGCTTTCCTACCTTGTTCTATGGGCTTGATGTGGACTGGTGGTGGTCTTAAAATACCTCGTGCTGATGGGGGATCAAATCGAAGTGGCCCCACCAGACATTGGGTCCCTTGTGAGGATCAGCCCCTAAGTCCTGCTAGTGGTGTCATGCCATCTTCCTTTGCTGTGCATGTCTATCTTCTTGTTCCCCCCACCCTCAGTCCATGGTCCTCTAAAAGCCGGACTCCCATCTCATCTGTCCCTGTGGCCTCACTTCTGGCACTGTGGGCACTAGGAGGCTCCATTTCCATACCTGTCTATTCCACCATGTCATTCCTTCTCAAGGGTCTCCCTCCATCCCTGGGAGCACTGGGCAGGTTAGTCAGACTGGTGGCCTCCTAAAGACATCTGCCTGGGATATAAATGCCACTCCTGCCTTGTTATTAGTTTCCTAGGGTAGCCATAACTAAGTACCAAAAACTGGGTGGCTTGAAACAACAGAAATTTATTCTCTCGCAGTTTTCAAGGCTAGAAGTCCAGAACCAATCAACTGATTTTTGACAAAGATGCCAATAACACACAATGGGGAAAGAACAGTCTTCAAGAAATCATGCTGGGAAAACTTGATATCTAAATGCAGAAAAAATGAAATTAGACCCTCATCTTATACCATATACAAAAATCAACTCAAAATGGGTTAAAAGTTTAACATAAGTCCTAAAACTGTAAAACTCTTCAAAGAAAAATAGAGGAAAATCTTATGGCATTGGTCTGTGCAATGATTTTTTGGATATGACCCCCAAAGCACAGGGACCAAAAGCAAAAATAGACAAATGGGATTATATCAACCTAAAAACCTTCTGCATTGTAAAGGAAACAGCCAACGGAGTGAAGAGATGACCCATGGAATGGGAGAAAATATTTGCAAACCATACATTTGATAAGAAGATAATATCCAACATATATAAAAAAAACTCAAACAGTTCCATAATAAGAAAACAAATACCTTGATGAAAAAATGGGCAAAGGACCTGAATATACATTTCTCAAAAGACATACAAATGGCTAACAGGTATATCAAACCTGCTCAACATCACTAATCACCAGGTAAATGAAAATTAAACCACATGTGATACCACCTCACAACTGTTAGAATGGATATTATCAAAAAGAAATATTGGCAAGGATGTGGAGAAAAAGGAACCCTGGTACAACGTTGATGGGAATGTAAATTAGTACAGCCATTAAGGAAAACAGTATGGAGATTCTTCAAAAAACTAAAAGTAGAACTATCATATGATCCAGCAATTCCACTACTGGGTATAGATCCCAATGATAAAAAATCAGTATGCTGAAGAGATATCTGCACTACCATGTTCATTGCAACATTATTTACAGTAGCCAAGATACAGAATCGACCTGTGTGCATCGGCAGATAGATTGATAAAGAAAATGTATACACACAATGTAATATTACACTATTCAGCTTTATAAAACAAAGAAATCTTGTAAAAGACAAATACTACATTTATATCATTTATACATAGAATCTAAAAAAGACAAAATCACAGAAACAGAGCAAAGTTGTGGCTACCAGAGTCTTGGGGGTAGAGGGATGAGGGAGATTTTGGTCAAAGGACATAAAATTTCAGTTAGGAAGAATAAGTTCAAGAATCTATTGTATATCATGGAGATTACAGTTAACAACAATATATTTTATACTTGAAAATGACTAACAGAATAGATTTAAAGTGTTCTCACCTCAGAAAAATAAGTATGTCAGGTAATACAAATGTTAATTAGCTTGATTCAGCCATTCTGCAATGTATACATATATCAAAACATCCTGTTATACACCATAAACATTTATACCATTTTTACATGTTAATTACAATTAAATTAAATGGTAGGGTTTTTTGTTTGTTTGTTTCTGTTTTTAGCATCTTATTGGCACTACAAGTTGTCCCAGGTTAATCTTGGGTATTTCGCGTCGCACTGCTTAAATCAATGATTTTTCTAGGGAGCTCTGGTTCCTTTTATTGGAGAAAAGTATTAAAAACCAAGATCTAGTTGCTAAGTGGGGCTGTTGCTTCTGGGGTATTCTTGATTCTAGGTTATCTTAGTTCACAGTGTTTGTATGCACATATTTCCAAAAATATTTGTATGTGTAATCTTCTGTATTCACAATATTAAGCTAAACATGAGTTTTTACTGAAGTTTCCTGCTGTATTTCATTATCCCATGAATCATTCTAGCTTGCTGCCCTTGCATATAAACTTTCATTCAATAGTAAGAAACCTGGATTTTAAAATCCAGCATCTGTTTACTTAATTGTTCAATTTTAGCATACATGCACAGTCCCATCAAGACTACTAAACCATATCTCCATGGGAAACAACTTTGCCAACTAGATAGAGTGCTTATGTGCAATTTCTTTGGTCATTAATATTACAGACTCCATTCATTTCCAAAGTTACATTGGTCAGCACTTTCTCCATCCACTTCTTTCAATGAGTTTGTTTCATATATGCGTCAGATTCTTTTGCCACATGCTGCATTTCATCCTGTGATCTCTGCTCCTCTTAAATGATTTTCATTTAATTTACATACATTAAAGTTCAATTTTTGTGCTGTAAAATTCTATGAGTTTCGACAAATGCATGTCATGTATCTACCATTATAGTATCATATATAGAATAGTCTCTTTGTCATTTAAGTATTCTCTGTGTTTGATTTATTAAATATTCCTTCCTTCCCTTTCTGGACCCCTGAAAACAATGAATCTTTTTACTACTGTCTTCATAGTTTTGCCTTTTTCAGAATGCAATAAATTATATTGGAATCATAAAATATATAGCCTTTTCATATTAGGATCTTTCACTAAGGAATGTGAACTTAAGGTTCATCAATACCTTTTGTAGCCTGTTAGCTATTTTTTTTTTTTTAATCAATGAATTCTATTACTTGTATGGATGTGCCACAGTTTGTTAATTCATTTTTTTTTAAGGGACAACTCCATTGCTTCCAGTTTTGGCAGTTATGAATAAAGTTGTTATAAACATTCACATGCAGGTTTTTGTAAGGACATGACGTTTTTAAATCAGTTGGGTAAATACTTAGGAATGAGATTACTGAAGGGCATCTTGATTACTTCCAATTTGGGGGCAATTATGAATAAAACTTCTATAAACATTCTTGCTCAGGATTTTGTGTGGACATAAGTTTTCAGTTCATTTAGGTAAATACCTTGGAGTGCAATTGTTGACTCGTATGGTAAGTCTATGTTTAGATTGGGAAGAGCCTGCCAAACTATCTTCCCAAGTGGCTGTGCTGCTTTGCATTCCCACTAGCAAGAAATGAAACTTTTTGTTGCTTCATATTCTTGCCAGCACTTGGTGTTGTCAGTGTATTTCTGATTCAAAGTTTGTTGTCACATCTCCAAATGATTGTTTAAAGATTTTTAATTCATTTTTGCATATAGTGTCATAGTATTCCCTGCTTAAAGATTTTTTTTTTTTCTGGGAGGAAGAAAGAAATTTCACCAGCTAATATGCTTTGATTCATATTTTCTGTTTTCATTTCTATAGGTTTTGTGGATATGGTTAGACTTTTTGCTGTTTCTATTCATTTTGTGAACAAGCTTCTTAGTTTAAGAATTTACTCTCAATTGTACCGTCGTGTGCCATTTCTGGAACTGTTGTTGGGAAGGGGTGGTGATGGGCCTTATCATTATTTTTTTTGTCTTGTAATTTGTTCTACTTTAAAAAACAACATTTCCTTTTACAACCTCATATTGGACTTTCACTTTCTCAGCTGACTTTTGTCTGTGATTTTTCTCTATTCTCCGCACCCCTCTTCTCTTCCTGAATTCCCTTAAGCCTTCGGTTCTCCAGCTTGCAGTAATGTGTGGAAGCCCAGTTAACTTACCGTTAACTTAGAGGTTGTGCTGTTTTTTATCTTCTAGTAATGGCAAAATCATATTATTTTTGTTGATGTTATGAGTTTCATGGGGGAGGATGTGGGTAAAATTTTAAATAAGGCAATTACCATTATCTTTAAACCCTTAGCTTTGGACTTACAAGCAGAATTCTCAAAACCTCAGAAATGATATGGCCTGGATGCCGTTTCGTAAGAGGGTAATGTGAACTTTCAAAGACTGAGGCTGTGAGTCCTATATTCCTAAACAACACATGGAAAAGTGAAACGTTTGAATAGAAGAAAAGATAGATGGTTATGTGAATGTATGGATAGATTGAAATTTGTAGATAGGCAGATACATTGTCGGGATATTTATCAGAGCCAGAGGGATGATGAAAAAGTTTTCCAGCTTTGTGGAGAATTAGCTGGTCCTATCCACTGACTAAACAGAAGAGGATTAAGAAGGAGGAATTTCTTGTGAAAGAGAGAGGCTGATTCAAGGCACCCCTCTGTCTGTGTGTTCAAATGAAGCCAAATTAGTTTGGCACTTATTGCCAACGGTTTTGCTCAGTTTGGGCTATAACAAATTAACATAGATTGGGTGGCTTAAACATCAGAAATTTATTTCTCACTGTTCTGGAAAGTCAAAGGTGCCAACAGATCTGCTCTCTGGTGAGGGTACTCTTCCTGGTTTGCCCAGCCATCTTCTCCTTGTTTCCTAATATGGCAGAGAGAAGAAAGAGAGAGAGAGAGAGAGGGAGAGAGAAGAGAGTACAAGCTCTTGTTTCTCTTCTTATAAGGGTACTAATCCCATTTATGAGGGGTCTATCCTCATGAACAAATTACCTCCCAAAGGCCCCAGGTCACATTGAGGGTGAGGATTTCAACATCAATTTTGGAAGGATGTAAATATTTAGTCCACAATACCAACAAAAATTGGAAAAAAATAGCAGCAATTCAAAGCAAGAAGTTTTGTTGTTGTTATTGTTTTTTGCAAAATTTTTGAAGCATCCATCTCTTTGTAAGGGTGGTATGCAGTGAGTAAAAGGGCAGAGGTGTTAGATCTGACCTGGGTCCAGCTTAGAAGGAGATTCATACCTGTCAAAAAGTTTCTGGGCCACCAAATTGGTAGACATTCCTGGTATCAAGAGTGAATGGAGATGAGGGCATGGAGTGGGGGGGAGTAGGTATAAATGAGACAAAGGGAACCTGGGGCAGCCTGCATTCTCACCACTTGGCCAAGACATAGGAGTTTCCCTGGGTAGGAAGAACACTGTAGAAGGCAGCAGAGCTCCCTAAATGAGCAGCTGTATCAGAGCAAAGGAAGTTGGCCAGAAATGAGGTGAATTATTCCCTGAGGCATGAAGAGAAAGATAAATCATTTTTTCACAGGGTCACTCATGCAAGAAAACTACTCAAAAAGAAGCTTCCATGAACCTCTCAATAATCCAAATATGTGTCCCATAAGATTCCAGCATTCTTATGCCAACAGTTTAGAGAGAGACAGAAGCCAGCTAATGCTAGATGAGGAATTAGGGGGAGAAAAAAAAACAAAAAAAAAACAAATAGAGAAACAGATAACAAGCTTGTCAACTAGTCTGGGTAGTTACTCTCAAGAGCAGACATTGTCCCCCTCAGAGAGAGGGGAAGGGTTCAGGACTATTCCCTCCTTTGCCATCTCCTTTACACACACATACATACACTTGTCATATGAAAACACGCAGTCAAGCACACACTATCACACACTCACCAATCTCTCTCCCTCCCTCCCTCTCTCTCTCTCTCTCTCACACACACACACACACACTTCTGCTTGCAAGACTTGCTAGAAGTTCTGGTGGTAGACAACTTGGAGTGTAAAATATAACAAAGATGCCTAGTGCTCAGCGAATGACTACCCAAAATGAGACTACCTTAGGCAAGACGGGATGGGTTTGGGATTGATATTTATCAGAAGAGACTGATATATAATTAATTGCTTTTCTTTCCCACTCTCTGCCAAAGTAGTTTGCAGAATATGGAAGTAAAATAGTAAAAACCTATTATATATAAATAAATGAATGAATGAATAAATAAATAAAATCCTTCATGAACATTGCATCTCAGAGTTGACTGTTGCATTCATTATCGCTAAGCCTTAAACTGCCACCAGAGATTCATTTCCTTTAGATTGTAGAAGTGATTAAAACCTGTCCTGTCTACTCTCACAGGTTTGTTGAGAAAAATTTTAAAAAGTATATAATTGACAATGTAAGTTGTAAAATATTTGTGTTGTTATCAAATAATAATGACAATGATGATAAGAATAAATTATACTCTGTCACTATCAGTTAAACCTTGAATTAAGAGATGTCTTTTATAGATTTCATGTGAGATTTTTCTTTCTGTTTTAGCTAATCTGCTTATACCCAATTTGACTGTGAGCTGGTGAGGATGACTCACAGAACTAAAGAAAGATGAGAAAAATAGTCTGCAAATAGTAAGATAGAAGAGAATTTTAAACAATGTTTGGTGGGTAAGAAAATAACTCTCTAAAGTGGTATAAAAACAAAACAAACAAAAACAATAAGCTGTTTGACATCTTTCCATTTTAATAAATTTAGCAAGAAACAACTCCTGTATTATCTAACTGCCTATAGCTATGATAGTTGCTGAAGCTAGCTTTCCTAGGTATATTGGGTATCTTTGAGGAGTCCTTAAACCTCTCTTTTATAATGACATAACTCTCAAAACTGTATAAAAACACAGAAATTAAACAACATGCTCCTGAATGATCTTTGGGTCAATGATAGAATGAAGAGAGAAATTAAAAAATTTTTTGAAACAAATGAAAAAAATAGAGATACAACATACCAAAGCCTCTGGGATACAGAAAAGGCAACACCAAGAGGAAAGTATGTAGTGTTAAAACATCTATATACATCAAAAAGGTAAAACAATCACAAATTAACAACTAAGGCCACACCCCAACAAACTAAGAAGAAGAGTAAACTAAGCCCAAAGCTAGCAGTAGAAAAAAATGAACAAAGACCAGAGCAGAACTAAATAAAATTGAGACCAAAAAAAACCAAAAACCAAAAACCCAAAGAATCAATGAAACAAAAAGTTGGTTCTTTGAAAGAAAAACAAAATTGAAAGACCAGTAGCTAGATTAATAAAGAGCAAGAAAGAATATTCAAATAAGCACAATCAGAAATGAAAAAGATTTTGCAACCGATACCACAGAAATATAAAAGATCGTTAGAGACTACTGTGAGCAACTCTACAGGCACAAACTAGAAAACCTAGAGGAAACGGATAAGTTCCTGGAAATATACAATCTCCCAAGATTGAATCAGGAAGAAATAAAAATCCTGAACAGACAAATAAAGAGTCATAGGATTGAAACATTAATTTAAAAAACTCCCAATAAAAGCCTAAGACCAGACAAATTCACAGTCAAATCCTACCAGACTTTCAAAGAAGAACTGGTATCAGCACTACTGAAACTGTTCAGAAAAATCAAGGAGAAGGGGATCTTCCCCAACTCATTCTACAAAGCCAGTATCACACTGATACCAAAGCCAGGCAAATTTACAACAGAAAAAGAAAACTACAGATCAGTATCCTTGAGGAAAATAGATGTAAAAATCATCAAAAAAATACTAGTGAACCAAATCCAACAGTACATTAAAACGAAATACAGAATGATTAAGTGAGTTTTATCTCAGAGATGCAAAGATAGTTCAGCATACACAAACCAATAAATGTGATTCACCACATAAACAGAATTTAAAACAAAAACCATATAATCAGTACTGACCCAGACCTGAAATCAGCTTTCTTCAGTAAGTCCTGGTTCCAAAAGGGAAAAATGACCCTGAGATACCATAATCATAGTGCTGGGCTCATATCTCATAAGTTTTTGTTTTCCAAATAATCTGTTATTAAACTGTAATTTCTTCTTTGACCCAAGAGGTTTATTTTAAAATTTTTCAAGTAGTTAAATGCTTTCTTTTTCAATTATCCATTTTCTTTTTATGTTATTGTTTATTTTTTTCAATGAAAGAAAACCATCTCTACATCTACACATTTTTCATTTTTGAAAATATTTTATCAGCTCTTGAAGTGAATGTATTATATCTGTTGTAGGATGTTTAAGTTTGTTATATATCAGTTAAACAAATTTACATCTATATTATCTAAATCCTGATTCTTTGCAATTTATCTACCTGGAAACCTATGTGTTAATTAACACCCTAAAATAAAAAGAGCTTCAACAAGGGAAAAAAATACCAAGATAAAATTAAATATGGAATGCCAAACCATTGTACACCCTTACATAGGGAGAAATGAGGCACTCTTGGTTCAGTCATGGGAAGTACACTGATTGAGTGCCACTTTGTTTTTAGCCCTGTTTTGGGTCCTGGGGACACAGAAATGAATGACAAAGGGAAGCTTCCTGCTATACAATCTAGAGGGGAAGGCAGACATCAAACAATCATTTAAATATTCATTAAATAATCACAAGCGGCAAAGTGTTATAAAACAGAAGTTTAGGGTTCCATGGGAGGGTAGCACAGTGGAATCAAACAGAATCTGTGGGGGGTTGGATTCAGAAGCAATTTTCTGGAATAATAGAATAATAGATTCATTTGCTTATAATTATGAATCTGCAATTGTCAGCAGGGGATTAGAATGCCTAAAAAGCAAAGTTAGATACTAGTTTCTCATTGTGGGCAAAGAAGATGAGCTTCTTTCTTTTGAAAGTAACATTTTTAAGATCTGTAGCATAAGCTACGTTTGTCCTTGGGCAAACATTTCTGAGACTCAGTAAATGCTCAGGTGTCTGGGTGATAACTGGTCTCCCTGGCATTCCACACTATACCTAACTTGAGTGTGTTTCCTCAATGATCCTGTGCATGTCACAAATTGCAAATGGCTGTTTTGAAGCTTCTCTATTATATGTGTAGGTGTGCATCCCAGACAGGAATATGGAGGACTGAGCACCTATAAACTGTACCTGGAGACTGAGTAAAACAGAGGGAGGGACATGCAGCAGGTGGGACCCATGACCTTGGTCCTCATTCATTCATTCTGCAAATTGTCATCTATGTCCAAATGTGCAGTAAAGACCAGGATGGGATTCTAGAGAGAATGGTGCTCACAAACCATTTTCTCCCTCTTCTCCTGGGCTTTGAAATGTCACTGGAGCCTTGAGATGCAATAGAGGATTTTAATGTACATTCAGGTATATGATTCTTTCTATTATCATTCTGATTATTATTATCATTATTCACATCCTATTAGCTTTTCACCTTGAGTTAATGTGACATTTCTGTACTATGGAAAATCAATGAGGCAAAAATTTCTCATGCTACCACAAACAATTACTGTTGATTTAAGTACAAAGACTAAATACCACATGGACAATATGGATAAAGAGATTAAAATGCACACACATACATACCATCCATTATTGAGAATCTTTTAAGTGGTTTTCAGAATTAGTGTTTTCTGCTGGGAAGGAAAGATTCCCTTATTGAATGACCATAACCTGAACTGAAAGTTGCTTTCAGCATAATTAGCTATGTCCTCACTTCCGATAATGATACCAAACTTTGGATTTAATTAGACTCTAATTGCTGTTTTAAATTGTCTCCTGCTTCAGACTTTGCTTTCTCTGCCACCTCATTCTATTTTTTTTGCCATTTTCTATTTTCATTCTGGCATTGAGATCACAATACCTAACAAGTTAGTCACAAAACTTTTAACAAACAGGGTGGCCCTATCAAGGAAATGTGGCACTTTTCAAGAAACTTCTTTTGACATTGATTTGGTGTGACAGAGAATGGCTCTTTTTCAAGCACATTTTCAGCTTTCCCTGGGAAATGGTGAGTCCATGATTCCTTGCAGTTAGGTGTAGCCATGTGACTGAGTTGTGGCCAATGAAAGGTGGATACAAGTGATCCTGCCTCATAAAACCTTTCACAGGATCCTCTGTTCTATCCAGGCAACCTTTAAGGTCATGTGCAGTTGCCAAGTCTCTATTAACCCGAATTTTTAAGCCCCAGTCCTACCTATTAGGTTTTCATTATGTGAGTGAGAAACAATTTTTCAGTGGGTTAAGCCACAGAGATTTGTCTCCATCTATTATAGCAGCTAGCATTACTTTATCTAAAACATTTGGCAATGTCTCTTATGGCCATTGGCTTATGTTTCGGTATACTGCTATTTCAGTCAGGGTTCTCCAGAAAAACAGACTGGTGGAAATACACACACACACATACAGACCACATACACACACACAAAACTGGCATATGCAATAGTGGAGTCTGGCAGGACAAAAACCAACATGGCAGTCCCACAGGCTGGAAACTCTAAGGCAGAAGCTGATGCTGTAGTCTTGAGGCAGAATTTCTTCTTCCTCAGGGAAACTTCAGTTTTGCTCTAAAGGCCTTTCACTTGATTGGATGAGGCCCTCCCACATAATTGATGTAATCCCCTTTACTTAAAGTCATCTGATGGCAGATGTTAACCGCGTCTACAAAAATACTTTCACAGGAACACATAGATTAGTGTTTTATTGAATAATTGGGAGTATAGTGTTGCCAAGATGACACATAAAGATAATCATCATGCCCTCTTTACTTAAAACCAGAAATTTAACCTCTTAGGAATTATATGAGAGCTTCTTATTAACGTAGTAAAAATGTCTAAACAGAATGCTTTACATCATTTTTCTATTAGAGAAATCCTGCACATGTATATACCAGGAATCCCTAAAAAAAATCTGCAGTGGCCAACCAGACACCATAAATGTGTGAATAAAGCTGAGCCGAAGGAATAGTGGGGCCTTTGAGTAGGTAGTCAAATTCAAAAGTTTTACATTGTGAAGGGAAAAAACAAAACTGTGGACTGGCTGCATCTACTTTAACCTCTAAATAGTACTATTTTTATTTTTTATCCTACAAATATTGATACTATTGGAATCCAATTCTACTGAGATTGGTGACTCAGGAGATCTGGGGCAGCTTTTGACCCGGAATCTTGGAAAATATGGAGAAATAGGAGACAGGCACAGTCTATTCCCTGCACAAAAGTTGCAATCAGGGTAGGGATAAAATGCTGTGTGATGGTGGTAAGTGAGAACATGCATGTGATTTCCAGGGTCTCAGTCTTATGAATCCTAACAGGCAATGATTTCAAATTGAGTATACCAAACAAAAACATTGTTTGACTAGACAGTCATGGAATTAGAATGAGACAGCACTGCCTTCAAGTCCCCGCCTAGTCCCTCATTTGCTTTGTGACCTTGAACAGATCACAAAACAGTTTGGGTTTCACTTTTTTTGCCTGTCAATTAAGGGGATCAAATCCCAGGATCTCTAAAGTGTGCTGTAGCCCTAACATTTGTTGATTCTGTGGTATGTCTTCTCTGAGTAGAGGTGCATGTTCCTACTCACTTCTTGGTTGTAGCAAAGTATTTAAAAGCCCTTTAGAACTCAACCATACTTTAAAATTATATATCAGGATTAGTAATGACATCTGATAATATTTACTGTGTGCATTTAAGTGCCTAGCACTTCATGTATTGATATCATATACTCATCAAAATATCCCAATAAAGTGCAGAAAACTGATGCTAAGATGCAACAGGTTACATTAATCATTGAGCACACAACTAAAATGTGGCACTGCAAGTATTCAGAACCAGGTGTCATGACTTTGGGACCCTTGTGCTATCCTAGGTGGCCTTGTCAGCCTTTACCTCAGGACATGTATGCAGCATTGTTCCTGCATTTTTATTTACCCATCATAGCTCCCTCTTCAGTAAACAATGTCCACACCTGTCTCCACTTGTCTCCTTATTTCCCTCCCCATGCCCTTGCACATGTCTCATCTGCCTTTGCCATCCATTAATAATGACAGCCGGGATGCTGCCTGCTTGCAAATAGCTTTTCACTCTGGCTAATTCCCTGTGGGCTGGTATGAAGTTTTGTAGTTTGTCAAAGGAACAAAGGGGTGGCACCAGGTACAGGCTAGCATCCATTCTCCCTTTTTCCTGGGACCTGTTTGTAGCTGGTTAGGCAATTGAGAGGAAAAGAGATTTGAAATGATACACATGGAGCACAGTAAAATAGAAAAGCAGAGAGATTGCTTCTGAAAGGTGGTAAAATTGCCTGGGTCAGTGTCCCCTATGGAAAAGCTAATGGCATCTTACCCGAGAAAGGCTGTTCTCTTTCTTGCAATAAAAAGAGCTCTTTCAGGACCATAAACAGCCCTCTTCTGCCCCACCAGGGTTACCCCTCCCTGTCCTCTCTCATTTACTGTCAGATGCCTGCTTTACTAGGGCTTCTGTATCTGTGGTGCCACACTTGCGGAGCGATGGCTTCATCCATTTCTTTTTATCAAATGTTTTCACAAATGCACTCTTCAGGCTGGTTTCTTATTATTGCTAAGATCTCTATCCCAGAACTCCAGTGCTTGCCACATGGCAAACTATTATCTGAGTGACAGCCTGTGATTCCAGGTATGAAGGGTTACAAGTGAAACTCAAATATCCAGATTTCACAATTTGCACGGTAATTCCTTCCTTTGTTTTTTTCTTTCTGCTCACAATAGTCTAAACCTGTACCCAACTTGATTGCAAGGCGTTAGGTATCTTTACCAAGTTTCCTCATTTGAATACTGCTGAAAATTCTGGGGCGTGCCTATAGATTACAAAAATCTGTCTTGATTTCTATTATTTACCTCAGTCACACTGGGGTTTGGGCGTGACTGTCACAGTCTGGAATGTAGGCTTCTCTTGCCTTGGCATGTGAACTAATTTTCTGTTGCTGCTGTAACAAATTACCACGGACACATTTATTGTCTTACAATTCTGTAGGTCAAAAGTCAAGTGCGGATCTTAACCACACTAAAATGTGTGCAGCAGGGCTGCACTCCTTTCTGGAGCCTTGAGAGGAGAGTCCATGTCCTGCTCACTGGGGTTGTTGGCAGAATTCAGTTCTTTGCTACTGTAGGGCAAAAAAGATCCTTGTGTTGTTGCTGGCTGTTAGCCTTGGGCTGTCCCAGCTTCTAGAGGCCTCCTTCCTCCATCTTCAAAGCCAACGACGGTGGATCTAGAACTTCTCACATCACATCTGTCTCTCTTCTACCTTCCTCTTACCCTTTTTAAAGACTCCAGTCCAGTTGGTTCATCCAGGATCATCCCCCCATCTCCTTAATCTTAATCACATTCACAAATTCCCTTTTGGCATATAAAGTACCATATTCATGGGTTATGGAAATGAGGATATGCACATCTTTGTTGGGGCTGTTATGAAGTCATCCACAGCATGACAAGCCTCTTAGTATTATTCAGACTTCAGCCCAAGTGTTGCCTTCTCAGAGGGACCTTCCTTGATCATAGAACATATTATTTTCACAGCAATAATAATTACCTGCATTTATTTTATTTATTTATTATTTTCTACTTGTTTGATGTCCCTATTTCCAATTACAGTGAAAACTTGAGAGGAGGCCTTGCTCTCTGCTGCATTCCAAACACCTGAGTAGCCAATGGCAAAACAGCTACTCAATAAATGTTTATCTGAGGGATAAAAGCTGCAATGAATAGAAACGCTCTTAAACCAATCTGGTGTAGACGATTTTAGTTTGAGCCTTCATACTCCTCCTCAAAATCCCCCCTTTCCATGATAGTTGACACAATGTCAACTGTCTTCATCAAAACAATTCCCTCTACCCAAAGAACGTGTCTTTGGCTAGGATATTAGACCACAGTATGACAAGTCTGAGGCACTTCCCAAGTTCTGGGTTATTCAGTCTGGGAAAATAACACAGAGAAGATTTCAGTGGAACATAGAGATTTGGCTTCAATCTTCCCTACCAGGTTCTCCATAGACATGAGGGGAGGATGTGCCTCTGAGGACTTTGTACCATCAGCAAGTCTCTGTGCCCAGTCTTCTGTGAGTACCAACAGCCAGCTCATATATGCCTTCCAAGAATTTACATGTTTTGGGGGAAACAAAAAGAGGCATTTTATTTCTTTTCCAAAAAAGAAATACATTATTCTGTTTAGTTTAGCTGTTCATTATCTCAGACTTCTTCACTTTACTTTTTGCTTTGCTTTACTATTGCATAAGCAAATAAAATTTTTCCTTTTCCTAGAACCAAAAAGAAGTGTCCCATAGGTGAAATCAAGACTTTATAAACAAGTAGAAAAAAATACATCTAGGTATACCATCGAAATTCACCCCCAAATACACACACACACACACACACACACACACACACTTCTAGCCAGCATTTAAAAATCTCCGGCTGAGATTCAGCCAGGTCATATCTTTACAGTAACATTTATGGAGTGCTAAGACAGGAAGCATAGCCTGTGCTGGGTACTTTCTCTATATTATGTTATTTAATCTTTTCTTTAGCTTACTAGGTAGGTATTGTTATCCCTGTGTTATATATGAGTATATTGTCTTGGATACATAAACCGACATGTCAGAGAAGAACTTTAGAAGCCAAAATTTGGGAATACAATGCCAAAATCAGTGTTTTTCCCAGAGTTTTCCATTGCTCTAAATCTTTCATCTTATCTGCTTTCTTTTAGGTCACTGTATGATCTATGTCTACTCATAACAGTTCTGATACAAAACATGTGTGTTATTTTTCCCCACACCAACAAATTCTCCAAATTTCCAGATACCAACTGAGCATCCTGCAATTCAACTCAATTCTGACAGTAACCAGCAGGAATTAGCACAGGACCCCCAGTTTAAGGGCTCAGTCCCACACGACTGCCCCCACCTCAGATGCCAATTGCAAGTACCGGGTACCCAGGCTACCCACACCATTGTCCAACTAATCTACTAAGTTGGGGGTTCCTATGACCCACTCCTCAAGTTTGGTAATTTGCTACCATGTCTCACAGAACTCAGGGAAACAGTTTACTTACTAGTACTAATTTGTTATAAAGGATATTATAAAGGATACAAATGAACAGCCAGATGAAGAGTTACATAGGGCAAGGTCCGGAAGGGTCCTGAGCATAGAAGCTTCTCTCTCCAGCATGGGGGGCTGGTGTGTGCCGTCCTCCCAGCATGTATTTACCAATCCAGAAACTCTCTGAATCTCATCAGTTAGGTTTTTTATGAAGGTTCCTTTTATATAGGCATGATTGAGTAAATCATTGGCCATTGATGATTGAATTCAATCTCCAGCCCCTTTCCCCTCCTTAGAGGTCACTAGTGGGGTTGAAGTTCCAACTCTCTGATTACACGGTTTGTTACTCTGGCAATCAGCCCCCATCCAGACACTGAGGGACCACCAAGAGTCATCTCATTAGCATAAATTCAGATATTGTCAAAAGGAAGTTATTGTAAATAATATAAGATGTTCCTATCACTCAGAAAATTGCAAAGGTTTTAGGAGCTCTATTCCAAGAACCAGGATGAAGACCAAATATATATTTGTTATATCTCAATACTACAGACCTCTATTATCTTCTTCATACCTATATACATTATTACCCTTATGCTGCTCAGGAAAGCACCTTTCCCTAGGCCTACCTTTCTAAAGGAATATAGATGATCTCTGGCTTAAGATGGTTCAACTTAACCATTTTTGACTTTACAGTGGTGCAAAAGCAATAGGCGTTCAATAGAAACCATACTTCAGGTACTAATGTAACCATTCTGTTTTTCACTTCAGTACAGTATTCAATAAATTACATATGATACTCAATAGTTTATTATAAAATAGGTTTTGCATTAGGTGATTTTGCCCAACTATAGGCCCAACTGTAAGTGTTGTGAGCATTTTTAAGGTAGGCTAAACTAAGCTATGATATTCAGTAGGTTGGGTGCACTGAGTCCACTTTCAACTTACGGTATTTTCAACTCACAGTGAGTTTATTGGGTTATGACCCCATTGCAAATCGAGGAGCATCTGTACTCTAATGCTCAAAAATATTTCTTTTCCTCATCTCAAAGGACTGTTTTCCTTCAAAAGCTTGATCTCAATAAAGAATCTCTGGGAAAAATGCCAGTTACAAAGCACAGTAGCATAGTGGGGCACTAAATAACTTGAATTTGAGTCCTGACTCTCTAAATTCCTGATAGTAAGGATTTGGGCTAGGTATGTTGCAGTAAGGCCCTTGTTTCATTCTCTAACATTTACCAAACCTCTGCTATGAGCTCTGGACTGTCTCTAATATACTGTTCCATTATTTGTTTCATTATATTTCACTAACATTCTTTGAACCTCTGTTTCTTTATCTTTAGAATAAGATTGAGAATTATCCTGCTTTCCTCATTGGTGACTGATAGATGTTGGCATCAACGTGATATATCATGAATATGAAAAAAAATTCCTAAACTAAAAACCCTGTACAAATGATTGCAAAATCCAAAGTTAAGTGATAAAAATAATATTAACCTGGTTTATGTAACAAGGACATTTACATCTTGCATAACTAGAAATCCACCAGGGCAGGCTCCAGGTGTGAAATAGAGCAGAGATTTTAGAATGTCATCAAAGAGCAAGATTCTTATTTTCTTTCCAATCTTCTATACTTAGTATTGGCTTGATCTAAGGCTAGTTTCCTTTATGATGTTAAAATAATTTGCAGAAGAATCTGTGACCAAAGGCTTCTTCATTTTGTATGTCCAGCCAGAGAGGTAGGCAGAGAAACCTCTTTGCCAGGAATTGTACGTACACACTTTCTTTAGTTTGATTAGGCCAACTTATGTCTCAAAAGCATCAATGGATGAAAAAGAGTTACTGTAAGAATACCATTTACTGATGAACTTGGAATATCTAGAGTTGGGTTACTTCATCTGAGTCTCATAGGGAAAGGAGCCATTTGCACAAAATTGGAACTCTATTTGGAAGAACAAACAAATTCTGGGTAGTCAGCAAACAAGTCCACGCTGCCTCCTTTTCCACACCTTCTCTGTGTTTCTTCCTCAAAAAAGCAGGATAGTTGCTAATATGAGTGAATAGAGTCCAGGATATTTATTGCTCCCTTTTAGTAATAAGTTGCTTTACTTTTTCATAGATACGAAGTCAGATAGTTGCAACTTTTGTTTTAATTTCTGCCTCAACCCTGTGTTAAATTTTCTATAAAGATGGCCATAAAGTTTCTTCCTGTCATTGCTCTTTGCATGCATGTTCCTCACAGTGTGTCTTTGCTCCTCCTTCCATTAATGGGCAGAATTTATTTTTCAATCCTGTGACTCTGGGCTTGGCTTAGATGTTGCTTAAACCAATAAACTGCAGTAGAAGGGATGTTGTGAAGCTTTTGAGCCTAACTCTCAAAAGACATTATAGCTTCTGTTCTTGCTTGATACACTGCATCTGTCATTTAAAAAAGCCTGGGCCAACCTCCTTGAGGATGACACACCACATGGAATGAGAGGTCAAGCCAACAACCGGCATGAACAAATATATAACTGTTATCTCAAGCCACTATGTTTGGATTGGTTTGTTATACAATCTGTGGTCTGGTTATCCAAGAGAGGCTAATAATATGTATACTTATATTAAAATTCAAATTATATTATACTTAATATGTTTGCTTATATTTTTAAAAAGGAATAAACAATATTTTTTTTAAAAAAATTAAGGAGTAGAAAGGGAATAGAGCAGAGGGGATGAAGACAGAATCTAGATCTTATTTGTTGATTTGACTGTAGAATCATGTAAATATTATACATAATTATATTTTAAAAGCAATTCTAAACATCAAATCCAAAAAACAAATTTAAAAATTTCTATTCAAAGTGACAAAATGCAGTGATTTGACTGTGCATCACTGTAGGAAAAAATAATTGCAATAAAACAAGGATAATAAATTTAAAATATACCTTGGACTTGATATCTTAGGAAAAATAATTATTCCCATCTACCATTTGGCTATAATCTGTCCTTTTCAATCTTCATATTTTTAAGTCATTTTACAAATAATTTAAAGAAGTCAGAATGACAGAATAATAAAAAATAACATTATTAGAAATTTTAGTAAGGCTTTACATATAGCAAACCACTTTGTATTAAGTAAATTTTGGCATACAAACACATTGAAAAATATGAGAATGCTGTCATATGGCCTTTAAACAAGAAGGGATGGTCCAGATCCTTGTCACAAACTATTCTTAATACATGAAGTACTGTTGAATGACTATTGTCCTTTCCTATCTTTAGAAATATATTGTTTACACATGAATTCTTGAGTCTGAGAAATTTATCTAGAATATTGTCATCTAAACGCTCAGTCTGAAATTCCACATATGCAATCAGTTTTACTATCATAATTAGATGCTACAGTGCAGCTGTTTCTTTGCCTTCATCTAATAATTGAGAAGCATTTTCCTTTATCAGTTTTCTTTGTCATTATAGGAAAAATAGAAAATTCACTATTCTCAATTGTGTTTATTGAAAGCTAAAAGCGGACTGTGAAAATGAGTTCTCTAGTCTTCTTTTAAAATATCTTGAAAGGTGATGCAATACCTTGGGTAATCAGTAATAAAACTGAAGGATGATATAATGATTTATTCATTCTTGTGTCATTTTTCTAGTCATATCCATCATATTTTTAAATTTTTGTTGCATAATTGAGAATAATTGATGATCAATATGAGTAATGATAAAATAATTACTAGGATGATGAAATAGAAAAGTGTTTTAAGATATAGAAAAAGTAACATCACTAGGATAGATCAATAGGATCTAACATTAAAAATAAGATCAATGTCATCTAACAATGTATCTTGGATTTATAAAAGAATCCAATGGATCTATGTCATAACTGCAAAAAAAATGAGTTTTTTTTTTTTTTTAAAACTAAATTCCCTTTCTCTTTTCTCCCTAGTAGATTATTTCAAGGATCCTATTGATTGAATGAATTGCTGGGTGAACAATAAACACCTGAGTCTTTATTCCTCTGTTTAATACCTATATTCCCCTTTGTTTGCAATTAACTATATTTTACAAATGCAAGATTTGACAAAGAAATAGGATGAGGATTTTATTGGATTTGAATGTTTAGCAAAGGATTTTTTCTTAGCCTATGCATCTGCCTTCAAATCAGAATGACTTCATGGGAAGCAATTCAAAATCCTAACATTAAATGTTCTATCTAAAATACTCCCATTATTTGTCTTTAAAAAATGTAACCTTGAACCTTATTAGGAAGGTGGATTAGGAACTCAGAGTTCCCTTTCCTTTTAGTGAAGTACTAAAGTAATACAGCCAGGCATTTAGCCATGGCAGGCTCAGTTATGTGGGACTAATTAGGAAAAGCAATTATTTATTTTTCTTCATTAAAAAACACATATATATGTGAATAGCCTCCTTGAAGACTGGAGAGTTTGAAGGACTTTTTTTATTTGAATGAGAAGAGGCAGAGTTTAATTTCTTAGAACAGCTATTCTAGATTGGTTTTGTGTTTAATGGAATGAGCTGATTGAGTGCAAGTGGAGAACTGAATACTTCTAGCCTAGGACTCATTATGGACATATTGGTGTAGAGACCTTGGTAAATTAGATATGAAGCTAAAAGCAAACTTCAAATGAATTCTAATCCCATTCAACATAGAAAGGACACTTGTGTTGGGCCAGGCACTGATGCAGAAAGAAATATGAAACAAAAACCTCTTTATTTAAGAGATGACTTCTCGGCCGGGCGTGGTGGCTCACGCCTGTAATCCTAGCACTCTGGGAGGCCGAGGTGGGCGGATCGTTTGAGCTCAGGAGTTCGAGACCAGCCTGAGCAAGAGCGAGACCCCATCTCTACTAAAAATAGAAAGAAATTATATGGACAGCTAAAAATATATATAGAAAAAATTAGCCGGGCATGGTGGTGCATGCCTGTAGTCCCAGCTACTCGGGAGGCTGAGACAGGAGGATCGCTTGAGCTCAGGAGTTTGAGGTTGCTGTGAGCTCGGCTGACGCCACGGCACTCACTCTAGCCTGGGCAACAGAGTGAGACTCTGTCTCAAAAAAAAAAAAAAAAAAAAAAAAAAAAAAAAAAAAGAGAGATGACTTCTCAATGAGGAAAAAAAAAAGACATTTATAAAAATAAAATTGACAGGATGTGACAACTGTTGATGTGCATGCCAAATTCTATGACGTTCCATATGCTGAATGAATCAGCTTAAACTAGGTAAATAGAGCGTAAGCTCCAGAGATAAAGCAACAGGTTGTTCATGAGAAATTTTATTCATTTTTATTGTGATTAACTACTATGGTTTGATATATCCCAAGCACTCCAATGCCTTGTTCTCAATATATCTTTGTTGAAGGAATGGAAAAAATCACATGCTGTATATAGGAATTTTTCATACTAGATTGTATGTTCTCTGAAGTCAAGAACCTTATACGGAAATTGTAAAACATGGAAATTCCAACTCAGGATACACACACTTTTGCAGTATTATTTTGCTGCTCCTTCTAACAAAAGAAGGAGTCTGTTTCTTCAGCTGCTTGGATCTAGGGTGGCCTTCTGACTTCCTTTGCCTAATGGAATGCAGTGGTTGCAACACTTAAGGAGTTCTGAGCTTAGGACACAAGGGACCTTTTTTGTAGCTTCTGCTCACACTGTCTTGGAACTGGAAGCAGACACTCAAGCTAGCTTCCTTAAGCATGAGTGACCACATGGAGACAGAGCCTCACATGAGTGAGGCCATCTTAGACTAGTTAGCCCCAGTCTAGCTTCCAGCTGATCACCACCACATGAGTAATTTCAGGCAAGATTAGCTGAAAATCTACCCATGTATATCAAGCCCAAATTGCTGACCTACATATTCATGAATAAAATGGTTGTTTTAAGCTATGAACTTTTGGAGGTGGTTTGTTACGTAGCAATACAGAAATGATATAACTTGTCTTTATTATTGACTCCTGTTTTTCTGGAACTTAATTAGTTGCGTAACACACAATTAGTCCTTGTGAATTTTTTATTTGTGGACTGCAAATTTTGCTTCTTATAAGAATCATACGAGATAAGTATTACCATTCCCATTTTGTAGATGAAGAAGTTTAGAGAGATATATTAAATGGCCTATATTAGAATGCCAACAGGAAACAGATGACACACACAAATTAGGTTAAATTGAGAAGAATTTAGTGTAAGGGCAGTTTACACAATCATGAATTGGAAGTCAAATTATCTGGGACTTGTTCCATGAAACATTACTGTTACTGCCCTGAGACCTGAAGGGCAGAGAATAAAACAGCAGTTACCAGACCCAGAGGGAAAGAGGAGAAAGAGAGAGAGAGGCAGGCAGCCTGACAGGGATTAATAATGTTAATGGAGTAATCCCTACAGGAAGAAAGAAGATGCTGAAATAAATCTCACAATCTCACTGTCCTCCTCCTGTCCTCTTTAATTTCTTGCTGATCCTTCTTATTGGACAAATACAAACAGAAGCAGAAGTCTGAAGAACCTGTTGAGAAATCCACGTGGGCAGTCTCCTAGGGGCAGAGTGAGGTAGAAAAGCGTGGAGAGTGCGCCTGGAGTGGAAAATTGCAAATGTACATTTAGCACCGTGCCTCAAAATCATTGTCTAAGGGGAAGCTGGGTCTGGGGACTTCAAAGACTCCATGAAGCATGCATTTTGCCATTTGAGTTTAGAAAGATTCTTAGAATATGAGAATTGATCTCTAACACCTATTTTCTAAATGTTTCACAAGAATAATTGACTACATAAAACCTGTCCACATAGTACAGAGGTTAATACCTTGCTTATTAGTAGCTTAGTTAGTCCCAGAGTGGGACAGAGGGATGGACGATACTCCTTAAGGTGAGAAAAACCATCCCATTCATACACACATTTTTTATGGTATTTGCATGCCTGGTGTTTCTTAAGAAGACTGTTGTTTATAGAATATTTTCCTTGATAATTTGATCCTATTTTGAATAAGGCAAATGCTGTTCATTTCATTCTTGTGATTGAAGATGGAAGGGTAGTTGCTACAAGATTGCAGACAGAAGCAAGGGTAGGGAGACAATTCTGATACTGTTTACTTCCTTTGTGGTTGTCAATTTTATTTCATAAAAAGAAAATGAGTGCAGAGTGGGTTTCAACCAAGAAAAGAACTTGGTGGTACAAGCACACAGAGAATTTCCACATTTCTGGTAGGCAATGTGGGCAATATGGTACTGTGAAAGAGTGCTTGATTGAGGATCTAGTCCTAGGCTCCCTGCTAAGAGGTATGTCACTGGGATATAATTATTTAACCTTCCAATGATTCTATTTTCTAACATTTCAAAATATCAAAATTATGCCAGACCCACTGATCTCAGATTGTAGGGTATTCTAGCAGCCACAAATACCACTTTTATCTACAACACATTGAATAAATAGAGAACTCTTTTGTTGTTGTTTATAAAGCATTTTTGTTCTCAAGAAATGCAAATATTTTGCAACCTACCTGGAATAATCAAACAAACTTGTGGCTTTTTTTCTTTGAACAAATCCAGTTACCCTTAATAACCTCCCCTCTGAACTCTGTCTTTGAAAGCTGTGCTGGTGTGGGAAAAAGTAGAAAGTTGGCCACAAAGAGCCTTCACCTTGTGTGGCATTCCTTTGTGCTTACTGTCCTGGAAAGCAAAGGGCTTAGCCATGGGTAGCCCTCAGGGATCCAACCCAGAGCAAGTGATGTTTGATTTATGCAGTTCCTCTGTGTGAATAATCAGAGGGAGCAAGAGGAGCCTGGCCTGGGTTACAAGATTTATGAAATACAAAATTCACCAGTGGCCTCTGTCTCTTCTTTCCTTTTTGATGATGGGTTAAGAGCTCAGGTAAGAAGAAACAGAAAAAGAAGAGAGCAGTAAGCAAGTTAGGCAGTGATTTATCATGCTTCTGGCCTGAATACAGATGAATATTTGTACACAACTCAATGTTTGCAGTGAGGAGAGAGACCATATGGGAATAGGAAGAAGTGTGAAAGCAGGATAGACCAAGGTGGTAGAGACTACACAGTGGGGATCCCTTCAAGGGGCACTTTGTAGGGAAGAAAGTGACAGTTTTCCTTGTCTACTGTGTCTTAGTTCTTCTTATACAATTCAGATAAATGGATAAAAGCAGAGTTGCACCCAATCCCATTATAAAGGGTCAAAGTAGTGGTTTGGTGTCAAATATATTGAGGGAATCTTTTATTTTATTTTATTGCTTTTATTCTGGTTGAATACGCTGCCTAAACTTACTACACAAGCCCCAAACAACCCAGTGGAATAAACTCTAGCACTTATTTATGTTCCAGGCACACCCTCGGTGCCTTCTATTTGCTATTTACCTATTTTTTTTTTCTGTCTTGTGTCTTGTTGCATCCCAATTCCAAATACTTGGATGTTTGTGTGTGTGTGTGTGTGTGTGTGTGTGTGTGTTGTTGGCATGTAGTTTCCTGGTGTTTGGAGGCTGGCTTCCTCATAGGAACATGAAACTATCTCATCCTCCCATTTTCAACTTCCTTTGTAGCCTCAAGGTAGATTCCTCAATTTAGCTCTGGTTCTGTGGATATCAATCTCTGATCATGGCTAATTTAATGACCTGGCACAATTCTGATTCCACTTACGCAAGATATAAGACACATTCAACTTCCCAAATTTTGATGACTTATTTCTTTATAGATTTTTAAAATTTATTTACCTTATTTGGAGAGACAATTCAGGAAACATGTCTTAATCAGCTTGGTCTGCTATAACAGAATAACACATGTTGGGTGGCTTAAAAAATAGAAATTTATTTTTTCAATTTCTGGATTCTAGAAGTCTGAAATCAAGGTGGCAGCAGATCCAGTGTCTGGTGAGAAACTGCTTCCTGATTTGCCAATGTCTTCTTGCTATTAATATATCTTCACATGGAGGAGAGCAGAGAGATAAGAAGCAAGATCTCCTGGGACCTAATTACCTCCCAAAGACTCCACCTCTTAATACCATCACATTAGGGGTTAGGATTTCAATATATACATTTTGAAGGGATGCAAGCATTCAGTCCATAGCATCACATAACTTTCATTTTCCTAAGGAAAAAAAACATAGCTGTGATATACTTGTTTGGGATATCATTGTAATGTGTTTATAAGAAATTGTCCATATGGTTATTTTGCCTTAGACTTCATAGACCTCAGCCTTGAAGAGATGCTTGCTGTTTCTTTAGTGAAAGAATTGCAGAAGGATAACAGAAAAGCAACAACAATGGCTATTTGTTCGATCAGCACCTACTGGGTAGGCCAGGCACTTAGTGTGCATGAATATATGTAATTGTGTATATATGTATATATGTGTTTATGTGTAATTTCTGCAATTCTCCCAAAGAATAACTCAGGAATTTATTTTGGGCAAACAGCAAACAACTTATACAATAAGAGGGAGATCAATCATGTATAGATTGTCTTCACAATCAAAGGCAAAGGCGGGGCTTATAAATATTTCAGCTATGGAATGCACGTGATGTGTTTGAGTCTGTGCAATGGTGACCAGAAGATAATCTAGTCTTTACACCATTTTCTTCACTGTGATTTTTGTTCTCTGTTTGGTCAAACTTAGTTACCAGAGGAGTTTAAGAGTTACCAAGAGGACTTCAGGCTCTTTTTGATGCAGTATCATCAACTGAATGTTGGCTCAAGATAATGAATGGCTAAGAAGGCTTTATGCACCATTCCCTATCCATGATGGAGTGATTCCTTTGTATTTAGTGAATTAAAAAAAATGTTGATTGTCAATTAAATGCCAAGACTGTGAAAAAAATCATTCAAAAAGAGGCATAAGGGAGAAAATTTTCCTTTGAAGAATGTGTAGGAAAACATGGTCGGGTTAATTGCCAATGATGTCTAACTTCCTAAATGTAGATTTTTGCCCTAAGCACCAATGTGGAATATCAGCATTTTTTTTCTTTCTTCAAAGTAATTGCATCCCTATTACCCAATAACCAACTTTCACCCAAACTTTATTTCTGAGAACCAATAATAGAGATAGAGATAAAGAGAGAGAAGAGTAAGGAAGGAAAAAAGGAAAGCAGGAAGGAAGGAAAAGAAGAAAAGAAAGAGGAAAAAGAATAAATAAATTATACATAATCTCCTACATTTACATTCTGTCATTTTTCAAATGAGTCCACATCATCTTAACGATTCACCAAATTGCCACCTGGAACTTTGCTTTAGCAGCACCCTTGCCTGTTTTTGTGGGTCTTCACAGAAAAAGGCCATATCTATATCACATCCATATGTTTTCATAAATCATCTTCTATATAAAAATCCATATGAAATATAACATTTAAAATTTAGTATTGGGAATTTTACTTCTTTGCCCCTGAAATTAGCCATAATTATGCCTTATAATATAGTTATTTTTCTTATTGGGAAACTCTGAGATATAGTTCATGGTGCTATACTGGCTTTCATGTTTGGCCTATTTATCTGCTTATTCTTTCCAGTATTTTTTTCTTTTTATATTCTTAATTTTTTAAACCACCTTCTATATGTTCTGTGTTATGAGATACCTCTGATTATTTCTGTAAAGATGAGATGGATAGATGATAGGTAGGCAGATAGATAAATGGGTAGATAAATAGATAGATACTTGATTATTGTCATCAATATTCAGTTCCTGAAAATCAGACATTTTGCATGCAAACAGCAACAAGAAGCCAATTTTCCCTGATTTGAAATGAGAAAAATTATGTCTTACACATGAACCCAAAATTACAACCATTTTCCTAAAATGCAACTAAAACAAACTATCCATATATAAGCCTCAAACTATATCATAGGGTATAAAATACTGAAAACATCACTTTCTGATCATTAATCAATTCATAAGATTAAAATTTGCTTTTTGTGAAGTGACGTCTTTTCTTCTATTTTACTTGTTTTTTTCTTCACGTGATTTTTTCCTCCACTCTTTTCCTTAACAAAACATTAATTTTTGGGGAGAGTCATTGAACATCATCAGGCAAAAGCATGTGCTATACCTAAAAGGCCCTGTGGAAATCCATTCAGGACAAGGTCACCATGGGAGAAAATGGCTCATACTGAGTATGACACTGTGATGCCTCTCTTAGCAGCAACATTGAGACACATATCTCCTTTGTTGATGATCAGAGTGGTTTTCAAAAGGTCTGCCCATGATTCTGACTTTCAAATAGTTGTATCTGGAATGTACCTTGCCATTGTTACTGCACATTGTTTTTTTATTGCATATTGTTTTCTCAAATGTATTTAGAACTCGGAGTGTATTAATAGATATAAATTTTTCCTAGGTATATTGACTGAAAAAATTTTGTGTCTAGAGATAAATACATTCTATAAAGTTTGGCATTAAAAACTAACAAGAATTCTAAAAAAAAAAAAAAAATCAATGGAGAGAATTTTGCACACCATGCCTTTATAACATGATACAGTTTTCAGAACTGTGGTAAAGATTATTTTAATGGAATGTTCCATGGTGGGGATGAAGAATGTAAATGAATATTATGCTTAGTTTTGGGCCACTCAGCTCAAACAAAACCAAAGAGGGGGAAGGGAAGCATCTAATGCCAGAATAAAAAAGAAAAGTCCTTTTAAGGATTACCTTATATCATTACAGTGTGTAGATGTCATTGGCCTTTTGATATGTTAGAGACTAATCTGCTTATTATACATTTTTTTATGGTTACCTTCTATTTATAGCAAGTGCTGGTGGTTTTCCATTTACTGTGAATTTTCATTTTTCAATACACATGTTTAAATTAGGTAAAATAATCTAAATGGCATGATAATGAGATGAAAATTATGAATATATTTTGTGAAGAACTGAAGTTTGCTAGTTTAGTGTTGTCTTCTGCTAACTCCTGAGTGATTTTGGTGAGGCTATTTAACCTTTTTGAGTCTTATTTTCTTATCCGTAAAATATGGATACTTATACTCAACTTGGGATATTTTTTAAAGATAAGTGTATTGTGTTTTCCCAAAACCAGGCAATGACACAATGACTTGAGAATTATTATTGGAAATGAAAGTAAGAGAGTCTCATCCCAACAGAGGATGTGAGGTTGGGACACTTTTGCACATTCTTCTGTTCCCCAGGAATTTTAACTCTTCCTTCACTTGGAGTTTGCACTGTCATACAACTGAGCAAGCTCCTTAAGATGCTATTAAAAACTCTCTGGTAAGAGATGCAGAGAGATGCATGCACTGGATGTAGGGCATAGTCATCTTTCCAGAAATTTTTCATGGCAGAGGCAAGTAAACTCAGATGTTGGGCAGGAGGATGGGCAGTGCATCAAGAGTGCCAGATATTGGTTTAGATTATAAGTGGTAAACTAATTTGGAAAGGCAATACCTGATTTAAAAGTAATCTAATAAAAACAATATATTTTATAATCATATAAATTATTAAACTAGGTTAATTAAGATATTTTCAGCAAATGTTTCTAAATGCTGACATAAAACTCCCAAACTGATTTTAATTTTGGTGCTTTGGACTTGGAATTGATAACTTTATTAGTTGGAAAAGGAATTTTAATATCCTAAGATATAGCTTTTTTTTTTTACATAGCATAATCTTTTTTTACATTTTTTTATTTCAGCATATTATGGGGGTACAAATGTTTAGGTTACATCCATTGCCTTTGTCCCACCTGAGTCAGAGCTTCAAGTATGTCCATCACCCAGATGATGCACGCCACACCCATTAAGTGTGAATATACCCATCCCCACCTCCCACCTCCTACCTCCCACCTGGCTGACACCTGATGAATGTTACTACTAGATGTGCACATAAGTGTTGATCAATTAATACCAATTTGATGGTAAGTACATGTGGTGCTTGTTTTTCCATTCTTATGGTACTTCATTCAGTAGAATGGGTTCCAGCTCTATCCAGGAAATACAAGAGGTGCTAGATCACCATTGTTTTTTGTGGTTGAGTACTACTCCATGGTATACATATACCACATTTTAAATCCACTCATGTATTGATGAGCACTTGGGTTTCCACATCTTTGCAATTGTGAATTGTGCTGCTATAAACATTCTACTGCAGATGTCTTTTTTATAGAATGTCTGTTTCCCCTTTGGGTAGATGCCCAGTAGTGGTATAGCTGGATCAAATGGTAGTTCTACTTGTAGTTCTTTCAGATATCTCTATATTACTTTCCACAGAGGTGATACTAGCTTGCAGTCCCACCAGCAGTGTATGAGTGTTCCTATCTCTCCACATCCATGCCAACATTTATTGTTTTGAGACTTTTTGATAAAAGCCATTCTCACTGAAGTTAAGTAATATCTCATGGTTTTGATTTGCATTTCCCTGATGATTAGATATGTTGAGCAATTTTTCATATGTTTGCTGGCCATTAGTCTGTCTTCTTCTGAAAAGTTTCTGTTCATGTCCTTTGACCACTTTTTAATAGAGTTGTTTGATTTTTTTTCTTGCTGATTTTCCTGAGTTCTATATAGATTCTAGTTATCAGCCCTTTTTTTTTTTTTTTTTTTTTTTTTTTGAGACAGAGTCTCACTCTGTTGCCCGGGCTAGAGTGAGTGCCGTGGCGTCAGCCTAGCTCACAGCAACCTCAAACTCCTGGGCTTAAGCGATCCTACTGCCTCAGCCTCCCAAGTGGCTGGGACTACAGACATGTGCCACCATGCCCGGCTAATTTTTTGTATATATATATTTTAGTTGTCCATATAATTTCTTTCTATTTTTAGTAGAGACGGGGTCTCACTCTTGCTCAGGCTGGTCTTGAACTCCTGACCTCGAGCAATCCACCCGTCTCGGCCTCCCAGAGTGCTAGGATTACAGGCGTGAGCCACCGCGCCCGGCCTAGTTATCAGCCCTTTATCAGATGTGTAACATGTGAATATTTTCTCCCATTCTGTAGGTTGTCTGTTTGCTGTAATGATAGTTTCCTTGGCTGTGCAGAAGCTTTTTAATTTGATAAGGTCCCATTTATTTATTTTTGTTGTCGCTGTGATTGCCTTTTGGGTCTGCGTCATAAATTCTTCCTCTTGAGTTGGTTGGTCTTAAGGTAACTCTCACAAATCCATAGTGTGAGCTAAGGGAGAGGTGTTGATATAGCATAGGTAGGTGATATGGGTATGTGGGCTATATGCCATGTAACTTCCTTTTGCCTCTGGTCTGCTCAGTTTTAATGCCAAATTTACTACTTCAATCATATGATGTATTGCTCCTTTATTCATCTAACTTTATGAATTGGTGATTCTGACAATACCCAACACATGGCATATAGCTGCATTTTCACAGCTATTTTATTTTCCATGGGGTAGCACTTAGTCTTTACTAAGGCCCGGTAACATTCCAGGAGCAGGTTTTCAAATGTTGAGTAATGTTCTGATGAAAAAAGGCATGGCCTCACTCCAGAACACTGGGGACCTTCACTGTTATTTTCCTATTACACTAGAAAGACTCCACATGCCATCCATATCTACCACAGACACTCTACCATCAATGGATCTCCCATGGACTGGGCTGTGGGACATATTGTACTACAGCTTATGTCTAATGCAGAATCCTTTTAAGCTTTGGAAAACATTCTGCTTCTGAAATCCAAAGTGGTCCACCAAGCACTATGCATCTTCCTTAATGGTAGAAGAATCAAAGTGCAATAATTTTTGTATTACTTTGGAAAGAATGTTCTAGCATACTTTAGACAGTATTAAGCCTGTTTTAGTCTATCTGCTGCTTCTATAACAGAATACAGACTGGGTGATTTATAGTTTATTTGGGTCACAGTTCTGAGGTTGGGAAGTCCGTGAGGATGGTACCAGTATCTGGCAAGAGTCATCTCATGATATAAGGGCAGAGGATGGAAGTGAGCACACAAAACCGAGAGTAAATGCGAGCCAAAGTTTTCCTTTTGTAAAGAGCCCACTCCTATGATAACTAATCCTCTCCCGTGATAATGACATTAATGCATTCACGAAGGCAGAGCCCTCATGACCTAATCACTTCTGAAAGGTCCCACTTCTCAACACTGTTACATTGGGAATTTCAGTTTTGAAAACATGAACTTTTGGGGAACACATTCAAACCATAACAACTCCTAAATACTTCACCAATATGGCAGTCCCTTGACTCTCTCTAAGGTATATATTCCACTGTCCTACATACATGTGTCCTAACAGAGCATCCTAAGTATTTGCTATTTGTTTTTTTTTGTTTTGTTTTGTGTTTTTTTACTGAGTTCCAATACTAGGATGTTTCAGATTAAGTTAATCATGAAAGGAGATTTTTGAGACTGAAATTAGTGTGCAGGAGATTTATTAGGGAGTGCTCTTTGGAACAACACCATAGAAAGGAAATGAAGAAGGCTGATTGGTAAGAAGACGATGAGCTGAGTGGCAGTTTGATAAGTAATGCAACTCTGGAGCAGGAATAAACCTTATTCTCTAGAATTTTCTCCAAGTGAGGTGAGTCAGTAAGGCCTTTACACTCCAACATTTTTCTGTCTTTGGAGACAGGCCACCCCAGGAAGAAGGCATAAATCAGGCTAAGGCAGCTCTCTGCAGCAGGGCAGTCCCCAAGGGGACTATGAGCTGAGGGCTACTTGTTGGCAGCACTACCCAGAACTGGAAAAATAAGTCTTTCATTCCTGCAGGGAGATTTGGTCCATTTTTGTAGTATTCATCTCATGAATATAGAGCACCCAGCATGATGCTCTTCAGACTATCAAGGAAATCTGAGTTCCTTTGGACATTACTCTAAGAGAGAGCCGAACAGTTAACACAGCCATTGTGCAAGTGAGTAAATGTGAAATGCTGAGATTTCCAAGTGAATGAAAGCTACTTTTGATCCTCTTTCCTTTTGGGGATTGAAAATAACACATTTGTCAGATCCATGACCCCATACCTAGTGCCAGAGCTTATTTTGATCTGTTCTACTAAAGATATTATATCCAGCAGGGTAGATGTGATTGAAGCTACCATTCAGTTATTTTTAAATGGTGGTGGCCTTAATCTGCCATGATTCATATATTTCTTGCAGAGGCCATTCCAATGAAGCAAATGGGGTATGTTGAGGACCCCCAATTCCTAATCAAATATTTTAGAGTAGCACTAATCTCTGTTAAGTTCACCTGTGGTACATATTGCTTCTGATTTACTCACTTGGCCAGTAGGGTGGTTTCAGAGGCTTTCATTTGGGTCTTCCCACCAATTTATATACCCGAGTACTAGATTGAAAAAACAAGAGAAGTTATACGGGCTCATTGGGCCCACTGTGAGACAGACCTGAGGCAGCATTTTATGTGTCATCTGGGATCTATACATTTTCACTCTAACAGGGAGTTATGCTAGCATTGCAGATCTCCTGGTTGTCACTTATCAGATCAGCCCGTTTCTCACAACCTTAAAATGATAAAAATATTCCCTTTACCCCAGTGTACATTTAAACTGAAGAATGGCCATAGTGTTCCTTGGGCACCATTTAGGAGAATATTTACTATATATACTTGTAGTGTCATTGTAAAGTCCTCACTTAGGAAGACCCACGTTTTCTTCAAAGGATGAGCTCTGGGTTTCAAAATGGCACAGATCGGAAAATGGGTAAGAGGTCATGATTTTCCGTTGCTGTGACTGATGTCAAACTTCTATTCCCCAGCTCATGATATGAGCCCAGCAGCCCATTGTTGTCTGCCCATCTATTTCATCTCTAGGAACAGCTTATTAGCTATTATTGTAACACTTCCCTGAGTCTTAATACCCTCTCGTTTCCACTCCTGCCTTACTGCCTCTTATAGTAATTATATCCACCTTGCCTCAGAAGGTTAAATGCTACTGCCTTGCCTCTATTCTCCCTGAGTCCTACCACCCCCACTGATACTAGGGAACCCAGAGCCACAGAAGCATCTTCTTTTATTAATTCTGGTCTATAAAGGACAGTCACCGCTGCACTTCTCCATGAAGACTTTACTCCCTCCCTTACTAGTGCATTCTCATTGTTTTAATAAACGGAGTTATGTCTAGATCCTCCCAGGGAACATCATTAGCTGATAGGTCTTCTGTTTCATATAATAAATCTATTCTAATGGTCTCCTTTCTGATCCCTTCTTAAATTCTATACCAAGGTATTTCTGGCATGTAAACCTCATTTACTGTAGGTCACTGTCATATTCAAACTATGGGAGTCATCCCATTTAATGTTTGAACCAGCTCCAAGTGTCCTTGCCAGGACATTGAATCACGACCATAGCACAGTACTCCCGTCCAGCCTCATAATCTACACCTCCTGGCACAACAGCTTTAATATCCACTCCCACAAATGCCTCACTAGTCCTTGTTGGTAAATATTATCCAAATCCTGTATTTCTTTCGGTAAATAAGAAATTTTCTACCAGAGCAAGAATTTAAGTTTCTGTTTGTGTTATTCTGAGACCTGAGTCTAGGTATTAGTCTAGAGGCAATGAGGGGAAGCATGGATGGACATCAAGGGAGTCACGCATCATTTTGTGAGACATACATCTCATATGAGGCTATTATGTGTTCCTAATCTGGCTTTCACTTTAGCATAGGATAACTGCTAGCGTATTGTCTTCTTTTTAGCTCTGCTACCCTTATGATTAAATTCTTGACCTGGCACTTCTGCTACAGGGAATGAGATCTCTTTAAATTCTGACATACATGCCTCCTTGTTTTCACAGAGTACTTGGAGTTAGCAGTTGACTGGCTTATGCTTGCCATATCTTTCTTCAGCATTCTAGGGTGGTTAAAAAAATCAGTTTTTTATTCAACTATATGTATGTGTGTTTGTACACACACATACTATATATATATATATATATATATATACACACACACACACATACATATATATACATACATATATACATATGTAAAGTATAATTATCATTTCCCCAATATCATTCAAGAACTAATGTTATTGCATAACCCAATGCATCTCTTTCTACCTGTACCTAATCCTTAAATAATCAAAAATGGGAGTTTTAGTAATTGTCATATCACAGCTTTCCAGGTACCACCACCCCACTTACCACTAGAAATGGGGTCCATTGATCAATGAGTGATTCAATCCCAGTATTCCTTCCTGAGAGTTTGGCTTCAAGGACCTCTTTAGTACCAAGTGTCAAAGTTTGAGCTCTCCTAAAGGCAGATCCTGAAGTAAGGACATGGACATATATAGTTTATTTCTGAGATGACACTATTAAGCATATGTGTGAGAGTGGAGTGAGAGAGGAAAGTATTAAAGCCCATAAAATATGTATTAGTGTATGAATGTATTAGTTACTGACTGCTGTGTAACAAGTTACCCCACACTTAGTGATTTAAAAGAGCAGTAAATGTTTATTCTGTCTTATAGGATTCTGTTGGTCTGAAATTGAGAGTAAATTGGTGGTTTCAGGTGGTTTTGGCTTTGAGGTTCTCATGAGTTTAAATCAAGAGATAGGCCAAGGATATAGTCATCTGAATGATTGAGTGGGGATGTTGTACCTGTCTCTGAGCTAGTTTAGCAACACGGTTGGTATGTTGGTGCTGGATGTTAGGAGGAAGTTTCAATTCCTCATTATACATGTACCTCTCTGTAGGGCTAATTGAATATTTTCATTGCATGGCAGCTGAATTTCCATAGAGCAAGTGATCCAAGAGGGGCCAAAGCTGAAGCCTCAATATCTTTTACAACATATCCTCAGAAGTCACACAATGTCACTTCCATTAGTATCCTGTTGATCACACAGATCAGCCCTAATCAGTATGCGAAGGAAATACAAAGGGCTTATTTGCCAGGAGCCAGGGATCATTGTGAGCCCTTTTAGAGGCTAGCCGCCACAGTAGATTATCTATCCCTATAGGAAACTTTGCCTAAATTCTACTGGGGAATTATGAGAAAATATGTGTCATATGTCAATTCCAGGATTGCTGGGATGCTAGTGTGTTTACCTACAATCTCCCATTTCTCATTGGTTTAGCTGCCCCTGGGGCTTTAACTTGCCCACATTTCTGGGTTGCTCTTGTGTGCAGTGGAGATTTCACAGGCGGAGAGGTACATGTTCTTGAGGTGGGGAGATATCAGCATATTGAAAACTGTCTACCATCACTTCTGGAAAAGCAACAGTGGGCTTAGGGGATTTGAGATGGGGCATCAACAGCATCTGAGGGAATAAATATGAAATACCTAGAACTAAAAAAATAGTACATTATTATTGTTATTATAATTATAAGCGATTCTTATTATCTGTGCTAGCTTCATTCTACAAAACCACCATGAACATTGAATTAGCAAATATTGAACCATTGCTCCCAGGGAATATACAGTATCAGAATCCTGAAAGCTTTAGCTCAGATTTTTATTAACCAATCAGTATATAACCTTATTTTATGTGTCTCTGTTGAAAGACACTTTATTTAATATTAGTGTTGATTCATTAACATGGGACTCATGGCCAACATTTCTATAACTCATGCTTGAATGAAGCTTATCTAATACACACATATTCCCTGTAAGGTATCACACAACCTTCTTGCACTTAGGTACACTGGCCAGTAGTCCATCACTATGCTTGGGAGGGAGGGGAATTTAAATAACAAAATCACCAAAAAAACAGCACAAAAATGTGAGAAACATGGAACTAAGTAAATCACTCAAAGAACACTTGTTTACAGTCTGAAAACTGAAGCAAAAGGGCAGAGCATCGCCTTGTTGACCTCAGCTGGGAATATGCACATGGGACTATTCTGTGCCTACTTTGCTACTCTGTGTGTTCATGAATGTCCATGAAATCACTGTGAATATCGATTTGGGTGTTACAAATAAAATTTAGCAAAGAAGAGAATTCACAAATGCAGAATCTGTGCATAATGAGGATCAACTGTATCATTAGATACTTTGCTATGTTAGCCATATTTAGAAGGCCCTGACTGTAGGGATCAATAATAACTGCTATTTATTAATAGCTCACTTTAAGCTAGTCACTGTTCTTATTGCTTTATCTGTATTTACTCTTGAAACTTTGTGAAGTGAGTACTATTCTATCGTCACTTTCAGATGTGGTAACTGAGGCAGAGGGCAGTTAAGTAATTTGAACTAAGTCTCACAGAGAATGACTAGCTAGATTTTAAACATGTGCAGTAAACCATCACACTGGTATAGTGATTGCTGCAGTGTGCCACCTGGTGTTACCCACTGATCGCCCACAGCTGAGTAGTACCTTTCCAGGAAGTACTATGCACCAAGGGGAGATGCCTTGCCCAAGGTTATGTGCCCTTTCCAGGGGCTATTTGCAGCCAAGGACTGGTCCCAGTGGGATATTAAGGCCTAGCTTTCTTACCTCAATAAAAGATACAGTGAAGTTTTCAGACACCCCCTCCATGTGATTGGCTGAGGCCTCTGTTGCAACCACATCAAAGTCCAACTGCTCTGCCCAGTTCTACCTCTCCCACTTCCTTATTGGTGTTGTTCTTGAAAACATTCCCTAAGAAATGACCTCTATGCAAAGATCTCCATTTCAGTGTCTGCTTCCTGGGAACCCAATCTATGACAGTTCAAATGGAGAACACATCCCTTTCCACTTGCTACCTTAATGGGTAGATTATTTACTAATTTTATGAAAATGAAGTTTAAAACTATCCTGGAAATTAACATGTCGATTTCTGTCCAGACATAAATGTCTTTCAACATTTAAAATAGTGTTGCACATCTTCAAATGATGCTCTGAGATGCTTCATATATTCCAGTCACCATTATGATTCTATGGTCCAGGTTTCCCAAACCTAGCATATCATCAACACTTGAGTGCAGCATTTGAGGTTGACTAATGGAAGGCAACGTTGCTTAGCTGTTCAGCCTGAGAGTGATCAGTGCAAAGGTGTCTCTTCATATTTTTACAAGAGGCAGTTAGTTTCTGCAGTTTAGCCTGTTTCTGTTTATTCAGTCAATTTATGTTCTTTATTCAAACAATCTCTATTCTTTCTCTTGGGAGGGGATTTTTTTCAGTGTACTTCTCTACTATAACTTCAGCAGTGAAAAGCCAAGCTCAATAACCCAAGCAAAAGCCTTTTGAATGAAAAAGCTTCCCCTGCCCTGCCACTGATAAGCACTGTCCCATCCTTGAGAGAATTTGGTCAAGACCTGGGAAATGACCTGAGAAGTGATGTACACTTAAAATAAGTGTTAGCTAAGAAAAGTCCATGACTACCATAGTCTTCGCTTGTGTGATTTCTGATATCCCAGAAATTATTTTACTTTCCTCTTGGATGCCTGATCTGTGGCCATTTTATGATTATCTCTTCAACTCCTGTCCCCAAAGGGTTAGACTCATCTACCAGAATATGATGGATGGAAGACTTCCTTATTTACCACTGCTAGACGATGAGGATTATTCTTGCCCTGAGGTCAAGTTGAAACTTAAAAATGGGCTTAAAAATGCAGTAACAGAAAGATTTCTGCTCTCTGATTCCTTCCCTTTCTGTTCACTAAACAGCAGTTCCTCTCTTTAACAAATCGTCCCATTTTCATGCACCCTAATATATCTTTGTTAGTTTAAGCAAGAGCTGCTTTATTATACCATATTTTGTGTCACAGCAAAAATGTTTCTTTTTCATGTTCTAGCCCTATTAGCAGCTGTTTTAAGGAAGCTCTCTGTTCAATATAAGCAGATACTTTTAGAGCTGTATGAATAATTTCTATCTTTCATCTATATTTCATTTTACTACCTCTCTTAAACTTTTGTATTTAATTGTTCTGGGATAATATCCAGAACACGGTCAAAGGACAGGTTGTTTTTTTATGCCACCCACATACATGCCAAACATTGTGGGAAATAATTGCAAACTCAATGGGGAAATCATTAGCATATCCATATTAATTTTTTACAAGAGCATAAAACTTAGATAAAGTATGTCTCTTTAGGGTATCATGTAATAGGAGAACCAAGTGGGCTAAGAGCAAGGAGCAATTGAAGGGTTTGATGTTTTATTATTTGTTTTCTGTGTGTGTGTGTGTGTGTGTGTGTGTGTGTGTATGTTTATGTATGTGTTTTCTCTATGTTTTAAATTTTATATTTGACCCTTGGCTACTTGACTAATCCTGTTTCCAGATAAATTCTGAATTTCCCATCATGATTGTTATTGACAAATAACAAAGATGCAGAATAAAGATTTTTAGAAGCTTAGATTTGAAATGGATTTTATAAATTCACCTTTGCAACTCAAAAGGTACAAAACTGAGTTTCAGAGACTTTAAACAATCTACAGAGTGTCAACTGTGGCAAAGCCAGGACCAGAAACATGTTTCCCATTTTCAGGTAAGGGTTTGTTGTGCTATATCACCATTTTGTATAAAGAGAAAGATAGTAATCTCAACCCTTATGTGACCTCTCTGAAACACACGCTGAGAAAAGAGAATTCTAGAACAAAATGTAGGGTTATCATGAATCCCCTCAACTAACCTGGCAAGTCTAGTGGAAGAGGTTTGAAAAAAAATCATGCAATTAGTATGTATTGGCTATTATTGACTGCATTTGGCCAAGTATTATAAAAAAAAAAAATGAACTGATGAAAAAATTGGCCGGTTTTCTAGCCTGATTGAAAGAAAATAATATAGTCCAGAAATTTCAGGCCTCATAGGGTCAGAAAAACCTCTTTCTAGATTCTAAACAATAAGAAATGTGATTAAAAATTTTTTTTTGAGTGTCAAAGTCCAGCTCAGCTTTTCATTTTTCCAAGTGTTTCAGGGTGAAGTTGAGATAGACTAACTATATGGTTAGTATACTTATTTATTTCTAGAGCACATCAAAGTAATAGTCATTAAACATGAAGAAAGTTACAGTTCAAGAATTATATTAAGAAGGAATTTCAGATGTAGTTATTGGGTCATGAATGGACTAGAAAAATACAAAGCCTAAACCTATTAAGTTTTGAGGAAAAAAATTGTACAGTTGACTCTTGAACAATATGGGTTCGAACTGTGTGGGGCCATTTATACTTGGATTTTCTTCTGCTTCTACCACCCCTGAGGCAGAAAAACCATTCTCTCTTCTTTTTTTTTTTTTCCCCTGACCTACTCAATGTTAAGAAAATGTGGATGAAGACCTTTATGATGATCCATTTCCACTTAATTAATAGTGTATATATTTTCTCTACCTTATGATTTTTCTTAATATTTTCTTTCCTCTAGCTTACTTTATTGTAAGAATACAGTACACAATATGTATAACATGCACAATATATGTTAATCAACTATTCATGTTATTGATAAAGCTTCTGGTAAATAGTAGACTATTAGTACTCAAATTTTGGGGAGGTCAAAAGTTATATGTGAAGTTTTGACTGCACATAGGGTTGGTGCTCCTAACCCCCATATTGTTCAAGGTTCAATAGCCTTGCCAGAGAAAACTCGAGACCAGACTAAAAATGTCTCATGCTAGTCTAGATATGAAACAACTCCAGTGCCCAATGCCCAAGCTTTCTACAATGAAGAGGCAGCCTTCAAGTCCTCATTGCTTCACGGAGGTCACACTAACAAATCCTCATTTGGTATGTGGCCCTATGGGTGTAATGAAAAGGAAAACAACTCCCTCTTCAATCCTGTAATACATGAGCTTTGAAAGAAGACACAACCATTATAGAAACTATATTTTCAGGAGAAAGTAGTATTTTCATTAAAGCAAGAACATGAAGAAAAAGCTAAGGAAAGAGGTTAAAGCTAAACATGAGTTTGTTTATTATAATGTTTCAAGACGGAAGAGTGAAAATTGGAAAGGCAGGCATAGTGTATGGATCGTTAAAATTAAAGAAATACTTAACATCTTGATGACAGAAATTCTAAGGACTAGAGAGCCTTGGGGGTTAGGGAGGACTTACAAACCAGGGATAAGAGAACTGGTAGGCCTAGTCTTTATTGTGGTCTAATTAAATAGTGTGGGTGCTGAGCCTAATTACTGGAGGAATTGTGTCACTCCATCTGGGGCAGATGGCTGTCAGCTGTTTATTTCTCAGTGCCCATGAAGCCCAGTCTGGTGGCAGTCTCGGCAGTAATCTTGCTTGGGGAGCAGTAGTTGACAATAATAACAACAATTTGTGACCCTTGTATTTTGTTTTCCTCAATTCTTGGATTGACTGCTCCTAATCCTTCTCCAGAGGCTGTGCAAAGGTCAATGTGTCATTGAAATGGTCACTGGTTTCTTGAAGCATCTTCAGGCCAATTATAAACATCTTTACAATGTCCTTAAAGATTCCTGATTTTGACAACTATTTCCCGAAGATATTGTTTATGATATTCTGAAGCTGGAGAATAGTTTTCAAAGGAGACATGATTCCTATCAGGCTTGTGTTACTCTAAAGGCCTTAATTTTGATTTCACTTTGGCTTTATACAACTTCTACTTCTGTAGGAAGTTTGAGAATGGCATCGTTTATGACACTGCACAATGCTCTCTTTATGCTGGCTTGATGTAGAAAGTCTCTCCGATCTTGGTGTCAGTAAAAAGTGCTTTTCCTAGGACATGTTGTCCACGTTGTAATAGATAATGTAAATCATATCATGTTGATCTCATGGTGTTGGTGGCTAGAGAGCTTTAATGTGAAACTGTGGCTCATCTCTTACATGAGAGATATTTTGGATACTAACCCTCCTCATGTTCATATTGTTTAACATTTATTTTTCCATTGTCCAGATTTTTTCAGTTTTAATTTATTTTTTAAAATGCTCTCTGGCTACCTCAACACAAATTTAAAGCCTTTTATCGTGGTTATGGTGTTAGAAAGAATGAAACAAACAAAGAGAAAAAAAGAAAAATAGAGTAAGAAAGAGGAAGAATACACAATCTCAGCCCTCTGCCCATATTCCCCCAGACTCTACAGTTTTAGTGGAACTTGGATGACTCCCAGCCACATCTGTGCTCAGGTCATTTTCTTTTTTTTGCTTTTTTTTGAGGCAGAGTCAAGCTCTGTCATCCTGGCTAGTGTCGTGGCATCAGCCTAGTTCACAGCAACCTTAAACTCCTGGGCTCGAGCAATCCTGCCTCAGCCTCCCAAGTAGCTGGGACTACAGGCATGTGCCACCATGCCCGGCTAATTTTTTCTGTATATATTTTTAGTTGTCCAGCTAATTTATTTCTATTTTTTAGTAGAGATGGGGTCTTGTTCTTGCTCAGGCTGGTTTCGAACTCCTGAGCTCCTTGGCCTCCCAGAATGCTAGGATTACAGGCATGAGCCACCGCGCCCGGCCTGTGTTCAGGTCATTTTCTGAATGCGCGGAAGGCTCTGATGCACATGTGCATGGAAGGTGGAAGTGCCAGGCAATTAACTCCTCTTGCGAGCATTTATCAGAGACTCTCAGGTTGGTATAGATGCCCCACTCTCTTCTTCCCCCTTAGTTGGGATAATTATGAGTTGTTTTGTATCATTTCCCAATTTATCCACTGGGTTGAGCTCTGGTCACTCACTGTGGTATTGAGCTGCCTTTTCTTCCACGTATCACTTCTTTATTCTCCTATTACTGTTCCTTTCACATCCCAAAGGTGCACTTGCATGCAAACCCTTGTGTCATATCTACTTCTAGGGAGGTTCAACCAATAAAGAGGAAGAAAAAGAGGGAAGGAGGGAGAGGGGGAGTAATGAGAGAGTGAGAGAGGAAAGAGAAGAAAATGAGAGGGAGAGAGAGAACGTGCATATTATATGAATAATATATGTTCATTTTTCCTACTTAAGGAAGCCTCACTCTTCTCAGATGAAGTGTTTTATACGTGTAAGTATGCAATTTTCTATGTTGACAAAGGAATAAATTAGAACAATTTGAATTACTTTCTTAGAAGTTTGAGAGAGTGAATAAGTACTTATCCAGTTTATCAATTAATATACAACTTTAAGATCTTATCTGATTCTGAATGCTCATTTTATTGTTTTTATTCATACTCTTTTTTAGACCTTTAATTGGAATTAACTTGAGACCCAGTCTCTCTCATGTGGACTCTGATACAGTGAAAGGCTAAGTTCTGCGATTCACTAAAAATGTGGTTCATACTTAACTTTGTCCTGGGTTCAGGTACAATTACAACCATATTCCTTCAATGTCTGACAAATTCTAGGAAATAAAATATCTTAACTTAAGATATCCACCTTCAAAAGGCCAGGAAAATTAACATTTCATCCTGTTTTTGTTATGCATTTAGTATATTTTGAACAAAGTGGTAATGCCTGAAGATGCAGGAGCAACTTGAAATCAATTTAAGAAAAAAGACATATCACAAATATTTATTCATTTTTCAAATAACAGATCACTGAATTAAATGCCACAAGGAGCACATCATAAAAATATATCACACACTATAATGTATAACCATTATAAATACATGACATATGCACAACCGAAACTTAACCCAGAAAAGTAGCATGATTTGTAATATCCCACAATGGGAATCAAGCCAAATGTACAGCTACAGAAGGACAGATAAGCACCATGGAGTACATTCATACAATGAAACATAATACAGTAATAAGACTATATGAACTACAAATACATGAAACAATATGGATGGAATTTGATAAATGCCACTTAGAGTCAAAGACGCCAGAAACAAAACGGTACACTCATTTGATCTCATTTTTATAAAGTTTGAAAATAGGTTAGGATATTACCAATAAGGACTGCAGGTTTCCTTGAGGGGGTGGTGACATGAGGTGGCTTTTTGTATTATATTCTGCTAATTTCTTTATTTACTGATCTAGGTGCTAGGTTCATGGCTGTGTTAGCTTTGTGAATATTTATCAAGATGTGCACTTGGGATTTATATACTTTTCTATGTATACGCTATTGGCTGCCCTTGACTTCTTCCTCTCGTCTTGTCAGCCTGGAAGTATGAGTGGGGGCCAGTGTGTGTGTGTAGAACAGTGAGAAGAAATGTGCTGGCATATTCTACAAACAAGATTCCTGTGTGGTCTGGACACTAGGAGTTGTGGAAGATAAGCCAGAAGAGAAGTTGGTGCCATATAATGGGAGGCTTCCAATAGTAGGCTAAGGAGTTTGGATACTTTTTGATGAATGCCGATGTTCTCCAGCACAGCTGACATGATCAGAACCATACCTAGAAAGAAGGTGAAGGCAACGGGATAGAGAGCAAATTGCAGGTTGATGTGAGTGAATACTGGGTGACAGATGCCAGAAAGGACATATGCAAACGATGCAACTCACTAAACGTGACAGCTGGTTTATGGTTTATGTGACAACAAGGACACAAAATTGAATGTGTATTTTTATGGTTGAATGAGGGATTTAGAGACAAGAAAATTATATGACCCCACTTGGGGCAGGTGGGGTTTGAGTGGTCGGCAAGTTCTTTAGAAGTTTGGCAAGTATGTTATAAGCACAACACAAGCTCATGAGAAAGAATGGGACCCCAGACTTGGATTTGGGTGTCATCTGCATAAATGTGATTGCGGTGAACAAAAGTCAAAGTGAGGAAGAAAAACAAACAAACAAAAAAAATCCCAAACATTATGCTTCCTCTTTATAGCTTCCCATCCAATTCCGTAAATGGTTAAAGGCAAATTGGTGGAAATATAACTAAGAGGACAATAATAGCATCAGCAATAATACTGTGTAAATTTCTTGTGTGGGGAGGAATGTATCTTGTTAACTAGTGTATCTTCAGTCTCTTCACAGTTCCTGACACATAGTAAGCATTTGATAAGTGGTTTTTTTTTTTGATTGACAAGTTAATTATATTTGCACAGTGCTTTACCATTTTTAAGTTTCACCGTCAGTATGCTCAACATCTCAAACAGCTTTGTCATTTATACCATAAAATGCTATTTAACATTAACATTTTTATATGTGTAAAGAATATATTCTTTTGTATATAGTAACAGGGAGTCATATTTTCATCATACGCTTCCCTGCAGCTGTGAACAACCTCCTTTATTTATCCTGGGTCTAGCATAAATCTGACCCATTCATAGCAGTCATTAGGGAGAGAACCTTGAGAGAGAAGGACAAGGGGAAGCAAAGCTGGCCTCACTTCAAAGAGTGTGTTTTGGTCACACTGCAGACTGGCATGTTAAAAATTAGTACCAGAATGCAGTTTTCACTTCTACGGTTGTCTTTAAGAGGTTCCTGCATGATGTTACAGTGCAGTTTCCCCAGAAAAAAATAGCCGTGATTATGTGAACTTCACAGGGCTGTTGTGAGAGGTCAATAGGGTGATGCTTGTAAATACAAAGTGCAAACTGTGAGCACCCGGGAGAGGTGATGCAAATGTTAGTTTTCTCATCACCATTAGTAAGTTCATCAGTCACCTGGGTGCTGGCAATAAAACCCTTCTAAAAATATCCTAGGTAAATCCTTTAATGATGAAACATAAAGTTACCTCCAACCTGTGGACATCAGGACCTAATTGGACCATAGCACTGGTGTTAAAAGTTCTCAACCTTCCTTGCATTTAGAATATGCTGGGTATAGATCATTACACCTGCTGCTTGTTAGGATCTCAGTGACAGACATGATTTCTGAGCAGAAATATGTTCTCTTAAAAGCGAAACCCATAACATGAGTGTTAATAGTATGCATCTGTTTATCTGATAACAAAAAATATCCACAGTAAAGACTGGTCATATTCTAATCCCTTACTAGAATTATTATAGCAATCTTGTTCTGTTTTTGAAGCCATTGAAATGAGTTTTAAATACTTAGCCTTACAATCTCTTTGCATTACAACATATAAACAAATATCATGGGATTCTATTCTAATTTCCACATTCATCCAGTGAAACTAAAATGATAGCAATGTAGATACCACATTGGTGTTATGAATCATTCTCATATATTCAGTTCATCTCTTTTACATTCTCTTAACCATCACTGAAAATCTCATTGCCCTGCCTTTAGACTTCCACTTATTCTGCATGGCTGTCCTTTATCCTAACTAATAAAGATATAAATAGATGACTAGATAGATATATGCATGTGATATGTAATATAGCTTATATTAAATATTATTTTTATAGTTTTTAATATGCAAAACAAGAACATATAAAATATATTCTTAGATCTATTAATATTATGTAGAATATCATTTGAAAAACAATCTGTGAAGCTTATAGGACACATATCAGTGTTCATATTTGACAGGTGAAAAGCTGAGGTTTATAGATTCTATGTGTCTTGTTGAAGATCACATTGTAATTAATAAAGAGCTAGTCCTTGTATCAATTGGGGTATTTTTTTTTTTTTTTGCGAGCAAAACAAAACTACCTAAAGGGAAAAATGAATTTGTCAGACAGAATTGGAGGTCTGATATAAAAGAAATGACAGAAAAGCTGAAGAATAAAGCTCATAAAATAACTTAGAATGTCTCAGTATCACGACCACTCACTCATCTCAAGATAACTCTTGATGTAAATGATTTCTTACTGTTTTAAGTTTGCTTTGTTTATTTATGAAAGAAGGTCTTGTTGGTCTTGTTTGGGTATCAGTCTGCTTTTCCTGTGCCAAATGGGAAGAAAGAGAATTGCCCCAAAGATGTAGAGGAGATGCTGTGGTCACAAAGCCACAAACGTTCCTACAGGCCTGTATCTTACATCTTCTCTTCTCAATTCAAATACTTTTTGTGTGATGGGAATAGATTTTTTTCTCCTTGAAATCAACATTTATGATAGCTACAGACATATTGACAGCCAGTTTAAACAATCTGTGATGTGAGCTACAGAGTTAGAACTGTTCTAGAATTATGTTAGGATGCATGACGCATGTACTCAGCTCCTCAGTTAACTTAGCCAACAATTCCTGACTATGGTTTCACATTTGTGAGGACCAATCAGATTACTTTAGTTGTTTCTGTTCTAGATGGAATGAAATACAAGATGATTGGTAAAAGTAATAATACCACTGTCCCAGGTAAGAATAATTTATATATAAACAATAAGCTATTTGTAGCAAGGCAATATGTTCTCCAGATTTAATTAGTTTTGAATGTGAGTTATAATCTCTTTTGTGAAGGAAGGGATTAGTTGAATTCTTTGCAGAAGGGAAAAAGCAGGCTGAAAATTTTCAACACAAATAGGTAATAATTTTCCCATATTGATTAAAGTCAATTCTCATTATCTAAATGTGAGTCACAGTTACTACTCTTGATTTTTGCAATGAGAAGACAAGGCAAATGGAAAGAGAAAACAAGATAGAAAATGAATGAAAAGGATAAGGAAATACAGAAGATTAAATACATTATAATTTTCTGGGTGTGATCTCTATAGCCCACCATTTTTTTTTCCAGTGCAAGTGCCAATAAACAATTTTTCTTAGCCAAGACAGATAAACTGTCAATGCTCATATAGTTTTGAAACTATCTGGATTACCTTATTTATTAAATTTATCAAACAGCAGGTTTATCTTTCCCAGGATTGATGTCAGAGTAGATAAACTAAGTTTGTTTACTAAGCACTTACCCATTTATTTGCCTAGACACATAAAAGTTTTCATGGAATGGTAAAACAACATTGCTTTAAAGTAACACATCTGAGTTCCTATTTGGTCCCTGACATTTATGTAAGCTTGGAAAATATTGTTAACCTCTGAGCCTTAATGCAATCTTCAGTAAAATAGCAGTAATAATACCTGTCTCATAGGCTTATTGAAGAAGGAAACAAATATGTGAAATTTTCATACATATTGGGTAACTGGAAACATTTTTTCAAATTTGCTCATAGTGCCACAGAGAATACAAAGATTTTGATGAGCATAGCAGTAACTGAAAAGTAGAATAACACAAAAAGTCAAACTAGACTCACAAAAATCAGAAATCTTATCCAATGTAAAGCTTCACTAATACTTTTTTTTAAATTTCAGGATATTGGTACAAACATTTTGGTTACATGTAATGCATTTGCCTCGCCCAAGCCAGGACTACAAGTATGCCTATTCCCCATACAGTATGCTTGGCCTCCATTAGTTGTGAGTTTACCCCCCGCCATGCCACCTGACAGACACCAAATGAATATTACTACCATGTGAGCACCTTAGTGTTGATCACCAGTTAGTACCAATTTGATGGTGAGTACATGTGGTGCTTGTTTTTCCATTCTTGTGATACTCATTTTGAAGGATGGGCTCAGGCTGTATCCAGGGTAATACAAGAGGTGCTGGTTCACCGTTGTTTTTTTGTAGTTGAGTAGTATTCCATGGTATACATATACCACATTTTATTAATCCACTCATGTATTGATGGGCACTTGGGTTGTTTCCACATCTTTGCTATTGTGAATTTTGGTGCAGTAAACATTGAAGTGCAAGTGTCTTTTTGATAAAATGACTTTTTTTTTTTTCCTTTGGATAAATACCTAGTAGTGAGATTGCTGGATCAATGTTAGGTCTACATTTTGGTCTTTGAGGAATCTCCATACTATTTTCCATAGAGGTTGTACTAGTTTGCAGTCCCATAAACAGTGTATAAGTGTTCCTTTTTCTCTGCATCCACACCAGCATCTATTGTTTTTGGAACTTTCTGATAAAAGCCATTCCCACTGGGGTTAGGTGATACCTCATTGTGGTTTGCCTAACCAGAGAAATCAGGCAATAGAAGGAAATTAAGGGTATCCAAATGGAGAAAGAGAAGGTCAAACTATTGCTTTTTGCTAATGATATGATCTTATATCTAGAAAACCCCAGGATTCCACCAAGAGACTTATGGAATTGATAAATAAATTCAGTAAAGTCTCAGGTTACAAAATCAATGTACACAAATCAGTAGCATTCCTATACATCAACAATAGTCAAGCTGAGAATCAAATCAATGACTCAATATCTTTCACAATAGCTACAAAGAAAATAAAATATCTAGGAATATATTTAACCAAGGAGGTAAAATATCTCTGCAAAGAGAACTACAAATCCCTGAGGAAGGAAATTGCAGATGATGTAAACAAATCATGCCCATGGATCAGCAGAATCAACATTGCTAAAATGTCCATACTACCCAAAGTGATTCACAGATTCAGTGCAATCCCCATCAAAATACCAATGTCATTTTTCACAGATCTAAGAAAAAGAATTCTCTGCTTTGTTTGGAACCAGAAAGGAGCCGGAACAGCCAAAGCAACCTTAAGCAAAAGGCACAAATCTGGAGGCATCACTTTATCAGACTTTAAGCTATACTACAAGGCTATTGTAACCAAAATCGCATGGTACTGACACAAAAATAGAGAGACATAGACTAATGGAACAGGGCAGAGAACCCAAATATAAAACCACCCACATATTGCCATCTCATCTTTGACAAAGCAGACAACAATGTACACTGGGGAAAGAAATCCCTAGTCAATAAATAGTGCTGGGAAAACTGGATAGGCACACGTAGAAAATTGAAACAGGATCCAAATCTCTCACCACTCACAAAAATTAATTCAAGATGGATAACAGACTTAAACCTAAGACATGAAACCATAAGAACTATAGAAGAAAATGTTGGAAAAACTCTTCTAGATATTGGCCTAGGCAAAGAATTTATGGAGAAGACCGCAATGGCAATCACAGAAACAACAAAATTAATAAATGGGACTTGATTACACTAAAAATCTCATCACAGCCAAGGAAACAGTTAATAGAACAAATAGACAATCTACAGAATGGGAGAAAATATTTTCATGCTATACATACAATTAAGGGCTGATAACCAGAATCTACAAACAACTCAAGCAAATCAGCAAGGAAAAAATCAAACAACTCCATTAAAATGTTAGCAAAAGACACAAACAGAAGCTTTTCAAAAGAAGATAGACTAATAGCCAAGAAACATATGAAAGAATGTTCAATGTCACTAATCATCAGAGAAACGCAAATCAATACTGCAGTTTAAAAGGAGAAACTGTATATTATGTATTGTTTAAGTAGCTTTTGTAATTCTTCACAGCTTTAAGCATATTGCTGAGTATACATCAAGCTTTTCATAAATGACGTTCATTTCACTCATATTAATGATTCTATATTCCTATTCCCCTTTTCTCAACATTCTTAATAACCTTCCAAAATAATGAAAATTTACATTTAATTGATAATTTATACTTAAAATGTATATAAATAACAAATTGATATTTCTAGGCAGTAAATGATAGGAAAAACATCCTGCAGTCATTTGGGAATAGTAAACAATAATACCAAACTCATTTGTGAGTCCTTGTATGACTTTCAGAGCAACTTAATTTTCATTGTTTCAATGAACCTCACTCAAGATCAAGGTATGTTATTATTATTTTCAGACAAGGTAATAAAATTTATGATTGGGTTTGGGTTTAGATAATCATCGTCATTTACTATTTGTGTGACCTTAGTCAATTTGCTTAATCATTTTGAGCTTTTCAGTTTCTTCACCTGTAAAATAGAGTTATGTCTACTTCACAGACTTGTTGAGACAGTTAAATTAGATAAAACAAGTGCTCAAAAATCGTATCTTTCCATCTTTCTTTCCATTTCTATGCTATGAACAAGTAGATATAGCCATAAACCAATTTTACATTAGTTCTAAAAAAATGAAAATAAATAGGATATGTACATGGAAAGATTAATAGTTGAGAGTAAATGCACTTCTTTGGATGCTGAAAAGCTTTTTTTGTATCTTCAGTCATAGTAATATTTGGAAGTGCTAACATTTGGCATATTCTTTATTGCCTACATATTACACTTGATTTTTAAATAAGTTTCTAAATTTATTCTAGAATATTTTAATCATTTTGCTGAAAATCTAATGTGAAGTTTAAGTCTTTCTAAAGGTAGATTTCCACTCCCTTAATAATAGCATGGAGAAATTACTCAGAAGTTCCTTTTATTCCACAATCTCAGAAATTGAGAGCAGATAATGAGAATGTATTCTCAGTCTTAATGTAGTAATTCCCAGTGGAGATCTTAGCATTTTTAATTATTTAATGATGTCATTTCAATATTATCTGTCCTCTATGAATATTTCATGTTCATCAAAAATTCCCTGAGAAAGTAAAAATAACCTGTACATTTGTTAAAGAAGACAGTATCAATAATAGCTTCCAAATGGTATTTCATTGACTTTGACGTGGGGAATAGTTTTTAATCCAATGGTTCCAATCAATCATCTAAATTTTTTTAAGAGTACACAGACTAAGGGCATATGAACAAAAAGAAATCTTGGAAGCAGGGCTTTAGTAATAAAATAGAACTGGAAATAAGCTCTGTAGCAAGATCAAACATCCTTCAAAAAGATGTAGAAGAATCTCTAAAAGTCAAAGTTGAGCCATCTACGTCAGTTTGACCAGCATCCATTGTGGGGTTAATTATGTTGCTCAAAAATTCGTATGTTGAAGCTTTAACCCCAGTGTGACCATATTTGGAAATAGAGACTTTAAAGAGGTAATTAAGGTTAAATAAGGTCATAAGGGTGGGTCTATAAATCAATAGAACTAGTGTCTGTATAAGAAGAGGAAGAGACAGTAGGAATGTGCACACAAAGAGAAAAGCCATGTGAGAACACAGTAAAAGGTAGTCATCAGCAAGACAAGGAGAGAAGCCTCAGAAGAAACTAAGCCTGCCCTTGGTGGCCCCTCAATTCTGGAGGTCTACACTCCAGAACTGTTAGAAAAATAACTTTCTGTTGTTTAAGGCACACAGTCTGAGGTCTTTTACTATGACAGCCCTAGCAAACTAATACATGTTTCCATTAGGAGGCTTCACGATCTGTGGAATATCAAGAGCAGAGGTTCAACATTAAACAATTATGGAAAATATAGTTAAATAATATGAATTGCCATATATATTAACAGACTATCTGGTAGATGTTGAGGATTGAGGCAGATATCTTTCCAAGTCAAACCTCTAATGTTGGTATTATTAGCTACGGTATCAGATAAGGAAACTGAGGATTGAAGGAATTAAGTAACTTATATCAAGTCAAAGTAATAAAAACTATTTGATAGAAAATTAGATCCTAGATTTATTTTAAAACTTGAAGTGATGAATTTACCATTATGCCATAATATGCCTTTTAAAAAAAAAAATGACACAGTTTCTGCTAGCAAAGGCTCATTTAATGTTAAGTCTGAACTTCCAACTTGAAAAGGACAAATGGAAAGGGAATAAATGCTGCTTAATGATTCTAAGTTTGATTTTTCACAAGGCTTCATGTAGCCCCATTGATGCCAAGTTTATTAGTGTTCCAGCGGCCAGTGTAAGAGTAGGGATGAGGACCAAGGCATGTCTCCCTTCTCAAAAGTTTCTGATCTGATTTCCTGAAGTGAAGTGATACTTGCTGCTCATTTAACTAGGCTGCCTGGGCAGGCCTTCTCCTCTCCACTTCAGCATTCAGCTTCCAAGTGACAACCTTGCAAAGTGGGAAGCCTATACTTTTCCATATTTCTCCTTATGGTAGGGTGGCCACACCAGTCAAGTCGGGGAAGAGTTTTAGAAAGCCTATAATTTTTTCCAGGGTCCATTCCATATAAATCAATCTTGCTTTTGTTGGGTTTACAATACTGTGTGCGAATCAACCCAATCAGAGCCCTTTTGAGAGGAAAAAGGAAAAGCAGCACAAAAGGATACATTACTGGGAAAATAGGAGAACAAGGAGGCTTTCCCTGACACATCAGGGCCTATGGTTCCTGCTTGTTACTCGTACAGAAGCATGCATGTAAAATTAAAGTAAAGTGAGCAATGTCACCCAGTTATTTTATTCAGTTTTACTGATGTATAATTGGCCAATAAAAATTGTATACATTTAAGGTACATAACATGATGTTTTGATATATGTATACCTTGTGAAATGTTTACATCAGGCAAGCTAAGTAACATATCTGTCACCTCACATGGTTACCATTTTTTTGCTGTTGTTGAGAACATTTAATATCTGCTCTCCTAGAAAATTTCAAGAACACAATACAGTGTTGTGAACTATAGTCACTATGTTGTACATTAGATCTCTAGAACTTACTCATTCAAACATAATTGAAGCTTTACATCTTTTGAGCATCACCTCTCCATTTCCTCCATTCCCCATCCCCTGACAACCACCATTCCACTCTGTGCTTCTAGGAGTTCAACATTTTTGCATTTTGCACATAAGTGAGATCATGCAGGGTTTGTCTGTCTGTGCACCTGGGTTATTTCACTTAGCATAACGTACTCTGGAGTTCATCCATGTTGTTGAAAATGACAGGATTTCTGTATGTTTTAAGGCTGAACAAAATTCTATTATATATTTTATATATGTATAAGTCATTATATATATGTATATACCACATTTTCTTTATCCATTCATCTGTTCATAGACACTTAGCTTGATTCCATATCTTATTTTGGCTACTGTGAATAATGCTGCAATATCATGGGAGTCAGATATCTCTTTGAGATTCTGATTTCATTTTCCTTGGATATATACCCAAAAGTGGAATTGCTGGATCCTATGATAGTTATATTTTTAATTTCTTGAAAAAAAACTTCATACTGTTTTCCGTAATGGCTATACCAATTTACATTCCTATGAACAGCATATCACGGTTCCCCTTTCTCCACATACTCTCCAACACTTGTTATCTCTCCCTCTCTCTTTTTTTTAAAGCTATCTTAACAGGTGTAAGTTGATACCTCATTGTGGTTTTGATTTGAATTTCTCTGATGATTAGTGATATTGAGCACTTTTCATATACATGTTGGAGAAATATTTATTGTCTTTTGGCCATATTTAAACTGGGTTGTTTTCTTACCATTGAGTTGCATGAGGTCCTTATATATCTCGGTATTAGCTCCTTATCATATATAAATGGTTTCAAATATTTTCTTCCATTCTGTAGGTTGTCTGTTTGCTCTCATGATAGTTTCCTTGGGTGTACAGAAGCTTTTTAATTTGATTAGGTCACATTTATTTATTTTTATTGTTGCTGTGATTGCCTTTGGGGTCTTCTCCATAAATTCGTTGCCTAGGACAAGGAGACAGGGGCAAGAAGATGGCGGATGAGAAAAACCGCCAGCCAGAGTGTCTCTGGAAGAAAGATAGATTTTAGATGAAAGTGAAAAAATAAATATACAGACAAACATAGATTGTATGAAGGTCAGAAGGAAGGGTGCCTGAAACTACAGGAGACTCCACGGGAAGAAGTTGTGGAGCAGAACTGGAAGGAGAAAGGCATCCACAGACTCTAAACACTTAGAGGCTTGGAGACCAGCAACAAGGATAGGTGGAGAGGTTAAATTTCCCCTCCCTTGCATCTCATACTGTTGGTGGACTCCTGAGCTGCTGGAGAGACCTTCTAATGCCAGCCCAGAGATGGCTGCCACCAGTGAACTTTGAGCCTCCTGGGGACAGGGCACCAGGCTCCCAGCTCCCTCAGGGCACCTCCCGCCCCACAGACGCGAGCAGATTGGCAGGCACCATATTGCTTCATTCTCCCCTTCCCCTTCCTTACCCGGGGCTGCTGAGAGAGACAATTTTGTCACCACCCAGTGGTATCCACAGGGAATGGGACCTTTCCTTTTGGAGCCCTACAGCGAACTGAGGGGGACTCGGACTGTGAGTTCCCTACCGGCTGGCCCTCCCAGGTGCTGCTTGCCTGGTGACTCCAGCAGAGCAGGGCAAATCCTAGGTGGAGAGACATTGATCCAGCTTGGGCACCCTGTGGGTGACTTGAGAGCAGCACTCTTCTCCCTGGCAGGGTGAGGGATTGATCTCTGGAGCCCGGGGAACAGGCCTGAAGGCCAGATCCAGTACACCCAGGTCTTGAACTCATTGCCTGGGGGCACAGAAGGGATATTTGTGAACAAGTCTACTGAGGTGTGTGTATCTTCAGGGGCAGATCAGAGTGGGTCCTAGCTGCAGTGTGCTCCGGAGGCAACACTCCTCCCACGGGAGGGCCACACTCCCAGCTCAGGCTGGGGGCAGGGAACCTCCCAGCTTGCATCATGTCAGGGGGGATCCGCTGGCTTGAGGTCCTGCCTGCTGGCAGAGGCTCGGGAGAAACTGCGGAATAGGGGAGGGTGGAAAGGAGCGAGGCCTGCTCCAGACTGCAAGTCTCAGACAGCCCCACCCCCACACGCAGACTTTTCGGCTGAGTGGGGCCATTTCAGCTCCTCCATGGCAGCTTTGCCCAGAAACAGAGAACAGACCTTTGCCTCCCACTAACAACATGTGTGGAGCTTGAGGGCAGGCTCACTCCCCGACCTGCCCCTGCTGAGGTGGAGAATAAGGACACACCTGCAAGTCCCAGGACCCCACCCACCACCTGAGGCACTAGAGTGCCTCTCCAGAGCAAAAAGAGCGGATTACAGGACCCAAAAACAACACTGGAGCTTGCTCCTCCCAGCAATCATCACCTACTGACAGGGAGGTCAATTTGCACACCCTTTTACTACATCTACTGACTCATCATACAGGGTGTGGATGAATCTCACCCACAACCACCACCTACTGGCTCAGAGACTAAACTGGGTGTGCCGTGACCTAAATGAAAATCTAAAGGTAAGAAGCAACAGCTGATCCAGATGGGAAGCAATCAGCAAAAGAACTCTGGAAGTGAGAAGAATCAAACTGAAAGCACACCCCCAAAGGGGCACACCAGCTCTCTAGCAACGGATATCACCAAATTCAGAACACTAAAATGACAGAAGAAGAATTTCCCAGACATGGATTGTAAGTAAACTCAATATATGCAAGAGAAAATGGATACCCAACACAAAGAAACCAACTTTTTTCATCAATGTTTAATAGTTTTCAGTGTATAGGTCTTTCACTTCCTTAACCAACATTTATTCCTAGATATTTTTGGTGCTATTTTAAATAGGATTGTTTTCTTACTTTTCTTTTGGATAGTTCATTGCTGACATATAGAAACACAATTGATTTTTGTATGCTGATTTTGTATCCTGTAACTTTACTGAACTTGCTTATTAATACTAATAGTTTTTTTGGGGTTTTTTTTGGTGAATTCTTTATGGGTTTCTATATATAAGATCATGTCATCTGCACACAGAGATAATTTTACTTCTAACTTTCCAATTCAGATACTTTTATTTCTTTTTCTTGCCTATTGCTCTGGCTTGGACTTCCAGTACTATGTTGAATAGAAGTTTTGAGAGTGAGCATCCTTGTCTTGTTCCCAGTCCACCATCAAGTATGTTATAAGCTGTGGGCTTGTCATGTATGTTCTTTATTATGTTGAGATATAGTCTTTCCATACCTAATTTGTTGAGAGTTTTTATCATAAATTGATGTTGAATTTTGTCAAATGATTTTTCTGCATCGATTGATATAATCATATGATTTTTATTACTCATTCTGTTCATATGGTATATCACATATTTGCATATCTTGAAACATCCTTTCATCCCAAGGATAAATACCACTTGATCATGGCAAATGATCCTTTTAATGGGTTGTTAAACTCTATTTCCTAGTATTTTGCTGAGGATTTTTTCATCTATGTTTGTCAGGAATGTTGGCCTATAATTTACTTTTAAAACTGTACTATAATATTGATTTGTACATTTTTTAAAAAGTACATTAATAACATCATACTATACTCTTTCTTTTGCAACATGCTTTTATTTTCAATTTCATATTGTTTTAGAGAATTATCCAGTTTGATACCCATACTTTTACTTTATTCCTTTTAACTCAAAGTGTTCTATTGCATAACTAAATCATAATTATTTATCCATTTATCTATTGTAAAAGATATAGATTACTTTCTTTAAATGATCCATAAATAATGTTGTATTAATCATTATTACATATATTTTCTTGAGCAGATGTGTGATTTTCCCTAGAAGAGAAATGACTACTTATGAGTGCATGCTCAAGGGTATAAAATTAAGGGAAATAACAATGTCTTACTCATAGGGTTGTAATGTGCATTAAATGAGATTATATGTATATCAGAGAAGCCCTGAAATATAATGAGGACTTAATAAATGCTAACTAAAAATTATTATTATCAATAATTTTCCATTTGCATTTTAAAATTAGTTTATTATATTTTATGGTAAAATGTCTGGATTTTTTTTATTTTTATTAAGATTACAGATAATGGAGGAGAATCACCATCTCCCTGATATAATTTATTTGCTTAGATTCTATGATATGTATTTCAACAAAGTTTAGTATATTCTTAATAATAATCTTTTTTGCACATAATTATTTTAGCTTTATTCCTAAGATGGTTATATTTTCTATTACTGTTTTAAATCAACATTTTTCACTTATAAAAAGATTTCAGACATATAAAATTTAAAATTTTTGCTTATAAATGCCTATATATGTGCCACTTAAAATATATCATTGATATTTTTCTATACTTGTTTTATCACAGATCCAACTATACATTCCTGTACATATCCATCAACCTGTCTTACTTTATTGATTAATTTCAGAATGAACTGCAGACATCACTACACTCTTCACTAACATAAATTACAGGCATAAATATACTAATTCAGTATTCCTATCATTAACTAATTCAATATCTGTTTACAAATATGTTGCTGTAAAATTTACATACAATAAAATGCACATATTTTAGATGTATATTCACTGAGTTTTGAAAACTGCATGTATATGGTAATCTGAACATTGATCAATGTATCTTAGACTATTACCATGAACCCAGAAAATCACTTCATGCCCATGCGACACCCTGACCCCCACACCACAGAAACTACTCTTTTGATTTCTCTCCACTATAGGCTAGTTTTTCTTGTTGAAAATATCTCTGTCCGACAGAGCTGTCTGCAATGATGGAAATTGTTTTATTCTAAATGCTTTGTGTTGTCTCTTTTACATATGGAACTTTTATCCATCTTAAATTCATTTTTGTATATGGTAGTCCCTCATCCATGGTTTTGCTTTCCACAGTTTTTATTATCAAGGGTAAATTTCAGCCTGAAATTATTACATACAATAAGGTATTCTGAGAGAGTGTGTGTGCACACACATGTGTGAGGGCACATTAAGGTAATTTTTATTATGTCATATGGTTATAATGTCTTGCTAGGGGCTAATGTTTTGTTGATATTTGTAAATAACTTTTGACTATTAGTTTTTTCTATTGTTTGTTCTACTTTTTAATTCCTTAGGATTTTCTATATACAAATTCATGTTAGATGAAAATAAAGATAGTTTTAATTTTCTCTTTTCTATATTTGGCCATCTATTTTTGTTTATTGTCATATTGCAAAGGCTATATTATTCAGTGTAATATTGACTAGAAATGCCTGATTCTTGATTTTAGAGAAAATGTTTTTAAAACTTCAACATTAAGTTGATACTACCTAGGTTTGTCATAGATTCCTTTTATTAGATAGATAAATTCGCCTTGCATCTTAGCTATTAAAATATATTTTGTTAGGAATATTGCAGTTATAGCTATAGGTAATATGATTCTGCAGTTTTCTTCTTTTTTTTTTTCTTTTGGTAGTATAGTTTGGTATTAATTTTATGTGACTTCATAAAATGAATTGGAAAGTGTTTCTTTCTTCCTTATTTTATGAAAGAGTTTATTTAAGGTTGATGCTATTTCTTCTTTAATGTTTGATATATTCCATCAGCAAAATGATCTGGGCTTGGTTTTTTTTTTTCCTTATTTGAAAGTATTTGAAATGAAATTTACATACATAGGGCTATTCAGATCTTCTGCTTTGACTTCTGTAAGCTTGGGCTAGTGATTTTTCTCATAAAATTTTCCTGATCTATACAAGTGGTAAATTTTTTTGCAGTTACACATAACATTTTCTTTGCATCTTTTTAGTGTTTGTACAATCTGCAGCAATAGCCTCTCCTTTATTCATGACACTGATATTTTGTGTCTTGTTCTTTATCTGTCTTGATAAAGGCTAATGAATTTTGTTGATTTTTATAAATAACCAACATTCGACTCTGTTAATTTTCCCTATTATTTGTCTCTTATTATGTTGATATCTACTCCTATCCTTATTTCTTTGGTATTGCCTTGTTTTCTTTTCCATACTTGTTAAAGTAAAAACTTAGGTCATTGGCTTTTTGTGTTTTCTAATGTTAGCATTTGAAGTTACACATTTCCATCTGAGTTCTTTTCTAGCTCATTCTACACATTTTTATATGCTTTCATTATCGCTAAAATTATCCTTTAATTTTTCTTGCAAGGTTTTCTTTGATCTTTAATTTCTAAATATTTGGCATTTTCCTAGATATGTTTTACCTATTGTGTTCTATACAAGGCAATTAAGATCTATGAGTATAGGGGGATTTTAATGAGTTCAAAAAAGATGACTATAATAATTCAAATATTTGTTAGATGACTAGTCCTCGGCAAATTACTTTACTCTAAGCCTGTGATTCTTCATATAATTGTACTGGCATAATACGTTTGTTAAGAGGATTAAATGGGTTAATACTTGGAAAGCACATAGAACAATTATCTAGCAAATAATAAGTCTCTATCATTATTAGTTAAATACAGTAGAATCAAAACTGTATTGTGTTCACCCTTTTCCCCTCAGATCCTAGCACACAGTAGGTGCTCATAAGCTAATCTTAAAAAAAAATTCTTATGTGAAAACTTTTGTTTAGGAAGTAAATCAATTTATCCATCCATCCACCCATTCATTCATTCAGACATTCAAATGGCATTTATTAGGCACATACTTATATCAGATAACGTACGTGAAAGCAGGATGCACACAGCCTGGCATATAACAACACAAAATACAATAACTGTAAAGTACACAAAACAAAATATATAGATCATGTGCCTAAATTAATGAGGGACTATTATTTAGATCAAAAAGTTGATGGGCACCACAAATGACAAAACACTGTGGACTAGACAGAAGTTTTGATGAGAGCAGAATATCATAGGTTTGTGGCTGGAACTGCTAATGTTAACAAAGATGGACATAGAAAACATATAATTCATTTTCTATTAATAAACCGGCATGAGGGAACAAGAAAGCAGAGTCCTCAGCTGAGTCTGTGTCCCTCTCTCTGCACCTGTCATTCTCGTTCTTTCTTGTCTCTCCTACTCTGCTGCAGTTCATGTTCGTACTTTGTCTATGCTGAGGAAATGCAGTGTCCTACACTACATATATTTTTCTTGTTCATAGTATATGAGAAAAAAATAAGTAAATAGGGTCAGAAAGGACTGAAGACAACACGTCAGCTCAACCTATAAGATATTTTGCCTGCTTCTAACGATTTTGCTTTCAATTAATATTCTACCTAAGCAACAAAGTCAGAAACTTGAAATTCATTAGTCTCATTGTCAATTTAATTAAAGTACAACTTATAATTACATCAGAAAACAATCAACTGCTTCTCCTTTCTCTGAGGTGCTTAGAAACAAGTGGAAAACTACTGAAAAGTGGACTACTGGGAGAGTGTTTGAATGTTATTAGGAGACACGAGGTTGGGTAGCTCTGCTTTATGAGTAGAAAACAAAACAATTAATGATGTGCACGTTGGCCTTCTTTCTTTTTACGCTGTTCTCTTCCCCGCTCCTTTTATTCCTCCTTCCTCTGCCTTTTTCCTCACCTCTCCTTCTACCCATATCTCATAATCATATCTTCTGTATGAAAGCCCATTTAATTTGTTTCTAAACTGTCTTTGAAAAAATGCATAAAACTAAGCAATGACATATATGCTTGGAAATTTTTCCAAACTTTTATGTTGTTGTGAGGTAGAGAAATTTTGATGTGAATGTTTCAAGGTGCTTCCACTAATTGATACAGATAAAAGTGCTTTAATGTTTTATCTCTTTTAATATTTGCAGTGACCCAAAATGATAGTGCTATGGATTATTACCATCTGTCAGGTGTAGAAATTGTTTCATGGAGAGGTTAAGTTACTTGTCAGAGATCATGCAGCCTATAAAGGTGGAAGCTAGTGGTCTAAATCTATAGCCTGTACTTCTTATCACTTTTCTATTAAACATCGAGTATCTGAATATTATGTAATTTATAATGTCCATTTCAGATGAGAAAGTCGCAAGCCCCTTCTTAAATTTTCAGTAAGCAAAACACTTTTCATATGTTAAACTATTTTGAAATAGAATTTATCTCTTTGCTTCTTAAGACTGGTAATCCTAACTTCTTAGATATGGGTGAATGAATTTCTTACTAAACCTGGATATATGCAAAGTGATATAAATATTAGACTATAAGATGTAAAAGAAAGATTATGATCAATTTACTCTTCTTGTTAGTACTCGACCTACATTTTATAGTCAGGTGTATACATGCATATGTGTGTTTTCTGTTGAGGGTTAGATTGGGAAAGATTATGACTAATGGTTCAGAGTGTGAGGTTTGGAATAAAACTGTCTGAGTTAAGACAGTAGTAAGCATTTCATTTTTAACAAGTTCCTTATCCATTCCCAGGTTCTTAATTTGAAAATGAGGGGGAATAAGAGTCCTGCTCTATTGAATTCTTATGGAATTAAATGTTAGGATCCATGTAAAAATATTTGGTGTTTGTCACATTATAATTACTCATTAAGAGCTGGTTATTTTTTCTTCCCATAGTGCTATATTGCTGGATTTATTTACTTCATGAGAAGGGAGGATAACAGGATATGTTCTCATGGCAATAAAAATTACCATGCCCAAGGTAAATGTACTCCTTAGATACACTGAAACTTTTTTTAAAAAATAACATTAGTTATGTCTTCATATTGTCAGCAATCGGTTCCCAGAAATTAGTAAAAGACATTTCAAAACTTAGATATCAAGAGTGGAAAGAAGATCAGATTTCTGGTCATGTTTGTTCCTATGTTAGAAAGAAAAGTACTATAGGGCAGGAAAGAGTTCTCACCCATCACAAGGTTCATGGTTGAGACCCTTATAACAAAAGACAGATTAATAAGAGAAAAGTATAGGAGAAATTTGTTTAATATAAGTTTTATGAGACATGGAGGCTTTAGAAACAAAGGCCCAATGAACAGGGAAATTTGTATATTTATTATGGATAGCCATGTAGAAGTATGGTTAGAGGACAAAAGGGTATAATTTATTAAACTAGGTAATAAACTAGGCAGTACTTAGCAAGGCCTGTTTATTCTGATTCTTCTTGCTGTCCCTGGGTGATATTTTTTTTTTTCTGGGAATTGGGAAGATCCCTCTGGAATGAGAGTCTTACGACATACTTTAGAGAAAGGTGAGAGAATTCTTTTGTAGCCTGCTTCAGGGGAGAAGGATGAAGGAAAGTTAGAGAAAATTTCCTGCTTCTACTGTTTTCTCAAATCCCAAGGTGACAGGTTTTGGGGCTGCATGTTCTGAGCCTTTTTACTACAAAGTAACACAGGCAGCATGTCAAGGTAGTTTCCACTAAGGTAAGGTAATCTTCAACCTGAGAAGCCATAATACACCATCTCTCCAAGTCTTTTTCCAGATGACTCCGGACCTTCCATCTCTGTATAACTATACACATATACCCAGAACATGTGGACATGCTTATATAATAAATATATTTTCTCTATTTGGTTAAATAATACTTACATGTCCTGATTATAGAAGTTTTTTACTTCACTAGAACATTTGTAATATACAGAAAAAAATATAAAGAAAAAAATGTATCCAAACTCACCATCCAGAATTTTTCACTGTGGAAATAAAGACAACCCAAATGAGAATATAGAAAGGCTATTTATTCAAAACCTTCTATAGCAAGGGAGGCAGCCACCATCACTCGAGTTCAGTAGAGACTCATAAGCAGTTAGAGGAGTGGGAAAGCTTAGTAGTAGAAAGAAGGGACACCTTCAAGTATGCCCCATTGGAGGCTGTCACCATGGGGAAGCTTTGGGTAATCCTGTGTTGAAAGCAGTAACAAAAATTAGGGAAGCTGGCAGTTATTAAATACGTCTTGGCCATTTGGAGCCAACCATTACAGGGGCTATTATTTGTTTTCTTGGATTTGTTGTTAGAGATAGTGGTCTAACTTCTTAAAAGTCTGACTTGTACATGGTACACTAGCTTCTTAGACTGGTTAGTGTAGATAATTGGTTAATTTCTGGTCTAGTTGATGTTAATTGTTGGCAAGAGTGCTATTTTTATATATGGTCCAATCATTGTCTATTTGTATATTTAGTCTCCTACCATATTTAATAGTGTATTTTATTCCAGTCCCAACACCAAGACCCATATTTTTTGGTGGAATGAGTGACTTAATTTTTTATGGGTAGAAGAGTGTTATTAACCACTGAGTATCCAATTCCTTCAAGAATAGTATCAATGGTTCCATTTACTTCATTTAGAGAGCACCTACCATGTACCAAGTACTGATGGGTACAATAAGTTATGAAGACATAGTTTTTTCCTTTGGAGAACCTAATCTAGTTGAAGTAGACATGATGTAAGTCTAGATGTCCTATTTGCTTAAGCATTTTCCATGAATGGTGTAAAGTACTTATAGCTGAAGTAATCATACGTTAATTCATAGTCTTTGACCCACGTAACCATAGAGGGTCACTACATAAATGCAGGAATACTGAAGTTTAAAATGTGCAATGCTCTAAGTTAAACAGTGTTTAAAATATGAAAGTAATTCTGTATTTCAAACTGAAGTAATTAGCTGTCTAAATGGTCTATAATTAGCATATCATTTGAATATAGAATTAATATTGCAGATATTAAATTACTGCTTATTTCAGATGAATTTTAGTGGCTAAATCAAATGCAATTAAATGAAGTTGGATATTCTCAATATACCATATTGTTATTATTAATGAAAATTAATTTAAACTTGGGTTGTATAATTTTCCTGTGTATACAAAGTTAAATTTATAATTGCTATTAAATAGCAACTCAAGAATGCAAAATTTTAAATGAATTTCATTTACATAGTCACCAAATGAAACACTAACATATGTTAAATATGTATTAATATTTCTAGCATTTATGATCTGTTATATGTGGTGATAATTTATATTTATTTTCTGTTACTGATAACATTAGTTCCCTAGGAATTGATTATTCTCACATAAAAGCATTTGGAATTCTGCCCTAGTCTAAGTAGTCAGTGAATCCTCAATTGACTTCTTTGCTTTATGTGTTCTTTAACGTTAAGGTGAGTTTTTCTCCCATAGGATACTGTGTTGAAACTAAAATGTGAGTGCGTACGTGTACACACTCACACAAATGATTGCATATATTTAGCTTATATTTTATGCTGGTATACTTTTTTTTTAAATTATTTTTTTAAATTTCAGCATACAGGGGTACAAATGTTTAGGTTACATATATTGCCTGTGCCCCACCTGAGTCAGAGTTTCAAGTATGTCCACCCCCAGATGGTATGCACCACACCCATTAGGTGTGAATATACCCATCCCCTCCTCCCCCCCATCTGCTCAACACCCAATGAATGTTATTACTATATGTGCATTTAAGCGTTGATCAGTTAATACCAATTTGATGGTGAGTACATGTGGTGCTTGTTTTTCTATTCTTGTGATACTTCACTTAGTAGAATAGGCTCAAAGGAACAAAAGACATTCTACAAAAAAGACATCTGCACTAGAATGTTTATAGCAGCACAATTCCCAATATGCTGGTATACTTTTTTATCACCCACAAAAGAAAAAGTATAGTTTAGGGATGTATTAATAAAAGCTACTGCTTAATTTTGGAATCAGACCATTCTGCAAACCAGGACTTTGACTTTAAATTTTTCTTAATTTTCTATCTTTAAAAAATGAAAGAGCTTTTTTTTAAATCTTGACTTTGTTGAGAGATTAAAAATATATATATTAAATTTGTTGAGAAGAATCTAAATCTATAGAATAAAAACTCAATCATTAAAGAGTTTAATTAAAAATACACTCTTACTTCCCTCAACAAACTAATATTAATATTCAGATAGAACCACTGGGTATTTTTCATGTTGTTGCTAAAACCTTTCCATAAGGGTGATGTGATAGACATTCTAGCCTGGAGTGGCTTATGATTATGAATTTGTCCTAGTCTTGATCTCCCATTCATTTCTGGACTGTGTTTTGGTTCTAAATCATCCTTTGACTCCTTCTTTGGCACTTTTTCCCCGTCCCACATGGAAGAACCACTTACTTATATCAATGTTAATGTGTTAATTCCATGTTATTCTTTGTCTTCCTCTCTAATTTTTCAAAGCTGAAATATTCTGGTATAGAAATCATGAACCTAATTTTTATTAGTTACTTTGCTGTTTATGTCCTTATGTGCTACCTCACTTATTCATGTAAATGTTAAAATTTTTTCCAGTTAACGTTTGCTTTCTGTATATTTTGCTACTGCTTGGGAATTCCTTGTCTCTCTAAGCTGGTGCAATAAATGGCCATCATATTATGGCCACTCACTTTCTATAAACAAGTAGTTTATGATATAAATGCTAGTAAAAAATCTTACTACTTAGAAATATTATAATATGAGATTATTTTATGTGTTATCAGATTGTTGCCATCCCTAGGGTTGACATCTGGAGTTTACCTATCTTCCAATTACCTTGCTGAGCTTTGTGGTATAACAATTTCCTGTCAGATTGTGCATACCCACAAACTAACTCATGTTAAATGGCTATTTTCTACTAAAATAGAACAACTTAGGATGATCTTATTTTATGAAGAGTTAAGTTAGAAGAAGGAAAAGAGACTATTTGTTGAGTGTTATGGTTCTTCAGACACTGCCTTAACTTATATATTTTTATATTTTCTTAGAATAAATTTATTAATAGAAGGGAACTGTCATCAGACTCCTTTTGTAAATGAAGAAACTGCAGCTCAGATAGGTAAAAAATGATAAAGGTTTCCTAGCTATTACATTATAGAGTAGAAATTAATATCCCAAATTGACTAATCCCAAAGATTATGATCTTTCCAAAACATTACATTATACATAAGAGCAGGATTATCCAGTGTTCTTATTGCTGCAAATACCTTGAAGAGAAGACACAAGAATACAGTTCCCAGAATTATCAAGTCACAGTTAGAAGGCAGTTTTTGAGGTCATTCTTTTTACTTCTATTAGAATCTCACTAAATTATATGAAATGGCTGAGAATAAATCCTATTTATAAATATATCTTGCAAGGGGATTTGATGGCATCTTATTGACATCATATCCAATTGTTGGAAAATCCCCATTTTATCAACTGCAATTAATCTGTCAACAGGATTCTGTTAAGTGGTTACTGTATGCCAGGTTCCGTAATATGCAATGTCTTTCTTCAAAGATAATTTAGCACTGTTGGGCTTAAAAGACAAATAAATAAAATAAGAACTAGTGATTCAGAATAAACTCTGAGTCTCAAATAAGGAATAAAGGATTTCAGAGGATGAAGATGTACCTATAGGATAGGAGTATTAGAAGAATTTTGGATATGACAGTTTAAAAGGGCATTTGAAAGAGAGACACAAATTTCTTTCTGCAATTTAAAGGATAATTCTTTGACTTTAAGACACAATCTCCCACACACAATGTTAGTTGCTTATATAGGAGTCACTGAGTACTGGAATGTAGGCTCTGGTATCTGCCTGAGTTCAATTCCTGGATCCATCATTACTATCCTGGGAATCTGGGCAATTTATTTGAGTACTCTGCTTCTGTTTTCTTTTCCGTAAAATGTGGCCTTTATAATATCTTTCTTCTATGGGTGTTGTAAAGATTAAATGAGCTATTATTACATGCAAAGTGTTTACAACAGTACTTGGTACATGGTAAGAGCTCAAGAAATGTTGATGATGATAATCAGGAGGGAGGGGAAGGAAGGGGACCCTAGCACCTATTATTAGAATGCTGTGCAGCTGAACACTGCCACCCTCTCATGAGCAGTGGGATCTATAAATACTACAAAGTCTCTACCCCAACACCTCTTACCTGTAGGAAAGCAGAGAGGAGTTCTCCGTATCAGTCCCTAACACAGTGAGGGTATTGTAGTGCAGTCTTTCTACTAATTTCATTGTGTGCCAAATTAGTCAATAGTGTATATCTCTGCTACCTGATTTTTATTCAAAAATCTGGAATCTGGTTCTGAATCTGTACCCATCACCTGATCCAGGCCAGCTTCTTTTCCAGGGACTCAGATTCTGATTTTGGTTACCCTCTCACTAATTACTATCAAATGAAAATTTTGATTGTATTCAATACCAAGAATTTCTGCTTAAAACCCCAGTGTGGCTCTCTGTAGATCATTCAGCTTCCAATTAAACCAGACTCTTTTGAAAAGTTCTCCAAATTGAATGTAGTTTTATACCATGCCCTGCAGAGTGCAATTTTTGACTTATATTTTATTCTATGCTAGCACCTGATTGATGGGGTCAACCCTGTGGTTAAAATTAGTTTTTCTCTGCCCTTCCCAATGACCCTTACCTAGTTTCTTTAGCACACGATCAGCATCACTGGCTTGTAGTAAAATTGATTACTTATTCTTTACTCTGGTAAAATTTTCCCACATTTTCAGTGGTTATTATTAAGCCACAAAAGTCGTTATGTCAAACAAAATTATGTGGAACAGACAAATCTGTCATTTCATGAGAGGTAGAATAAATATGTTGAGTTATGACAACCTATTACTTCAGAAGTAAAGTATCTCATTAGATAGATATACAAAGGAGAATATTCAAACATAGTTAAAGTTAACAATTGTGAGTCTTGCTCAAGCAGTAAGTACTCATCTTTTGCTTTTACCTAGTCCCACATTCATATTTTCTTGGCATAAAGAAGGAATCTGTCTACATTCTGTATTACTTTTTGATGCGTTATAAACCTCTTCCATAATCTGGGCAGAGACAGGCAAAAAAATACATTCTTTACTCTTTACCAATTTACAACATACTATTTATACAACTCAGATTCAAAATTATTGGAAATACTCATGTATTTGAAATTAAACAGTGCCAATTGTTATTGCTGTAAAGAAAATGTTGGAAAGTTCACAAGGAGAAAATTAGGGTGTGGATCATACAACCAAGAATAAACATTTTCAGCCCAGGAAGACATGTTACACTTGTAAGACACTGCCTCCTAACTCTCTTGGTATCCTGGTTGTGTGTGTTAATGAAATGTGAGTTGTTACGGTAATGGAAATTGATGAATGTAGAAGGAATGTTAAACTAGGAGAAAATTAGGAGGACATTGTGATTGATATACAGTATGTATATAAATATGTATAATTTGACACATCTGAACATTTGAGCTATCATATACTTTGCACCTAAGATGCCAGTGAACATCATAAAGTCATTGCTACTTCTCACTATTACTAAAATCACTATTCTCTATTTTTGTATGCCTGTTGGGTCTTTGTTTTTTCCACATTGTTGCAGTACCCCAGGGAAATTTGAATATAATTGCAAAGTTAAATAATAGCTTAGGAAGTTAAAACAGTGCCCTGTTTTATGATTATCTGTTAATAAGGATGCATATTTCTCTTTGTCAGCAAAGCTATTGATACCCTCTGCCTTGGGGTTTGTTCTCCAGAAGGAGATTTTAGGATTAGGATTTATGACAATTGATTTATTAAAAACATGCACCCAGGAGAAGCTGGGCAAGGAACAAGATCACAAGTCCTGGCCATGGATCCTGAAGGGCAGTTCTAAGATGCAAATTTCACTTAAGAATTTCTCCAACTTCAAGAGAGGGAGATGAGATTCATAGGCTTATATCTACCAGTCCTTGCCTAAGGGCTACTTCAGGGAGCTTGATTTCCCAGCCCTTTTTGGCAAATGGCTCCGGGAGTGCGAGGGCAGACTTTTGTTGCAGAGCATTACAAGGACTCCCCAGTAGATGCAAAGCACACAAACTTGCCAAGGGAAACACAGATGCAGAAAAGGCAACTGAGGGAATCTCTATGGGCTCACAGATGTGTCTCTGCTACCCATACATAGAACCAGGGAGCAGGTCACAGTGTCTGAGAGGGTACTAATGCGCAGTAAATTAACATTTAAAGATAGGAAGGAGTCTGGTCTTGGGGCTCTTTCATAGCTAGATAGCATAGCCATCTATTGGTTTAGTAGACTGCCATTGCTAAGATGAATAATATTAGGAAAAAAGAATATTCTTTTATCTCAGTAGTTGGTGGAAAGCTACTTTTGTTTCAATAGTCTTCCTGAAAAAATGCCTCTTAAATCAGCTCTAGATTGTAATTCACCTTTATGTAATTTTCACAGGTCTCATTTTCTGTAATAAATGAACAGTTTCATCTGCGTGTATGTATATATGTGAATACTGACTGTCCTCAGGGAGAATTGGGTAAAGAGAGGAAAATTGTGCTTAAGAGAATGGCTCTTTTTACTCTCTATCTGTAGATCTCATTCTCCCTTTATTGAGCAAATACTTAATTGCTTGCTAGTAGTGCCAAGACCAGTGCTTAGAGCAAAATATGCAAAGATGGATAAGACTTGGCCTAAGGGAACCTATTGGAGAAAATAGACATTTTAATAAACAGTTAAAATAGGATTTCTTCATCTGTAATGTGAAAATATTAGTTACCCATTTTATCATTCTATTAATTATCTATTCCTGCATAACAAGTTACTCCCAAAGGGTCAGGACTTTAAACAGGACACAGCAGGGATGCTTGTCTTTGCTGTATGGTTTCTAGGGGCTCAGCTGGAACATTCCAAGACTGAGAAGATAATATTGTCTGAAGGTTTGTTGGTGCACATGCCTGGAGGTTGGCACTGTTTGCTTGCTGGGGGGCTTACCTGGAGCTGTTGACTGGAATACTCACATGTGGCCTCTACATGTGGCAAGGGCTTCCTCACAATATGGTGGCTGGGTTCCAAGAATGAGCATCCCAACTGAAAGAGAACTACTCCACAGAGCTACTGTGAGGGTTAAACAAATTATCAACATAAAATTCTAAGATCATCATCTAGCACAATGTGCTTAATGAGAGATAGCTATTATTATTTTTAATAATATTAATAGTAAATGTAAAAAGTATATTAGTAATAATATTTTATATATATCCAGGGTAATCTAATTTCAATGTATCCCTAGAGAGGGACATTTATCACCCTTTTTGGACACCATCAAAGCAAATTATTAATAGTTATTTATTTGAAAGATGCATCCCTATTCTTTGCTAGCAGTCCATGGGCTTCAAAGAGAGATTTCAGCTGACATAGAAAGAGTTGAGCAGTGTGATCCAAAAGGATTATAATTTTTGATTTCCAGTGAAAGAAAGCTGCCAGGAAAGATGATAGCCCTACCATAATCAGAGAAAGAAGATAACTTGGGAATTCTTGGAACTGTGTCTCCAAGTCTCAATGTGGTATTTGGGTCATAGACATACACTACGTCTTCACTTATTAGCACTTTTTACTTTTATTTGTGATGATTATTTCATTATGCTTTGAAATGAATTTTATTCTGTTATGTAAGGATATGTAAATTATCATTATCATCTTTAATTGGAGGTTATGTGTATATAGTAGTAAAGAAAACTATATAGAGGCAGGAAGGGGAAATTAGAAAGGATATTCTTTGATATGCAAGGTAGGGTTATTTCCATCTAATAAATGTAAGGTGCATATTATCACTGAACTACTGATCAATCTCTTTCCAAAGAACTTTTCCAGTGACTGGCTATATTTCTTTATCATTTGCTAAGAAAGACATTATAACCTGTAGTGATGATGGCCGAGCAAACACTTTTTCTGTACTCCTGCAAAATTCTAAATCTATCAGGGTGTCCTCTAGATCTTTGTTTAATATATTATGCTGTTATTCACCTTAGTGATTGTGTTCTTTCACAGTACAGATTAGAGTCCAAATTCCTTTCAAATGTCACTTACTTCATCCTCTACTATTTCTCATCACTGCTAGTTGCCCCCAATACTCAGCACATGCCTGACTTCTTACAAGCCCTGGATAAACCACATAATTTAATACTTATGTAATTGTATACATTTTGTTCCCTCTTACTGAAAAGTTTTCCTTCTTATTTTCCACTTTTCAAAATACATTCCTCCCTTTATTTTGAAAATCTCTTCCTTCTCTTTTCTCCATGCAGAATTTCTCATTCCCTCCTTGGTACCCCCTTGACATTAAGCACACACCATTCTTGTAAAGCATGTGATGTCTGTCCCCCTCCTGGGTTATGACTTCCTCTGGAGCTGGGACTATTTTATACTCGTGTTTATCTCTTTAGTGTCTGTGACCTGGCCTTGCACTTGCTAGATAAAATGTGCAGCGAATGAATAACTTAAATTTATAAACAACTGTGCCTGGCATGACATCTATTTCTTCCTCCATAATGCAGCCTTCTTTCTAGACTATGCTTATGGAGTTTTGTTTTCCATTTATCTACTACTGTGTCACAGAATACCCTGAAACTCAGTGACTTAAAGTGACAACAATCATTTCTTTATTTATCTCTGATGGTTCTGGGGATTTGCTGGACTCATCCAGGTGGTTCTTAATCAGTTTCATGCAGTTAGCAACAGATGATGGCCTAGTCATAAATCATGAAAAATTCTTCACTCACCTACTTAGCAATGGATGCTGGCTGGTAGCTGGGACCTCAGCTGGGTGGTTGCTGGAACACCTGCAAAAAATTTGTTTTATACATAACGTAGGGAGTTAGTGAAAACTGGATAAAATTACCTACTCATTCTTAAATCATGATTGCATAAGCCTATGAGGGTTTGATCATATCTATGTCTAGTGTAATTCTCATTTGTCTTTTATCATTCTGAATGTAAATTCATCCATCCTTTAATATTAACTTTCCTGGTCAATCCAGCCATCAGTTACCTTTACTATCTCTTATCACTCATGATTCTTTTAATCTACTTTTTTACTCAAAATCTTATTTATGAGAAAAAAATTATGAAAAAATCCAACATGCTTTTATAGCAAAAATGTCCAATAAACTAGAAAGTAAAGGGAACTTCCTCAACCTGATAAAGGGCAGTTATGAAAAACCAACAGCTACCATCACACTCCATGGTGAAAGACTAAAATTTTCACTCCTAATGTCAGGAACAGGAAAATAATGCTCACGTTGGCAATTCTGTTTGATATTGCACTGGAAGTTTTATGTAAAGCAATTAGGCAAGAATAAATGAATAAATGAAATATAAATAACATCCAAATTGGCAAGAAGAAGTAAAACTATCTCTATTCACAGATGACATATTCCTATATATAAAAAATGCACAATGGATACCACTTCAAACCTCCTGGAATGGCAATAATAAAATCATGGAAAATAAGTGTTGAAAGGATAGGGTGGAATTGGAACTGTTGTACATTGCTGGTGGAAATTTAAAATAGTACATCCACTATGGAACATAGTTTAACAGTATCTCAACAATTAAACAAAGAATAAACATATGACATTAGCAATTTCACTCCTAGGTAGGTGCATACCCTCCCCAAACTGAAAACAAATATTCAAACAAAAAATGTACATCAATGGACATACTTGTAGCTCTGACTCAGAGGGGTAAAGGTAATATATATATATATAACCTAAACATTTGTACCCTTGTAATATTCTGAAATAAAAAATAAATAAAACTAAAAAAAATAAAAAAAATAGTCATAGCAAGTGTTATTCACAATAAGCAAAAGGTGGGAAACCCCAAATTTTCAACAATGGATGAATGGATAAACAAAATGTGTTTTATACATATGGTGTGATATTATTCACTGTAAAAAAAGAAAGAAGTACTATAAAGAAAGAATAAGCCAGACTCAAAATATCATATCATGTGTATTTCCATTTATATAAAAGATCACGAATAGGTAAATCCAAAGAGACAGACAGGGAGTAGTAGTTTTTCAGGTGTGGTAGGGGGAGTATGGTGGTTAATTTTATGTGTCAAATTTACTGGGCCATGGAATGCCCAGATATTTGGTGAAACATTATTCTGGGTAAGGGTGTTTCTGGGTGATATTAACATTTGAATCAGCAGACTGAGTAAAGCAGATTTCCCTCCCCAGTGTGAGTTGGCCTCATCTAATCTGTTGAAGGCCTAAATAGAACAAAAGACCTAATTATGGGAGAATTTTCTGTCTGCGTCACTGTCTTCCAGCAGGGATATTGGTCTTTACCTGCCTTCAGACTTAGCCTCTGACTGGAACATCAGCTCTCCTGGATCTCAGGTGTTTGGACTCAGACTAGGGTTACACCATCAGCTTTCCTGGATCTCCAGCTTGCTGTCTGCATATCATGGGACTTCTCAGCTTCCATAATTGTGTGAGCTAATTCCTTAAAATATAATAAATCCTATTGGTTCTGTTTCTTTGGAGAACCAAGACTAATACAGGGAGTAAGGAGTGATTGCTTAATGGGCACAGAGTTTCTTTTGTGGGTGATGAAATGTTTTGGAACTAGATAAAGGTTCCAAACATTGTTTGGATAAAGGTTCATAACATTGTAAATGAACTAAATGCTACTGAATTGCATGTTTTAAAGTGGTTAATTTTACGTTATCTGAATTTTACCTAATAAAAAATATGATATTTATGTGACCCCCAAGTGTAGCATATTTGCTTTTCCATCATGAACCAGTTTCTCAGTTTCCTGAATGTGACAATATGGTAGAAAGAACAAAGTCAGAACCAGAGCAGATATGGATCTTTTTGAGCTTTCTTATAAGATCTGTCAGGGTTTTCTCACTGATGGCTGGATGTAAGTCTCAGCACCATAGTGTCTCTGAGATACACAATCTCAGAAGAGCATTGGACCTGCCATCTCTGGATCCTTGTTTTCAGAAGATAGGAACTGTAGAACTATCTCCCTGGTGCCCTCCCCTCCACTTCAAAATGTAGGCCATTTTGACTGAAAACAAAATTTCCAAAACTGAGAACAATCTCCTATTCCATTCCACTAGAAGGCAATGATATACAATAGGTGGTAGCTGTTTTTTTTTTCTGGAGTTCTTCCCCTCTGGCTCTCCATTAATAAATCCTGTAAGCCTCACCAGGTGAGAAGCTAGATCAATCCTATACTACCACAAAGACATGCCATGCCTCAGATTGTCTCTTTCTGAATAGCATAACAATATAATTTATTGTCCCAACTGAGACAGTTTGGGGAGTGAAAGGGAACTTCCTGATTAATTACATTTGGACAGCAGACAAAACTTGCACTATTCTGGGTAAACCAAAACATGAGGTCTTCTGGTTTTGATATGGACAAGTATAATATCAAGGTTTTCAGTGACAAGATTTTGCAGAAGCTGGTAGTTCTGAATCTGTGACCTCCAGGTGGAGGCAGCCAAGACTAGATTTTAATACCTGAATTCTAGGTGTTGAGGTGAAAGGTGGGCAGATTCCTGCTGCACTGAGTTCTGAAGTTTTGCCATTGGGCAAACGAGGCTCAGTATCCAGGCTAAAGGCTACAAGAGTGAATGCCCTGCTGAAGGGTAGTGTTGCACATCGAATGCAGGTCTCCTTTTATCCTTCCTGGGACAATCACATCCACTTTGCCTCACTTTTATGTCCAAAGCCACCTAGATTGGTTTTCCCAAAGTGCACAAGCATTTTCATGCTGTAAGTAAAAGGTGAAAATTGGTGTGTAGTCGGGAGAAAAGTATGTACTGATTTTGTGATCAGATGACTATAAAAACCACTCTTGAAGTCTTATGCTATCTGAAGAATAAAAGAATATTCCTCAAAATGAGGAACAGTCTCAGGCAAATTAGCTCCCTTTCTCCTAGTCTTACATCTTCATCTCTAAACATCGAAAACACTAGTGACCAGTCTTTTGGTAAGCATCAAAGGAGACTGTGCATGGAGGCAGGATGGTATAGTGGTAAATTTTTGCAGTCACATCAATCAGATTGGGCTGTTATCAAATGTTCCCTCTGCCATTCATTTACGTTACTTTATGCATATTACCTAACCAATATGAGGTTAAAGTCTTCCTTCTTTAAACAGTGGGGGCTGCTCAAAGAGTTGGATGTAAATTTCTTAAAGCTTACATAGCAGGATAAATGTCTGAGAACAGGTAGGAGAAAGTATTGGAAGAAAAAATGAAAGATTATTGAGGGGTTCTTGCTCTCTAGGTACATTAGCAAGCCTTTGTGATAGAATCAATGTGCTGCTGGTAGACGGATAATGGACAGATAATTCAGATCAGATCTCTGCTTATAAAAAAGTAGTATCTGAAAGACTGAAAGTTCAGTCAAATAAGTGGGAAAGGATGGAATAATTAGCAACTGATGATACCATATGGATGAAAATAAAATTCAACCTCAATTTTAATGCTTACAAAATAAATTTCAAATGGAATAAAAAACTTCAAAGAAGGAAAATAAGAGCAATAAAAATCTGTCAGGAAATTTAGTAAAAATTAACCAAAGTTGGATAACCTAGAGCCCTAAGATTAAAAATAAAAGATAAAAAACTAAAATGTATTTAATGAAGCAAAAAATTATCATATATAAAGACAGTAGACAAAGTTTTGGAACAAATATATCCCTGATAAAAAAATATCATATCTATCATATACAAACCTCTTACAAACTGAACAAAAAAAGACAACCAAATAGAAAAATGAGTGAAGTATATTAATGGGAAAATTTGAAAAATAATCCTCATGATTCATAAGCATAAGTAAAGAAAAGTTATCCATAAGTAAAGAAAAGTTATCCAAAAGTCAGAAGAATGTGAAGAAATGATGATTTATCTCTTAAGGTATAGCTGACTTCAATAAAGAGCAATAATATCTATTTCTGGCATGATTGCAGGAAAAAAAGACTGTTCTCATATATTGCTAGAGTAAGTTAGAATTGTTCCACCTTTCAAGAAAGCAAACTGGCAAGATATATTAATTTTTATACTGCATATATGTATTAGTCAATTTGTGCTGCTATAACAGAATAACACAAAGTGGGTAATTTATAGAGAACTGAAATTTATTTTCTCACAGTTCTGGTGACTGGGAAGTCCAAGATGAAAATGCCAGCAGGTTTGGTTGTCTAGGGAGGGCTGTTTTCTGTTTCCTAGAAGGTACTTGGTGCTGTCCAGCTTTCTGTGTTGGACTTTGTAAAATGTCAGTTATTTAAGATATTCAGAAGGAAAATATTTCCATTGACTTTAGCTGGAAATCTCTAATATTATATCTTTTTTTTTTCCTGAAGATTCACATTGTTTTGTGGAATCTACAGTAAAGGAGTTTACTGGTTGTTTTCCAAAACACTTGATGAAAGAAACTCTGTGTGTGTAAAATTCATTTTCATCCTCTAGAATCTGTATTCTATGCAGCAGAGAGAAATGGGTTTAGACAAAATGGTTTACAATACTCACTGGAACTGGAAAGGTATGGGCACAACACTTGACACATCTCTAGTGTAGAGGGCTGTAATTTCTTTCTGTTTCTTCGGGTAATGATTTAGGAAGAAATTGGTGTACATTCTTTAAAAACAGCTTTTCTTACTACATCTCATTTTAACATAGGGAACATGGTAATTGAAAGAAATGGAGGCAATGATGTCAGTAATAAGGAATGTGTGTATTTATATCCAAGTTATAAAGCTCTAACATTAATTTCTGTTGTCAGTTTTACTACTTTTAACAAGACTCCGGTTCATTTGGTGGTCCTAGGAAGAGTAAATTGCATTGGAAACCCTGAATGAATGACCCCCTTAGGAAACATCATTTGTGTTTTTTGTCTTGACTGTTTAAAAGCCAATCAATCTCTATTGGCAAGGAGGAGTAGTATAAACAGGACTTTTGTGATAAAGGATAAAAAATGGAAAGTTTCCTGAGGGATTAGAAGGCACCATTTTGCTTTGGAATTGAGGGGAGAATGTGGAAGCCACCCTATGGAGCTTTATGGGGGTGGCTGTGTTGAGGATGAAAACGGGGGCCTGAGCGCGGAGCAGACGTCTGTGCCATCAGAATCAAACGCTTGAAGTCGCTTTTCTTCAATGTCCTGGAGGTCTAATCAAAAGTCTTTTCTTTTCTTTTCTTATTTCTTTTCTTTCTTTTTCCTTCCTTCCTTCTTTCCTTCCGTCTTTCTTTCTTTCTTTCTCTCCCTTCCTTCCTTCCTTTTCATTTTAAGAGACTTAGGAAGTGTAAGTGGTTTTTTGTCATATGGATCAATTGTATAGTGGTGAAGTCAGGGCTTTCAGTGTATCTGTCACCTGAATAGTGTTCAGTGTACCCAGCAGGTAAGTTTTGATCCCTCACTCTCCTGCAAGCCCCCTGCCCCCAATTCTGAGTCTCCAAAGTCCGTTATACCACTCTGCGTGGCCATGTGTACCCATCCTTCAGCTCCCACTTATAAGTGAGAACATGCAATGTTTGTGTTTTCATTCCTGAGATACCTCAATTAGGGTAATGACTTCATGTGGTTTTAATTTGTATTTCCCTGATGATTAGTGATATTGAGCATTTTTTATGTTTGTTGGCCATTTGTATATTTTCTTTTGAAAAATGTCTGTTTTCTAATATCTAGAATCCCCAAGGAACTCAAACAAATCAGCAAGGAAAAAAAAAAAAAGAAGATAACCCCTTTAAAAAGACTGACTTTTAATGGCAACTGTGTGGCAGGGAAAGAAACAATCAATGAACCATTTATAATCTAGGACTTTCCCTCATCTGTTCCAGGAGTAGAATCAGTCATTTGCATAAGCCTTTGTTTGTTGGTTTGTTTTTTCAACAGCAGTGGTGAGGAGTCTTGTTTCCCCTAAAAGAAAAGCACTGGACTTGCTATTATTCTAGATGAGGTTTTGAACTTGTAATCATTCAGTTTTGAGCAGTAAAGGAAATGAGGCTACAAGTCCACTCCATCTGCAGTGTAATAGTTCGTACCTACAGGAATAGTCCCCATACTGATTACAGACTGCAATGACCTGGGCAAATGATTTAAAATACAGATTCCTCAGTTTGTTTGTTCTCGCCCCACCAACCCCCAATAGATGCTGATTCAATAGCATAGAATCTCTCTGTATTTTTAGCAAGTTTCCCAAGTCACGGTGAGGTAGCTGATCAGGGGATTGAAATGTGGACAAGACAGCTCTAGGCTATTTGTTTAAAGTGAGGATGTAAATGGAACATGTTGTTTTTTCTCGTAATTACTTTTGTCAGCCTAATGGTGATAAGGCCAAGTATTGTTCTGAAAATTTAGATGGAGTCCTATGGTTTCTGAAGTGAGTGATTACCATTATCACATGTAATGTTAAACTATATCCAAAGTTAAAATCATCATCAGTTTTCTAGAGGACATAAAATTATCTATGAAAGCAGTTGAAAAAACAACTAGTGAAGTAATTAGTGGAGTTATCTTTAGTATGCCTAGACTGTGAGGCATCTAAATGTAGTGAAATGGATTGAATTTTGAAACCCAAAAGATCTGGGTTCAGATTATGACTCCATTTCCTACCTATGTGACCACAGACAAGTCACCTCTCTGAGACTTGGTTTGCACATTATAAAATGCAGATGACGAGATCTACCTAGAGGCTGCTGTGAGGACTGTATAAAAACAAAACGATGTCGTAAATTCCAAGAGATCTTTCTTGTTTACCATTGAACCCCACCTTAAACACCATGCTGGACACATAATAGGAGCTTAAAATCACTACCTTTTATTCGCATGATTTAGAGGCAGCGTATTGTACTCTCAGCTGTCAAAACAGCACCAGTTTCACTCGGTAATTAAATGTTTTCCTCTTCTCTGGTTTTAATGTGCCACAGGATTTTTTTTTTTCCAATTCTATATGGGCTCTGTTAATCACTTATTCATTCATCCATGGAGACATAAACACAGTCAAGTAAATGTTAAACCGTGAACCCCTGCAGCACTAAGGAGAATCATGTCACTTATTTTCTCAGCTCAATGTGAGCACTTTCCACTTAAGAGTCAAAAGGAAATTGAAATGAAAATCACCAAAATGAAATCAATGCTTCTTCCTCTTCTCTCCCCAGTCCCTATAAACCACCTCCTAATTAAAATTGTATATGATTGTATGAATAAATACATTTTTCAAGTTAATATCAGGCTTTATTAAGTGGGACCAGGAGGATATAAAGGAAAAAAAATTTAAAAGCACTGCTTTTTTTTTTTTTTTTTTTTTGCTTTTCCCCTACCTTGGAAATTGACAATTGACACATTGGTACGATAAAAATATTGGGGAAATCCCAGGATATGAAAAGGAGACATGGTAGTTCTTAAATGGATACTTATATCTGTGTACATATCTATTTCTGAAACTATATATCATCTATACATTTCAAGTGAGAGATTAAAACAGTAAAACATATAATAAACATAATACCTAGTACACATATTTAATATTGAATAACATGAAAGACAATTGTAAGCCCTGAATTCTATGTCTATCAGTATTTTTATGTGTGTTTTTAGTACAATAATACTAACTAAAAGATAAGGTTTTCCTAGATTCTTTAACCTTTACTTAGGTTAGAGCTTTATAGGTGCTTAAATTTTACCTTTCCTTCAACTACTGATGCATAATTAATGCCCTGAAAACAAAATTTTAAAAATATGAGGGAAGAAAAAGTTAATTGTTATATTTTATTTTGAATGAGTCTCAAGAAAATTGTTCAACTTGGGCTAGTAGAAGCAACAAAAGTGTGAGGGGTGGTGTCAGTCTTCGTATAAGTTCCGGAATAGAAGGGGCAAAACAGATCCCTTTCTGTTGGTTTTAGCACAATGAAACTGAGTCCTTCTTTTTCTCCATCTCTCTCTCTCTCACAATTTTTAGCAGCTGGTGTGTATAGAATTTCTTATCCATATATTTGTTCCCCTAGTTTAGTGCCTGACACATATTTAAGGCTTAATTAAAAATCTGGTGCTTTTAAGTGAACTGCGTTAACAGTAGAATAACACAGATAACATCATTTATGTAAATATAAACAGATAAGGGAATAAGTCTCAAAGAGATAGGGTGATTAAATGATTTCCCAAATGACACAGCTAAAAAAAAAAATCTAAGTGTCAGGGTGGAGTTGTCTGTATCTGGAATTTATTGGAAGGGAGGAAAGGGCATAATCTCTCTCCTCTCCCCACCTTCCAGCTAGAGTCAAATGTATAGGCACACAGAGAAGGACTTGCACTGACACCCTATGTGACAAGCAGAAGGGGGAATCTCCTAGGGATATTTTCAATATTTTTCATGTATTTGTATTTGGTTTTTAACTAATAATATAATGTCCAGTAGAAAATTCCATTTGCCACCAAAAGTCTTTTGAAGTACTAAGGGGTGAAAAATATTTAAAACTAAAATTTACAGTCGGGTTATATGAGAGATCTTATTTTTCAAAACATTGTCACCTTTCCAAATGATTGGCTAGCCCACCTAATGTAGAATAATCGTAGCCTATATTTTGATACAATGTCTTTTTGTAAATGCTTAATGTAAATGCATAGGGAACATGTGCCTGTTCATGGTACCATTATAGACAGCTATGAGACTAGCTAACACCAACTGAATATTTACTATGTGCCAGAAAGTGTGAAAAGGGCTTTCTGTGAGTTCATTCTCAATAACTACGAAGTAGTTCCTATTATTACCTCTCTTTTGGTGATGAGGCTACTAGAGTTTAGTGTGGTTAAGTAACCCTCCCAAGGCCACATGACCACTAAATGATGTAGCAAGAATAAACTGGGCATCTCAAGCTGAACCTTCTAGACCCATGTGGTGGCCTCCTGAGAGGTAGCTCACTCTCAGAATTGAAGCTCTGGCTTATAGAGGAAAGAGCTTGGGCTTTGGAGTCAGACCTGGGTTCCAGGCCTAACTGCAACACTTGCTGTCTCTAGCATGTTGGGTAAGCATCTTAGCCAATTTGATTCTTAGCCTCTCCAACTGGAAAATGGGGCTAACAATATCTTACAGATTAAATGAGTTAATGTATATATTTTACTATACATACAGAATGGGCAGATTAAATGAGCTAATGTCTATATTTTACCATTTCCCTGGAACACAGTAGTAGGTATGCAAAAAATAAATAACATTTCTAAATTAAAAGTTCTTGAGGCTTAAATAAACCATACCACTTACGAATAAACTGTTCCAATTAGGCTTATTGAGAAACCTAAAGCTAAAGTGCTAGAGACTATCTGCCTAGAAATTAAAAAAAAATGTCTTCCATCTCTAAAAAGGATGAATAATTCCTCATTCCCCAAATTCTATCTAACCGCCCATTCTCTGCCAATAACCATGGACTCTGAGGGTCTGAGTCTATCTGATCTTCCCTGTTTTACTACTATTTGAGCCCATGAGTCCCAAGTTGTGTGCCAAGGTGTGCCGGGGTGCTACACCAAACTCTCAAGGACACATTGGAATATTTTAAGTTGTTAGGGAAACGCAGTGATATTCCATTTGTGTCAAGCACTGTGTGAATTGCTAACTCGAAGTAGTTCACATTTTTCACATCACTTTACATTCCTTTTCAATGGTGTCATATCTTTGGGAAGCTGGGCTTTCAGCAGTTGCTGGGATAAAAAGCTAACCCTATGTTTCAGTGTGAAACAGGAAATGAGGGGGCAGTATCTGATCTGATTGCAAGCTTTGAAGAGTTGTGCAGTGCCCAACAGGTGCACACATCCCATTAGCAAGCACCACTTGTGGTAATTTAGGAAAGAAAGATAAATAATTTTTCTTTGAAGTGATATGCATTTATTTTTGCAAAGAGCTACTAAGCTGTTAGGACATAAATACTTCCTAAGTTGTTTGAATCAAACTTCCTAATAAATGGAACTATTAGGTATTTGACAGTGATTCTGCAAGTAAGATTTGTGACCCACTTGTACCAGAATCACCTGAAGGGATTTGTTATGAATACTCTTGAAACAGCATTTCTGGTATCTCTTTCTTAAATAAGTTCACTAGTTAATCCTTATACATGTTGAAGTTTAAAAATCACTCACCCAAATTCACATTTTTGTTTAACATTCCAGATTATAATTTATTTATTTTTTAGCCAAGACCCTTTTCCTTCAGATCTCAATACCACCTACAGCTAAAGAAATACCATTCTGGCCTCTTTCACCTTTTTGTCTTTAAAGCAATAGCAGCCACAGAAAAATAACCAGGAGGCTAAGGGCTAGTAGCCTACTTCTCCCTGTTATCTTTGTTTATGGGAACAGCCAGGTAGTAATGATTTGTCACCTGGTGATGTTAATTACCAAGGAAGCATTCAAATTGTTTCTTTTTTCTCAGCTCTCAGCTTGATCCCTGAAGTTTCAGCATGGAGTCGGGAAGTGTTTAATGGAAAGTTAATCAGCCAAATCCTCCCAGTCCAGAAGTTACTCCCTGGCCCTGGCCCTGACCCATGCTTGGAACTCCAGGGTATCCATGTAAAGTGAGGAAACAATTATTTACTGAATGCTTCCCAGAGGGCCTAAAAGAGGTAATGCTCCTCAACAGGGGCCTTCTGGAGTCCCTTGGAGCCACTTATATACCATGGAGAGAAACTCCTGACTCATTATGTTTTTAAAGATTTGTTTATTCTTGTCAAGGAAAGAGGCAAATAAGCAAAGAGATGCTTGCTTCTGAGAGGCCAACAGGGAGGACTTTTGTTGTTGTAAGTAGCAGCATCCTATCTGTATTAGCAGAAGACATCCTCGTATGTGCAAGAGACTCAGGTAATCTAGATTTGATTTGCATGTTCACTTTTCTGCTTTCAATCAATAGCTGCTTAATAAAGTCTCTGGCTAAGCATTCTGAAATTGATTTTCTAAGATGATTTGCATTTAATAATTTGAAGTGTTTTGCACAACAGCTGGTATTTGGGGGAAGAAACAGAAGGTGGTGTGATTGTCATGCAGAGAAGACTCAAACTACTGTGAGGATAAGGGTGGTCTCTGTCAGAGACGACAGTTGTCAAAGGTCTATGTCTTCAAGCTATCGGGAGATGGTATCTGGTGGTGGGAAGGGCAAAGCTTTGGGGACCAACTGGTCTTGAGTCTCTGCTCTTAGATACATCATTTTCCCTCCATTAACCTTAGAATCTTTTGTATATAAATTGGACATGATAATCCCACCACACAGGATGTTGATTCTTTCTGGAACATTCCAAAATGTATCCATATCCCCAGTCATTTACCCACTTTATTGTGGACCACTATTATCCCTTATTGAGGGATTCTTTCTTCCTGGTCCTCACCCATTTCTTCCAGTTGTGCCCTTCCTCAGTCTATTGTCCATGATATAACTGAATATAATTCTGTGAAAAATGAAAGAAAAAACCAAAACAAAACCCTTCATACTGTCCCTGGTTCAAACGCTTGCAATGGTTCCTCTGGACGTCAGGTTTATGGGACTATCGGACTATCGTGGGTCCAGTCCCTGCCAGCCTAACCTCTCACAACGCCTCACCTAAGCTCTATCTTCCAGCCACACGGCAATCCTATGGCTTTCTCAGATGTGTCGAGTAAACGTCTAAAACAAGCCTTCACTTTAGCTGTTTTCTCTTTCTGGAAATCTCATCTACTCATTGTCTGGGTGTTTGCTTTTCATTCTTTTAGTATTAGAATAAAATCACTTCTGTGAAAATCTTCCCTTGTCCATGGAGATTTGAAGTATTATTTGTTGCGCTTCTATATAACCTTACATATAGAATTTCTAGATATAATTTCTATTTTAGAACTTACCATGTAGTTCTATAATTGTCTTTCGTACACCTCATGAATTCTGGGGCCAGCTCTGTGCTTTGCTTAATAAAAGACAGATTTAGTCAGAATTGTTATCTGTAAATAGGGAATACTTTTCAATAAGATAGTTGTACAAATTAAATGAGTTATTAAATGAAAAATATCTGGAACAGATAGGCAACAAATGTGTTTCCCATATATACTTGCAATTTGGGTTATCACCTTGTGTTTGAGCAATTCATTCAGGAAATGTATGAAATACCACTAATATTAGGTACCGTTTCAGGCACTGGAGACCTAGAAACAATAAAACGCAGCCTTTCTTGCGAGGGATCACATACTAGCTGAAAGTTTATGCAGCAGGAGTATGATCCTTTATAGTTTGTTTTGTCACATTTTGTGAAATATCTTTTGGAATTCTGGAAGCTAAATCTCACTGTTACATGTGGGCCTGAAATTAAAATATCTATTTTAGAACATATCTACAATGTCAGATATGTTGAATCTTCCTGGAGACCCTTTTGAGCATATCTTACCAAATCAATGAGCCCATTCAAAATTAGGCTGAGAAGTCATGTGAATTCCGTCAGAAGAGCTGACCTATCCCTAAAGGACCCACGGATACTCTGCATCCCTCTGAGCTCTCCTGTGTTTTGTATATGTTGTGGCCTGGATGTTTTTGTCCCCTCCCCACCAACAAATTCCTATGCTGAAATCCTAACCCTCAATGTGGTGGTATTAGGAGGTGAGACCTGTGGGAGGTAATTTGGTCAGGAATGCGGAGGCCTCATGAATAGGATTAGTGCCTTCATAAGAAGAGACAAGAGAAAGTGCTGTTTCTGATGTCCCTCATATGAGGACACAATGAGAAGACAGCCATCTGCAAACCGGGAAGTGGGCCTCAACACACTCCGGGTCTGCCAGCAGATCTTGGATTTCCAGCCTCCAAAACTGTGACAAGTAAATTTCTGTTGTTTAAACCACCCAGACTATGAGAATTTGTTATTGCAGCTCCAACTGAGATGGTGTACATTTCAGAAATACAGGAAACAGACCACAGAGAAGCAGTTCTATTCTTTGCAGGGCCATGACCACTTGTCTGGTCCCATTTGCTTTATCGATGCTGGACCACGTTTCCAGGTAGGTAATTCTCACTGATTTTCTTCCCATGAATCACATACAGAGAATGGAACTATCATTTAATCCACAAGGATTTATTGAGTAACTCCTGGGTACTGTTAATAGCTACTGTGACAGAGGCTGGGGGGTAATTGATGAATAAGACCACACCGTATTTTTTCCTTCATAAAGCTTTCAGTTCAACACGGGAGACATTTAAAAAGATAATTTATAAAATTTATATTTAACCACAACTATAATAAATGCAGTGGCAGGAAACTGCAAGGTGCTAAGAAAAACAAAACACATACACACACACAAAATCTCACCTGTTCAGTGGATAAAGAAAGACTAATGTGCTTATTTGAGAAATCTCATTTAAAAGGTGAAAACTAAATGTTGGAAAACATTACTCCAGCGACAGAAGTGTTAGGGACTGGGAGCCTATGTAGTAGAAACATTACAGGCAATGGTCCAGAAACTAGAAAACGCCGGGAGGGCTTGAGAAACAAAACAAAAGAAAAGAAAAAAAGTAAGGCCAGGGTATCATAAGGGTAGAGACAGACTAGGAAATTGGTCCCAGTGAGGACAGCAGGAAAGGCAGGAGACCGCTCATGCTGAGCTAGGTCAGGTTTATTTTTTAGGTACTGTGCTAAGTGCTTTAGAGACACTACCCGATTTAATTGTCATAGCACCTTGTACACATTAATATAATTCTTTGACAGTGAAGGAACCAAAATTGGGGAAGCTAATGTGACTTGTCTGAAGTCTTTCAGCTAGAAAGTGAGAGACTGGGATTCAAATCAAAGTCCGCCTGATTGAAAAATCTATAATTATTATTATTAAACTACATCCCACTGCCTCCATGCATATCAGACATTAATGGTTTTCACTTGTTCTCAATGTAGCTCCCAGGAACCAAGGAAGGAAGTCTTCCTCCATTCCTCTATCTCACAGGACCTCTGCTTCCTCTTCCTTTACCTTATGTGGTTTATTAGAATGGGCTGCTCTGGAAATGTGCAGGAGGGACCTATCTTTCTGTCGTGGAGGGAGACATCTGGTGCTCCTGGGCCCAGGTGTCTGGAGACAAGATGGACTTTCCACAAGGACAGCAGCCTCTCCCACCCGCAGATCGTTAATTATTGTTAATTCATATGTCATGTCTCCCTGAAGTGGAATGACTTTGTGTTTTAACACTTCGCTCAGAACATTCCATCTGCATTCCTTTTATATATTCAAATACAGTTTTCTTTTTCAGAGTTCAAGATTCCGGCAGAAAAAAAAAAATCACCTCATTAAAGAAAAATTGTGCCTTGTCCCGACTACTCTGAGACACAACCATCTCCCTGGTCACAGTCACTTTTTTCTTTTCTTCTGTAAGTACAGGATCCAATATTAACACAAATTTAAAATGCTGTGTTTAGAATAATAATTTCCGTAGGCTCAGCAAGACCATTCTTCACCGCATTTGCGTTGGAAATTGCAGTCAAACTGAGTGAACGCCCTCCTTCCCTCTGACACAACCTCTGCAGATTGTGAATTATGGCTAAATACCAAAGTGTTATTTAATGCAGCTGGGAAGGAATGGTGTGAATGATAGCCCATTACCACTTTAAACCCAGAGATCAGTCTCCAGGTTCAAGGCTATTCTCTTAGCCATGCCAGAAAAAATTATACAGGCTGCTACTAGTTTTTATAACTCCCTTAGGCAATGCTGGAGCAATAAACATGATGAGAATCAAGTCTTGCCATGTGTATCTAACAGCACCAAGGAGAGTGGCTAGCTCAGTGCTGACGCAGCACTCAGCTCATGTTAAAGGTTTAACACATTTACTCAGTTCTCTCTTTGGGTGTCTCATTCTGAGCAGGAGCAGACTCTATATGCATGGTTTTCAGTCTCCAGATATATCCTGTTATGCAACTGGCTTCTTCTGTCACTCTGAGAGGGAAAGAAAGTTTTGCACTAAGCTCAAACCGCAGCGATGTGAGGTTGATTTCCATGGTCTCTGAACAAGTAGACGTCTGCCTTGCCCAAAGCCACCTTCTACTAGGTTCCCACCTCCAGTTCCTTAGAGTCTTCAATTAAATGGTCTACAATCACCTGTGATGCCCAGCAAGTTCTATGTGACCTCACTATCCATAGCTGATTGATCCACAATGGACACTTGCCCCAAAGGAAATCAATCTACAGGTCCGTGGGGGTGAACTGTAGTGCAAACTCTTCCCAGCAGATGCAATAGACATTCAGTGGATCAATCAGATCCTCTTCTTGGAGGAATTATAACCTGAGACATGTAGAGACAGTTTGGAGGGTGGTAGAAGAGCCAGAAATAGATATGACAAGACATGCAACAGGCAGCCTACTTAGGATAATGACAGAGCACCAGACTGGGAATTAGCAAACTCTCGCTGTGAAGCTGTGGAAGAGCCTAGGAGGTCAAAAGATATATATAGAATATGGAATGACCTTCAGTTGCTGAATTAGGATTCTATCTCTGTAAATTTTGACTACATAGCTTTTCCTATATTTTTATACTTCTGACTATTCATCTTTTCTTATGATCTTATAAGCTAATAGCTATGCAGTTGTCCTCAGTTTTTGTGAGGCCTAGAAGCACAGCTAAGGTCCTATCTTAATTATTTTGCAAGATGCCTGCAGTAATTCTGTTGTAAAGTATCTGTTACCATTCAATATATAGCCATTGCTTGGGTAACCTGAGTAACTCTCAGATTTTTTGCAACCAAAGCAATCTAATTATCACCAGGAAAAATATATGAAATGAGATAGCCAAGAATAGCATACCTAGAACAGTGATTTCTCCAGAAGGCCTTTAGTGTGGAGTTTAAATGTGAAGTTTTGTCACCCAGGACTCATTTTTTCTTTGTACCATTACTCCATTTTGTGTCGGGGTGGGAGGAGAGTACAGAAGGAATAATCTCTTTCCACTATGAGAAGGTAAGTGACCCTATTGACAAATAGGATTTCTCTGCTTTTATATTAATATATGTCTGGTGAACTCGTGGACTAAACAAAGCTTGGCATTGGGAGGCATGAACACACACCTGCAAGAAAATAATTATGTGTGACAAAAGAGAGCAGAATGGGACCTAATTTAGGAGTAGGACCTGAATGGTGGAGGGAGTAGTGGTTCCAGATCCAGCTGGGATCTCACTCTGTCTCTGTGACTCATCTCACACGGACAGGCCTCTGATATAATGGAAGTATCTCTCTAACTAGGGGCTTTAGAAACTCTTCTATGAGAACCACCTGTAAGAGAATTGGATGCAGAAGGAGACTGATGCAGTGGTTACCAGAGACTGGGGAGCGGGGAAAGGGGCAGTAAAGAGAGATTAGTCAGTGGATACAAAGTTACAGTTAAATAGCAGGAAACAGTTCTGTTGTTCTATTGCACTGTAGGGTGATTGTAGTTAACCATAAAATGTTCTGTGTTTCCAAACAGCTATTAATAGAAGAGAAGATTTTGAATAGTCTCACAACAAAGAAATGATAAATGCATGAGGGATGGATATATTAAACACCCTGATTTCATTTTATACAGTGTATTCATAAATTAAAATATTACATTGTGCCACATAAATATATACAATTGTTATGTGTTTCGATTAAAAACAATTTTTTTTCAGAGGCACATGTAAAAGGGGTCTTTGATTAATGGGTACAAATATACAGTTTGATAGAAGAAATAAGACCCAGTGTTAGATATTTCAATAGGGTGACTATAGTTGACAATAATCTATCATCCATTTCAAACTAACTAGAAGAGAATAATTCAAGTGTTTCTAGCAAGAAGACAATTATCTAAGGTGATAGATACCCCAACTACACTGATTTGACCTTTACAAATGGTATGAATGCATTAAATGATCACATGTACCCTGAAACTGTGTACTTATATTATGCACTTGACCCTAAGTACAATTGCAAATATAAGAGGAGAATGCACCGTGACCCACCATGGCAGAGATTGGAGTGATGCGGCTATTAATACAAGTCCACTAACAGCAGCTAGAAGCTGACAGAGGCAAGGAATGATTTCTTCCCTAGCACCTCCAAGGAAGCGCAGCCCTGCTGACATCTTGATATGGCACAGTGAAACTGATTTTGGACTTCTGGCCTCAAGAACCGTGAGAACATAAATTTCTGCTGTTTTAAGCTATCAAGTTTGTGCTAACTTGTTATAGCAACCATAGGAAACTACTAAAATAGAAGGAAAGGAAACGACCAAAAAGACTGATAGAATGAATGGTCAGTAGTCACTAAAGCAGAGGGATTCCACCCTCTGTCCACCCAGGAAACTCTATGGAGAAAGGTGGCCTTAGCTTACTTAGATGGACAGAATGCTACACATCTCTTAATTCTTGGTAATATTTGGGAAGGAAAAATCTGAGGAAAGCCTGGGCTTTCTATTAGTCAAGGAAATAACTTTTTTTTAATAATTATCTTGGAAAGCTGATATAAGGATTAAATGAGATGAATAAAAAGATCATAGCATGACCTGCAGAGTATAATGAATAATTAAGAAAAGTTACTCACCCTCCCTTCCCCTAGTATATTTTCTTTGCTTCCCCTTTCCCTATTTTATTCAAATGGTCTGGAAAACAGTAACATATCTGCCTGGAGAGGACTCCCAGCGTGACTGCTGGGATGCATAAAAGAATCAGAATCACTAAAGCACCCACTTACACAGCCCAGGGAGGCACAAGGCAAGGTGACGCAGGCTTTTGGCTTCTGGTTTCTGGTTAAAGCTGCGAGTTGCGAAGACAGCTATTCCCCAGTGGAACCTGGAGCCAGGACATTTGGCAATGCTCCATGAAGTGATTTTCTCCCATGCCTGCTCCAATTTACTGACTACTTCTCAATGCCTAGAACCTGTATTCACAGCAGGTGAACAGGGATTTCCATTCATTTCAACCACAGAAATAAATGGATATTTGAAACTCGCTGAACATGTGAGGAAGAAGACCACTGAGAAAAAACAAAATGCAACAACCAGAAGTAATCTTCAATGAAGCAGTTAATAAACGATGGCAAACTTCCCCATCCTTCCATTCAGAGGGGAGTACCACTGTCCAGAATTATTGGGGGCTTTCTCACAGATGAGGCTATATTGGCAGTTCACAATTCATTTTGTTTCTAGTCGTCTGAATCTTTCTGCCTGACCCTTGAGTCTGTGACATCTTGGGTATTTTCCATGATTAAGGTAAGGGGAGGAGGTTACTACTGAAAAATCAGGGGGAAGAAAATTACACAGAAAATGCACAAATCAATATTTCAAAGTATAGTTCAGCCATGATACTAAATACAGATATGAGAACATGGTAATTGTTAATTTTATCAGTCAAGGAATCATTACCTGTATCTACAAACACCACTGAAGTTTACATATGTGTTTTTCATCCAGCCACTGTAATGAATTGCTGTTCATCCATCAGAAGTTTCTCAGATCTGAGTGTACAAACATTTCAATCTGCAAATACAGCTTTATCCATGCCCTTCTTTCCAATGTCCCTTAAGTTGTGGTTACTCTTCTTTAGCATATGATTTAAAATCCCTACAGTTTAATAACTTGGTGCAATTTTGGGTTTTGGCTCATAACCTCTTTTCTCTCCTCAAATATTTCAGACTCTCTACCCCGTTGATCTTTGGTGATGGCCCCCCTTCCTAATACCTTGAGGAAATAGGGGTCATCTGACTGATATTCCCTTGTTTTGTCTCCACTATATCTAGAAACATACCTGCATCTGTATCCATAATTTCTCATTAAAATGATAGACCTCTGTTTCTATCAAAGGTCAATACCTCTATTAGTACACTGGATCCCGATGTGTTTTCTTTGCTGAAGTACTTTGCCTCTGCAGAAAATTCATTCATTCACATTTTCTTTTACTTTATTTCTCCTCGCCTTCCTCTCCCTTTACTGAATTGTTACCATCAGCAAAATAACACGATCCAGCATCACTCCTCTTAAAAACAAAGCAAAAGCTTCTTTGAGAACATAGCTTGTCCTAATCACTGCCTTTTCCTGCCCTTCCCAGTAAGATTTCTTGGAATAATTGTCTATTCTATGAGTCATGTCCATTTCTTCTCCTCTTGTTCACTCTTTAACCCATTTCATTCTGGCCCTCTATCCCACTATTCTACCGAATTCGTGTCACAGTCACCGGTGGCCTTGGTGTTACCAAAACCAAGGGACAATTCTCAGTCTTACACTTACTTAATCTACCAGCATATTCAGCATGTCGGACTTTTTTGAAGTAATTTCCATTGTGGTTTTACTGACCCTTTCCTTGCAACTCTTACTTTATTTTTACTACCTTTTCCAACGTCTCTACTCAATCTCTTAAGTGTTTAGTATACCAGGGCCGAGTTTGGGATCCTCCTCCTTCTCTAGCTCTATATATCTATTTAGGTGTTCAAATCTCCCAATATCTTAAATACCACTTATTTGTTGATGACCTCCCAAATGCATCACCTCAAGTTATGACTTCTCCCCTGAGCTTGTATATTCATGTTCCTGTAGCCAACTGTCTCCCTTTTGTTACTAAAACTTTGATCTTTGGTCCCTGCTTCTTGTAAAAAGACACCTCTGTCTTGCATATCAGCAAACTCTATGGCTATGTCTCCAGTTGCTTAAGCCAAACATGTAAAAGAGAGTCTTGATTCTTTTCTTCTGCACAGTTTGCAAGTTATATCAGTTCTGTCTTCAAGATACCTCAAATCTCTCCACCTTTCCCCAATTCCATCCCTACTCCCCAGCCCAAGGCACAATCATGTTATGCATAAAGTCTTGCAGTAACCTGCTAAATACTGATTTCTTGGCTTATGCTCTTGCCCTCTGCTCAATGCCATTTGCTATGCAAAGTCTTTTAAAACTGAAAAATGTATTCTGTCTTCTACCTGCTTAAACCTTACCACTGCTTTCCACTGTGCTTGTAATAAAATCCAAGTCTCTCATCAAGGCTTAGTTTCTCTTGGCCTCTCTGGTCTCACTGTGCTTCGTGTTTCCTCTGCTCACACACTCACCACCCTTCATTTCCTTCATTGTTGTAGTGCTAAGCTCTTTTTGGTGTTACCATTTCAGCTTTTATCAATTCCTCTAATGCTCATCTGCAGGCTCCTCACGAGGCTATGTGTTTTTTTATTCCTCACATTTTAGCTAAAATGTCACTTTGTCAAGGCTCATTTCTTGACCACTCTAAGATAGCCTTCCTTCCCCTCACATTTTTAATCATCTTGTATATTTACTCACTTTCTTTTTCTTACACATCTAGAACCCAAGCCCTCTGAAAGCAGGGGCTTTTATGCAGACTAAGCCTCACTATATTTTGACCACATATAATTAGTAAATAAAACATATAGACATTTAAAATATATTTATTGAATTAATAAATATATTAAAATAGATTATTTTAATATGTTTTAAAATATCCCACTCTATTCTTTTCATATATAGAGATATATAAATAGCTATAGATATATACGTCTTTTTATGGAAAAGAATTTTTAAACTTCAACTGATGCCTTTCTGGAAGTAACTGAGACCATCTTATGTCCTCTTACTCTTATGTGACCTACCAAACACATTACATCTTAGAGAAATAAATTTCTTGATAGCAAACTATCCTCCATTGTCAGTTTCCACATTGTTTATGCTTTAATGATTTGGTATACTCTATTTGGTGATACTTTATTTAAGATTGTCATATAAAGACAATGAAATTAATTATAACCTCTAATTTGTAGTCCCTTATAGTTTATTTATATATTTATTTACTTATTTACTCACAGGTCCATTTCTTACATTTTTAGAGCACTGGTTCTCGAGTGGGTGACATTTTGCCTTCCAAGTGACATTTTACAATGTCTGGAGAAATGTTTTTGTTGTCATAACTGGGGGAAGGAGGTGTTACTAGCATCTAGCAGGTAGAGGCCAGAGATGCTGCTAAATATTTCACAATGCACAGGACAAACACCCACAAGGAAGAATTATCTGGCTTCAGACGTCATTAGAGCTGCAGTTAAGAAATCCTGCTTTGGAGTTAATTATATCTGCAACCTCTGCTCTCGAGATCTATGTGGGGTGTAAAAGCCTCTAGCCCTGGTAGACACCCAGGTTCAGCACACAAAGAAGCTGCATTTAGAGTTCTTGACAGAAACATCAACTGGTATAGATAACAATGAAATAAAGCCCTCCAGGCAATTTGAGAGTGTTTCCAATTAGTGTGACCTCAGATCCCCAGGTCTATGTTTGAGCTGACTGAATGAAGTTTGCATGTCTATATCCAGAATATACCTTCCTCTACTACCTGCCATACTTGTTAAGATAACCTAGGATAGATACTACTGAAGGCGTGATTAGTTTCTCCTCCTTTTTTTCCCAACATTTTCTGCTTGAAGATCTTAATTTTACCTAGGCAATTCAGCACAGAGAATCCTAATACGGTTCTAGCATATTAAATTCATTATATTCATTTGTTTTGCTTAGCCATTTATCTTATGAGTAGGCTCCATTGTAACCTCTTTAAAAATATTGATTAATTTAGTTATAAAAAAATCCCTCCGCAGAGGTACTACCATAATCTCTACTTGACCTGTGAAGAACCTCAGACAAGGAGGGGTTAGGCAACTTTCCTAAGGTCTTACAGTTAGTGGGCCACCAAGGCAGTGCGGCTCACGATTGTGTACTTCCCATCACACTGCCCTCTAAGCCCTCTTAGGAGAATAAATTAATTAGGTTAATAGGATTAAAAACTGAACTCATTAACATGGGTGTTTAGGAGAAGTTGTTTGTATTATGATTCCTTTCTTCCTCTATGTATTTTTATCATATTCAAATACCCACTTGAAGAAGAAAGTACCAGGTACTCAATATTTTAGGAAAATAAACAAAATAATCAGGGGTAAAAAGCTTAAACATTTAGAAAATCTATCCGTTCACTTAATTTTATCAATGTGGAACCTGAATAAATATTGTTCTCTTTTAGCCACAAAGCAGCTCAGATGCAGAGACTCTGCTGTAAGTAAAGCAGTAAGAACTACTATTTTACCATTTTAAAGGTCCTAGTATGCATTAGCTGTTATGCCAGCCACATGGTATATATTCATTTAAATTGCACATTCAGTCCTAAATATTTGAGAGAGAAATTATTAGTATATCCATTTTAGAGATAAGGAATCGGAGATAGGAAGAGGTAAATTGACTTGCCCGAGGTTGTGCAACTCACAGGTGGTAAAGCAGGGTTTAGGCCAGGTGTTCCTCTCTCCCTGCAAAGCCCCTCATGCTTTTCACAATGGCAATATTTGTAAAAATTTTGCATTCGAAGCATGGTTTGTGATAAACTTAACTTTGCTAAGCTATACTTAGCTAACCGGAAGAGATACTTAGAGTGAAGGCAATTCTAAGTAGCGGTATTCACAAACAACAGTTTAAATGAACTTCAGTTGAGGATGGGTTTTATTAGAGGAAGACCATATTCTGAAGGCATCCTCTTCTGGAGTAATTGCAAGGCCTTTGTTAATTTCATTATCCATTCCTGGGTTTGAATGGAGCCTGTATAAAATCTTAGTTTTATATAATTGCCGTCAGTATTTATTATTATAGTAAGGGGAACCAAATTCATGGCCGAGTATCCACATGTTTGTTAAGAAAGGCAAACAAGGGCTAGTATTTCTCTCTAATGGTGTTTGGTGTTAATTTTGTAAGCCTTGTTTTGATTTCAAATGTCCCAATATTGTCAATGGTCTTTTTTTTTTTTTTTTTTTTTAAGATGTCAGGATTCAAAGATTTGAATGCAGAACTTCTGAGACTTTTGGACTTGCAGTAAAATTAGGTAAGATTAAAAACAACAAAAACAAAAAAACCCTTCTATTGAAATTTGTACAATTTTGCTAGTTTATCTCTAGTCCCCATCTGTGGAAGGGTCAAGAAAGTCCTAGAGGAGGTACTGGGAATTTAAACTTGTGCCCAAAGTGAGGCCTTGGAAGTTGGGGACTGTTTGGACTAGAAGGCCAAGGGCAAAGGGCAAGTTAATCTGAGACAGAGAAATGAAAGAGATAATAAGGAAGAAAGGTGGCCTTGAAATATGCAGAACTGGGATAGTTGCAAGAACAGAGAAAAGATAAGCAAATACTCTTTCTTAGAAAGTTGGAGTCAGGTGAATGGCTTGACCCCATTGCTATAAAGGTACAAAACTGAGGGAGGCACTCTTTAAAAAGGTCTAGTTTGAGAATATGATTCTTAAACTCCACTCCCAATAAAGTACAACTAGCATTAAACATCACCCCACCCACCATCACCCCTACAAAGAAAAGAAAAAAAAAGAAAAGAAAAATAATCTCTATCAAGAAGCATGAAGCATTAGCCTTGGAAGGGACTTAATCTTAAAATTGAAAGCAACAAAGTTGTTAAATGTAGACAGACACTAAGCTGCTTACAACAATATTTGCTCACATTATACACATCTAACATAAGATGTTACTTTCTCATTGTTTGTTATGTACTCCATGCTCTTGCAAGAAGCTTAGCTTTGTTTTTTATCTTAATTTTGGTGGCTTAAATTTGAAAACTTAACTTTGCATTAAAGGAGGGTTTTTATTTAATTAAAGAATGTATTCTAGAGCTTGACTACAAATTAAAATCCAATATTTGTTTAACGTGGGTGGGTTAACAATTATATGGAAAACTTTGTGCACTTCATGAATTTGTGGCTATTTAACTTTGTACTCTTAATATTATAATTAATATATGTTGCTGTATTTGATTTTCTGTTTAATTTTTTAAAGTAAGAAGGTAAAGCGTGTTTCACTGCTTTTAAGGAAACTTATCTAATATAACTCCATTACTCCGCCTGATCGTCTAATAGCCATGTCTGAGTTTATGTTTATGCTTGGTATGTCATCTGCTCTTTTTCTAGGCTGCCTGTCTCACACCATTGGTACAGGTCAATGTTATATTTATTTGATAGGTCTAAATTTCTCAGATGTCTTTATGACACTTGGGCCAAATTATGCATGCATGGAAATAAAATATAAAAATCTACTGTTCACTGTCTAATGGGAGAGACAGACAAGTAAAATAAGTCTGCATAAAACCATGTAATGTGTTACAAGAATAGCATGAGTTACATATTTGAGGAGTAGAGGATTGGTAAGTTTAGAAATTATCTGAAAAGCTGTATCACAACCAGGTTTCCTCAGTTTTCATGGCAGCGCTTCATGGGGTTTGTTGGCCTATATTGCTTTAGATTTATAACACAATCTTTACACCATTTATTACTTGAGTTGCCCATATCAGCCAATTGTATTATAAAAGCAAAATTGGTTAACAATTTATGTGTCTGTAATTTTATCTAATAACAGAATGAAATACAAATGAATGTGGCTTATAACTAATCCAACATATTTAAACTAAGCTTTTGGGTTCAGAGGCTAAACCAGTGATTGGATGAAGAGCAAATAGTTATAGCAACATATGCTACCTAGGAAGCCTCTGAATTGTGTGGTCAGTTCATAAAGTAGGAATTTCTCTACAGTGGAAAGTAGTTTATTGTATACAGCATAAAAATCTGGGAGTAAGTAAAAATAAGTTTCTAAATATTTGTTGGGGGAGCATATCCAAATTTATTTCTTCATTGGCAAATTAGCATACCGATGCACGTATAAAATGTGTCAGCTAGAACAATACCTACCTTCTACCTTGTCTCTCACCTAGTCAAGTAATTTTCTCCCTGGAAGTCAGCCAGGCATATGGAAAAAGCTATTTGTCTAAATTTCAACCCTATAGCAGCATCCAGAGCATGCAAATGGTCTCTGAACATTTTTATGTAATACAATGTATAATATGTTAATAATGCAAAAGCAGTTGAAAATTTTCATCAAAATAAACAAACAAAAAAACAAAGTAAAATGCTCCCTGGAGCAAAATCTAAGCCTGAAAACTTTTTCTACAAAAAGAAAACTTTGAAAAACATAGTAAAAGGTGTTTTTGCATGTTGGGTGTGAAGATATGTATCTAAGGGTAGGAATATGTTCACAATATTATTATGCCATGTATTAACTATGATATTTGTGGTTATGAGTAAAGACATTTCTGATAATTCTAGTTATAATAAAAAATAATGAAGAGCATCTTCAAGGTCTAAACAGAGAATACTGGTGAAATAAATTAACCAATCACTCAGTGGAATACTATATAGCAATTTAAATTGATATTTTATGAGTATACAACCACATGTTAACTTTTTGATGATAAGTGACAAAGTATTAAAGCAATTGTATATACATAGCATAATTGCAACTATATGAAAAAGGGAAAAAAATAAAAGGAAAACCAATGTAGTTATAAAACAAAATATACCTAATGTAACTTATTCATTTATAATTCATTCATCATTTTACTCATTTATCCATTCATTCACTTATATCATATTTATAAATGGTTCTTAGGTTATGGCAAACAGATATTGAGGATATAGTAAAGAAAATAAGACAAACCCCATAATTATGGAGCATATTCTTAGCTAATTCTGATTGTGAACTATATGTAAGGTTTTAATACTCTTTCCTCTGAATTTGCTATTCTTTTTATAAAACATGTATATTTATTATGGAAATAACCATAATTTCATAATGAAAAATGACTAAGGCAAAACAATAACAAAAGTACTAGCATTGTATCACGGACCTACCTAAACCTGGATTTTGAACACGATTAAATAAAACCCTTTAGATATAGCCACGTCTCAGTAGCACTGGAAGTGACAATTTTGTTGTCGATTGAAATCTCAGAGGAAACTCCCTGGCAGCATCTAATAACCTAATATGAAATACATCCAAGATGATTGCAAATATATAGCTTAGTTCTTACGGAAAATATATTGGAAAGTTTAAAACTCCAAAGTGGTAGTAGCTATTTAGTCACACAGACCACCCTAACATACAGATATATATTTTGTTCCAGTGCTATCAAACCAAATGTAAAAGCCACGAGCAGTCAGCCAAAGTTAAAATATCGTTTCATCAATTTGCTCTGGTGAACCCACATTTTTCTATCATTTGGTGCACAGCAGTTCTTTTATTTTATCATAATCCTCTGTCTTAGTCCTGTTCTACCCCCATTCTAGTCATTTATAAAGATGACCTAGGAACTTGCTAACTACTTTGACATCTGCTTGTGTACCTTTGCCATGAATATTTCCAGCCTAGGAACACTGAATCCCCTCTGAGAGAATGCCCATAGCCTTTTCCTCATTTGCCAGTGGAGCTTGAAAATCATCTTTCTTTAATTCATAGGCCAAATGACAAACATTGCAGAGAACCATCAGGTGCTGAATATATCATATTGCTCATACACCAAACTATACTTATCGTTAAGAAAAAAAAAAAATTGGAATATTGAGGAAAGTTTGTAAAGAATGTAAACCATGAACTTCATCTCGCCCTACCATCCCATCCCCCTGACATCTGTCTTGATAAACCTTTCCAAGCAATATTTAGATCTGTTTCCATAAAAATATTTAAGTATATGTTATTGGACCCTTTGGGCTGAGAGATGGTGTTTGTTTAATAAACTATCCTTTTCCCAATGAACTGTCTTGTACCTTTGTTAACTATCAATTGACTATAAATGTAAGTGTTTATTTCTGAGCTCTCACTTTGCTTTCATTGAACAATATGTGTATTCTTAGGCCAGTACCATACTGTCTTGACATCTGTTGCTTTATAGTAAGTTTTGAAATCTGGAAGTGAATGTTTTCCAATTTTGTTCTTTTTCCAAATTGTTTTGGCTGATCTTGGTGTTTTCCATTTTCATGTAAATTTTAAGATCTGCTTGCCATTTCTGAGGAAAAAAAAAAGCCCGGTGGAATTTTGATAGAAGTTGTTCTGAGATCTAGATCAATTTAGGGAGAATTTCTATCTTAGCAATGTTGAGTCATTCAATACATATTTGTCTAGCAAGTCCAAGAATTGGGACCCCTTGGGCTCAGTTTCAATTGACTGATTATTTTCCTTTTTATGGGCCATGCTTTTCTGGTTCTTTGTGTCTAAGTGTTTGTTAAAGGATGCATCTTAACTCTCACATCCTCAGAGTGGTCTTCCGTGATCATCCTATTAATAGGAAATTCCATACCCATCCCAGTCACTGTGTATTACATTATAGCTATTTTTTCATAAAACTTTTGAATAGATTCAATTATTCATTTGTTTGATTTTTTATTTCTTTAGTACGTTGTTTGTCTCCACAGCTGGAAAGTAAGTTCCTCAGGGCAAATAACTTTATCTGTTTCATTTATTTTGTATCTATAGCACTTTAAATAATACAAGACAGTGAAAACACTGAAAATGTCTTATATGAACTAAATAAAATCAGAATGTATAATAAGAAAAACTTTTGTTTCAATATAATTTTTTGTGTATATATATTTTTTAAAGTATTTATTTTTTGTACCTAGCCATACAAGAGATAACACTGAAGTAAAGGTGTTTGTTTTCATCTCAATCTATTTTATAAGACAGTTATGGTTTCTGCTGAAACCTAATGCTTCACATTTATTTTTTAAATTTTTAAAAATTTTTCATTATTATGAGTATGTTGTATATTTTTGATCAAACATAAACAATCAAGACCAAAGCTGGCATTCTTTCTCCCCCAAGTTATTCAGTCACATTCTTGGTGTTTACTATACTTTGACACTGTGAGCAGTCTACACCTTGCTATGCATAGGTGCACTTGCTGCATGTTCATGGCTGAGAAACACCTTGAGCTTTCCCTGAGGGCTATAAGAATGGTTTTCCTTTTCTTTACATGAGAGTCAAAGAGGGACTGTTCCAGAAGTAACCACTGTACAGACAGAAGTTTAGTTTAAAGTTAAAAGTCTCAGAACTCCCCCTGATTTAGGATGTTTTCTAGAGAAAACAAATTCCTTCCTGTTTTCAGCTTTTTTTTTTTAATTTCTTATTATTTTTTTAATTTTTAAATTTCAGAATATTATGAGGGTAAGAACATTTTAGTTACATATATTGTCTTTGCACCACCCAATCCAGAGCTACAAGCATGCCCATCTCCCAGACTGTGCGCTCTACACCCATTAGTTGTGAATTTACCCATCTCCTCCCCCCCGCTGCACCTGCCCAGCACCTGATGAGTGTTACTACTACATGTGCACATAAGTGTTGATCAGTTAATACCAATTTGATGGTGAGTACATGTGGTGCTTGTTTTTCCATTCTTGTGATACTTCACTTCGAGGAATGGTCTCTAGCTCCATCCAGGATAATACAAGAGGTGCTGTTTCAATATAATTTTCAAATAATTACGTATTAATAAAAACACTGCAATTTACCATGTGGTTGATTTTATACTAGATTCTCAATAAATATTTCTTGTAATAATAAAGGAATTAATGAATTAATGTTTTCACTGCTTTGTGAACTAAAAGTGAGTTCTGAATTTATGCTTTGTACATAGTAGTTAAGTATGCTCGTACTACAAAATGGCAGCAGCATTACTTTGAGGGTGGATAATTGTCTGTAAATATTGGAAGCAAAGAAAGCATTGCCAAGGGAAGTGTGAACATGGAAGTCCAGGAATTGGTGATACTGGAGTGGAAGTTCAGGCTGTGACCTAAATATAGAAGGGAATTACAAGGGAAAAATTCTCACAAGGACCCCCCACCTTCTACAAAATTTACTGGATTTAACAGAATCTAGGCAGTTGGTATGTCCTGTTATTATATTTATGCATCTATCACACCAGAAGATATTTGGCTTACATGGCACAATAGGCTAAATATTGTTGTCCCCTCCAAAATTCATAAATTAAAATCCTAATCTCAATGAGACGGTGCTAGGAAGTGGAGCCTTTAGGAGGTAATTAGGTCATCAGGGTAGACCTCTCACGAGTGAGATTAGTGTCCTTATAAATAAAAGGGACCCCAGGGAATTCTCTAGCCCTCTTTTCATTATGTGAGGATAGAAGAAGAAGTCAATAGTCTGTCATTTGGAAGAGGACCCTCCCCAGAACCTGAACATGCTGGCACCCTGATTTTGGACTTTCAGCCTCCAGAACTGTGAGAAATAAATTTCTGTTGTTTAAGCCACCTAGGCTGTGGTATTTTGTTATAGCAGCTTGAACAGACGAACACACATAGGTTTTGGGTCATTTGTCTCCACTCAAATGTGATCTTCTGGAAGACAGTTAGGGTTGATTCAGCCTAAGAATTTAGCATACAACAGCTTTCCAATATATATTTATTCCAATAAATAATAATTGTCCATTTTTGTATACAAAGATGACCTAACCACCTGCAAAGCAGTGTCTTTTCATAGAATCTTAGGTATTCTGGCTCCAAGTGTGGTGAGACCTTCTCTGCCTGAGCCGCACGTTGCAATGCTAGGAGTGAAGGCCGTGTCCCTGTGGTGTCATGTCAATTCCACTTTATACACCACTCCAGAGCTAAACCATCTTGCTTGGACTTTAATCAAATAACCTTCAAGGATGAAGTACCACAGGGGGCAAGGTAACAGGGATAGCTACAATTATTTCCTGTAGCTATTGATTTTACACTAATGATCTTAAATGATGCATAGCTCTGGATCCAGCAATCTCACTTGGAATGGCAGGTGGGGGCTTCAGCTTCAGTTCCCACAAGGGACCTGAGCAATTTGGACAGATTTAAACTTGATGCTATTTTTTAAGTGTGAAGGAGGATGGAAGTCTGAAATCTGGAGGGCATATAAATAGAGTGTATAATAAAAATATGAGAGTCTTTGGAGACAGAAAGAACTGAGTTCAAATTATAGTTTTTCCATGATCCATTGTGGATCTTGAGCAGGTGGTTCAACCCATACCCCACCCTGAGCCTTGGTTTCTTCACCTGTAAAACAGGAATAATGATGTGTATATCAGTGCTTTTAGAAAAAGTAGAGGAGATGGAATTTTTAAATGATTAGGCATTAGCTACAATATTGCTGCTTCTGTTTTGCTTATATTTTAGTTGTTAGACATATATTTCCCTCCTAGGGATATTCATCTTTTAATTCCTAGAGCACCAAAATTTAAAAGAACCAAATGAATATATCTCTAATGATGGGATTAGAAACAACATGGTAAGATGCTCACCCCAGCTATGGTAAAATGGAAAAGACACTTGACTTAGACATCACAGAACTGGGTTTGGAACCAGATTCTACTCAACTGTGTGACATTCAGCAACTTTTTGCCCTCCCTGAGTCTCCTGTACTTTATTTCAAAAACACAGACAACACAATATATCACACACTGGGCTGTTTCAATGATAAAGGAGATTAAAAGTGTGAAAGCATTTGACTGAAATATGAGTGCTATGAAATGCCATTACACATTGTCCCATATATAAACTTGAATGGTTAGGATACTTGAAGAACCAGGAATGGAGGAATTTCAACAGCTTTGCAGAGAATATTGAGTTAAAATTTGTGCTTATAGGTTGGGCAATAGTTTACACTTAAATGAAGGCTGTTGTTTTTCTCCTTTTCTTTGACTTCTGAAGCCAAAAGGTCCAAAAGAGACCAACAATCAAGCAGAAGCAGAAATCAAATCTCAAGATTAAAAGACTGCACTAAGACACAAAATCATGAACACAACCATGAGTCATACACAGCTCTTCCCTTTCCCCTCTGGGTTCTACTAAGGTTCCACTACTCCTTGGCTTTATGCAGAGCATTTCATGATGAAGAAACGCATCTGTGTCAACCTAGTATTTGCTCTTCTTTTATATTTTAGTTTCTCCAGACTGTTCCTTCAATCTTTTGGATTGGAATACTACCATTCTCCTTCTAATTTACTATCTTTGAAACTCACGTATTCATCTATTCATCTGTTTTCTCAATAAAGCTGCATCTGGTGTTTACCTCATATGTGCTAGATAGCAGAAGCCCTGTTAAACACCTTTACGTTGCTTACATTTATAACAGGTGTCAAATGCATGCAGAAAGGATGACTGATGTCACAATAGTCAGCACAGAGGAAGACACTTAACCCAAACCAGGATGTCCTGGAAAACATTCAGGAAGAAGTGATATCTATATTGAGACCACCGGGTCATGGGTCAGGCTTGTGGTGCTGGGGTTGTTAGAAAGTATGCTTTCAGGGCAAGTCTCAGAATCTGTGAGTGATTTCATATAGATGAATAAAATTTGGGTAGGGAGGTGGGCTAGTACCTAAATGAGGACAGAATACAACTAATTACAAGCTACCTTGAGGTAGGCACTATGATGTTTGACCGAGGCCTTTGTCCAAGGACTTTTGTCCTGGCTGTTGAGAGTGCTGTTGGCCAATAGCCTTCATTGTCAGTCCTTCAGGGATTACGTCACTTGTAGAGTCACCTTGCTCAAAGTCACACCTCTTCCTGCAGTAGCCCAGTGGTTGGTCAACATGACGGTGTAAGGACCTGGCCATGGCCACCCAGCTTGGACTACTCTGAAGGGTTTTTCTAGCTCCAGAGCTTCCCAAAGTTTGCAATAAAATTGGTTGAGGCTTTCCTTGGTCTTGCATCCAGCTCAACTACTAGCTCTACTCACTCTTGCTCCTTTAACTGAACTTACAAAGATTTTGGTCCCAAGGGCACTCCTTAATAACTGTGTTTCCAGGGGTACCAGCAGCATGCTATAAACATTATCCAATGCATGGAATTTAGCTCATGCAGACCAGGAACCCTCATTTTACAGATAGAAAATTGAGACTGAGAGAGGAAAAGTAATTTCTCAAATAATCACTGTTAGTCATTGGCTGAATAGGTTTTAAAATCCAGGTATTGTGGCCCCAATTGAGTCCTCTTTCTCTATATAATGCAAACATGGCCATTTGTTTGCAACCTCCAAGATTTGAAAATAGAAAACTTCTCAAGTTGACCACATCTCGCCTCACTACTGTCATCGCTTATCATTTTTCTCCTTACCTCTGTGTTTTAGCCACAATACGCTGTTTTCACTTCTCCAAGTGTGAGTGATGAGTTATTTAAGTCTTAATTGTCTATGTATAATTCTTGTCTATGCAAGACAAGAATGCAATTTTTCAGAGTGCCATTCTCCTGCACATGGGCTCCCTGGCTACGCATCTAAAGTAAGATTTTATCCATGGAGACTTTTTGTTTCCTCTGGGCAGAATTAAATAAGATTGCTAGCTTCATCATGTCCTTATAATGTGCATAACTCTTGCAAAACATACTGTATTTTCTTGCATATTCCCATTCTAGGCTTAAAGCTTCTTAAAGCCTTGAAAGTTTTCCCTTATCTTTATTTAAACCACTTAGAAGAATAAATAGAAAAAAAAACACAAACTAATGAAAGAAATAATAATTTGCAAAGGCTCGTGGGCATATAAGCTCTCTCAAAATAAATAATGATTGTATTGATAGCAGTAGCAGCAATTACAGTAATAATGAATATCTGAAAAAGCATAACAGCATTAAAGAACTTTGGCAAATATTTTGTACTGTTAAGAAATGTTATCCAAAATGTGGAAAGGATGTGCAAAATGATGACTCCATGTTTTTTGAAAATTATACTGGAATATTGTCTAGCAGGTCTGCCTAAGATTTATTTAGTTCTCAAGCTTAATGCACTTTTGATTGACATACTATTTACTATTGATTAGAACCATGAATCTGTAAAATTATATGTTTGGTATTTTTCCAGTAGACATGCAAATTACTTCTGTTTGGTAGAAAAGATAACCGTAAAGGTTATGGATTTATTTTCCCTGTAATAATCTTACTTCAGCATTTTTTCTTTCAGTGCATATTTTTACTCAGTTTTTCTAATTCTCCTTCAGACCAGCTATACTATGCTGCTATTATTAATGAGTTAAACAACTTTTCACATGTGCACACTCTATGAGAGGCATGCTTTTCACTTTTTGAAAATCAGACTTTGATGTTGGTGGGTAAAATAGAAGTAGCTAATCTAATTTTACAGAGGAGATGACTAAGATTTAGCAGTTGACTTATCTGGTGCAAGTTCTTCCTTGTATGTAGCGGTGGCAGGTTTTAAATTCAAGTTTCTTAACTTCAGAACTTGTGCTCTGCATGAGAATCTTGGCTATGATTGGAAATGTGTAAAATAGTAGGAAGGAAGTTCTCAGAAGGGAGGTATGAGAGTCTTGAAAAATACATGTTGCCGAGAGTGTAGTTTTGCCAATTGTTGGCCCTAGTAAATAACCTATAAAATGTTTCAGAACCACATTCTCTCCATTGTCTATGAATTTTAGGTCTTAGGCCACTATGCTAGTGCTGAAACTTACCAATTTTTCTAAACTCATTCTAACAAGGAGTCTTGGCATGTATAAGTGTTAACAGGAAAGTAAGAAATGACAGGGAGGGAGAGAAGGAGAAAGAAAGACCTAGGATCTGCCTCCTACAATAACACTGTATATCTATATCTATTGCTCTTACTGTTTTTCCCTGTGGGATATTTCCGTGAATGACACAGAACACAAGTTAGTGTATTGTAAGAGAGATTTGTGAGTGATGAGCTTGGGTAAAACTTGCAGAGAGATCCTCAATTAATTAAGCATCATTTTTTTGTGTGAGAAATGATGCCTTTATGAGATTAGCTCTGTTACTTGAGAAGAAAAACAAATCTTTGTGATTTATTTTATTACACCTTTGATATGACTGCAGAGCTTTATGTTTGTTAAACTTATTCCCTGGGGATGAAGGTTAGACTAGGAAAGAGGTCTAAAGTGTTGATGTAATTAATATTAGATAAATGTTATGTAGCTTTAGAAATGTGAAAATAGCTTTTCTGCCCAAGTAGCCCAACATAATTTCCTATCATTTCATATGCATTTAATTAGTATCCACTATGCAGAAGGTGCCTCAGAGAGCATCAACTTATGCCTTATAAGGTTTCTAAAGATGGCATTCCATTTCATCTGTAGAGCAACACCATGAAGTAGGTGGGAGCAGTTCCATTTGAGCAATGATGGAACTGAGGCTCAGAATTCTTAAGTACTTTGTGCAGAATTATAAAACTAGGAGGCAATTATACTGGCATACATGTATCTGCCATCAGGCTCCAGAAAGCTTACATCCTCCTCTTCTGAGAACTCAGAATTGAAAGGGAAGTCCATGGAGAGGTGAAGAAAGCAGAAGGCATCATCCTAACAAGTCATACTGCCTGCAGTGACCGAATGAATCAACCTGGTGAAAGGTGTGGTATTCTCACAACCTGATCCATCTCCAAACCGAACTACGTTACTTTCTGTATATTAATAGACATTCACATAATTATTAATTATTTCCTCTCTCATTATGCATGGTACAAATGCCCAATATGTGCCAGCCAATGTGAAATAATACAAGTTATATAAAATAAATTCTATAAGTATGAGAGAGTAATTTAGTAGAAGACACTGAAAACAATATAACACAAATGTGTTGGAAATAAAGGGTGGTGAGAAATATGCCAGAAAATTATAACCCAAACGAATATGCCCTAGAAATATTAATAACAGATAAAATAAAACTACAGAGGAATCTATTATACAGAAGGAACAATATTTTTACTAATAAAAGGAATAAAAATTCCACCATCAAAATAATCCTACACTTAATATAGGGTCAAATAAATATAAAAAGTAATAGACATATTAGGATAAATTTACAGATACTGTGAGAGACTAAACACACACTCCCTGAGATCCCGATCGAGCAGAAAACAATATTACTAAACATATATGTGATTTGAATTTCATAATTAGTAGCTTGATATAAAATATGTAGATCCTACTACCTAATTCCTCCCCGAAATCCTGAAATATGTGAATTAAATCAGTGTAGTACTGACATAATAATGATTAATCCATTTGGAACAAAATTTAGAGCCCATGCAGGTATGGGAACTTGGTATATAATAGAAATGGTACAGTAAATCAATGGGGAACAGGTAGTTTAAATACTGGTGCTAGAAGATTTGGCTTTCTATTTAAGAAGAATAAAGAAAAGGTACTTATTTTACATACAAAGAAAATATGTATATTCCAGATGGAATAAAAACCAAAGCATGGAAAGTGAAACAAACAAACAAAAAAGCCAGAACCTTAAAAACTTTCAGAAAGATTTAGAACAGAACATCTGTTTGACTTTAGATATGAGAAAATTTATTAAATGATGAACAGAAACCACAGAGCATGAAGGAAAGAATTTAGAAATTTGATTGTTCAATTTTTAAAGACACATTTGCAAACCTTTAACAGATGAAACATTAGTAGTTAGAATATGTAAAGTGAACATATGATGACAAACAGCCCAATAGAAAAGTGCAAGTTATTTAAACAAGAAATTCATAGAAGGGCTAAAAATATGTCCAACAAATGTATGAAAAATGTTCAAACTTACTAGAAATGAGTGAAACTAAAGGAGACTTGATTAAATTAAGAAACTTCTGCACAGATAAGGAAATAATCAACAGAGCAAATAGATGACCTACAAAATGAGAGCAAATATTCACAAACTATATATCCATCAGAGGGCTAAAATCCAGAATCGACAAAGAAATCAACCAAATCAGCAAGAAAAAAACAACCCCATTAAAAAGTGGGGAAAAGACATGAACAGAAATTTTTCAAAAGAAGATAGACAAATGGCCAACGAACATACGACAAAATGTTCTACATCACTAATCATCAGGGAACTGCAAATCAAAATCACAATGAGATAGAGCTAAATGATGGGCATGCACAGACATGTAACATTGGAAAACAAGAAGAGGGAATGGTGGGAGAGAGGGAGTGGAAAAAACTTACCTATTTGATACAATGAACACTATTCTGGAGATGGGCACACTAAAAGCCCTGATAGGGTATCTACACAACAAAAACATTTGTACCTCCCTAATATTTCAAAATTTAAGAAAAGTAAAAAACAAATAAAAATTGTTGTGGGCAACAGTTTGAACTGGGATTGTCTCAGGCATATCAGAATGTACAGCCACCTTACATCTGTGGACATATTTGTATTTTCTTTCATGTGTGCTATTTGTTCTTTACCTGTCTTTCACCAATGCCACAGAAGTAAGAAAAAAGAACCTGAGCCTGACCCAAACATTTGCTCTTCCTCCCACTTTTTCATGGCTGATCCTCTTTGGAACACTCAATGTTTGACATGAGTGTGACCAGCTTTCTTTCTTTTTTTTTTTCCCTCCTGACTTCCATTTATTCACCTGAACTGTAGTAATATATTGAAATCTTTGTGTATACACAGAAGAAAGGATAGAACCCCCACATCTGGACTTTAGCCGCACTTAACCAAAATACTCTGTGTCATACAACGTAGCTAGTGATATAGTGCTTCTTTTGCCTTTGACCCTGTATATTCCTATTTTGAAAACACCATAGGGAGAGAGGGAATTTATCTTATGCAGCATAGAATAAATGCAAATGTCTTTTGTTCCCCTGACAACAAATATCATCTTAATACCATTGAAACCATTCATTTCAAACAATCTGGATATGTACTAAGCTTTCCCACTAAATATTAGGACATCTCACTTAAGTCTAAATATTATTCCTTGTCTCTCTTTTCTTGTACATATTACATATATATTATATATACTGTGTATGTGTATATACAATTATATGTGTAAATCATTATAATATGTGCATGCATGTGTATATGAATGCACGAGTATATGTATCATCATACTATTTATTGCAATTTTTTTCTGTTTTTGCTCCCAGCACTATGGGCACTGGTTCATTTACCCATCAATCCACCCACCCATCCATTTACTATATCAGCAAATTTTATCTTCTCTTCTTTCACTCTGACAGAGATGATATTTTTAACAGCATTTCTACTTGTCTACAGAATTTTTCATTTAGATAGATATTGCTAGTTATCACTTTATGGAGATAATGTGACAAAAACAACAAAGTTGAGACAGCTACTGCTTAAGATACCTTACTGAGTTCTTGAGGTGTCAGAATTCGGATCCATGGTATCTGATTTCATTTCTAAAATGGCAATAGAAATGTTGTTGTTTTCTTGGTTTGGGTGGTTTTTTTTTTTTTGTTGAGACAGAGTCTCACTTTGTTGCCCAGGCTAGAGTGAGTGCCATGGCGTCAGCTTAGCTCACAGCAACCTCAGACTCCTCGGCTTAAGCGATCCTACTGCCTCAGCCTCCCGAGTAGCTGGGACTACAGGCATGCGCCACTATGCCTGGCTAATTTTTTCTATATAGATTTTTAGTTGTCCATATAATGTCTTTCTATTTTTAGTAGAGACGGGGTCTTGCTCTTGCTCAGGCTGGTCTCGAACTCCTGACCTCAGAGCGATCCACCCGCCTCGGCCTCCCAGAGTGCTAGGATTACAGGTGTAAGCCACCGCGCCCGGCCTAAGGGTAGTTTGTTTTTGATAGGGAAAGGATATCTAACATTTTTCTGTTCTGTTATGATCTGTAACTTAATAAAATCACAATTATGAGGATGTCAGAATTGAATAGATTCCACCTGTCTTCTAAATGAGCCCGTAGTCCAGTGAAGAAGAGAGACAAATTAACAGAAAATAGTAACTTTGATGTGGACTAGAGAAGAAATACCTAACCTAAGATGTTGGTGAGAAAAGGTCAGAGAAAGATTTTTTGAGAATTTCCTGTCTTGTCTTTTTTTTTTTTTTTTTTTTTTTATTTGAAGGAAAGATATCAGTTACTGGGTGAATAGGAATAGAAGAGATATTCCGTGGGCATGGTATTTGATAATATGTACCCACAAGGATTAGAAAATCAGCTCACATAGTATGTATTTCTCCTGTGATGTATCTTTTTCTTAGACTTAAATTACCCTTTAAAATTGGGGGTTGGATTATAGGTCCCAGCAACATGCATTCCTCCAAAGGAGACCTGAGAGATGCAGATGCAGCCCCTCAAATCTCCCTATCCCATTGATTGCCCTCTCAGCCCCAGCACACTCCGGAAGGGATCAAAGGTTAAATTATTTCATGGTCATTAGTCAGTTTTCCATGGGGCAGGTAGAGGTGGGGGGGTTGTCTTTGATTTGTATTTTCAAATCTGTTCGGATCTATAAACTCTAACACGCAAAATGTATGATTCGATTTTCCGACTCAGGGTTTGGCCTCTTGAGCCTGGCCACATCCCAGGCTATTTTAGGATCAGGTCTTCACCTTATGTGGAGAGCCACAGCATATGTCTCTGACAGGATTAAAAGTTATCAGTATAAGCTCTATAAAACAAACATGATGGAAAAATTATTCTTTTCAAGCAGTGGAGGGACGCAAAATACTCATTGGTTTTCTGCACAGATTTATCAGTATTATTATTAGATATACATTATTGTATAATATACAATAAGCAATATTTTGCACACTACTTTGCAATATACACAGTGCTTTCACCTCAATGATCTCATATTTTAGTCAAAGCACCCGGGAATAAGTATCTCCTACCCCATTTTCCAAATGAGGAGACTGAAGCACATAAAAAATAAGCAACCAGCTCAATTCCAAATAGCAACTTTGTGGTTAACACCTTGAATCATGGACCCAGTTCCCTTTAAGTCTGCATCCCTCCTCAGTCACATATTTCTTTGGAGTAACCCATAAGAAGCTAAATAATAATGAGGATTTTATTACATAATTTTAAATTTATCCTTGAAAGATATTCAAATAAACTTCAGAAAATTCATAATTCTTTTCTTCTCATGATTTTCATTGTGTAAACGTGGCCACTGATAGCATATGTTTTTTCAGCATTTCCAAACAGCTCTTTGGATGGTAAAATCTCTTTTCCTTTATTATTTTAACATATCTTCTCCCAGCACCAAAGCTCCTGTGCAATTTGTATATAGACATATAGACAGTGATGTTATTGTCCGTGTGGCAATAGGATTCTCAATGAGAGAGGAAATTAAAAAGCAACAGGTGATGAAAACAGAATGATTACATCTTCTCCGGGAATAAACACTGGCAGCACCTGATAATCTTGAAAGACATTTAGTTCTGTCCCATAAATATTTGTATCTGTTCAATGGAACCATTTTTCATTCTTGCTGAAATAGACGTGACTAGATTTTACATGCAAGTAAATTTAATGCTTGTTAAGGAAATGAATTTGAAAGCTCTGGATGTATTACACAAAACTCTTCTAATTGGCTTTGTTCAGGCTCCTCTTAAAGCTGTCCGACACTTTCGCAGCTTTCTTCCAAAAATGTGGCCCGGGCAACTCCTGAAGGTGCTTCTCCGAGTGGCTGGTCTCCTACACATAAAGGAGACTTTAGAGATTGAGAATATGACTTGGCATGTTTATTTGAATGCTGCAGAAATCATAATTTTAGAAAGCTAGCAGACGAATACCTGGGCTCTCTGGTTTTTCAAAAGCAAACAAATAATTCAGGTTCCTTATGAAGCATGCTCCTATTAAACCACTTCTCTGGATTGGCAGGGAGTCTAGTCTCTCTGCACCAAATGTTGTCATAAAATTTATAGTTTATTGCTTAGTTTTCTTCTATCATATGCCCCCAATGGTTATAATGAAGTAGCGTCTCTCTCTGTCTACGGTTTGTCAGCAGGAGGTGGTGGAAGTTCACGAAGTGGAACCACATCGGCAGGTGGTGCCTCGTCCTTTAAGTGGGTACTCAGTGGTTAAGACCGATCTCTCTGCCCCTTCACTGGCTGCACAAAAATAAGAGAAGTACTGTGCCACATGTATTAATACTTTCTGTCTCCTAGTTTGTATACTAGTCACAGCAAGATTTAAAAGTGGGTTTTATTACTCCTGTTTTAGAGCTCAAGGCAGTGAGCTCCAGAGAGATGAAGTTATGTGACTAATGTCACCCAGCTAAAGACAGGGCTGGACTTTGAACTCTAGTCTTTCTAATTCTTAGGTCCCTGTCTCTTCCTAGTGCAGAAAACAATTGTACTAAACCTAACACTCACCAGCCCCTGTTCCGTGACTCATTGTGGTACGCGAACATGTTTTGCAATTAAGATGGACAACATATGTGTCCTGGCATCAGTAATTTGTATTTGGGAGGATGATAAATATAAGTAGTTTATTCAGTTGAATGGAATTTATTAGTTCACACAAGCAGCCAGAAAAAATAAGCCTTTATCAGTGGAGGAAAAAAAAAAAGGGGGAAGGGAACAAATAATTTGTATGCGTAGCTACTACCTTAGTGTATTTCATTTGTGTTTATTGTGAAAAGCCGTTGTGGACTTCCCAACACACTTAGAAAATAAAATCTGAAATTCCTACTGATGCTCATAGACTCTATGAGGTCTGGCTTCTCTATTCAATTCTATTCTCATTCCTTGATGCTATTTTTCTTTTTTCTTATCCAGGTTCATGGCCTTCTGAGGGTTTCTAGAACATGCTAGGAGCCTTCTTGACTACCTGACTACCTTCTTTTTTTCCTTCTTTCTTTCCTTCCTGTCTTCTATCCTTCCTTCCCTTCTTTCTCTTTCCTCCCTTCCTTTCCTCCATCTCTTCTTCCATTTCCTTTCCTCATCTTCTTTCAACAAGTATTTATTGATAACTTTATATTCCAAAGATACTGAAGATGGAATAATGGACAAAATGTTAAATGCTTTGTCTTCATATGTCTTGAAATCTAGTACAAAGGTCCCTGGACAAGAATATTTTTACCGTGTTTAGAAAATAGTAAAAGAAGTCAGAGTTACCGGAGCAAAGTGAAATATAAAGAGAGAGTTAAGAAAAGAGTTATAAAGGAAGCAAGAGATCAGCCCATGGTAAGGATTTTTTTTTTTTCATCTTTTTAAATACTGCTCATTCTTCTTGTTTAACTGCAACTTCAAACCCTTGGCCAACATCTCTCCATTGCCTCCACACCCCAGCCTCTAGTAAAGATTTTGAATCTTATTCTAAGTGACGTAGGGAGGCAATGGATGTTCTGAGCAGAAAATGGATGGGAACTCTCTGGCTGCTATGCAGAGAATAAAATGTCAGAATGCAAGTGTAGAAGCAGAAAGACAAAATAGGAAATTTGCTATTGTCCGGGGGGAGATAATGGTAGTGTGCTTTGGTAGAAATGAAGGTAATGAGAAGTAGTTGGATTTGGGAAATATTTTGAAGGTAGAATCAACAGGATTTGTGGCTCTACCTCAAAAAGAATGATTCCAGCTTTTCAGCTATAATAAATGGGTGAATTGTAGTCTTATTTACCAATGCTGAGAGATAAATATGTTTTGGGGGAAAATAAAGAATGTGTTGAATTTGAAATTTTTATTAGATATCCATGTGCTGATGTCAATATGCCATCTGGAATTCAGGAGGGGATTAAGGGTTGCAGTTATGTATGGAAGCTGTCAGAGTGTGTCTGACCTTGTACCTTGAGGCCTTTCTCTCTGTCTTGAATGTTCTTATTCTGGTTCTTATCTATTTGGCTCTTTTTCACTCTTAGGGGCTTTGTTTAAATGTTACATTTTGAGAGAGGTCTTTTTAGACTACGCTACCAAAAGTGGCACCCTCTATCCCCTTCACTTTCTCACATAAACCTGTTTGAGTTATCTGTTGATCAATTGATCATTTCATTGTGCTGCTTTTATAATTGTTGTGAATTTCTCTTCAAAGCACTACTTTAAACCTACTGAAAATTTTAATTGTTTTGATCATTTGCTTTCTGATTTATTACCCATAAAAATATAAGCTCTATAAAGCCATAGACCATGCCTATCTTATTTATTGCTGCACTCCCAGTGCCTAGGAGAGTGCCTACATGTGGTAGATGCACAATTACTATTCGTTTAATAAATGGACATTTCTGTGTTCTGCTGATGCTTTACTCTTTATGTCCCTGACTTCCAGTTATGCCCAGACCTGAGCCAACTCAGAAAGGCAGGCCCTGCCTGAGCAGCTTGAAGCTCACCTGCCGCCAGAGTCTGGAATGGTCCATTACTCTGAGGCTGGTCTCCTTTGTGGCTGGTCTGGGACAAGGGCATCTCTTTCACCCCATCTCTCTTTAAGGTTAACAACGGCCACCTGGTTTGCCTAGGCTTACTTCACAGTCTGTAGTCTGTCTGTAAGATAATGATGTACATAGACAGTTATGATAGACTGCAATAACTACTAAAATGGTGGCTTTTACTCAGTACTTTTTGAAGATGATGCCTACCTCTATCTGGGCGTGTCTACAATGCTTCACAGGATAGGTTGTGTTTAGCTGAGCCTAGATTATTGAGAAGTTTAGTAGGTTAAAGTGATCTAGTAGGTAATTCCAAGCATATGAGTTGTGTGCCAAAAATATATAAATTCTTATCTCAGATCTTCCATTTATAACTTGTAGTCTAGTTCAAGTCACTTGAATTCTTTGAGTTTCAGTTTTCTTGTCTGTAACATGGGGATTAAAATACCTACTTTTTAAGATTTGAATATACATCAAAGATGATACATGTACAGACTCTAACACTTTGGCTGGAGAATAAGCCCAAAATATAGTAGTTGTCATCAATGAAAAAATGCTAAAAAATTTTAATTAATTTTGTATAAGTCTCAGTTATCTAATACAATAGTAAGTTCCTTAAGGGAGAGAGATGCTTCATGCTTCTGCTTAGCACATGGAAGTTTTATTTAATTTATTTTGCTTTGAATTTCCAGAAAATTTAATTTAATTTTTCTTAAATTTAGAGAAAAGTAATATTTTACCATGGAAATAGCAAATGCTTTGAAGTAAGCATGAATTCCGTTTGAACAAAGTATCTGTCACCTATCTATAGGATAGTGAACAAGATGCTAAACTTTATGAACTTCAAATTTCTTATTTGGAAATTAGAAATAATAATACTTAGTTCACAGCCTTGTTTTGTGAAGTTAGATTTTATATAAAAGTTGCTGACAGAGCCTAGCAAAATAGTGTTCCATGTTCACTATATGGTATATTAGTAGTATAGCAGTAGTAGTAATAATTGTAGTTGTAGTTGCATTGCATTGGAACATTTAATATCAGTTAGTCATTTTATATCCTTATCTGTATAGCAGGAGGTACGCAGATTCATGGTGGTAGAGACTTCTAGTGTTTTTGCTAATCTTGCTTTTCCTTCTAGACTTCTCACCTTTACAATTAGGCAGGGGAAAGTACGAGTTTTGGCCAGTAAACTATGCACAGAATCTATGTGTTTCATATGTAGGCAAAAGAACAAAAGAGCCAATAGATGACCTTCCACTTCTCTCTTTCCCTGCTATAGTGACCACCTAACGCCCTTTTCTAGATGGAGCAAAATGATGGAACCTTTGTCAGTTTAGATCCTGAGTGGAACAGAACTCTAGCCAACCTGTGAGTGTCAGGTGTGAGAAATAAATAAATTTTTAATGTATTAAACCAGTGAAATTTGGGGATGTTTGCCACTGTAGCATTTCCTAATGTATACTGACTAAAACACCTAAGTAATAGTAAGTACTGATTTTCAGAACAAGAAAAATTTTAATCGTTTCTTCTCTTAGAAGGACTTTAGGGACAGTAATTCTCTAGTGACTAACAGAAAAGTAAGGCAACTTACTTTAGTAGCAATAAAAATATTTTTTGCTCTTGAACTCTAGAACCATGAGATTCTTAAAATGCAATTTTAAGAACTGATAAAGAGTTTAGGTATTTTAATAGATTATTACAGAGAAGATTGGGCTCCAATAATTTCTGCTCTTATGTAAAAAGACCAGGCACTTCATATTTAAAGTAATTAATTTATATTTTTATTTAATGCTAGGTTATTAATGCAAATATTTAGTTGGCCTTTCTGAATGGTGAGCTCTACAAAACAAAACCAAACTACAAAACTTAACGACTCCTAGTGGAGGTTGGAATTGAAATTACTGGCTCTTAAGAGACACTTAAATACAAAGTGGGGTGGGTGTGATGTGGTGACTACCTACTGTTCTGCATCCGACACACTAACCTCTAGCTCTTCATTTATCATTAATCTTTTGATGAATATCATTGGACGAGTCATCTACATTAAAAGATAGTATGGCCTACTTATTAAAAGTTTGGATCTTGGAGCCAGACTGCCCAAATCAAATTCTATCTCTGGTGCTTTTTAACTGTATGGCCTTAGGCAATTGACTTGAAAATGATGTTATTCAGTTTTTTTTTATTGGTAACATGGAATACTAACAGTAAATATGCTATAGACTTACGGTAAGACTTAAATAAATTAAAACATTTAAAGTACTTAGAAAAGTACAAAGTATGTGCACAGTAACTTTCAATAGCTTTTAGCTGTTTATATTATCTACATCTCCTGGGCCTCTGTTTTATTATCTGCAAAATAAAATGGTTAGACTATAGGATTCCTTAAAGTCTGTTATTTGCTTTTGTTTTCTTCCAAGAATTAAAGTTCTATAAGTTTAAGGTCCATGACTATATTATTTATCCCATTAGATTCTATAACCTAAGGAATCCCAACACAGAAAAGATTTAATAAATGTTTGTTGAATACATGCATCAATGACTTAATGATAATGGCTACCACATGCAAGGATTTAAACATGCCACATACTATTCCAGTGCTATTATCTTAAGTTCTCACAATGAACCAATAAATGCCATTATTACCTCATAATACAGATGAAGAAATGATATAAAAAGATAACTATTTCAAGGTCATGCAATTTAATGAGTGGAGAGTATGGGAAGAAAAGGACTTGGATTTAGATTTGTTTGACTTTTAAGCTCTCAAATAATCATCTTTTTACCTTAAATATTATTATGAAGACCACTTATAACTATGGACTTGCCATAGAAAGCTAAAGAGAACTCTTAAAATAGTGCTGCCATTTCCTATAGCTCTACGAAATGGCAGTCATCTTTGTGCACGTCTGTGCCGGTCATTAAGGAATGATTTATTTTTTTAGAACAATGACTGTGTTTATCTTTTCTTAGCACAATGTCTGTCACGTAACAGGTACTCAGTATATGTTGATGGATGAATAAATGTATAGTAATTAGAAAGCTGGTGGTTGGTGAGGGAGGCTTCAATGAGTTATGTTTCAGAGGTTGTCTTGTATCAAATTATCAGTGCCATGCATGATTGGATATGATTCTATATCAGGTATCTTGCATGTTTTTACCCTCAATCATCACAAAAATATGTAATGTGGAAACAAGTGACTTGATTTTATGGATGAGGGTATTTGTATTGAGAAAAAACTTGCCCAAAATTTTAGTCATAATACTAAATTCTCTGAGTTCTAATTCTGATTCTTTTTTTAAAGAAGGAGAAAAGGAGAGAGAGAGAGAGAGAAAAACGTGCAATGTGTTTTTTTGTTTCTCCATTATTATAATTCTCTTATGAGTTGAACACCTCTCAGAAAAGTGAAAGCACAGTAGAGAGTTGCAGTACATAGACAATGGCCAATTTGTAGGCTCCATATTATTTTTATTGAGAAAGTTTTAGATCAACTAACTTTTTTAAAAATATAGCCCTCTCTGATTTGAAATGGACACTGAGTTCAGTGACTCAATTTACTAGCCTCTTGGAGCATTAGCATCTTTTGGGAGGCAAAGTGTTTCCATGGCTTTCATAGAGTTGTTGGCCTTGAATATCTGTGGTGCCAGACTGTGTAAGCTGAGTGAAGAGGTTTGAGATGCCTTGCAAAATCCATTCAGGGTTACCCATCAGGCAGGTGATGTAGGATCTGTGAGCATGGTGTCTGAAGTACCTTCCAAATTTATGCCCCAGTATTTTAGCTCAATGTTGTGATAGCTGGTATGAGTTCAATATGTCACGGTTATAGAAAGGCTACTCTAAATTGAATGGATTGATGCTTTGATTAAAGGCTGAAGATGCAAGCCAGTCAGGGTGGTCAAAATGTTTGATTTATTGACATTTTCCTGCAAACCACTCAACTATTTGGTCAACAGACCAGACTTCTGGATTAGGGAATAATTATAGTTGGCCAACTGGTAAAGGATTCTCTCAGCCATCTCCCAGGGAGCTTGTTGAACTATTTTAAAGAAGCACAATTGGAAAGCTCCACTCCAGTGCTTCACAAAATCATTCTTGTAGTGTGAAACAATTTGGCTTAACATCTAACAGAAATGGCACATTAATGTAGAACCATTTGCCTGGCACTGAGCGCACTTTGCTGGAAAAATGGCAAACTGACTTTGAGAAAAGATTCACAGACCTATGGATGAATAATGAGAGCTGTCTTGCTTTTTTTCCCCAAGTGATACACTGAGTAATTAAAGGAGAATATAAATTCTGAATTGCATTTTAAAATAGGTTCTCTGTACTATTCCTTTCTTTTCAACCTATTGAAAGGAAATAATATTTCTACTCCTTGAGACAGTATGTTTCTAAATAAATCACAAAGCCAGAACATACTTGATTTATGAATAAAATTGACAAATGCCAGAGCAAAGTTCCATTTACTAGAAATCAATGTAATGTATGTTTCTTCAAGAATTTTTAGTTTCTTTAGTCTTGCCCTCCTCCTTATGTTGAGTGTGAACAAAGAGAAAATATTTTCTGAAAGCTAGATATTAGTTCTTTAATATAGTTTAAAAATATCTCTGACACAGGAATAAAAGGCCCTTTTTCTCTCCCTTTTTGGCCATTCAAGTATAGAAAGATGTCACTCGGATCCTGGAAATACATATTTAATTATATCAATCTCCTTTTAAGAAGGTTTTGAGGTAAAATGGAAAGGCATAGGATAAATCAGAAAAAAAAAGAAGAATTAAGGGTGCAGAAATAGTAAGAAGGGTTGGGATCATTAGAACTTTTGATTCTAACTTTGCTGAACTTTTGCTATGAGCTGCCTACAACAAAGGAAATTTAGAAGATCTCAAGCATGTGTGAGATAAATCAACCAGAGCTCAGCTGAAGCAAGGAATGATTAAATTAGAAAGTTACCATTTTTTGACAGCCAATGTAATAACTGCTTTAGACAATCATTATCAAAGGATAATAAACCTAGAAGCTAAGCTATTTTTAGGGAGCAGGATATTCTCGTGGTCTCAAAGTATCTCCCCATAGTTTACCTAATAATTCCAAAAAAGAAATTTATCTCTATATGGATTGATTCACTAGGAATATTTACCAAGTTATCAATCTTGACATCATTAATAGTGGGAAAACCTTACCATATATGCTTCCTTGTCTGATGCAAAAAAAAGTCAACAACATCATTAAGTAGTATTCCCACCACAACTGTCTAACTTGACTCTAGTGATGAGGAGATAAACAAATTCATAATGTGACAAGATCAATGAGAACATTTCCTGTTGTGTTTTTATCCCACCCACTACTAATACTCGTGATTGACTGGTCTTAAACCAAGCTTCAGGAGTACCTGTTACTTTGACATTAGCTTTATTCTTACCCGATTGATTTTCCCTTCCTTACTCTATACAAGATACTTATCTTTCTATTCAGTTGATGAGCACAAAGACTGCAATACAGGTGATAAATCAGGTCGATACTGTTTTTTCTTAATTATTTTAACTGGTTCCAATATAACTTTTAAAATTGACACGGGAACCACCAGTGCACAGGTACCATTACTCAAGAAAGGCTCTTATTTCCCAGGGCTTGATAAGAGTATGTTATTAGGATATATCCCAACAGCATGTCTTCTGTGTTAGAAAATTATTAAGTCTTGTGAGAATGGGTGATGCCAATTCTCAATATTCCTAGAGCTAAATGGTATCTCCTGGTGGTTATTCTTATGATCTGGCCTTATTTTCCTCAAATGGGCAATTACTTGCATTCAGAAATTTTCTAACTTTTGTTTATGTTTCCATTACCATAAAAAGGGCAGCTAAATAGTCTTGTTGAATTATTGGATCAAAGGGGAATGGGACAATGAATCTGAATCGAGTGTGCTCTACAGTTTCCCCTCACTATCTGTTGAAAAATTTCCATGACCTTAATCAGATTTCTCCATTTGGTAGGGATCATTTATAAAAGACATCAAATAAAAACATACCCATTAGATTTCCCCTGAGGAGACAATTTTGGAAGTTGTAATTTTCCACTCTAAGTATGAACAGCTTCACCACGAAAAGAAGCCTTCACATGGATAATGACAATAATGCAGTTTAATCTTTAAGGCACCAGCCTGAAGGCCTCTTAAATGGGAAACAGATGTGCTGTGTATCTTCACTTTTTCTACAGGAGCAAAGCAGCACAGCCAACGTATAGAGAACTAGGAACTCAGATGGGGCTAGAGGAATACTCCTATCTAATGACTTGACTCACAATATCCGGCAGGTGAATAATCACAGTAGTGATATTTACTGCACACTTAGGCTGCACCAAGCAGCTTGGTAGGCAGTTTACATACATTGTTTTACTAAAATCTGACAGCAACACTATCAACTTGGTGCTATTGCTGTCTTAATTCTACAGTTGAGAAAACTGAAACCTAGGGAGTTTAGGAGAATTGCCTGGTGTCACAAGTGCTGAAAAAATATCAGGCAATCTCATCTAGAGACCATGCTCTTAGGTAAAGGAAACCACTAAACCGTATTTGGGTTTATTGAGTTCCACAGGTTGATCTTCATACATTGGTCTAAGCCTTTATTAGAGCCCTCAAGGTAAGTATTATTCTCAGTGTGGAGATATGGAAACTGAGATTTAGAGACATTAAGTACCTTGGCCACAGTCATTCTTCTGTTCATTGACTAATGATTATGCATGTGGGACCCCTTTCAAAACTGTTCTTTACAGTGTAACATGTTGCTTCTGTCTTTTGTTTATCGAGTTTTTCTATTTTTATCTGTCTTTCTCTTATGCTTCTAATTTATATAAAACACCATGAAAATACATAAAATATTTGGACTTAAATTTCTATCATAGGTAATTATAGGATGGTCAGAAAATATGACCACAGTGAATGGAATTTACGGCAAACTTGGGATAAAAGTAATCCCAGGTTCCAATGATAATTCCAACAAATTGAGCTAATCTTAAACTTTTAAATAAGAATGTTTCACAAATGGCAATGTCTTATACTATGTCTTACACTACTTTCTGTCCAAAATACTGCTGTAAGTATTTTGGATATACTTACAAATCCAATGAATTTGGCAGAAATCAATTGTTCCTCAATATCCATTCTTTCCTTTGTTCTTTTGATAACAGAACTCCTCAACCACTGTGATAGGTCACATGGTTGCCCAGTTAGAGACTGCATGTCCAGTCTCCTCTTGCAAATGGTATGATCACATGAGAAAGTTAATTCTGTACACACACAGAGAATGGCTGTACGATGACTCCAGAAAAAGGCAGCCATCTACAAGCCAAAGAGAAGGGACTTAGGATAAACCAATCGGACTGAAGCCTTGATCTTAGACTTTTAGCATCCAAAACTGTGAGAAAATCAATTTCTGTTGCTAAAGCCACCCAGTCTTTGGTACTTTGTTATGGCAGCTCTAGCAAACACATGGTAAAAGAAGTTTGGAGTCTCCTAAGAACTCTTAAATATATGCAGTAAGTTATCCCCATAAGAAGTTATATTAGATAAATCAACATATAATAGATGAGAGATGAGACATCAATCATGTAAGGAAGCTTCAAGAGCACTTACTACGTACTGAGAATGATTCTGTAAGTTTGGGATAAAGTAATGTCCAAGAAAAACTGAAGGCATGAATCTGTTATTTCCTGATGATTGAATTCTCATTTTTTTCTTAAAATAAAACAGAATAAAAAGTGATATGTTGAAAGAGAGTAGTCTACTTCATTCATAATGGATATTTAGGGAGTATCTCTCTGAGCAGCAATTTTTGTGCTGAGACCTAAATGACAAAAATATGTCAACCAGGCAAGTTGTGGTTGGGGTGGGCTAAAGGTTTCAGACAGAAGAGACAATATGTGTAAAGGTACAGAAATAAAATCGAGCTTGGCTTTTCTAAGGAACAGGAAGAACATCTTTTCCAGAGCTTCTTGAGTGAGGAGGGAATTGCATGTAATGTGATATCAGAGGTGGGCAAGTGTCAGAGTGTAATCCATGGTTAGGGGCTTGGATTTTATTCTCAGTGGGTTGAAAAGCAGGTGGGTGATATGATGCATTTTCCATTACAAAAGATTGTTTGGGCAGCTGTGTGGACAATCCATAGAAATGTCTCGAAATGGAACCAGGGATAAAGTAAAGAAGTAAAGTGAAGATGTTTTATATCACTTTTCCCCTCAACTCTCAAATCTCAGCTAAATGTCACCACCTCTAGATGCTTCCCTGCATTTATGGGCAATATTTAATTGCTAAATCCACTGGGTTTCCTCAGCATGTGTTTATACCTTTTATTGTATTGATACTATATTTTTCTGCTCTGGATTCTGCTTCCCTCGAAGAGGAGAAAATATTAATGAATTTGTGGCTGTGTCTTATTTATCCCTTGTAATCGCTGTATCTATCATAGGCTCTGGCATCTAGTAGGTTCTTAGTAAATGCCAGTTGAGTGAATAAATATGAGTACTATTTGCATTTGTTGTGTCAGTTATATATGTGTTCAGTGATACATTCATAGTGAAAGCTAGAGAGGACAGGATAAAATGAATTCAGATTTGACCAAAAGTAAATGTGCTCTTGTGCAATTCTGAAGACAATCAGGGAATTAAAAGATTTCTTTGCCCATTTCCAGTTGCTTTTGCAAAGGGAAACCTTGTGCTAAGACATTTTCTGAAACAGGACCTTTATCCCTGCTTTTTTAATAATAAAAAACAGGCTGCCCTTATCTGACATGTTCCTTGTATGTCCTTCCAGCCTTCCCTAGCTACAAGGGCCATGGACATGCAACTAAATATTGTCTGCAATAATCCCAGCACCTCTGGCATCTCATTAAGCAAAGCTTGGTGCAATACTTGAGGGAATAACTTGTCAAAGTCAACAGATTGTTCTGAAGGGCAGATTCAGTTGCCTCTAATGTAAGAAATCAGTCCTTTGGGAATCTGCAGAGAAGAGGCTAAAGTTACATATTAGACTGAATTATCTGACTCTGAAGCACAAATTCTTATAATAATAATAAAGAATTTAGCTTGTTAATCAGTTAACATCTTAATTACCCTGTGAGATTTTTCTAATTTGTAATAATGAAATTGAGTTTCAAAGAGATAAACTCTTAGTAACATACACAGCTATAAAATAATAGCGATATTTGTTCTTATTACAAAATCTTCATTTATTCATCATGTTTCCTTTAGGTAGGGAAAATTCACATAGTAATAAATCCTAAAAGGTGGAGGAATTTTGACTTGGTTTACATTTTGACTCTGAAAACAGATATTGATAATGCCTTTGCTTTCCTAGAGTAATACATGCAATAATTATAGTAGTAATAGACAACATTTGTTGAAAACCTACTGTCTATATCAGTATGGTAATTTCTTTACATGGCATTTAATATTGGTTCCTCACAATAATACTAAACTATATAATAATTTATGTATTATATCTTCCTACTATATGAATATTGTCATCATTTTCAAGATGAGAAATCTGAGGATCAGAAGAGCAAAGAGAGTTTTTCAATGTCAAGCAGAAAGTGGAGAAGACACAATTCCATCCAGCCGAATCTCAACTTAATCACAGTGCTATACTGATCCAAGATTTTCAATTGTGCATTATCACATATTGTTCATATAGCAACATGGCATTTACCAAAATACTATATTTATCCCAGCCCTCTGTTCTCATGTATACCTCCATTCCATAATAATTACCAATCTCTGATGTTTCATTACACTATTCTAAGTGTTTCATGTGGGGGAAGAATAGTTTTCTCGAGAAATATGGAACTTTGAAGACAGGCAGTCTATAATAGACATTTTGTGGTCCAATTCTGAAACACTTCCCAATTTACTAGGCAGAATGTCTATTAATAACAACAGTAGTTGCCAATTTTGGCATCCGACAATTGTGTTTCTACATTATCAATATGGTATCTATTCCCACTATCCACTTTCTTTATGTAATCAGGAAAAAAAATCTTGCCAAACTATTTTATAATCCATTAAATGCAATTTTATCTATTATATTTCTAGAATATTTTACTTGCATATTTCAATAATATATCTATAAACATGTAGATTTGTTGGGCATCACGAGGCCTTCCTCCAATTCCCTTCCCTCTAATATTTGAAATTCTATCATTCTTTCTGAATAAAAGGAACTATTTCTTTAGGTCAATTTATTATGATGGTTATTCATTTGATTAATAATTACTGAGTGCCTACCATATTCCAGGCAAGAGTAGTAGACAATCTGGCAAAAAGAGAGAAAAGTAATAATAAGATAATTTTCAATAAGGATAAATTCTACGAGAGGACAGAAAATAGAGAAATGAATTAAGAAAAAGTGAGGGGCCATAAGATAGTCTCAGTTAAGAGGTGACATTTGAGCTGAGATCTAAATCATAAGAAGGAATCAGCCTATGATGAAGTGGGAAAGAGAATTTCAAGCAGATGGAGCAGCAAATGCAAAATCCTTGAGAAGGAAGAAAGCTTAGTGTGCTCCAGAAACCAAACTAGATCTTTACAGCTGCAACATAAACATTAGGACATCCTGATGCAAGATGAAATCACAGAGAAGGGAAAGACTTGGATTCAGTAGAGTCTTGAGTCATGGCAGGATCTTTGGACTTTATTCTGAGAGTATGCTCTTTTTAATAAACATTAACTACAAAAAAAACTTCTGAATGCAAATTGACAAAGTTTTCCTAGCATCATATAGAAAGAGCATCATATCAAAGTATTTCAAGCAATGATCCAATTATGGCATTCTGATTGTATGGTGACCCCAGAGGTAGAAAAGAACATAAAGGTGGGTCTGGGGTCTAAACAAGAAGTAGGGTGAGCTCAAATAGAGGGCAAACCACTTCTTTTTTCAGGATCAGCCTTCATGGCCCCAACTAAGTGAATTCATTTGGTGTGACCATTCACAATTTGTGACCACCCAGTATCTACTTCCCCTATTTCCCTTCTTTTGGAAGTAGTATGCAGAAAGTACTTTGGGATCCATCTCTCCTACTGTCAGTCCGAGGACATGTGTTAACTTTACCACGTGTTTCTGGGGGTGTGGAAAAAAATTTTGCCTGACTAATTAGGACTCCTCATTGTCCTGGCTGCAATGTTTGGTTTGGACATAGCCGTATGCCCCAATTTGACTAAACACATGCTACGTCAACATTTCTGTTCAAATTTCTGGGAAAAACTATTTTTTCTGGACTGTTACATAGAAGGCTGTATGTCTCAAGTTACTAATAACTATCCTGCTACCACCTGAGCCAAGATGAAGGAGCATAGAGCTCAGCAGTATAGAAAAAGTAGTAGGTCTTAGTAACATAGACCAATTATGTTAGTCAGGGCTCAGCAGGAAGCAGAATTCACTCCAGATGGTTTATATGAAACTATTTTAGTGGAAAAATTATTTACAAAGAAGTGAGCAATATTAAGAGAATAAATTAGAAGGGATAAGACCCTCAATGTCTGGGAAAAAATGAAAAGTTGTTACCATAGCTAGAACTGAAGGGACAAGGGAAGAAATAGTGTTATTCTAGTTCAGCAAAAGCTGTAATAGTCATAATGTGTCTTATGGAGGTGTTAGCGGTAGAGAGATGGCAACTCAGCCCTGAAGGATGGAGGGAGTAAAAAAGAAATGCTTTGATATGTTTCTCAGTCAGCTCTCCCATCGCTATCATCACCTAACTGGAAGGAAGTTGGTGAGGAAATTAACAGAACTCAGTCTCTAGTGTCGTACAGAAGGCTGAAGAAAGGTGGAGAATGTATGAGAAGTGGATGAAAAGAGAATACTTTGCACAAAGTTAAATTGAATCTCATAGAACTTTTCATACATATGAGCAAAAACATTCTTACCTCCCTACTCTCCTTTTCTGAGGCAGTTGGAAATTGATATTCTGTCTCTTACAATTAAAAGGATTCTAACTTATAAATTCTTGGATCTTAAAAAAATAGAGTAGCTTCTCCCACACAGAAATCTTTTATTACAGTGTACCTTGCCCTGCAGAGGATCAGAGTGATCTTAAAACATCCAGTTATGCAATTAGTCACTGAAATGTATGTACACATTGTTCTCATTCTTCCAGAGACCAGCTGGGAAAGAGACCATGAGTCAGTGATTCTTCCATATCCATCAGACCAAAATATTAATAGAACGAGTGGAGTGGCTGGAATATTTTCATGTCTAGTTTAATGTGCATGGGTAAATATTCATATGATGGCAGTTTCTCTTCACACAGAGCTCAGTGGGAACACTCCTTCAAATTAAATGAGTCCAGTGGGGCATTTAAAGTTGGAAAAAGAGAGATAGGCATGTTTCTGCAAGACATAAATGAATAATTTCATATGCCTTAGGTTTCTAGACCCAGAAAAGTATCTACTCTGATTATTCAAAATGGAATTCTGTATTATAATGTACAGATAATGAAAAGGCAGCAAATGAATACTAAACCTTGTCATCTGGAAGAGAGAGTTGAAGTGACTTGCTGAATGTTACCTAGCTAGTTAGTGGCAGAGCCAGAATTAGAGTTTGAATTTCCTAAATCTTAGTCTTAAGCATTTTAGTTTATTAATAAAATGCTTATTGAGGTAGCATAACTGCTTATTCTACCAAAGTTCAGAATGTAAAAATAAGAAGAAATGTGTTTGAATTCTAGCTCCATAGCTTTGATGCTAAAATTATAAGTAAGGTATTTACCTTCTCCACAATGAAGTATGTCTAGAATAGAGTATGATAACTTCTGGTTTTCAATCATTGCCACTTCTCTGGAGTGCAAGCCATGATTCTTTTGACAAATATGTATTTTCTTTTCACATATTGTGTAATCTTCCCCTGCCAAGTTGGTCCTTTTTATAATCACAGAACGGTACTGATAAAGGCACTATTGATATATCAGAGTGTTAGGATTCAGAAATCCCTTTGTTATTCAAATTATCATAATGCTTAAAATAGTGACTCTTTGCTTTCTGAAAATGTCACATATAAAGACTTAATAAGCATGAAAATGACCCCTTTCACTTACCATAGGACTTTTTAATTGAGGTAACCAGATTCTCAGTTTTATGACAAACAACTTCTTTGTCCAGAGTTTATAAGCAGACATTACTTTTGCCTTTGATAATTAACTACAAACTGTCTTGGGTGATCCAGTCAAAAAGCTAGCAGCATCTAGGGCCTCCCATGTTTAAGGGGAACTTGAAAAATGGCTTTGCTTAGTCTTTTTTTTTTTTTTTCCCTGTATTTTACCCCAAAGAAGCAATAAGAGCTTGTCTGCGTTTGCCATTTTTAGTGGTTTGGTCTCTCCTGATGTGACAGCAACATTGGGCCAGAAGGTCAGGTTTGATTTACTCTGTAATGAGGCTTTGGGGACAGTTTTCTCTACTAACCCCTTACTCCACTTGAGCAGCAGCTACTGTGCCTTATAAATGTTGCTATTCTGTAACTCCCTGAAAGACTTGCTGATGCTGTGAACTGTCAATGTCACTGTTATTTCTTTGAACTTGAGTTATTTTAGTCTTCTACCTTAAGACCTAAATGAAGTTCCTAAACCATAAATAAATGTAATAATTGGCCCAAACCACAGTCACACTGGCAAGTCTTTGATATATTGCTAAATAGTCATATGCTTCTCTTAAAATCAAAGCATTTCAGGGTTGGATGAGGCCTTGGAGGTCATTTGCTCCTACTCTTTATTCTACCTTCTAGTTATACTGCAACTAAAGTATCAGAGGTCACCCAGTCCTTTGATATTTAAAGAAAATTGGTTTGAACTGCTTTACCCCTCTTCCTCTGAAGTACAATCCCCAAAAGATTTTTTCAAATTTTCCTCATGCTTATATTCATTCCTCACTTCTCTTCTCAATGAGCTGCCTATTTTAATTCCACTTTTCTTATTCTCCTCTCTCAGGCATACATCAGTGAGACATGGAATTCTGCTTTTTTCCCCTAACTTTGTCCAAATACAACTTGAATGGGACATTTGTGAGTGTATGAAACTTTACTGAAGACCACATGCAAGTTGTGTATCAAGACTATGAAACATTGAGGAAGGAAAGTGCAGAGGCTATAAACAGATAGAAAAACATATCAAGTTCATGCATCAGCAGAATCAACTTTTTTTTTTTTTGAGACAGAGTCTCTCTCTGTCACCTGGGCTAGAGTGCTGTGGCATCAGCCTAGCTCAAAGCAACCTCAAACTCCTGGGCTCAGGCAATCCTCCTGCCTCAGCCTCCAGAGTAGCTGGGACTACAGGCATGCACCACCATGCCCGGCTAATTTTTTCTATATATTTTTAGCTGTCCATATAATTTCTTTCTATTTTTAGTAGAGACAGAGCCCTTGCTCAGCTGGTCTCGAACTCCTGAGCTCAAGCGATCCTCCCACCTCGGCCTCCCAGAGTACTGGGATTACAGGCATGAGCCACCACGCCCGGCCAACATTGTAAAAATGTCTATATTATCCAAAGTGATCTATAGATTCAATGCAATCCCCATTAAAATACCAATGTCATTTTTTTCAGATACAGGAAAAATAGTTCTATGTTCCATGTGAAACCAGAAAAGACCCCAGATAGCCAAAGCAACTCTTAAGCAATAAGAACAAGTTAGAAGGAATCACTTTACCAGACTGCAGGATATGCTACAAGGCTATAGTGACCAAAACAGCATGGTTCTGGCACAAAAACAGAGACATAGACCTATGGATTAGAATGGAGAACCCTGGTAGAAAATCATCCTCATATTGCCATTTGATCTTTGACAAAGCAGACAAAACTATACACTGGGGAAAAGAATCCCTATTCAATAAACGGTGCTGGGAAAATTGGATAGCCACATGTAGAAGATTGAAACAGGATCTGCACCTCTCACCACTCACAAAAATTAATTCATGATGGATAACAGACTTAAACCTAAGACATGAAACAATAAGATTTCTAGAAGAAAATGTTGGAAAAACTCTTATAGATATCAGGCTAGGCAAAGAATTTATGACAAAGACTCCAAAGACAATCACAGCAACAATAAATATTAACAAATGGGACTTAATTAAATTAAAAAGCTTCTGTACAGCCAAGGAAACAATCAATACAGTGAACAGACAACCTACAGAATATGAGAAAATATTTTCATGCTGTATACATCTGATAAAGAACTGATAACCAGACTCTATAAGGAACTCAAACAAATCAGCAAGAAAAAAAAATCAAACAACCCCCTTAAAAAGTGGTCACACTTCCAGGCTTTCTTGAAAATGTTAAATCTCAAGGAAGGCTTCATTTATTTATTTTCCTCTCTATACAAAGCACAGATTAAGTCAATCAGATTTTCTTCCCATTTGTTTTCTCCTTGTCTAAACTTTATGAGATGTTATAGACTTTAATGATTCTCACATTTATCTGTCATTTATCCAACTCTCTATCTTTCACGAATCCAGTATTTTGTATCTTGACCATTGTGTGTAACCTTTTAAACCAGAGAAACTGGTTACTCCAAAATGGCATATGACATCAGAATACCTTAATTTTAGCACTTGTGGATGAGTCTAAGCTTTCTAGACTATAAATTGTATTATTTTGCAAATTTATTATTTATATAGTTTGGATATTTTATAACAAGACAGTTTTAGGAAACTTGAAATAAAATAAAATACAGGTACAATATTTATTTTATATTCCTAGGAATCAACCACATTTTTAGGACTGTTTCTAAATCTTACTCTTGGGGAAGCTTTTCCATTGGATCTTCTTTGTCAAATTTACAGATTTTTAAATATGTTCAAATAATTATTGAATGTAAGATTACTAAAGGAAACATCTTTCTAAACTTTAATAGGAAAGAATAAGCAGTTATAATAACTCACTATTCTTTGGTGAAAAGCTTTTTGAAGTGAATATTGTAGTATACAAATAAATGTCAACTAACAAGAAAGACAAATACAATTTACAGTTCAAGAAAATCAAATCATTTTCTTTGTGAAATTAGAACTGGGTTTGTTCAAAATTACTCCATTCAACACTTTTTTTATTAAATCCCAGTAATGTTTTTATAATTCTACTCTCAATTTTGTAGATAAATTAAAGAAAAAAATAAAAATGGAATAAAGTAATATAAAGCTGTCTTTCAAAAAATGAATAATGGTGATTTATTATTTTGGGAGACTATCCAAGGAATCTGTCTGAGGAGGTGTTATATATCTCCTTTTGTTATATTTTGGAGCGTACTAAATACATCATTCAATATTTATTTATATTTTATGCCTTCAATATAATTTCATTTACCCTAATTTAATTGTTCCTCACAACATCCATGTAAAATTTGATGAAATAATAATATTGTAATTATTATTATTGCTATGATTTTCCATATCACAGAAAAAGAATCACATTCAGGAAGAGTGCATGACATGTAAAAGGGATCAGAATGAAGACTAAAACACAAGCTTTTAAGCCTTTAAATCTTAAGTCTTTATAACTTATTATATTATTAGTTTAAAACCCCAGAGCAAAACTATTCTTTTCCCCTTCAGAATGTGCCATGCTTTCACAAGACACAGCTCACTTGTTATCTCTGATTAGCAGTTTCAAATTTTGGTAGGGGAAGGTTGAGTAGATGCCAAATACAATTTGGTAGGGTAAACAAACAGTATCTTATCAGTACAGTATATTATGATTCAAAATGAATTGCAAATACACACATGAAAATAAGGAGAGTATTCACAGTTGTATTGCTGACGTCAGTGTTTCTGTCTAGCAAGTGGATGCAAAATTGTGGCATTTATTTTGTGATTTTGTGTACTCTGCAATCCTATTTAAAGACACACATATCCAAGCTATGAATTTTCCAACCCTTCCATGTTGGAGTAACAAGCTCTTCATCATGGAATTGATCCCAGAGCACTCTTACGGAACAAATGTCTTCAGGAAAGATTTGAACAGTTTTATCACTGGTTTGAATGCCAATAATATAGATGTTATTCGAGCATAGAAGAGGAATCAAGAACATGGTTTGATCAGACATAAAAAATCTCTCCTCAATGTCTGAGTAAACAAACATGGTTCTCAACCACAAAAGGAATTTATAAGAATGATAGATCAGTCTGTTCATTATGTCTACTGGATAATATGTCAATGGCTGCTGTGTCTGGGAATACTTTGAATGTCTTTTGCGGATGACATATTTTAGAAAGAGAGATATGATATTTTTCACAGCAGATAGCTGAAAGAACAGAGAGAGAAATCTAGTTTAAAGTTGGTAGTACAATAGGAATGTGAGCCAAGAGGTGAGTATTAGGGAAATAGAAAGTTAGTCTGCTGTGAAGGTTGCCGTGCCCAGCTGCATGTATGCTCTGTAGGATCTGTGATTTCATGATCATTGATGATGTGTCTTTTCCTCATGCAAATGTCTCATAAAAGCTAAACTGCAGAAAGGATATGAAGCGTCTTTAAAATTTTTGACAGGATATTCACTTACATTTGCCATTACAAAAAAATAAAAAAAGGCAGTCGAAATTTTTTTTTTTTTTTGCTCTAGGCGATTAGGTATTAGTTCTAAACAATTTTTATTACAGATAGCATGCATATAAAAAAGTGTGCACATGGTCATACAGAGTAGTATAATGGACTTTGGAGACTGAGAAGGGGGAGGATAAGAAGGGACTGAGGAGGGATTAAGAGTTACTTATCAGGTGCAATGTATACTATTCAGGTGATGAGTACACTAAAAGCTCTGACTTTGCCACTATACAATTCACCCATGTATCAAAAAACTACGTGTGCACTTTAAATCTATTGAAATAAAACAAAAGTATAAAGGTCAAGTCTCAATGGATTTTATACCAACTCAAAGACACCGAGATAGCGAGCACCACATCAAGCAGCAGAATATTACCAGCTTCCCAGGAGCCCAGGTGCTCCCGTCCTGTAACTTTCTCCCAAAGATATAGCAGTATCCTGACATCTAATACCATGAGTTTGCCTGTTTGTCAACTTTATATACATAGAATCATACAGTAGTAGCACTTTATTTTAGTCTGATTCTTTTCATTCAATGTCATTTTAATGTTTTCATTTATTCATACTTATTGCTTTAAGATGCTTCTCTCGGGAATTTCTGCTAATCCAGTATTTGTTAGAAAATGGACTTTCAGTCATTTGTTTAGTATTCATTCAATAGGTAGTTATTGTGAGCGAAGTGTGCTAGTAAGAGGACAAAATAAAGCAAAGAAAAGATTCATGGTCATTCCTTCAGAAAAGTTTCAGGCTACAATGCAAGATAAACAGTAATCCAGTTTAAAATGCAATAAATAAATAAATAATTTCAAAATATGCAAATGCTATCAAAAAGTAAACAGACTAAAACATGTTGAAAAAGTAAATCTTTACTTAAATGTTGTGTGAATATGGTGAAAGCAGTTATCTCAGGTAATACTTAGCTAAATACTTTGAGGCTTTAAAGGGATGGGAGCCATATTTTTTTATGTTTACTTTTTCAATATCTGAAAAACTTAAACCTAAATATGCCCCATGTGTCCTTACACTGAACTTTAATGTCTTCATATTGGTCATTGGATGAAGTCAGGGACTGGACAACCTCTCGGAGTGATTTACAAAAAGCATGATGGAATAACTACATGATAAACTCTTTTTGTTTCAACTGATTTTTTTATGTTTACCAATAAATTTGGAAATTTTAGAAATCAGATTGAAATGACCTTTTGGTGTCTCTAAATACATTTCTTGTCTTTTTTTCATTTCCTCTAAGCTTTTCCTCCACATTCATCCTTTTCCCACTTTTGCTGTGCAAATGTATTTTGACTACAGCATTTAAGGGGAATAATGATACAATCAATTATGCAGGTAGGCTCATATAGCATGTACATCTGTATATTAACTCGGGGATTTCATTTTGCTCTCTGGCCCCTATCCTTCCTTGAGTTTGATTTTTACTTTTATCATTTATATTTCAAAATAGTTTGATTTTATGGCTATCTGCATGTTTTTTTCCAACAAGGCCATGAATACATATACATGTATGTATAACAATTACACTAAATCTGCATAGTATTTTAACATTCCAAAAGTCACTACCACTAAATTAGCTCTTATTAATTGTATCTTGCATTTCTCATTACTTTATGAGGTAAATGGTAACTTATTGTTTTATTTTTTATAGTTTAGAAATCTAAAGATGAACCTGCCCAAAGTTACATGGATGGTCAATAGCAGATCTGCTATTTCAATCCAGATTGCTTAAATCAAAATAGTGCCCATTCCAATATTCAATTAGTGTAGATTTACAATCTCTATCTGTCCTTCACTGAAATTAGGGGATCGTGAGTGCATAATACATCCAGAGAAAGAGTAAGAATAAAAAGAATGTTGAGAGAAGAGGAAAGGAAGATGAGGTGAATTATTACAAATTTTAAGTTCATCCAGATTCCACTCATACTGAAAGTCTGCACGACTCTAGAAAAAGTTTCCCAACCTATGTTCTAGGTTTTTGGAATGTTAATGAAAATTAAAAATAAAAATGGTATCACTAAATATTTAGAGACATAGATAGCCAAAAAATAATTCGACCAACACTAAAATAAGCAAAATTAAACAAGTTTCTTTGCTTAAAACCTTTCTGTGATTTTAATATGGTAGTGTAGAAGAAAGGAAACGTAATTGACCATGTAATCCTTTTGATTTTTTTTTCCCCATGAGCTATGTAACATAGCATTTCATAGAACATTCCTAAGATAACAATGCATCAAGAAATAGGCTGGTCTGGGCTAGGCTGTAATCCTAGCACTCTGGGAGGCCAAGGTGGGAGGATCACTTGAGGCCAGGAGTTTGAGACCAGCTTAAGCAAGAGTGAGACCACGTCTATACAAAAATTAGAAAAATTAGCCAGGCATGGTGGCACGTACCTGTAGTCCCAGCTACCCGGGAGGCTGAGGCAGGAGGATCACCTGAGCCCAGGAGTTTGATTGAGGTTGCTGTGAGCTAGGCTGACGCCATAGCACGCTAGTCCAGGCAACAGAGTGAGACCCTGTCTCAAAAAAAAAAAAAAAAAAAAAAAAAAAAAGAAAAGAAAAGAAAAGAAAAAGAAATTATCCAACTGCATTAGGGAAATCAGACCACACAAGCATTTCTTCAGGAGAAATTAAGAAAAGATACATCTATAATATTATCCTTAATAGATTTATACAATATGACAAGAGTTGTCTGTTACTTAGTGTTCTAATTATAAAGACTATGTGCCCATATTTCCTGATATAAAATCCATTCTATATCCTTATCCTCCATCAAAACTGGGCCACAGACTTTCCAGAAGAGAACCATGTGGTGGATTATCTCCAGAACTCTCAGTCTTTATGTGATTAATGCTCAACAAGAAATTGTTATTGAACCATATACATACATATTTAGGAAATTAAAATAAAATCTATTAAGAAAAAGCTCCAAGATTTGTTTTTGAATAGCCTTCCAAGGTGATTTCCTCTTTTAGGAACAAGAGTTCTAAAAATTGACTAAAGGGGTCATGATCCACGAAGAAACTTGACACTTTGGTATAACACAAGTCAGCACAAATAGGCCAATAATCAGAGTCTCTTTGACCCGAGATGATTAAATAGGCAATGCTGCTCAATAAAACATAGGACCTATGCCCTGACCTCTGTTCTATTTTATATACTGTTGTTTTAAGGCACCATGCTATTTGGATTTCTGCCTGTGATGGAATAATAGTGCTTCTATTTTTGTTTTTTGTTTGTTGTTTTTTTGTAATTTCATCAGTAAGTTTCTCCAACAGGAAGGTAGAAACAATCAATCTTAGGTAATTAATTTTTAGTATTTTAGATCTTTTAACAGCCTCTTCACAGAGAGAGTTATTTCTGTTTCTAGGTCATTCCCAGGAAAGTTCAATAGCAATGTGGAATTTCAGGAAAATTAAAAACATTAGCCAAATGCTATTATGCCCCTCCCCCAGTTGCCTGGCATTTCCCTCACTAGTGCCTCGGCTGTGACACTGGTTCCTCAGTTGCTATGAGTTCATTGACCGATAGCTCACACCTGCATTCTTTCCCTGAAGATGGTCCTTGAAAGGCTAACGCTGACTTACCTAAGATGCTTGGGGGCTCGGCGACACCCTGTTCCCCTTTCTCCAAAGAAGGACAAACTCTGGTGCAATTCAGACTTCAGACATTCTTTAGGATCCACGCTGAATGTAAACTTCACCTGAACCCACACTCCTACCTATCCGCTTCAGCATTCCTATTATGGGCCTTTCATCTTAATTAGTTTCTCCTGAGAACTTTCCCACACTAAATCACATGCACACAATGTCAATAACAGGCTCTGCTTCTGGAGAAACTACTTAAAGAAGCAGGAGCAAAGACGGGCAATCCCAAAACTTTATTTAAGAGTTCAGGAAAGATCCAAAGATCTAATGCTTTACTGGAACCCATTCTACTAAGTGAAGTATCCCAAGAATGGAAAAACAAGCACCACATATACTCACCATCAAATTGGTATTAACTAATCAACACTTAAGTGTATATATAGTAATAACATTCATCAGGTGTTGGGCAGATGGGAGGGGGGAGATGGGGATGAGTATATACACACACGTAATGGGTGTGGTGCACACCATCTGGGAGATGGACACACTTGAAGCTCTGACTCTGGTGGGGCAAGGGCAGTATACATAACTTAAACATTTGTACCCCCATAGTATGCTGAAATAAAAAAATTAAAAAAAAATTAATGCTCTAATTTCCTAGCATATTGGCTATAAAAGACAAACAAAATAAATTTAAGATTAGGCAGATGTTTATAAGCCATTAATAAATGAAACAGACTGGGGAGACTAGACCAAACTATTAACTATTAGCAAATGGGGCAGATGAGAAAACAATGTAGGACTGGATAGAGTGAGTTTTATCCCAAGTATGATGTAAAGGGATGTTAACACTGGAAAATACAGTTTAATAAAAATAATACTAATGTGTGATACTGTCATAGAATGGTGGACTCAAGAAAGTCCAGAAGAACTAATTCCAAAAGAGAGGATCCCTTCAAAAATGAGAAGAAATTCCTGAATTTTTCCTGAGTGAAAATGCCAGGTCTAGATGTGGGCAAGAGGACACTACCTTCTAGAGAATTTGCCAGATTGAGGAGAGACCAAGAAGAGGGTCAAGCTATAAGCAATGGTGGTGAGGGTGGGGAGTTTTGGGGTTGGGAGTCTAATAAAAGTAAAAATAATCATCTTAATCTGGCAATTCACACAGTTCAATCCAATTTACCTCAGGAAATGACCATGAACATGGGTGAAAAGAATAAAAAGTCTCTTCAGTCTTGGGCATTTTCATTATGCTTGGAACAAAGTGACCACTATTGCTGATTCTGAAGATGAAAACATGAACCAACAAGGAGGGACCACAATAGCACACTGGTTGGTAATGGGGCTAACCAAAATGCAATCTTATACACAGTCAGAAGAGAAAAAAGAAAAAAATATGTAAAAAGAATGAAGCATGCCTACAAGTTCTAGAAAACAGACTCAAAAGGGCAAATCTAAGAGTTATTGGCCTTAAAGGTGGGGGAGGGGAGAGAGAAAGAGAGACAGAGAGATAGATAGATATTGGTGTAGAAAGTTTATTCAAAGAAATAATAACAGAGAACTTTCCAAACCTGGAGAAAGTTACCAATATTCAGGTATACAAAGGTCATAGAATATCAAGCAGATTTAACTCAAATAAGACTACCTCAAGGCATTTAAAATCAAGCTCCCAAAGGTCATGGAAAAAGAAAAGAACATAAAAGAAGCAAGAAAAAAAAAAAAACATATAAAGGAGCTCCAAAACATCTGGTAGCAAATTACTCAGTGGACAACTTACAGGCCAGGAAAGAGTGGTATGGCACAAAGTGCTGAAGGAAAAAAGTCTTAACCCTAGAGTAGTATATCCTGCAAAAATATCCTTTAAACATGAAAGAGAAATAAAAACTTTCCCAGACAAACAAAAGCTGAGAGATTTCATCAACACTAGACCTATTCTACAATAAATACTAAAAGGAGTTCTTCAATTTGAAAAAAAAAGGATATTAATGAACAATAAGAAATCATGTGAAGGTATATAACTCACTGGTAATAGTAAGTACACAGATACAGAATGCCCTTATTGCTGTAACTGTGGTGTATAAACCACTCATATCTTGCGTAGGAAGAATAAAAGACAAATATATCAAATATATCAAAAATAACTATATCAGTTTTTTAAGAGATATACAAAAAATATGGATAGAAATGACAAAAAGTTAAAAAGCAGAGGAAGATGGAGTTAAAGGGTATAATTTCTGTTAGATTTCTCTTCACTTGCTTATTTGTTTGTTTGTAAGCAGAGTTGTCATATGTTTAAAATAATCAGTTATAAAATGTTTTTTTGCAAGCCTCACGACAACCTCAAATAAAAAAGCCTACAGCAGATACACAAAAACTGAAAAACAAGAAATTAAAACATGGTACCAGATAAAATCACTTTTTCAATGAAAGATAGGAAGGAAGGAAGAAAGAGAGTACCACAAAGCAACCAGAATTCAAATAACAACATAGCAGTAGTAAATCCTTACCTATCAATAATAACACTGAATGTGAGTGTATTAAACTCTCCAGTCAAAAGACAGAGTGGCTGATTGGATAAATAAAAAAGAACCAACTATATGTTGTCTGCAAGAAACACATGTCACCTATAAAGACACACATAAACTGAATGTAAAGGGATGGAAAAGATATTCCATGGAAATGGAAACTAAAAAAGAGGCTTTTTTTGTTGTAAAAGCCTTTCCATTAAGATCTGGACCAAGACCAGATGCCTACTGTCACCACTGTTATTCAACATGGTACTAGAAGTTCTAGCTAGAGCAATCAGACAAAAAAAGATATACACAAATCAAATCAAAACGGATTAAAGATTTAAATCTAAGACCTAAAACTATGAAACTACTAAAAGAATATATTGGGGAAATGCTTCAGCACATTGATCTGGGCAAAGACTTCTTCAATAATACCTGCAAAGGACAGGCAACCAAAGCACAATTAAACAAATGGTATTGTGTCAAGCTAAAACAATTCTGCATAGCAAAGGAAACAATCAATAAAGGATAGAGAAAACTCACAGAATGGAAGAAACTATTTGCAAACTACCTATCTGACAAGGGATTAATAATTAGAATATATAAGGAGCTCCAAAAACTCAATAGGAAAACAATCCAATAACACAATTAAAAACATAGCCAAAGGATCTGAATAGACATTTTCTCAAAAGAAGACATAAAAATGGCCAACAGGTATATGAAAAAATGTTTAACATTATCAATCATCAGAAATGCAAATCAAAACTATGATGAGTTATTATCTCACCCCAGTTAAAATGACTTTTATCAAAATTCAGGCAGTAATAAATGCTGGTGAGGATTTGGAGAAAATGATATCCTCATACACTATTGGTTGGAATGTAAATTAGTTGCAACTATCATGGAGAACAGTATGGAAGTTCCTCAAAAAACTAAAAATAGTTTCATGCATTCGCTTTAAGTCTGTTATCCACTGTGAGTTGATTTTTGTGAAAGGTGAAAGGTGCATACCCTGTTTCAGTCTTCTATACGTGGCTACTCAATTTTCCCAGCATCATTTAGTGAATAAGGATTCTTTCCCCCAGTGTATGTTTTTGTCTGTTTTGTCAAAGATTAGATGGCTATATGAGGATGGTTTTATATCTGAGTTCTCAGTTCTGTTCCATTGGTCTCTGTTCTTGTGCCAGTATCATGCTGTTTTAGTTACTATAGCCTTATAGTATAACTTGAAGTCTGGCAAATTGATGCCTTCCAATTTGTTCTTTTTGCTTAAGATTGCTTTTGCTATACAGTGTCTTCTCTGGTTCCATACGAAATGTAGAATTATTTTTTCCAGATCTGCAAAAATGATGTTGGTATTTTAATAGGGATTGCATTGAATCTGTAGATCACTGTGGGAAGTATAGATATTTTAACAATATTGATTCTGCCAAACCATGAGCATGATATGGTTTTCCACCTTTTTACATCCTCTGCTATTTATTTCTTCAGTCTTTCATAGTTCTCCCTGTGAAGGTCCTTTACCTCCTTAGTTAAATATATTCCTAGGTAACTACACACCAATTTCCCTTATGAATATGGATACAAAAATTCTTAACAAAATCCTACCAAACTGAATTCAGGTGCTTATCAAAAAAATAATCCATCATGACCAAGTGGGCTTCATCCCAGAGATGTAGGGTTGGTTCAACATACACAAATCTATAAATGTAATTCACCACATAAATAGAAGCAAAAACAAAGATGATATGATCCTCCCAATAGACACAGAAAAAGCATTTGACAAAATTCAGCACCCTTTTATGATAAGAACGTTCAACAAAATAGCCATAGATGGGACATAACTAAAAGTGATAAAAGCAAAATATGACAAACCCACAGCCAACATCGTACTGAACAGGAAAAAATTGAAAGCATTCCTGCTTAGAACTGGAACCAGACAAAGTTGCCCTCTATCACCATTTCTATTCAACATAGTGCTGGAAATCCTAGCCAGAGCAATCAGACAAGAGAAGGAAATCAAGGAAGGACATCCAAATAGGTGCAGAAGAGGTAAAATTATCGCTCTTTGCTGACAATATGATCTTATATCTAGAAAACTCCAAAGATTCTGCCATGATACTACTGGAATTGATAAATAAATTCAGCAAAGTCTCAGGTTACAAAATCAATGTACAGAAATCAGTAGCATTCCTATACACCAACAACAGTCAAACTGAGAACCAAATCAAAGACTAGATAATTACTTTTGAGCTTTTCTTCTTTACTGATATGAAGCTATAAAGCACTGTAAGCACTGTTTTAGCTGTATCCCATAAATTTGATATGGTGTAACGTCATTGTCACTTAGTTGAAACTATGGTTTCTAATTTCCTTTTTCTCTTGACGTATAGGTTATGGGCAATTGTGTTTTCTTTCAAATGTTTGACGATTGTGTGTATATTTCTATTGATTTCTAATTTAATTACCTTGTGATTGGAAATACTCTATACAATTTTAGTCACATGAAATTTATTGAGATATTTTATTTCCAAACATAAGGAACAATAAAAACATTTTTTCTATCATTTCATGTGCACCTAAATTATGTATCCTTTAATAATTGGATATCACACTCTATAAATTTTAATTATATAAATTTGATAGTGTTTTTCAAATATTCTATGACTTATTGATTTTTTGACTAGTACTTCCATTAACTACTTAGAGAAGGATGTTAAAATACAGAATTATGACTGTGGATTTGTCTATTTCTACCTTTATTTTTCTGTGAGTTTAAGTCTAATCCAGGCTAGCGGAAAAAGAGCCACTCACTCAGACCACGACTCTCACTGTCCACAAAAATCCTGACATAAAGTTAACCAATAATGTTCTACATGCAGAACAACTTCAAAAGCTCCTTTATTTGCCAGAGCCAGATGTTTTTCCTGTGAATCTTAAAATAATTTTGGTCACTCTGGATTAACAATGTAGTTGCCAAGTTTCTTCATTCAGCCAAACTATTATTCTTAAATCAAGTATCTTCTGATCATTAGAAACATCACTGACAATCACAGCAACAATATTTTAAATGTAAAATGTTAAAATGTCCTATATTGCTTGCATATGAACATTGCAAATAGGATCAGTGAATTCTGTACGGACGTCCTCTGTATCCCTGAAGTCAGCGGCTGCTGGGTTAAAAGTGCAAACAATAATGACCAACATGCCTAACAATTTTGAAATAGACTTTTTCCATGTGTTCTCTATGGGAAATGGAAAATACTGAAGTTCGGGCTTTTCAAATGTCTTTCCTTTTTGCTTAAAATCTATCCACAATAGAAGGGCAACTCGAGTTCTAAATGCATTCAACAATACCTTCTTCATAAGACAATCACATAACAAAAGAGATTATTTTTCCATTATTTATTCAACTTCAAAAAATAAAAATAAAAACAACCTCAAAAAAATTAGAAAGATGGTTAGCTTCCAGCCTCTTTCACTAAAAGCTCACATTTTTGTCTTGTTGAATGAAGAAAATACAAGGGTTAATATATCACCACAAAGTGGATAGAAAGAAACAGTTGTAATAATAACAACCAAGTTCTGATAAGTTATGGGTTTCTCAAGTGCCTTGAAATAGAGGTTTTGTTGTCTGAAAGATACAAACTTTATAAATTTCTCCTGTAGAGTTTTGTTCATATAAAAAAAACCCATGTTCTTCCAGATGCTGTTTATAAATAGGAAATATCAGGTTTTGCCATTATCTCAGATGTTTATTTTGGACCATTTCATTGATAGCAAACAAATATTAGAGCTTATAGTACAGATAACCTTTATAGCTAGTTATTTACCAGTTTTTTTTGCTGCCTGCATAGAGATATTTTTAGTGTTTCCTCTATATGAGCCAACCATGATGAATTTTATGAGTACTTTCTCTGCTACTTGAAGTCATTTACATTTATACATGTGAAACTATTAGTTTGTCATTAAAATGTGCTTTAGAACTCCATAATATTAATAATATTCTTTCAATAGTGATAAGATCCAGACTCCTCAAGGCTAGCAATCAACCTAGGCATACTTTTTTTTTGTTTTTAATCTATTCTATTTGTGTTTCTAGTTTCTTACAAAAACATAAACTTTTAGGAAAAAGACTGTTGGCTTGGTAACTCCCACTATGTGTCAGAAGTAGTATCTATTCAAAGTTTATAAAGATATTACACATAAAATATTGGAATCAACCAAAATGTACACCAATAGAGACTTGCTCAAGTCAATTATGGTGTGGTCACCCAATAAAATGTGACATTGAGCCATTTGAAATTGTTACTTTGTAGGTGAAAAGCAATTGAATATTAGAAATTTCATGTGGTTCAACCTAATATCATCTATCAGTTTAAAAGAAAGAAGACACTTTATGTGTTCATAATGATGTCCCCAACATATGTTTAATTAAATAAGAAAAGCAAGTTATAGAAGAATATGTACTCTATGGTCTCATTCAATTTATGTAGATATAAATATGCTTGAAAATATATGAAAAATTCTGGAATGATATAAATTATACACAAACTCTTGAAAGAGACAAGAGAATGGGGAAAATGAGAATCCTAGTTTTTCTATTTATATGATTTTCTACTATTTGATTCTTCAGTCTAAGCACTAATTAATGGCATCACACACACATATAAATATAAAAAACTTTATTTCTTTAGTTTTAGGATCACAGCAAAATTGAGAGGAAAATGCAGAGATTTCTCAGATATTTTCTTTCTCCATATACACATTGCCTCCCCTATTATCAACATCCTCCACAGAGTGTTATATTTGTTATAATTGATGAAACTACATTGATATATTATAATCACCCAAAGTCCACAGTTTACATTAAAGTTCGCTCTTGGTGTGGTATATTCTATGGATTTGGACAAATGTTTGATGATATGGATCTACCATTGTAGTGTTATACAGAGTACTTCACTGCCCTGACAATACTCTGTTCTCTGGCTCTTCATTCCTCCATCCCCCAACCCCTGGCAACCACGGATGTTTTTGCTGTCTTCATTGTTTTTCCTTATACAGAATGTCATCGAAATCATTTGGATGTTTGGTCACTCCAAATCCATGGTGAAATTTGATCCTCAATGTTGGAGATGGGGCCTGGTGGGAGGTGTCACAGAGGCAGATGCCTCATGAATGGCTTTGTGGCTTCCCCTCAGTGATGAGTCAGTGCTCGCTCCATCGGCTCACGAGAAATCTGGTTGTTAAAAAGAGCCCGGAACCACCCCCCCTCTCTTACTCCTTTTCTCACCATGTGATAAGCCTGCTCCCCTTCCCCTTCTGCCATGACGGGAGGCTTCCTGAAGCCCTCACTATGAGCAGATGCCATCACCATGCTTCTTGAACAGCCTGCAGACCTGTGAGCCGAATCAACCTCTTTTCTTTATAAAATATTCAGACTCAGGTATTCCATTATAGCAATGCAAAATTGACTAATAAGGTCATACAGTTGGAATCAAGTACTATATAACCCTTTTCATATTGGATTCTTTAACTTATTAATACGCATTTAAGTTTCCTCCATGTTTTTATGGCTTGATAGTTCATTTCTTTTTAGTGCTGAATAATATTACATTGTCTGGATGTACCACAGTTATCCATTCACCTACAGAAGGATATTTTGGTTGTATCTAAGTTTTGAAAATTATGAATAAAGCTGCTATAAATATCCATGTGCAAGTTTTTGTGTGGATGTAAGTTTTCAACTCCTTTAGGTAAATCCCAAGGAGTGCCATTGCTAGATCATATAGTAAGACATGTTTAGTTTTGTAAAATCTGACAATCTGTCTTCCAAAGTGCCTGTACCATTCTGCTTTCCCATCAACAATGAATGAGAGCTCCTGCTGTTCCATATCCTCGTCAGCATTTGTGTTGTGAGCGTTTTGTATTTTGGTCATTCTAATAGATGTGCAGAGATATCTCATTTTTAAACACTTCATTTTAAAATAAAAAGTAATCAGGCTCTCCCCTCTCATTAGTATTCAAAGTACAATCCATGGATGATACCAGTTTGCAAATTTTACCAGTCTACATTGAGGTACAAATTGAGAAAACATTTAAAAATTTTTATAATAATTTGGTAATATTATGTTTATTGAATCTAATAATAAAAACCTGGGACTTGTATTTTGTATGTCCTTTTTCATTTTATTAGTTTAATAATTGATTTTCATTGTAGGTTTTAAGAGAATCCATCCACGGCTGATTGAAAATTAAAACAGAAAAAAAATTGATTCTTCATCACAGATAAATTTGAGAAGCCTTGGTTTATCATTTTCCCCCTAGCTTTATAGAGGTATGATTAACAGATGAAATCTGTATATATTTAAGGTATACAACACGGTGTTTTGATATATGTATACCTTGTGTAATGAGTCCCACAGTCAATCTAATGAACATATCCACAACCTCACGTAAAATCTAGCACATGTTCTGGCAAAAAAAGACATCGAACAAATGCAGGATAAATAAATAAATGAGTGAAGATGACAAATTTGAGAAGCTCTAAGGAAGCAGAATAGACAGAGCATGGTGCTTCATTGAATTGATGCCAGGGAAGTAAAGAAGTCAAGGAAAATCCCAGGGGTTTACTCTGAGTTTCTGTGAGATTGCTGACGCCATTTTCTAAGATAGGCATTTAGAAGAGGAACAGATTCAGGGTGTTTTTACTAAAGATGATGAATTCATTTTTGAAATACCCACATAAGGATGTCTAGGATGCAGTTAGATGTGGGAGTTAGAAGCTCAGAGAGCAGTCTTTGCTAAAAGTATAGGTTTCAGACTTGTAGTTATTAAAATGAATGATATTTCCTAGGATGTGAAATAAGACAAGAAGAGGCTAAGGCCAAACCTCTGGGTGGGTAGTACAATGTCTGGCGCATGATAGATCATTGATAACTCTTTGTCAAATGAAGAGGAAGATAAATGTGTATCTTGGTATATTTTATTCCAAACCCAAGCTTTTCTTACTAATCCTATTCTGCTCTTAAACAGCATATCATTCTAACAGATAGTACTTGGAGTTGGGGTTAGGAAAGAAATCAGAAACACATAGAAAGACAAAAGAGGTCCAGCTGTGTTGAATGCTGGTAAAAATCAAGTAAGCTGACAAGAGAAAAATGTCTACTGGATTTATAAACATAGAGGTCATTCATTTTACTATTATCTCTCAGGATTGTGTCATCTTTTTAGCTCTGTATCACAATTTAGTCTGCCATTAATCTTAAGGATCTCGTCAACTCACAGGACACTATGAAGGTTGAGTATAATGATGACATGTAGATAGGACCTAGAAAGCAGAAAGTAGAAGTATCATTGATGCCTCAGTACAACATGTGCACATAAGGTTAGAGATAAACATCATCTAGACATATGCCACTTCAGTGAAGTTTCAGGGGATCCAATAATGCAGGACATTTTTGGAATATCACCTGCATTTGGAATATCACAAAGTCTAGAACATTGCCTCACCCCCAAACTAAAAAATATACTCAATGCTTAGTTGCATCTTTTGAGTTTTGAGAGCAAAATAAACCACAATTTGGTGTGCTGCTGTGACTCATTTGCCATGTGACCATAAAGTTTTCCAGTTTAGAGATGAGGTATGAGGGGAAGAAAAGATATTCTAGTATGTAAAAGAGTAAGCAGCACCTGTGGCATTTCTGCATGAATAGGTCCAGGAGTGCTTTGGACGCCTTGGGAAGATGGAGATGTTATATGGTGCCTATGATGTGTTCCAGTAGTAGATTCCCAGTACAGGCCTTTACAGTTTTAAAGTAAAACTTTATCATCTTCTATAATTAACTTCCCAATATTTAAGAAATATATTTTCTTTCCTACCCAAGACTAAGAGAGAACAAATATTAATACATAATTACGAAGCACCAAGGACCTCGTAGCCCAAGTTGCCTATAATAAAATGGTTATTATTTAATTCATTGATTCATGAGGTTAAGTGTGCCTAGCAACCTTTCTTAATCATATGATACAATGGGGAAGTGATAAATCCAAATCAAGAAGGCATTAAAGGCACAAGGTTGTACATATTCTCAATGAGCTACTCCTAGTTCAATGACACTTCTCCTTTAATTTATAATTATAGCTTTGTGGGGATTTACCTATGACCAGTTGTCAAGGAGAGAAAAAAATCAAAGTGGTTTAGACATAGATCTGCAGGATAAATTGGCATCCAGTGGAAGTTGATGGCAACACATTCCAAGCCCAATCAGGAATCAGCACTGAGAAACACAGTGGAGGAGAACCCTGCCAGCAATTTACAAATGATGCAATAATGATTTGGACGAATGATCAGCAACTTAAAAGGAGTTAGAATTTATGGTAAAGATCCTTGTGGAAGACTTATATGAATGGATCTTTTGAGAGAGTCCCAGCATTTGATAATGTTTGTTTCCCAGATGAATGTTTACTCACTACCCTTCCTGTGAAGAAGGTTATTAAAAAGAGGTACACAAGGTAACAATTAAATTCCTTCCCCAGCTTTCCAGGGATTTCTCAATAGATTTGTGAATTAAGTAGTCATGAAAACTATGCATAGGTTTAGCCATAGGGACTTCCTTTCAGGATGATTTCTCTCTTCCCATTATTAATCTTGAAAGCAACAACAACCAACATTTGGACTCCAAATGATAATATGATGACAGAAGAAAAAAGTCACATTGCAACAGGTTGATTAAAGTGAAACTCCATTCATCCATTGGAAAATAGTTATTTACTCTAACTTTAAAAACATCTGGGTTGGTATTTGCTTCTTCTAGCCCATAATTATTTTGCCTGAAATTTCACTTACAAACTTATTGAATGCCTTTCACAACATCATGTTATCTCATGCAGAGTGTACTCCCTTTTCAAAGAAAGAATGAATGAGGCAATACTATCTATAGGAATTGCTGGCTTCATCATGTGCTCATTACCCAAGAATAAAGACTTACAGAATGGTAAAACGACAAAGACTCATGCAGGCTCTAGCTTAAAATGGTAATGTTTTACCATGTTGGGGTGCTGTGGTATAGGATATGCAACATGCAATCCAGGATGCTTACATAGATTAGGAATCAAAGGACAGAAATAGAGATCACTCCACTTGTCATTATCCCTAATTACCTGTTGGTGATGTTTAGCATTCAGACTCTATAGACTCAGAGATCTTAATGCTCAACGTAGGAATGCTTCCACCAGAGGACACGACACTGTTCCAGAGCACAGATTCAATTAAGTTGGAATCCAGGTGTTCCACTTGGCCATGGTTTGCTCCTCTTGTCAGTGAGTAAATAGGTCACCCAGAAGTTATGATGTGCTTGGGTTATCTGTCTCATCATGGAAAAATAAGGTTGCTGATAAGCAAACAGACATGGAGTAGTCCAGAAACAACCCAGATGATCCCTATTGCTGTTATATTGTACTATTCCATTCAATATTAAAAGTTAATATAAGAATATAGGAAGCATATCATATACAGGAAGCACAAACATAGACAGATCCCTTAAAAATGAAGACAGGGTCTCTCAACTAATGAACAAATACTAAATGAACTACATTGTCTAAAAATTAGCAACTACACAAAGCTGACTATTTCTTCTCTACTGAGTTATGTGACTGAATGGTGTATATAACTGCACATAAACAGGCCAAGTAGACACTATTCATCCATGGTATATACTTGTTCAGGGCAACTAGCTTGGTTGTGAAGACTTAGCCGTTTTTTGTTCTTGGAAGCAATAATAGGGTCATTTCTCACCTGTCTACATGACATTGTGTGTTCCAGAGAGAGAGAGGCAGGCTTTGACACCAGAACTATTCTCTCACCCTTTCTTTTATATGACTTGTCAAAAGCCTAAGGTAAAGTGAAAAATAGACCAGCAAGCCATGGGGTGAAAAATGAGCTTGGGGGTTATGCGTTTTAATCGACCCTGATATGTCTGGGAGACATTTTCATTTTGTGATAGTTGAATGGGGAATTGTGGGTGCCTTTTCATTTTGAAAAAAGTGGCTTGGACTGTTTCTTTTTCTATTGCCTGACTAAGTAGCCAATGCTCTTTCTGTATTAGGCACTACCTTTGACACTCATGGGGATTATTAGCACTCCAGGGAAACAGGTCAGGGAGAAGTTCATTTTTCATTTTTTAGGTAAACAGTTTCTGTCCTATGATGTCTTCAGCAGGGTAGAGTCTCAGAGGGTTCCACTCAGCATTCTGTGTCGGGTAAATAAGGCAAACACTCAGTGGTAACTCAATCCATACCTTCCACTGGATGTCTGAAGAAATTAAATCCTTTCAAATAGACAGTTCATACAAATGTTCTTCTATCCATTTATCCATCCACCCATTCATCCAGCCAGCCAGCCACCATAATTAAATTCACTTATTTATTAAAGAATTATAAGGCATCCAACATTATATGAACTTTTGTTAGAAATATGAGGATCAGAATCATAAATCAAATAAAAATTAGAGCCATAAAGGAAAATTCATCCACTCCAAGATCATTGTTGTGAAAGTGGAAAATGAAGGTATCAGATAGGAGGAAGTGAAATTTCCAAGGCAGTGATGTATATAATTTTGTTGCAGCCATGACCAAGCCTCAAAGCAAGTTAGCAGCAAATCCATGGCTAAGACCCAGACCACCTAACTCTTAGAGAGGCTGCCTATTCTTTCTGAAATTATGATTCAGCTGTGGAGGAAGAACAAACATATGTGAGACAATTCAAAACAATGAAGTAATAAAGTGATATAATCTCAGTGTCACACACTTCATCACTTCATTGTCCTGAATTATCTCATGTATTTTGGTATATATATATGTAAACATACACATAAATAAATATATAATGTAAATATATATAATTTATATGTAAAATATATATTATACACATGAATATATAAACTCATATACATATAATTACATATGTGTATATATTATATAATGAATGAGAAATGTGCATGGCATTGTGTGCTATGGTTTTGCAGTAGTCAGGAAATCTCCTACAGAAGTATATACACAGAAGTACTTAGAGCTATTATGGTGAGTAGAATTTATTAATAGATCAACGTCAGAGAGAGGGAGAAATGTTAGACAGAGGGTCATAGATAAAACAAATCTGATGTGTTGGTGGAGCTATCAGGGGTGGATGAGTTTACCTTTCTTGCTGCATTAGAAGGTGAGGGCCAGCAATAATAATTAAGGTGTATTCATTCATTGATGACAAACTTTGTAACTCTGATCTTTGGATAAATACTAGGAGTTTTTTATCCAGTTTTTCTTTCGTTGTTTGTTTTGGTTTTGGTTTTGGTTTAATCTCCCCTTTTTTGTCCAGTTGCTTTCTTTTGGTTTGAATTTATTTTCTTGAGCTGCAGGAAATTGAGGTGCCCTTGCATTTATTCCTCACGTTAGAATGATCCATGAAGAGAGCATGGTTGTGTCTCAGGGCAATTCAGGAAGAGTTCACACTCTCTAAAAGTAAAGTAGATACAGTTCTTCAGGGCTTTGTGTACAGTTTCCGCCAGCGCAATTGGCTTGCTCTTTCCCACTCAGGTTTCTTCAATGTATATTGGCAAATCTTCACAGCTTTTACCCTTGTTGATGCGCATAGCAGACCCCTACTAATTCCTAAGCTGCAAATTAAATGCTTGAGGCTGAACAGAGATCAGATTAAAAACTTCACACTTCACAGACACCAGCTCAGCAGGAGCAGTCAGACACTTTGAGTCATCTTGAAGGATTGAAAACAGGCTGCTCTTGTTTGGAAAACCATTATAGCAGGATATAGAGGAGTTGTAATGTGATATTAAAGCTAATTTCCTACAAGCTGAAAGGTACCTTGGACAAAATAAATAATAATAATATTATATGGTCTTGTCAAAGCATGCTTTATATACACATTAATATGACTTATTATTTAACAAGAAGAGGGTGGCTATAATTTCATTGACATCTACCAGAGCTTTATAAAATAGAGTTAATATTGCAATGGGATCATTTCCTAAGGGGCTTAAAGCAGCAAGAGACTGTGTATGCCAGAGTGTTAGTTGTCCTGAGATGTAATTACTCATAATACACTTCTGAGCTATTTTTGTGAGTCATCTTTTTAGTAAAATCACCTCTCTGGGAAAATATGAGATAGATTAGAATTTGCAATTGGAGAGTCCAAAAGGTTAATTTTTTTTAAATTTATTGACTCATTAATTAATATATTATTAACATAGAGTGAAAAAGAATGTAACCATTTTAATTGATCATATATAGAGTTAGGAGCTCCTCAGTGCCTTACAGAAAGAACTGTTGTCTGAATTTATTTTGTCATACTCTCCTTTTATCATTCAGTTACTTTTAATGACCTGCTCCCAACTGTTGGATTAGAATTTTGAGGTGTTTCTACAGGAGTCACAGCAAAGCTCAGTGGCTAAGGAATGAGTACTTGATCCAGTGTACTGCTAATACATTTTACCTAACACCAAAGCCTCTTGCCCGGACTGAGCTTCCCTTTTATTCAATATGGCAGAGCTGTTGGTCGCTTGTTCTGCAGTCATTTTCTTCATCATTATTGGTAACAGAATCCTGATTTTCTTAAAACCGTCTATGCTCCACCTTCATAGGATAAATTTTATTGATTCATCAATTGTAGCAATTGTACTCCCCTCTTTCACTGGTGAGACAGAGGTGGACTGAAACCCAATTCTAACTGGTATAGAAGAAGGAATAATCTAGAGTCTTCTGGGGAGAAAAGTCTTTTTAAAGGAAAGAGAGAGCCACAGAGATGGGCTACTTTTTCCCCATCACTTTCTTTCCTTATTGAGATGTATGATGTTTTGCACCATAGCAGTCATGTTGCCACCATTTAAAATAACATCAGGAATAGACTGGATGGTAGACGATCTTGCAAGTGCTGCTACAATAAGACAAGATGTGATGATGGCTAGAATGGAATAATATCAAGGAAGATGAGTATGAATGAATGAATTGAGTAATGTTTTAGTAGGGAAAATGAAAAGGCCTTGGTACATGACCAAACAATGGCAATGAAAGAGAAAGAAACCATGCAAATTTGATACAACTCCTCAAGTAAATAATAGAATAAGAGAAAAATGAATTTTGTAGAAAAAACACAGAATAACACTAATTTCAGTTTTAGGCAGAGGAGGAGGCAACCATAAAGGAATTGATGAATATTTGGAGAGGCAGTAATAAATTGTGGAGTACATGGTGGCACAAAATTAAGGGATGAGCTTGTTTCAAGTTGATAAGAATGGTTAACATTAATAAATATTGAATAAGAATAGGTCAAAAATGCATTTTTAAGAGTGCCTAAAAGATTCAGTAATGAAGAGGCTTTTGTTGCTCTTGGTATGAATAGTTCCTTTGGTCCTCGGGGTACTAGAAACTTTGAGGACCAAATCACTTCTCTTAAGGTGTCTACTGACCTTCTGTGGTTAGTCACTTTGATAGGAGGACCCTTTAAAAAATACTAGATGCCAGCACTGAAGTTGTTGTTCACCTTAGAAGCATAGGGACTGCATGTGAATCAGGAAATGCTGAAACTCTTTAACACTGAATAGGCATAAGAATGGGACTGGATATGAGAAGGAGTCCAGAAACCAAGGGCCAAGGAGGAGCCATGGGAGAATTTCAGAATCACAAATATCAACAGGGCTAGGGAATCATGCAAACGTCTGCAACAAAGTAAATTTTTATTTCATTCTATATCCTTGCCTTGGATCATCTCATCGTCATACTTGACTTTAGTGTTTATGGTTATGACTCCCAGGCTTGTATGTCCTACCCATATCTTGTCTTTCAGCTTCAGACTCACATATCTAATAGTCTAGAGGGCATCTCATCTTAAATGTTCTACAAACACCAAATATTCAACCTGCAAAACTGAAGCCATATCTATGTCCTTCAAACCTGCTTCTGATTTCTCCTATTACAATTGGTGTTATTTTAATTCATTGAGATGGTCAAACAAAAAAACAATTTGTTTGTCCTGCCTCTTTCCCTTTCATTGCTAACTTCTAGCTATGCACCAAGTTTTTTTGGTTTCATATGCTAAATACCATGAAACTCCATTAGCTTATTTTTATCTTCCTTGACATTATCCCACTCAAGGCCACCATTACCTCTTGTCTGACCATTGTAACACCTGCTTACTTGTTTGCCTATCACCAGACCTGGTTCCTGACAATTCACCCTCATAATCTTGTTGGAGTGGTAATTTTAACATGCATAATTAATTTTGCCATTCTCCTTGTTATTAAAACTCTTCAAATGATCTCCAGTGCTCTCAGAATAAGATTCAATTTTATTAAGCTAATTTTAAGACTAGTATAACTGGTCGTTGCTTAACTCTACAGTATTATTTCATACTGCTCTTTCCCTTGCTTCTAACTCCAGGCTTATTGCCCTTGTTTCATTTCTTCAAACTGAAAGCTCAGAAAATACTACCATTTGATCCATCAATCCCATTACTGGGCATCTACCCAAAAGAACAAGACATTCTAGAAAAAAGACATCTGCACTCGAATGTTTATAGCAGCACAATTCACCACTGCAAAGGTGTGGAAACAACCCCAGTGTCTACCAATGCATAAGTGGATCAATAAAATGTGGTATATATATACCATGGAGCACTACTCAGTCATTAAAAAAATGGGGAACCTTCTTTAACAATCTGGATGGAACTGGAGACAATCCTTCTAAGTGAAGTATCACAAGAATGGAAAAACAAACACCACATGTATTCACTATTAAATTGGAATTAATTTATCAACACTTGCAGACATATGATAGTAAAATTTAAAGGAAATCACGTAGGTGGGAGGGCGGAGGGGGGATGGGTAAATTCACTCCTAACTGGTACCGTACACACTATCTGATATCACACACACTTATAACTTTGACTAAACTGTAAAAAAGCAATTCATATAATCAAAACATTTTCCCCCCATAATATTCTGAAATTACAAAAAGAATATTTGGGGGCTACAGGTATAGGAGACTAGAATAATAAATTTAAAAATCTAACAATGGTTATTCCTAGGTTATAATACAAAGATAAGTTATACTCTGTACATTTTCATATTTTTTATAATTTGTGTTTTTAAATCAATCTACAACATGTTATAAAAATCACATTATGGTGCAAAAATAGGAATGGGAAAATTAAGAAATGGAAGGAAATAATTAGTGATATGGGGCCTAAGATTACCTTTTCACATTAGTACAGGTCTATGAACGATTCAAATGGTTGGCATTTATGTGTTGTGCCCAAAGGCTGAGCTGCCATCAGCAGTTTTCAGAATGTTGCTTGAACTACTGTCAAGCAATGGGATATTCATTCATCTTCATCAGCTATAAATTTGGAATCCCAATTCAATTTAAAAATATTTATTGAGCCCTTAATATGTGCCAGGCACTCTGCCAGGCATTGGAGACACAAAGACAAACAAGACATAGTCCATGACCTCACAGTTTTCTATTTAGGTGGAAGAGAGCCATGCTTCAGGAAAACAAAACAAAACAAAACAAAACATAAACAAGCAAACATAGACCACCAAAATTTAGTGTGTTTATTATAATGAAATCTGTGTGAGGGCACAGACAATGTCTGCCTTATCTATTTATGCATCCTTTGCATCAAACGTAATGCCCAAAATGTAGAATACAATCAACAGTTATTTGCTGCATTTTAGGTTAATGAATGGTAAGTAAAATTCTAGAAGTTTTCTCAAAGTAAATGTCTTTTAAGACCATATGTCCAAATAAAGTCACATTTTGAGGAACTGGGGGTAAGGACTTCAACATGCAAATTTTGGGAAGAGACAATTCAGCCCGTAAAACTTCGTTTCCTTTCTTATTTCCTCATCACTGTTTTTGGTAGAATGTTATTTGCGGGGAGTTAGCTACGCTCCCCGCAAAGAGGTCCTTTTCTCTTTGTTCTGATCAGATCTCTAAGTTGACTACGCCAGTTTGCAGGGAGTTAGCTACGCTCCCTGCAAAGAGGTTTTTTCTTCCGATCAGGTCTCTCAGGCAGGGGTCATCGCAAAGGATGAAAAATATAGTAGGAAACAGAAATAAAAATATAAAGTAATGGCAATAATAATACACAGAGCCAAAGATATAGTTTATAAAGTGAAAGTTTATGAAAATAGATAAAGGAGGGTATCCGGATGGAAATATTTTACCCGCATCAAATATTTCCCCGACTGAAACTCCACACAGGTATTATATAGGGTACATACAGGCTTCCCCGTTGCCAAGGGCAACGGGATTTGCATACTAACAGGCAGTTTGCTTTAGGGTCAAAGTCTCCTAAAAGGCTACTACAGATCCTTTAACTCTAACTAGGGGAACAATGGGTTATAAAATCTTCTTGGGGCAAACTTCTAAGTTTTATGATAAGGCTATTACTTTAGCAACAAACAGAGACATCTTGGCTCTGGTGATTGTATTCTTGGAGACAGAGATGATCCCAGAAGTCAACATGGGCTGTGCTTTGTGTTAATTACTTGAACCGCATGGTTCCATCTGGGCCCGGCTTGGGCATTAGCATATCTATCTGATTAGCTCTCATCTCCGGGGGTCCACCTGTCAGCAGCACCAGCAACCTTTGGTCCTAAGGAAGGCCTGCCTTGTCTTTCAAAACAGGTGAGAACCAAAGGCCCAGTTTACAGCGGTCTCCTTGAGATACAGCTTCTACTGACCAGCAAGACGCCCTCCTGAGACAAGGCAGCTCTTGAACTAACACATTTATCTTTTCCTTAAGGCAAAGCCTTATTTGACTTCTGAAATCAAATCTTGTCTCCAGAAATACAGGGGGCATTTCTATAATTCAGTATTCTTAGGCTCAACATCTCCCCCTTTTTTATTTTTTGAAGAAAGTTGACGGAGTTGGACAGCCATCACAGCGAGGTGTTGGTCTCTGGATTCTTGTCTTCTTCGGAGTTTTCTCCAGACTATAAATAAACACAAGCAAAGGATTAAAATAATGTCAAAAGTTACAATAGTGGAACTCCCATAGATCTTAAGATGATAAAGTGGATCAGCTGACTCTAAACCAGAAGAGATGTCATCAATAATGTCAGCTTCAGAGAGCAATTTAAGTTTGTGACTGAAGGTACTTAATATTTCTTGTTGTAAATTTTTAATCTCTTCAGTCAGATTTCCTTGATTAAGTAGATGTTTTTTGATGTTTTCCCAAGGAAACAGAGTTTGATTATATATGTGAGGTGTAACACAAAATTGAGTGATATTCCAATCGCAACGAAGTCTAAGTTGCTTTTGTAGACTTATAATCTGGTCTCCCAACAAGGTGACTGCTTGTTGTAAGCCACTTGAGTAGCTAATTTAGAGTCAATTTGATTTTGGGTAGACCATAATTGATTTGAATCATGGTGCCAATTTTGAACAAATTCAGTGGTCTGAACGGTCTGATGTAGAGCCACACCTGCGGTGGCCGCAGAAGCAGTGACAGCAATGATTCCCAAAATAGCTGCTATTAAGAGACCAATAAATCTTTTTGTACGTTTAAGAATGTGGTTAAGTAGTTTATCCAAAAGGAACATTGCTGGTGTTTCTTGCCAGACTCTATTCATTTTAACAGGTAACCACAGTCCTGTTCTGGCTTTGAAAATATAAAGTGTTTCTTTATAAGGGTTGAACTTTATAGAATTCTTAATACAGGTATAATAAGAACAGTTGTCACAGGTCACTAGGAAAGAAGGTTCTTTATAAACAGCATGTCCAATCATAAATAAGTAAGGCAGTCTAACACAAACTTGAATATAATGAGTAGAATTTAAATTAAAAGTCCATTCTCGGCTATTGTTTGTATCCAGTGTGTGTGTGCTAATCCAGGCCTGCAAAGGGTGCAAAGCAGCTGATATTTTCCACAATTGATCATGAATAGGGCCATCTAAAATATGAGGAGCTGGAGAGCTCATACCATCATCGAGCCATGTAATATGACTTTTAAGGTCAGTGTCTTTTACAGACATTGAGGTGGCAGTTTTATTCCAATGAAGCTTTTTAAGATTGTGAGAGGAGGCAGGATGTCCATAGGGACTCCAGTCTAGGACAACACCATAAGATGTGGACCCAGCAAGAATGCGCCCCGTGTGAAGCTCTACAATTGTCCCATTGTACTCAAGTTTTAGGATCAGAAATTATTACTTTCTTACAAAGGGGTATATCTGTGGGTGCAATTTTAGAATGCCCAATAGTGATGTGTCTGGTTGCCAGACACTCTTACCACCATGCTCACCACGCAGATCATGGCAAGAAAAAGATTTACAGACGTTTTAGATACAGATGTCCGGTTCAATATCTTGTCTGCTTCTTTGTATGTTCTCTTCAGCTGTCCCCACATCATGGTCTGTGCCTGACGTGTCTTCTGCTTTTTCCCCTCGAGTTTCCACTCTGGGTTTGATTCTTCTGCTTGGAATCCAGACTGTTGGTCTGTCATCTGTCAAAACACAAGCAAAAACTCTCCCCCACACCTTTGCCCATCCTTTTTTCCATTTATTTTCTACATTATCTTTCCACCAGATAGGCTGGTGAGGGAAAGAGTCTGATTGTGGACTCCCATTCCAATGCTTTTCTATTGCTGTTAATTTATCTTCCTTACGAATATTCAAAAAATTTTAGGTAAATAAGGCTTGATTTATTCTATCTTTGGGAGACTGTCTACCTCCCCCTTTTTGTTTTAATAACATGTTTTTTAAAGTTTGATGTGTGCGTTCTATAATACCTTGTCCTTGAGGATTATAAGGAATGCCAGTAATGTGCTTGATGTCCCATTTAATACAAAAAGCTGCAAAAGAATGACTAGTGTAAGCAGGGCCATTGTCAGTTTTAATGGTGCCTGGGACTCCCATGTATACAAAACAGGAGTGTAAGTGTGAGAGTACATGCCTAACAGTTTCTCCAGAGGATGGAGTAGCCATAATAAGACCGGAATAAGTATCTATAGTCACATGTACAACACTTAACTTGCCAAATTCAGGAATATGAGTAACATCCATTTGCCATAATTCATTTGGCGAGAGACCTTGAGGATTAACTCCTGCAGAAAATTTAGGCTGATTAATTAATTGACAAGTGGGACAATGAGAAACAATATGTTTGGCTTGATTATTAATTGTATAATTATATTGATTATTTTTAAATCAGTTAACATTTGCCATTTGCCAGATTTCTTTTTAATAACAAATACAGGAGAATTCCACGGACTGGTGGACTCCTTTATATGTCCTGCTTGTAATTGTTCTACTAATATTTGAAGAGCACCCAATTTTTCTTGGTTTAGTAGCCACTGCTCTGTCCATATAGGCTTTTGTAATATCCAATTTAAAGCCAGAGCATAATGGTCCTTTTCAGCAGCAGTGGCCGCTATCCAAAATTTGGATAGCATAAACCATGTCGAGAAGTATGTGCCTTTGGTGCCTCAAAAGTCTTAGGCCCTTGGCTCCTTTTACCCAAACCAAAACAAGGGTTATAATTCATATTTAACATAATCTGTTTAGCAGGAGCAGATATATTAGGTATATTGATGTATGCTCCCCATTGCTGTAACAAATCTCTTCCCCACAAATTAATAGTGATGTTAGCCACGTAAGGTTTTAAAGTGGCTGTCTGTCCATCAGGGCCTGAACAATTTAAAATTTGTCGACTTTGAAATATGTCAGTCATCGTTCCTATTCCAGTAAGAACAGTAGGAACTTCTTGTAAAGGCCAAGCCTTTGGCCAAAAACTTTTAGAAATAATTGTAACATCAGCCCCAGTATCTACAAGTCCAACAAAAGATTTGCCATTTAACTTAATCTCTAATTGAGGTCTATGGTCATTAATTAAAGCTTGCCAATACACTTTAGTTCCAGTGCTCCCAAAACTTCCTTGCCTTAGAACATCTGTATATAAGGTAACAATAGAAGTTGTGCAATACGGTCTCTAGCCTGAATAAGATAATCAAAATTGGAACTCATCATAACTGAAATTTTTTCTGAGTAATCTGAATCAACTATACCCAAATGTACTGAAATCCCTTTTAAGGTAAGAGAGCTCCGGTCAGTGATAAAAGCTCCGGAAAGTTGTTTATAATTTTTTTTTTTTTCCCAAAATGTCCTTTACGGACGTAATCGAGACATTTTACGACAGTTTTTTGCTTTTTGGGGATGCCTTTCCCACTGCTATCCTCAGCCAACATTTGTATTTTAAAAGCCTCTGATTTAACTTTTCGGCGAAACTTTTTTTTTTTTTTTTTTTTTGAGCGGCGGATGTAAAAGCCACTAACATTTTGAATTAGTATTATTAAAAGCCAATATATGTAATATTAAATTTTTTAAGTCAGGCGGACTAACCGTTTTTTGCACATCTTGTAATCTAGTAATAAAATCTACATAAGTTTCATTAATATTTTCTTTAACATCTTACACAAGAAAACACAGACCGTTTAGGAGAAGCTATCTTCTCTTATGTTCTAATACAGCACTGTTGAATTTGAGCAATAACCTGATCATCTTTTCTAAGATCTTAGTTTGTTCTTTAAAAGTTTTTTTTTTTTTTTTAACAGCCTCTCTCAAGGGTGGATCATGCTTCTGGGAATCATTTGCATTAGAAAGTAATGGTTCCCAAGCTTAAAGCGGCTGACTTGAGCCACGCAGAGAGCTCTTAAAGTGAAAGTTCTCCTTTAGAGTTATTTCTTTTTCTCTTTTCTATATTTTCTATAGACCCGAGAAGAGGGTCGGTACCTACTTTTATTGGCTTTGTCTTGTCCTGGCCCAATGCAGACGGAAGGTCCCAATTGACCTTCTCTTTTCTGCTAAAAACAGGCTCCAGATCTTTTACTAAGCTTATTTTAGGACGGATATCCTCCGTCTCGCTAAAAGAGAATTCTGAGTTAGAATGAAACAGCTGTAGAGCTTGAGAAATTAAAGAGCAGAGCTTTTAAATACATAGAGGAATTTAATTTATTTATTTATTTATTTATTTTTGGAGCGCTTTTCATAATGTTTTCAGCGCCAACTACTTTTGCTGTAGCTTGAACTCACCCGGAGGTGGGAACCAATCACAGTGCTTGGAAATTAAATGTAACAATTTCTCGAGATTTTTCTTTTTGGCAATTACTCTAGTACTCTTTAATAAGCTCTCAACAATTCCACATACTCAGAAAAGATAGTCTTCCTCATTATTTTAATCCGGACAGAATAATAATTTACTTTGCCCTGGAGATGTTCACTTACCTCTCACTAGGTAAGACACGCGCGCGACTTTCAATCCACTCCAGGTCCCTTGCGATGCAATTCGGGAACTCTTCGCTCGAGCAAAGCCTTTTGCCTTCAAGACCTTATCGGAGTGTCCTGCCGACTACGCCAGTTTGCGGGGAGTTAGCTACGCTCCCCGCAAAGAGGTCCTTTTCTCTTTGTTCTGATCAGATCTCTAAGTTGACTACGCCAGTTTGCAGGGAGTTAGCTACGCTCCCTGCAAAGAGGTTTTTTCTTCCGATCAGGTCTCTCAGGCAGGGGTCATCGCAAAGGATGAAAAATATAGTAGGAAACAGAAATAAAAATATAAATAATGGCAATAATAATACACAGAGCCAAAGATATAGTTTATAAAGTGAAAGTTTATGAAAATAGATAAAGGAGGGTATCCGGATGGAAATATTTTACCCGCATCAAATATTTCCCCGACTGAAACTCCACACAGGTATTATATAGGGTACATACAGGCTTCCCCGTTGCCAAGGGCAACGGGATTTGCATACTAACAGGCAGTTTGCTTTAGGGTCAAAGTCTCCTAAAAGGCTACTACAGATCCTTTAACTCTAACTAGGGGAACAATGGGTTATAAAATCTTCTTGGGGCAAACTTCTAAGTTTTATGATAAGGCTATTACTTTAGCAACAAACAGAGACATCTTGGCTCTGGTGATTGTATTCTTGGAGACAGAGATGATCCCAGAAGTCAACATGGGCTGTGCTTTGTGTTAATTACTTGAACCGCATGGTTCCATCTGGGCCCGGCTTGGGCATTAGCATATCTATCTGATTAGCTCTCATCTCCGGGGGTCCACCTGTCAGCAGCACCAGCAACCTTTGGTCCTAAGGAAGGCCTGCCTTGTCTTTCAAAACAGGTGAGAACCAAAGGCCCAGTTTACAGCGGTCTCCTTGAGATACAGCTTCTACTGACCAGCAAGACGCCCTCCTGAGACAAGGCAGCTCTTGAACTAACACATTTATCTTTTCCTTAAGGCAAAGCCTTATTTGACTTCTGAAATCAAATCTTGTCTCCAGAAATACAGGGGGCATTTCTATAATTCAGTATTCTTAGGCTCAACAGTTATTCTAAGTCATTAAAAGCTGCTAGTAAATAAAAGCCTCCCCCAGCCTGAAGCTAAGCAAGAATAATGGCAGCACGAATATTCTTCTTCGGGATCAACATTTATTCTCAGATGTAACCTGGGTATAATGTAGATACATTAGGACATTTTAGACCTGACAGTAAATGCATAACTTTATCAGCTACTTTAAAATATTTTGTATGTTTATACATAGCCAAACTTTTAAGTGGGAATAAATTGGGGTTCATGGGCTATTTTCAGCTCATTTGACTACTCTTAAAACTTGATTCTCACTAACATGGTATATAAACCAGAAACAGATGTAATAAAACTAGGTATATAGATGCCTCATGTTGCAGAACTTACTGATTGTCCTAGGCCAACTCAGACAGGTGCAATATTACCAGCGTCATTTTCTGTGCATAGTAAAATTGATATAAAGAGCAGCTCAATAGAAAAGATACAGTCTGCAGTGAAGAGTTTATAACACTTGTCATAATGGATCTGTCAGAAGAAAAAATGTTTACAGTTCATTGCAGAATATAAAATGTTTGCTAAATCAGCAGTAAAAGTCGAAGCTCAGATAAATTTGCAGCAAGGGTAGCAACACAACACAGCATAACATAAATACACCCAGCAGGAGAGTAGGAGGGAAAAAAAAGCAGCAACAACTTAGTTCTGAGCAGGATTTGATTTATGTCATAAATAAATATAAAGGGTATTAGGAAGATTAGTGCATTAGAATGTTAACACAAATCAAGTTGTCCTGTGCCAAGTGGGATTGCTTGCACAACAATAAACTGTGCCAATACCAGGTAAGTTGCTGCAGCTTCTTATTGAGCTCATTTCAAGTTGAGAAGTTTTCCTGTGTGTGGTAGCAGCATAATTATGGTTAGTGGTGTTTGGAAGTCCAGCTGGAATTCAAATATGTGGACCATTGCCTGACCATTGACTCAGATCTTCCTAGATAAGCAGGAAACTGCTGGTTCTGAGTTTTGAAAATGAAAGAAAGAGAGAAAGAAAGAAAGGATATAAAAGAAAAGTTAATGCTGTTTTAGCAAGTGACTCTTCTTTGGTGGTAAGCAGTTAGGAAATATATGCAAACATCTATGATGTAGCAGGAAAAGGCCCTGGTAGCCAGGTTGGTCTTCTGTGGCCCTTCCTGGTTACAGATGTGTGGATCAGAAGTGATCAACAAACTCAAGTGGGACAAATAAGACTCTTTCTTCCAGAATTTGAAGCTTATGAATGAGGTAGTCTCTATGTCATTAAATTTGTAAGGTGCATGCTCCCCTGGGACACGGCACTTCCTGCAGCCTAGAGTGAGGGTGTATTCTCTCTGCTCCCAATTGCTGCTTCCAAACCAATCTTCGTCCTACTTTCAGAAAAATTCCCACTATCCAGCTTTGCTGTCCTTACCTACATAACCGTGGGTCACTCCTTTGTTCCTTAAAGATTTGAGCCCTTGGTTCACTGTTTCACTCTTCGAAATTATCCCCATCATAACTATTGGTGATTTCAATGCCCTTCTAGATGTTATCTCCATTATCTTGGACTTTCAATTCTTGGCTTTCTCTGATTCAGTAATCATATCTTCCATCTTATATTAACCACTCACTGCCATAGTCATATCCTAGGACTAGTTACCACCTGTAAATGCAATTCCTCCATATTCTAAATTCCAGGCATCTCATGCTTAGACCATCACCTCTCACTTTTCCAAGTCATTCCTTGGAGCACCTGATTCTAACAAACTTACCATCCTGTGAGGACCTTCAGTCTTTTGATCCTACCTCCTTTTCAATGTCCTTCACTTCTCCTACCCCCTCTGTGTCCTCACTTTGATTCCCGGACAGTTTGAATTTCATGACCCATCATTGTAATAACTTCCTCACATGCACCTTCAATTATCTTGCTCATTTCTCATTTTATATATCCACCTAACAAAATTCTGACCTTGATTGTACCTGTCTTACCACACTTTGACTAAACCTCATAGCTGAACATGGCTGGACAAGCCACCTTGCCTTCTCTTACTTTAAAGTCTTGACCACTATTCTCAGGTTAACTCTTAACTTTTGTCCAGCAATTCTAACTACATTTGTCTATCCATTCACTCTGCTCATGACTAGTTCACACCTTCTCTTCTTTGCTTAAAATCCAACACCTCCTCTTCCTTAGCTGTTTGCTTTATGTTCTATTTCACTGAGAAAATAGATACTGAGGAAAGAACTTCCATAAATTTCCATCCCACTATCTGCATTTTTGCCCATATATTTTCCTTTCCTCCTGTTAAAATGGAAGAACTAATTACACTCCTCTCTGGAATCATCTCCACTTGTGCATTAGTCCCATCCTTTACCACTTGCTTAAGAATATCTTTTCAATAATTCTCCCTTCTTCATTATTAATTTCCCTTATCTACTAGATCATTCTCCTATGCCTACTAACCTACAATAATATCTCCGATTTTAAGCAGCAATAATAAAAACCTCTCTGTTGACTACAATCTCTCTAGCCATTGTTACAATGTTTCTGTACCACTCCACAGAATTGTTTCTGTAAATGTCAGCATTGGTCTTGTGACTAAATCCAACATTCCTCATTCTAGTTATCCTATCACCAGAGTTTGATGCAGGCAATCAATTAATACAATTTAACCCTTTCTTCCATTGGCTTATAGATACTAAAAACTCATGCTTCTCTCCTATCTTACTGTCCTCTTGATCTCTGTGTCCTTTTACAGTACTTTTTTTTATCTCCCCAATAGCTAAAATTTCTCAATTGCAAGACTTCTTTATCTATACCCATCCTCTCTGGATATCACTGTTCTCACCTAGACTCATAGATCTAAATATCATTTATGTTATTGATTATCAAATATATATCTCTATCCCCAACTTCTTTCCTGAAATGCGGATCCATGCATTGAATTTTATAATCAATTTCTCCACTAGGATGTATAAAATGCATCTCAACTTTCATGTATCCAAAAACTGAATTCCTGATTTCTTCCTTTTAGGGGCTGCAAAGCCACTACTTTAATGAGATGACCATTGCATTCTTCCAGTTGCTGGAGCCAAAACAATTATGGAAGAAAAGTGGCCTTTCCTCATCACCTGATGATTCAAATCTTGATCAAATATTTTCCCACTATGCAAACTCATGAAATTTATAGGAGTATAGCACATCCAAGATAAGCGAGATTATAGCCAATGTTATTACGTATAACCAAGCACCTGTACCTCATTGTTGAGAATGTTTATTGAGTACTGACTAACCAGTATTTATAATATACAGCTGCACCAGAAAATGGGCACAAAGTATAAAAGCTGAAGTGAACCCAGAGCTAATGGCTTCACTTCAACCTTTCCCACTCAGCTTCTTTTCCTATGTAGTTGTGCATGGAAAATATATAGTGATTGGGGGAATACAGAAATTGCTCACGTGAGTCAGTCACAAGATCTCTGATATTTTGTTGCCATGAATTCTATATTGATTCCTATCCTGCATCCTTTCTTAAAACTAAATAAACATGACATTTAGTGAAAACTATTGTGTTCAATAAACTTAACTATCAATCTGAAACCAAGACCAATGCTGCTGGTCAAGTATTATTGTAGTTTAGAAACACATTGAACTCTTCCTTCTCCTGTTCCACAAATCCAATCAGTCAACAAGTCTTCTTCTCAAACCGCAGGCAGACTGTTCGGTTTACAGTGTGGGTCAGATGATGCCACTCTTTTGCTGAGAATCTTCCCAGTGATTTTCTATCTCACTCTAAGTAAAAGTCAAGCATTTACAGTGATCCATAAGATTCTGGTCTGGCCCCAGATCCTTTTCACATCTTATCTCTTTTACTCTTTCCAAAGATCTGTCTATTCCAGCCACGTTGGCATCCTTGTTGCTTTGCAAATGACTGGAGCTCCTACCTTAAAGACTTTTTCATCTGTAGTTTTTTTCTGCTAGTAGATTCTTTCTCAAAATACTCATATGGCTTGTCCATTCACCTCCTCTAGGTGGTTGCTCCAATATGATCTTCTCAGTGAAGCTTTCCTTTGCAATTCTATCCAACATTTCAAGGATTCCTCTTCTATCTTTTTAATACTCCTTAATAGCCATTGGCATATTAAATAGTTCATTTAGTTATTAGCTGTCTCTCTCTATTAGAATGTAAGCTCTATGGCAAATGATTTTTGTTTGTTTTATTCACTTATGTTTTTCTAGTATGTAGAATTAGCCTAGGATTTGGTTGAATAAATGCTTATTGAGTAAATGTAGATCATGGGCTATTAAAAGTACCTGATGTAGTGGGTACTTTGATGCTCTTCATGGGTTCTCTTCTCTGGACTGTGCACTCATGTGCTTGCTGCTGTGAATCACAGTTAATGGCACATAAATAGTTACTTCTCTGAAGTTCTGACTGGCCTACCAGTTATACCTGGTTAATTACACCTGCCCTGGGAAGCAGCCCATAGCCAATGTCAGGCTAATATAATGGTTCAAAAGGCTGCCTCCTTGCCTCCATAAAAGACTAGCTTTGTGTTGCATTCATTGTCTAGACACTGGAATCAGACTGGAAAGCAGTCTTCAGCTGAAACATAACCTGTCTTAGCCTTGTCCCTTTCCCCATCCTGGTTTCTTTACTCCCATTCTCCTTACTCACCTCTTTCAATAAATCACATACATAGGAGTCCTCAGCTTGAGCTCTGTTTTTAGAGAACCCAACCTAAGATCCCAGAAAAGAGGATGAGGATTTATGGAAACAGAATTAGGCCTCTTCCATTCAATCTATTTTTTGAACAAAAATAAAGAAGGCAGTGAAATGAAGAAGCAACTATCTACAGAACGTTTTAGTGAGCACTCATGACAAGTGAAATATTATGTCGGCCTGTGGTCTGCAGCATGTGTGAAGGATAAAACAAAATCTCCCAAACTTCCAAGTTAGTTATGGTCTATTATTATATTATTTTGGTTTTGAGGAAAATTTAACTTCTAGCTTCAGATGAGCTGTAAGAACTTGGACATTTTTGTTAGACTCTTTGAGTCACATATAAAATTTGGAATTAAAAATTCCTAGTGTACAGGGATGAAGTAATAACTATTAATGTATGGGATCATGTAGGTGAAACTACATAATATAGTTCCCCATATGTGATCTGTATATTAGCATAGATTCCCACTGGAGGGAGAAGAAACACTAAAGAAGATTCTTACTACTTTTGTTTACAATTGTGTTCTTGAAACTTGCTGCAGGTTGAGTTCCTTGGAAAGTAGATTCTAAGACAGAGGTTAGCTTGCAATATGTTTATTAAGGAACATACTTGGGATCAACACTCATGGAAGGGAAGGTAGGGAAACAGGATTGGGCAGGTTCAGTGTCAGCCTTCGCCACCCTATGGGAGCTCTGGAGCTTGAATGACCCTTTAAGTTTGTTCCCTGTAGGGTAAGACAGCCAAGCCTTTAGAATCTCACATAGAGTAGTCACTGGGTTTGGCACACCATGGGACTAGGTTTGACCTTGAGCCAGGCAGCTCTTTGCAGATGAGGCAATCCCTCCCTGCAGGTCCTGATAGCTGAAGGCTGCTGCTGACAACATTCCCAGGAGCTGGGACAAAAAGTTGATGGAGAATCCTGGTGGTAAGTAACATTTGTCTCCACAAATCCTAATATATTAGAAGAAAATGGGGACCTTTATTCTTTCCTTCATGCATTCATTCAAGAACTATCTATTGAGCCCTTATGATGTATATGCCACTGTGGTAGGTACTAGAGATATAATGAGAAATAAGACTTGGTCCTTGACCTTGAGGAGTTAGTAGTCAAATGTGGCAGAAGACATATATGTAAACAAACAAGTACAAGCCAGTAAGTGCTATTTCAGAGGTAAGAAGAAAGTGCTGTGGGAGCACAAAGGACAAAAGAAACAACTCAGCATGGGAAATTGGGGAACACTTCACCTTGGCTTCACCACTCATTTATGTCTAAGGAGCTGAGCCGTTTCTACAGAAAACTACAAAGAAATTGCTTGCATAATATATCACTTTCAATAGCTGCTCATTGAAACATTTTAAACTGTTGTTTAGGGCAAGACTTTGTCTCCAGACAAATTTATTCACCAAACTATCCATTTAGCTTATGACATATAGCAAGTCAAGCTCTTATTTAAAAAAAATTACAAAGATTTAGGTACATATGTCAAGGGATGTGTATTCTTTGACTCGGGGAAATTTTAAATGGCTGAAGATAAGAGCTCTTAAGAAAAAAAAATGATTTAGGAAAAAAAAAAAAGAAACTGCACAACTTATTATCAAACTGATTGAACATGGTGATCAGAAACAAGTACTCAACAAATACTGGTTGTTATCCAGTAATAAAAATTACTGACTCCCTGATTAAATAAATGCATACTGAGGACCTATGATGATCGGGAAGTACTGAACTTCTATATATTTATGCTCATTAAAATATGTCATTTACCAGTACTGTGAGTATTGAGACTTTGATCTGATCACTGTCCGAATTATGTATACTGATCACTGATGTCAATATATATTTATGAACTTTTGGAGGTGCCCTAAAATAAAAACTTAAAAAACATACCAGCTGAAAGTTCAAAGAAACATAAGAAAAGTAAAGCCTGATTTGGAAATTAGCTCTGGGAAGGGGGCTGGGAAGCAATACAGAATACTATAAAACAGGGGCTTTTGAATCACAGGGCTCTATACCTTGTTATGTAACTTGTCTAAGCCTTAGCTTCTTCATCTGTTAGAAAGGGAAAATAATATTCTCCCCCAAAGTTCTCATGTTTAAATAAGGCAACACATTTTGCTTACTGTGCTCTGGCTCCTTCTTACCTCATGTTAAAAAAAAATTTGAAAACAATTTCTACAATGGCACCAACCTCCTTCACAGCAGGTTTCAAGCCCATCCATTACATTTTATTTCTATTTATCAAACAATACCTCTTATTATTATTAATAATATAGAAATTAAGTTTTGAACATAAACATCTACAGGATTGCAGATTGTTAGAATAGGAAGAGGTCTTAGAGATATTTCCCCTGTCTGTCTTGTTTTACAGATGCGGAGACTGTGCTGATAAAATTCTTCTCCCAGTACTTAGAATATCGTTCAGGCAAGACATTGGCCATATACAAGGTACAACCGACACTGGCTCATGTTGAGTTTGGAATCACCTTCAGGTCATAAGGTAACCCTCTTTTAGTTGGATTACAAATTACTTTTGTAAGAAAGAGTTTCTTGTAATCTGTGACTTCAGCTAAACCTGCATTTGAATATGTGAATTTAACCATGTGGCCTTGAGTTTCTTCCTACATTTTCTGACCCTCATTGCAGAATGGAGATGATACTGACTGTTGTCAACTGGCACAAAGTGTTCACTCCACAATGTTAGTCCATTTCATCATCTATTTTTCCTTTATTTTTAAGAGATAATAACGTCTTGGATGTCAGAAGCTGTGAATTATTTGCCTTTGACATCCCAGATAACTGCATAAATGTTGGTAGAATTACAAAAAAAAAAAAAAAATCTAAAAAGTTGAGCAAAAATTTTAAATGGTTTTCCCAGTGATGACTGAATAACAACCAGCATTTGTTGAGCATTGAAGTCTTGGGAAGCACAATTCTTTGCACTTCACATTTATTGACTCTTTTTTTTCTTTTTTTGAGAAAGAGTCTCCCTCTGTTGCTCAGGCTACAGTGCCGTGGCATCACCCTAGCTCACAGCAACCTCAAACTCCTGGGCTCAGGTGATCCTCCTGCCTCAGCCTCTTGAGTAGCTGGGACTACAGGCATGTGCCACGATGCCTGGCTAATGTTTTTTTTTTTTCTATTTTTAGTTGCCCAGCTAACTTTTTTTCCTATTTTTAGTAGAGATGGGGTCTCACTCTTGCTCAGGCTGGTCTCTAGCTCCTGAGCTCAAGCAATCTTCCACCTCTGCCTCCCAGAGTACTAGGATTACAGGTGTGAGCCACTGGGCCCAGGCTATTAACTCTTTTGATCTTCATATCAATCTACATAGTAGGCACTATTATTATGATCATCTAAAAGATAGAAAAACTGAATCACAAACATTATATAACTTGCCAAAATTCACATATGCTGTAAGTGAGAATACAAGGATTTGAACCCATACAGACTCTATAGGTTGCCTGGAACTTACGGAGAACCGAATAAATGTTTCACTCACAAGACCATCTTTCGAAAATCAGGAACAAAAAATTTGGAAGCATTCTTTTCAGTGTTTTTGTTGATGTTTTTATTCCTTCCTAATTGTTGGATCTCTGTTTTGTATACCACATTATTAGAAACTATGATTCTGTACATAGATCATCATCATTTGACCCCTGTGTTATGTTGTTCAAAGAAACATTCCTGCTTTGGTTCGCATAACATTCTCCTCAAAGTCCTTCCTGCCCTTGTCAGCAGCAGAATCAGCAGCTGTAGCCAGGAGTGTCAGTAAAAAGACTTGATTAAATATAAATACATCTATGGAGTCACATTTAAGGCAAACTTTTTAGGTCACTGCAGTTGGGAATAGAAAATGATTTTGGATTTTGAGTGTGATATTAATTTCTAAATAAATGAGGCTGAAAAATACGGCACCTATGGGTACCCTGAATCCAGAGACCAAGAAAAAAAAAACATTAAGAACAGTTTAAAAACCTTACCACGTGAAATATGCTGTAATATCTTTTGTTTATCTTCCCTCATAAAAAAAAAAAAAAAAAATCCCAGCTAGGGAGATTGCAAGTGAAACGTGTATAACAACTTCCACTAGTGACACCACTGAAAATGAAATAGAAATTTCTTTTTCCACTCACCTAACTCTCTAACCACAGAGGAAAAGAAATAATATAAATAGAAGACAAATATTAAACTCATTGGAACTTATGTCTGAAGTTTTCCATGAACATTTGGGCTTTAAAGATAATTTGAGGAGATTTCTGGTTCTCCTCAAAGTGATGTCATCCATTTCTCCCAGGTCCTTCCCCTTACAACCAAAACCCCATCACATAACACAACAAATAAGCATAGGAAGTTGAGGAGGTGGTCAAGAAGGAAGGGGTGGCTAGGGACCTTAGGACTTGAGGAACGACATAGTGACAGTGGTAGGTTCCCTGGGTTTGCTTATTGGCTCCCATATATCCCAGGCAGGGTGCTGTAGAAGCCTCCAATCCAGAACAGCCAACAAAGCAAAAGAAGCTCTGAGAAAGCCTGTTAACTCCAGAAAAATGACCAGGGAAGGGGTGGCTTAAGAAAGCAGGAAATCTTCTTGGCAATACTTACCGTACTCTAGCCAAACACCCATGAAAAAACTACCCTGCATCCCCCATGGTTCCTAGAGAGAGAGTTGATTGAGTTGTTAACATCCCCACTGTACTCATGACCAACTGGGGGAAGCAGACAAAGGTGCCATGATTTCTCTGCCTTGTGAGGATGGTGCCCAGCTATGAGCTAACCTTCTGTCCCCACCTTAAGGTAAACAAGTGGCACTCTGTTTCCCCAACCAGCCAAGGCAGTCTAAATGGGTCTGAGCTGGGAGTTGCTCTTCCTTCTCTAACGCAGCAGAAGGAGTCATTAGGTGCTGTGTCAGCAGAGTACAGAGGCTAGTTGAGTCTCCACCCCACCCAGTAGTAATGAGTGCAAGTCCAGGTAAGACGGCACCCCACTTTCATCCACTCCTGGAATCAGTGATACACAGTGGGGAGTGGAACTTTCACAAACCCCTCAGCTGCCAAGGAGAATGACCAAGTCAGTTCCAGGCAGGGCTGCTTAGCCCTCCAGCTCCAGCCGTACACAAGCCCCATCCCTGTATCAGAGGGACCTAGTGGGGAGCTGAACCTCCACACCATCTGTCCGTAATGAAACAAAATCAGGTGGTGTGTGCTGGGGCTAGTGGACATTCTTGACCTTATACCCTCTAGTAACTGCATTTTTTACGCTTTGTCAATTCTACACTCTTCTATAGACGTTTCCTTGAGCTCTCAAATAAAATACTTGTGCTTGAATCCTTGCCTTGGGTTAACCTCTCAAGGAACCCACGATAAGACATCATTCAAGTAATATTTCCTGAACATTTCCTAAGTTAAGAGCATTTTGAAATTAAGTTGCTGCATTTCTGGGGGGAAAAAAAAACAGTATAAAGTAAGTTGTCTCTAGTCTCACAGAGCTGACAGGTTAGTGGAGGGGACGAAGATTCATCATGTTAGTAATTACTTAATTGTAACCGAATTAGGTGCTATGAGGAAAAAAGAGATGACACAGCAATCTAATGTTAATGAAACATATTAAGCCCCTTAGATTCATCACAATCTCATCTCATAATCCAGGTTTGAATCCAACCTTATAAACTGTTTCTCTTGACCACTCCAACTCTTTCTGAAGACTTGACAAATGGCAGATAAAAGCAAAACACATCCATTCATCCATTCATTCATCTGTCAAATAAAACTTTATTAAGAATCTAGTATGTGTCAGGTCCTGTATTACAAAACTAATATTACACTGGAGTATTGAATCAAATAGAACATAACAGAAAATGAAATGTTGGTCTAAATACAAGAGAATGACAGAAGAGAGAAAACTCCCTGGAGGATGGAAGAATAGGAGGTTTCAGCTCTGAAGGAATTACTGCCCCTCCCCAAAAGGAGAAAAATATTAGGATGCAAAGAAAGATTCTTTTTTTCTCAATATTGAACATTACATTTGAAAAACTGAAGGGTTCATGGAAAAAAAATGAATCTATAAAAATGTACTTGGCAAGTACATTTCAATTTATTTCAGTTCATTATCCTTTATCTATCTCATCTAAATAGTTCCTTTAAGTTAACAGGAAGAGACTGTTCAGCAGGGACTGCAGAAGTAGGGACTGTGCCTTGCTCAATGATAGAATCAAACGTCTGTCCTGTTGTGACTTTGTATATGCCCTGTTGTAACCGCCAAGCCTCAGCATCCTGATATTTAATATTTCTGCTGGAATGAGTGGATGCCAAATAAATTTAAGGACCATTACACTGAACAGCAAGAAAGAGTTAAATCATCCCTTAGAAGCTGAGTTAGAATAGATTCTGATATCTGTTTCATTCGATCACTTACTTCTATTTAAAAAGAGAGAGGAGTGGAGCGGATGTGTGAGAAATGTTTTGAAGCTGGTAATACCATTTCACACAGGACTCCTCTTCTTGAGTTTGTTGTCTATGAAAGGTCCTCCCCTGGGTTACATCAATGTCAAATGAAGTCATTTTATTTTATCTTTTTCTTTGTGGCTTTTATCTGACATTGTGTATTTTTTTCATTATACCACCACGATGCCAAGATACACCAAAGACATTGTTGGTTTCCCTAGCATATGCTCTCAAATACCTCAAACTTCTCCTATGCCTACTTTTACCACACTTACAATTGTAATGAAATCATTTATTGAAAAAGTTATTGTTTAATGTTTTTCTCCACTGCTAACTTTGCTGAGCTTCATATGGGTAGAGCCATGTCTATCTTGTTCACCACTGAATGTTCGATGTTTAGAAAGTGCTTTAGACAAAATAAATAGTTGTTGAATGAAGAGTGAAATGCCAAGAAATCTGTTTTTATTGATATATCAATGCATCTCTAACTTTAGCATATATATATATATATAAAAATCCTTCTCTCTCTCTCTTTCTCCAGCTGGACATTTGATTCATTAAACTAGAGCAGGGCTCATGGTTTACATTTCCAACAAGCTCAAAAGTAGGGGTCAACCTGCTGGTCTAGACACCAGACTTTAGATAGCACTGGTCTACATGATGTAGGATCACTGTATAGCTCAGCTAGAGAAACATGATAATGTTCCCGATCTGCACTTAAATCTCTGTGGCCTCCACAGTCCGTTTAAGGTATAGGATGCAGTGGTTTGGGATGTCTGGTGTTCCCATATAAAGAATGAACCTCTGTAAAAGCTAGCTGTCTGTTATGGTTTATGTGGGCCAAAAATGGACTTGGGTAGCCCAAGGGAATATGAAATTCCCTAAATATTGTTACTCTGTACCTTATCTATGCATAGCACATGTCACTTTATATATCCCTTGTGATGGGGATACTTTCATCAGCATTTTACATTTCTTCCTTTGCACCAGTTTCTGGGTATACATGAGTAGGTCATCAACAAACTATTGACCAACAATGTCTTCCTCCTAGGATTTATTTCTGAGTTTTGGAGGACAGTTTTCAAAGAACTTGAAGTCCATATTCACCTGCTTTTTGCCCACCATCCTCAGACCAATGGCCAAGCGTCCCATGTCAATTCAAATCTAAGAATATGTATAGTGCTATATCCTATATGTCTTAACGACATCACAACTGGTTCATCTGCCTACTGTAACCTCTCCTATCTTAATTCTCTGCTCATGATGCCCAGTTTCAAAGAAATTTAAATTGAACTCTATTATTTATTATGATAATTTTGAGGTAGTTGACATTCTAGTAGTTTCTTGGAACTGAATTAATTACAATTTATCTCTACCCACTACCGGTTTAGGAAGAGGGGCTGTCTTTAGCTTTGAGGGAGAAAAAAATAAACCAGTGAGTTAGTAGGGAGGGCTGGGAAATAGAAAGTAATAGTGGGTAACACGGAGCACCATTGCAATTGCTGTGGCTCTTGTTCCCATTCTCAGGAGGCAGAGGTGGGCTGCAGGTTTAGCCCTTTGATTCTCATGGACTCTCTGCTGTATCATCACCATAAATCCCCTTTTGCTGGAGCTAGACTGTGAATAAGTGCCTGCTCCTGTTCTCATGCTAATCTTCAGCTTTTAACCTCAAACTGATGTAGAGCTTTCCAATCTGCCACTTCTCCACACCAGGACCGAGACCTCATCATCATTGCCACCCTTTCCTAGTCATCAGCTGATTTTCCTGTCCTGCACGGGGCATATTTCTTCCAAACAGCTCCAAGTTTTTAAATTTCTTTAAAAACAAAAACAAAACAAACAAACAATGACAACTCACACTCTTTAGCCAGGATCATATTTGGTAAATAGATGATTGAGGAAAAACCATATTTGGATTTTCCTCCCAGGATTCTAGTTTTCCTCTTGATGCCACAATACATTCTCAGAAATCCCATATTTCTCAGAACTCTGGTGGAACTGAAGAAGCTACTACGTATCAATTATATCAGTTACAAATCCATCCCACTGAGAATTTACCATCACCCCGAGCTCTGAACTGAGGGTGTGAGAATATCGCCCCTCTTTTCTCATTTACACCCTATACTGGAAATGATCATACCTTCTAGTTATCTCTCCCACCTTATTTTGTGCTAATTCAGGATTCCCATCTATGAATAAGTCATACTGGTTCTTTATACAGTCTTCAGTAATTGGGATTCTCCTAGATCAATTTTCTCTTCAACTCCTACATTAATTTTCTTTCCCCGTTCTTTTTATCACGTGGATAATTTTTTTGCCTCCTCTTTGGTCCCTTTAAATACAGTCCGGTGCTGCACAATGGTGTTTCCACCAATGATGGACCACATGAGTGACAGTGATCTCACAGGATTGCAATACCATATTTTGCTACACCTTTCTTATGTTTAGATACACAATAACACAATTACCATTGGGTTACAGTTGCCTACAATATTCACCACAGTAACATACTGTACAGGTTTGCAGCCTGGGAGCAATAGGCTACACCATACAGCCTTGGTATGTAGACGGCTATATCATCTAATGTAAGTATACTCTATGATGTCTGAACAAAGACAAATTGCCTAGTGACACATTTCTCAAACTGTATCTCCATCCTTAAGTGAAGCACGACTGTATGCACCTTCATCTTCTTCAGCTACATAGTCAGGTTATCACTGTGACCAACCCACAGGACTTAAAATGTGTGACCCTGACTTTCTGACAGCTTTGTATGAATAAACAGAACAGATTTCTGTTGCCCGATGCAATTCCACATCTCTGAGAAAAGCTGTAGAAAGTAGCCATAAGAAGAGCAGCAACAACCATACTTGGTACCTGGAGAGGTCTTGAAGCATCATTATCAATGTGAAGCTTTTGAATGTATTTTTCAGTCAATATTTCTTAGCTAAGGTACTTAAGTGTCCTCATTTAGCAAACAACAGTCTATGATGCAGAAGAATAAAAGGACTTGTTTGAAAGTACACAAGAATAGAGAGCGTAATATCTTACACAGGTGCCTAAAAATATTTATCGAATTGGGTAGCAAAGCAAGTGATTTAAAGCCCTTGGAAAACTATACGGAGATCAAGTTCAGTGGTTCTCTCCACAAGTTACCATTCTGCTATGGAAGTAGCACAGAGTGTAGTCATAGAGAGTTGGGGGCTGAGATGTCCTTATTTCTTCACTCTCACAGTATATAAGCAAGGACACCTGTCCTCCTTCATCTAATACAGTTGCATCTTAATTTTGGGAATAATACAAAAAAGATTGTTCCTTGAGGCAAGGAAATGTGTCACGTTGAGCTCTGTGGCCACAGTGCCTAGCAACATTCCCGGGTTGTAGTAGGTATATGATGGTTACTCCCTGGATGAGAGGAATACTGGAGGGAAAATAAAAAGCAAAGCCATGGAGGAGCTCGCCAAATCACACCCTCTCCATTCAAATATTCATGAACTGATGAGGCAGAGAAATTGTTCTGCTCTATTACAATATCTGTCCCCGTTCCCTCTTCCACACATGTAAGCAGCAAGCACTTACTGTCAGATTGTGACCCTGGGGAAGTCATTCATTTCCACTTGAACCAGCTGTTTCAAATAACTTGTGCATGTTGCATTTACCAAAGGAAAATTATACCTTTTTTTTTTATTCACTGAAGGATTTTTATTTGGAAAACATTTACTTGTATCTTTCAGCTTTCAGCTGCTGTGATAGATTTTGCAGCAAGCTTCTTATTATAAAAGAGGAACCCCTGCAAAAAAAAAAAACCTCCTAACCTTCTTCAAGGTCTCTTGTGCCAGGCAAAGGGGAACATGACGAGGGGTGGAAGGGGAACAGAGTGTTCTCCTGGAATCAGAACTCACCAGGGGCCACTTTGGGGCACAATTATTAAAAAACAACCTATAGGAAGGGAAAACAGCAAAAGAGTGGAGCAGTCAGAGCAGGGTTCAAATCTCAGATTCAAATTTTAAATTATTGGGCTTTCATATCACACCTCCATGAAATGAGAATAAAGATATAACTCCATAAGTTATGCAATATACAAAAATTATTGCTACTATTTTAACCATTCAGAAAAAAATATCTGCCCTTTTTAATGAGGCAACAATAAAACTTACACATCACTGGGGACATAATTAAGACAACAATTTGTGAGCACTTCGCATTGTTTTCCCATAGAGGTGATAGAATTGCACCAAGGAAGGCCGCAATATTCCACATTCCACATTCTCTTACTTGACTTAACTTGTAACAAATAATTAGATCCAACTTGTAACAAATGATTTACATTTCTAGGGGACAGGCTCGTTGTCTGTGGTACTTAGAAATAGTCCTGGAATACAGTGGGCATTCAATAAGTATATGTTTAATAATAAAATACATTGATTAGGGGTATAAACTCTGATAGTTGTAAACAATAGTGCAACATTTATCTAGTAACAACTTACTAGATGCAGTCATAGCACCTTTGAGTGATATGTAGGATAAAAGTGAATGAAAGAGACACTGCTTTTGCCTTCCAACATGATTTGGTAGTCAGAGCATATAGGACGTGTTCCAAGAATGGTGACTCATCTTGTGACTGGAGCACCAGATTTGGGGAGACTTGAGGTTTAATGTTAAATATATTTGGAAATGCAGAATGGCATGATATAATTTATTACTTTGAATTCTCAGCAACCATCAAGAATGCTTGATCCAGAGGAAAGGCTGATCAAATGGAAGCAGTTAAGAGGATATTAAAATAGTCTGGCTTGCTAGTTTTCCAACTATAACCTACAAGAAACAAAGAAATGAGTGACAGGACTCTGAGATCCATAGCTTTCCTTTGACCAGAGTCAGCCTACTTTTAAATGGGTTATGTATTAAAAGATGAGTAGTCTTGGTGAGAAGATGGGAAGATGACAAGCCTCTGACCTAACATGTCAGAGAAAAAAACAAGTCAAATTTGGCAGGTATTAAAAAATTACCTGTCAGAGTTTGGTGAATAATTACAGGGTAAAGAAGAAGGAAAACCAAAAGATGTTCATAAAGTGATGGTGCTGGAATAGAGATTAAATTAACCAAGATAAAAAAAATGTAAGAGGGATAGCAGGCTTCGGTGTGTCAAAATAAAATTTTAACAAATTGAGTTTTAAAGAGCCAATTGGCTTTTGTTAGCAATTCATGAGTCGGGTGGCAGCATCCCATCTACAAAATAGAAAGACACTCCAATGAGCTGAGCAGAGGAAGTGAGCTTTATAGGCAGAAACAAGAAACGAAAAGCACATTGTTTCAAGTCACTTTCCTTGTAGGGGTAACGCAGAGAGGATTGTCTAACCAGGCTGGCTCAGGCTGACTGGGCCCCTTTAACTTGGTGGCAGGGGATCTCCTATTTTTTTGGAAAGCTGGCCATTTCTAAGTTCAGTTGGGTTACATGGCACTTAGCACCAGCGACTCCAGTCTGGAGTAACTCTATTCCGGTTTGGTCTGTTCTATTGTGGCCTCGTGCAAGAGCTTAGTCCAAAACAGTGGCCTCCCGTATATTTTATCTAACAGGTGAAAGGATGAAAAATTCTAGATATGGGATATAGTGAAACTAATTATTCTGCAAAGAGGAGAACAAGTGTCTTCTCAAGAAAGATGCTCTAAGTACCCTGCATATTGACTCAATTTAACTAAATACCAGAGATTAACTCTCTATAACTTGTCTGCAGACTTTGGCCAACTTGAATGGATCAGAATTAACTTGCCAAGTTTAGAAATTACAGATTCTTGGGTCTTGCCTTCCAAGATTCTAATTCAGTAAATCTGGAAAAGATCAGGGAGAGCCATATTTTTCCAAAGTTGTCATATTTTCTAATGGGCAGCTATTTGGCTGAATCTCTGGTCTACCTCAGTGTTCTGAGTTGTCCACCTGGATCTGATTTGGGCCTGAGAGTGAACATTGGACAAGTGACTAAAGGAAGAAAGGGGGAAGATGATATCTACTATTCTTTTCCCACTAAAAGTGTTTTTATTGACTTATAATGATGGAAAAGACAAAAGTAGTCCCAAAAAGCTGAAGTTTTGCTTTGGTTAATTTGGGCCTTTCAGGGAGAAAGGGGATGCCCCTTTTTCATCATGAAAACCTTTCATTCCTTGATGTTCAAACCTTCTGAAGCCAAGTCAAGATAACACATTCCTTCTTGGAAAGGAAATTTAAATTTAACAATTAAGTACAGTCTCATCATTTTAGCTTTCAATGCAACTTTATCACATGATCCAACCATCTCATTTAAGAAAATGAAAATGCCAAAGGAATTCTGTCATTTGTCCTACATGTTAAAAGCTGCTTATGGGGCAGGACAATTTTTTTATTATTATAATCTTTATGACCAGGACATTTCAAGTCTTTAGTAAATATGTATAAATTTTATGTGTTATGTCAACTTACTCAAAATGTTTGTTTCTTATTTCTTCTCTCTCTCTCACACACACAGATACATGTACATGCACACACATATGAATCATGATCTACGGTTCACTTCCAATCAGCATGTCTACATTCATCATCTGACAAAATATAGCTTTACTGGACAGAGAAATTATCTATTTTTCAATAGACTACTTTTAAAAATATTTAACACAGATAGATAATGAGGAATTCTTCCCTAATTCGGCATTTTCAGAGAAAACTTTCATATTTTCTGGCCTCTATTAGTATGGGATGGGATCGAAATTCCAAATTACAGAATTTCGCACAAGGTTGTCTATGAAATTTTGCTCATAGTTATGCTTAAACGACTCCTTGAATAGCTATCAGGAGAGTAGTTGAGCAATTTCACATCACAAGTGGAGTTAAAGGGAGAAAATGATCTAACAGGACTTAAAAATATGGGAAGTGTTTCAAAGCTTACTTCAAACTTTGAAGATATTTCGAGGGTTTGACCATATGACAGTAAACAATATAATAATCCGTACATTTATAGAGGGATTTCCAATTTGCAAAGCACCCTCACAAACTATCTCATTTGATTTTCATAATAACTACAATGTGGTAGTTCTAATAGATATCACTTTCTTTAATTTGTAGATGAGAAAACTGAGACATCAAAGATTAATTAGAGGCATTTGATCTGAGTTTCTTTTCTTGCATTTAGAAGGCTTTTATATTCTTTGTTACATTTAAAAATCAACCTAGGACGAAGGGAGAAAGGACACTTTGCCACTCTTTCTTAATAGCCAGGAAGGACCGCTTTGAGAGGAGATCATGTGATGGTATTACAAGCAACACACTGAGATCTGCCTTTGAAAATGAATCTGGCTGAGCTAATAACTAATGTCAAGCAACTCCATTTTGCCTCTGAAGTATATTTTTATCTTGGTGAAGACAAAGAACACAGCATTTTCAGTCCGCATCAGTAGCTTTAGGATCCATAATAGCCCAATCCAATTAAAGGCCTATTCACTTCCACCATTTCCATTACACTAGGTTGCTCTGCAAAGATAAAAGTGAGTTGGGCCAGGCAAATCTCATCTGGAGAGGAACAATTCTGCTTATTGATTGGCATCATCATTGTCTTTTGTGAATTGGGTTGGAATTCATTTTCTGGGGCTTATAGAAGTGATTGTTTGCTAAGAAAATGGAAGAAAAATGAAAAGCATCAATGCTTACCTGACTTAAGACTTTCATGGGTAAAGCTAAGACCTAAGAGCAAATTAATGAATACATTGGTTCCAAACCATAGATGCAAATGTTTGGAATGTCTTAGAAGTTTCATACATATTTTATATTACTTTGGGAATATTTAAAAGCTTTGAATTTAGTCTACAACAATCTGAGAAGAATAAAAGAAAGGGGAATGAATTCTGGGCTAAAAATGATCCAATAAACTGAATTTATGTTTGCTAATATGAAATGTATATTTAAGCCAGCATGGCAGAGTGTGGTATTCCATAGCATAGGGATAGGGGATATGAGTTTTAGATGTTTTCAAGAGCTATCAGTGTGCTTGTTATAAATAATTTAAGCTTTGTGGATTTGATATAGAAGACAAAGGTAAAAGGATTGTTGTGCAGTGAGAAAAACCTAGAATAGGATTCTATGATTTATGAGGAAGTCTTCACTCTCTGAGTGTGGCTGAATCATGTGCAGCCCGAAACATTGATATCATGCCTCTGACCTAAGGCTTAAACCACAAACTTTATTATTAGGCTTTTCTCCTGGGACTTCCCAGACCAAGCCAACTCCTAACTGAGAGATAAGTTTAAATTCCATCTAACATAGAGATTCTGGCAACATGTAAAGTCTGGGCTCCCAGGGAAGCCACAAAAAGTACAAATTCCAAGAGATAAAATCTCTCATCATGTCAAAGCTAGTCTCAACACATTTCCTTTTCCTTAATGTTAACCTATTCTCTGGAGACAATGAAGATGGAATATGGCAAATGTATGCAATGAGGATTCTTGAAACTTTACAAAAATATCTTACAAAATATCAGGCATATAAAAATGTTAACTAGATTTTAGTTATTGTCATTATCAGCAGCATTAGTAATAGCAGTAGCAGCAGCAAATAATTCTAAAGGCTGTTAGGTAAGGCTTATCAAATAGTCTGTGGATTAGGAACTTTGAATGTAGTATCTATTCTCAAATGACTCAATACTAACTTTGAATCTATGAGGCTAAAATTAAAGGAAGAATGCCTTTAGATAATCTAGAGCATATAACCACATCAAACAAGACTGGAGATGATACTGTTCTATTGACAAGTATGACAAGTATGACAAGAATAGTAATGCATAGAATTATTCAGGCTGACCATGATTTGATCACGTTCCCTTTAAGCTAACAAGAACATCTATCAAAAACAGTAAGAGATAGCCCCAACTCTTGACCTCTCCCGTGCAAAATATCTATCAGAACATCCAGATCTCTTCCCCTTCCTCATTCTTGTAACTAACACTCAATCTTTGTGTGGGGCAGATGAATGCCAAACTGTTTGTTCTGTTGATAAGAACAAACAGAACAGGTTAAACTGACTTTCCTCAAGCAATATCTTCAGAAAGAAAGATAGCATTCAATTATTCAAACTGAACTAGGTAGCCTATGGCCACTAGTCAGCTGAAAGTCCACATGGAAGGTCTGGTCAACCTGTGCCCTCCAACTCACATAGGTCCCACATCAGGGGTGAAAAACCACATTCTTTCCAGGGGTACCATGTGCATTATGGAGATTGCAATTTGTGTGTGGAAGTCAGACATTATATATTACCTTGCCTTCCTCCTAAAAACACAGTACTGCACTTTAGGGGTGGCCATAGAGATCTTCATGTATGTATTTATTTATTTATTATTTATTTTTAGTTTTGAGACAGAGTCTCACTCTGTTGTCCTGGCCAGAGTGCAGTGGTGTCATCATAGCTCATTGCAACCTCAATCTCCTGGGCTCAAGCGATCCTTATGTTTTAGCCTCCTGAGTAGCTGGGACTACAGGCCCATGCCACCGTGTCTGGTCTGACCTTCAGGTATTTAAAGAAATAGCACTAATAGGTCATGTAGCCCTGGGATGACTACAGAGATCACTCACAAGTAAGGCTACACTTGGTAACCCAGGTTGCATTTCGGAAGAAAAACTGACATATTATTTTTGTGTATCCTACAAACAGCTATTAAAATGGAGGACATTCTATTAGAAAAACTGATCAAAATTTGTCTCTGACTTTTGCTGAAGCAATCAATGATACCACCTTGGCCCTGAAATACCTGCAGGTCAGGCTCACTGGCCAGGGTTGTTATGGATGATTCAATTACCCTAAACTTCCTTCTTGCAAATTATCAATCACTAAGAGTTCCTTCTGTACCTGGATTACTGCCATGGGCCCAGTGAAAAAGGCAATATAGACTCTTAAAGAGAAAGCCACTCGGATTTCTAAGTTACACTCTGATAATTTCAACTTGTTCCATTTGTTGGGTCCTGGACCCTAGGAAGCATGGTTGAGGTCAATAGTGTAGTTTGGCCTCATCCTGCTGTGTGGAGTCCTGTTGATAGAAGCCTTATTCAATATTCTATCATACAAACTAAACTGATTTATTTCCAGCCTAAGTTGCTCAAATTAATCAGAGTGGCTGAAAGAGTATCATACTCATGGGAAAATTTGCTAGAAGCCTAGAGAATGTAGGAATGAGGAGTATATACTCTGGCAATTTTCCATGTGTTTCTCACATTTCTACATTTTGTGTGGGTAGAGACATTGACTCCTTGTGTTCTATATTATCTTCTCCAGGATGTTTGTACAGTAGATAGATTTGGAAGATAGAGATAATGTCTCCTTCCAGAGAAAAGACCAGGTTCGTTTACTGTACAATATAACAAAGATGTTAGTCCCTCCCAGGCAATAATCAGGCAGCTTCATTATTATCAAAAATTTGGGTCCTCTAAACTAGAGTTCCTTTCCTAAAAACACATACTGCATGTGAGGCATCATATAGTCTTTTTTGAGTGTGTCATTCCATGGAATTTGGGACTCAGAGAACCAGCATAAATTCTGATACTATAAGTACTGCTAGTATCTATAGTTAAGTAATAAAGTTCTTTTTCTCTGACTCCAGGAATCTCATGTCTTTGGCCAACCTCCATGAAACTGTGACAGCTAACTTTTTGGTTTGAAAGTAGTGTAAAATCTCAGACTCTTCAGCATTCTTGACAGAGAGTGGGCAGGGTGGTAGAATTAGGTTAGTAATGTTTTTATTTTTATACTTTATTTGCACCTTGTAGATTTTTGTGAAAGCTAGTATACTTGTAGCAAGCATGAACAATTATAATAGTCAATCTCAAATGCGGAAGCTAATCTCCCCTAAGAATCTCACATATAGGTTTTTTTTCTCATTGGGAAAATAGTTACATTAACAAATTGTGACTATTTTCTACTCGTCTCAAAACAATCAGGTCAAGATTACGTGCTACCCACGAGGGACAGATTTATAAGGAAACATGTAATATTTGTATTTATAAGAAAATGTAATATCTGTAAATCTTCTAGGGAACCACCTTCATTTATAAAACCTATATATTTGTAAAGATGGACTAAGTTTATGCTGAGGCAACAAATAACCCTAAAATTCTACTGGCATAACACATAAAGTTTATTTCTCACTCACACAAATTCTTCTGACAACTCCCTAGGGCAGATTGACTTATGAAGTGGATTCAGCCATCCAGGCTGCTAGATCTTGGTTCTCCATTTATGCTTCCACACTTGCCTTAGAAGGGGAAGAGAGTATTAGAATATTGCACACAGGCTTGTCATTGCCTCAACCTAAAACTGACACATGACAATCTCTCTTATATGCCATGGACCAGAATTAATCACAGGACCCTGCCAAATTGCAAGTGCAATGAGAAGTGTCATCTTTAATATACATAAGGAAAATAGAACTTTATAACTTTTCATAAAAATTAAAAAATATATTACCTTTGTATCCCATCAAAAGAAAGTCATGATTGGGTCATTATTGGTTCCTAATGTCTACATGGAAAAATATGACCAGAAAATACCTTTTCCTCAGCAAGAATCGTCACCTGGTTGTCTCTGAAGTAGATGAGCTGCAGGAATTGTGAAAAAACATTCTTACATCTATCTTTCTATAAAATAATCTAACAAACAATATCCAATCCCAGCCCTGGTACATTGGATAATTGTTTCAGAGACAGCTTTAAATATACTTCAAATATATTATTGCATTCAATCCTTACAAAGTCCTGTTAGGTTTTATTATTATTTTCATTTTTAAAATGAGGAAAATTAGTTTAGGAGAGCTCAAATAATTTGTCCAGGAACTCAAAGCCAAGACATTGGGCAATGCAGGCAGTTTAGCTGTTGAGACCAGAGACTAACAGTATCCATATATTTATTACTGGGCATTACCAAATGGTCACTGTCTCTTAGAATGGTATAAGAACAGTGTCAATGTAAAACAAACAAACAAAAAAGTATGATCTTGTCCCCAGTGCATAAATAGACCTAAGTTTAGTAAAGCCTAGAATATGAGGATAATGTTGAAAATAAATAAAGTTGAGGTTTTTTGAGAATCTGAGATACCTTTTGCTTTATTGTGCCTCAAAATTTGCATCATGAAGACTGAAGAGACACTTTGCGGTCTTAAGTTAGCTGGCTGATATTTATCTTTTTCCGGAGTACATGAGATCCTTATCCATATTTTAAAACCATTCCTTCAGAACATACTTGGGACATGCACAATTATATTTGGGGTAATAATCTAATCATAAATTGGTGAATTATACTGGCAGCAATGTTTAAATTTTACTAACATCAAAATGTATTAATAGAATGACATATTGGATATGTATTGAAAACAATAATTTTAGAACATATAAGATATCATCAAAGCAATTTGATGTGTATAATCTGACTTAGAATTTCAAACATCTTGTTAGAGAGAGAGAATATCTATTGTTACCACCATAATAGAGATGGGAAAAGTGTGGCAGAGGTTAAACAGCTTTATTTATTTTAAACAGAAATTAACCATATGATCTATAAACCAGGTTGAGTAACAAAGAGTGAAATAACATATTTCTTAGATAACAAAGAATGTGCTGTCTACAAGATGGAACATCCAATCAGTGATAAAACTAAACTAAGCCAAATATAATTTGATTAAGGTCTCATTAGGAGAGTATTTTGATGCTCTGGTTCTGACCTAGTTCAATTAATCGTGAATACAAAGTTACAATTCAAATTGATTTGGCTCATGGTTCAATTCATAGTAAATAGTTTGAAACAACTAAGTACATTCATGGGTTTATTACAGTTTTAGATTCAAGATTTGGTTGTGAGCAAGTTGCTAATTAAATTGGAGCATACTTAGGAAAGAAATAGAAGGAAATAGTACAGTTATTTTGGGGGGAGGTTATGTCCATGCCTCTATCTCATTTAATCTTTTTAACTGTGAAATACCTGTCATTACTATCTCCACTTTACAGATAAGAAAACTTAAAACATTATCTTGGTTAAGTAAACTTTCCAATAGCCACCAATTAGAAGAGGTAAACATTACGATTGCTCTGGTTTTATGAATTTGATGGCCGCACTCCTTTGCTATACAGTGTACACTTTCCACATGGAAGATAGTGTGGACATTCTATAAGTGTAACTATTTCTGATTAATGTTCTATTTGTTTTCACTTAACAAAAATATTCTTTGTGCAGAACTTTATGTTTCATCTACCCAAATAGGGCAGAGTGAAGAGTTTGTCAAGAAACTTCTCCTTAAAAATGTAGTTTAGTTGACAGCTTTAATAGCACATTTGACTATTTTCTTTGACAATGCTTACATCTGTATACCCTGGTAAACTCTTTCCAATCACATCTGTTAGCTGTCATATTAATATGGCCTGGATATTATGGAAGATGCCTAAAGTCCCTAGGGAAAATGAGTTCAAATTCATCGAAAAGTGATTTGGAATAAAAAAAGAGTAGAGAGTTAATAATTCAACATCTAGATTTAGGAGAATTACCATTTAGATTCATTATTGACCCTGACTTGGAGATTTGTTTTGATATTAAGAAAGCTTTTTTTGCATCGACATCATCCCTTCAAGCTAGGGTGTTATTGTGTCTTTCAAAAACTTGCAAACTAATAAAATCTAAGGGAATTCGGCAGGTTTCTAGAGAGTTTAAATTCCACACGTGCAAACTGTCAGCTTTAAGTAAGTCATGCAAAACTCTATTTAAAAGATTCAGCCTTTCCCTGAATATGGGAAATGGGAAATGTTATTTGTAGTTAGAATAAAATGGTTTGAATGGCAAGGAATAGATTAAAGCTGCTCACAGTCACTGAACAGAGATAATAAGAGATGATTTGAAAGTGGAAATAGTCATTTGTGATGGGCTTTGCTGTTAACACACTAGCATGTGTGAGCGCTTTAGAGAGCATGGGTGAAACCAGTAGGCAGTCCTCCATCTCGGAAAAAGAAGCATTCACGGGAGGTTCCTTCATGCTAGAATTTCTATCACAGCTTGACCTTGATTCCCGTTTCCCAGCCAGCCCACAGGGGCACAGAATAGAAATACATCAATGAATTCAAATCAGGAAACCCTGTGGAAAGAGTCTCCTAAAGAGATCCCGGCAGGATGATTCCTGACAACTAATATTCATGCAAAAGAATGCTAAGGGCATATTATTTTAAATATGTGTGGCAGAGAGCTTCAGAGCACAGCTTAGGACTATACAAAGCTGCATTCCAGACCCACTTTGTCCCGCTCTCTGCTTTATGCTAGCTTTCCTGGGCAAGTTAATTAATTTCTTAGATTCTTAGTTTCCTTGTTTGTATAAGAGTAATAACAATGGTGGTACACATCTCATTATGGATTGAATTAGGCCATACCTGCAAAATGCTTAACACAATGCTCGGTCCATAGTAAGCTCTTAATAAATGTTATTTAAAAATGAAGGCAAAAAAAAAAAAAAAAACCCTTTATCAAACTTGCACAGTTTTTGGACTGTTTGAGTTTAGAAGCAATACGTTGACAAGCATTCTAAATACTTCATCGACAAGTATTTTTCTTACTGTGCGCCAGCTCTGTCTTTCTATAGCTGATACCCTGAAGTCCCCAGACACCAAGATATACTTCACAAGAAAACATGTAATTTTCCCTATTATGCAAATTCCCTCAAGTTTCCACACCTCTGGACTTTTAATATCATATCACGTGCAAAAAACACGGGGCTTCACTGATAATCCTCCATGCCACAAGCGCCATCTAAAGCTCTGCTCCGGGGGGTAAAAATCAGTTTGAAATTACCTTTTTGTAATTCTTTTCAACTGTTTTCAACAGTCTTTTTATGTAAAATGCTTCCTGTGACTGATAAATGTCCTCGTCTATGTGCACTGGTTAATTACTTCCCAAAGCATCTGTTGCTTGTCAGGCAAACATGTTCCACATGTTCTTAAAAATGACTTTTCTTTCTAGAAAATTTAGTTAAGACATCCTGTACAGGGAATAAAAAGATAAAGTACTTTCCATTTGTTAGGCACCTATAATCTGTCAGGTATTTCTCTAATAATGTCTTCTAATCCTTTTAGCAACCCAGCGGGACAAGTGATATTCCACCCATCTTGCACATCAGGAAAAGAAAGAATTATAGACATCAAATAATTTGTTGCATAAATTAAAACTGAATCCAGCTTTGCATTGCTCTAAATTTTGGGAAGGGGCAGAATGTTTTATGATTTGACATTTGGATTGTAGGAATCATATAATGGATACATATTACCTCTCTTTTATAAAACAACAACAATGATAATCATAATCACCACCACCAACATAACCACCTTCTAAAATCAACAGTAATTTCAGATTACAGAGCATCACTCTTTATCAAAGGGCTTTGTGAACAGTAAATAAACACAGAGAGCAAAATAAGCACAGTAGACAAAATTCTACAATGGTCTCCAAGATTCCTGCCTCCTGCTATATATCCCTAGTGTAATCTTTTCCCCTAGAGTGTGAGTGGGACTTGTGAATGTCTCATAGGTCATTATACCTATGATTATGTTACATTATTTGGCAGAAGAGATATTCCAGAATTAATTAATGTCCCTAATCAGTTGACTTTGAGTTAATGAAATGGAATATTATTGACTTAATCAGATGAATCCTTAAAAGAGGTCAGATAGATTCAAAATGAGAGAGAGTACTCCTGCTTGCACTGAAGAAGGAAACAATGATGTTGTGAACTGAATACGGAGGGAGGAAGTCATGTGGCAAGGAACTGAAGTCAGCCTCTAGGTGCTGAGGGTGGTCCCTGGTTAATAGCCAACAAGAAAATGGGGTATTTATTCCAATAACTGCAGGGAACTATATTGCCAACAACCACTGAGCTTGGAAGAGGACTCCGAGCCTCCAATGAGATTACAGTTCTAACTTGACACCTTGATTTCAGCCTGATGAGACCCTGAGTAGAGGACCCAGTAAAGCTATGCCTAGATTCCTGACCCACACAAATTGTGAAATAATAAATATGTATTCTTTTAGGCCTCTGAGTGTGTAGTACTTTGTTACACAGTATGTTAAATTAAATGCCAAATAAGTGACAGATGGTAAGTGCTACGAAAGTTTGGTAAAGTAGAAATAAATCAGTTTGGGGGAGTGCAGGGGTAGTAATATTGCTGCAAAAGAAGAATCTTCAACTCAAAGAGGATTGATGCTTTATACCAAAATTTTCCATTCTGCTCTCCTTTGTAATATGTCATTTCTTTAGATTGGTTTCCCTAGAAGCAGACCCTAAGGCAATGTGCAAAAGAATCATTATGAAAATTCTCTGTGGGAAAGCAGGACAAAGAAAGGGAAGAAGCCAAGCAAGGGGGCAATTTAGGCAAATCTCAACTGTAGTTGAATCTCATATGGGCAGCCACAGTACAATTGTACTTTAAACTTTATCCTTACTTGGGACAAGGATTCAGGCACTGCCAACACACTGCTTGAATGAGCACATTAGAAAGCTGCTTCAGTAATTCAAGGGCAGTGCTTGTAAAGGCCACAGGTGCGGATGGTTAAAAGAAAAACAAGAAGAGGTGAATCGGGTGCTGTACTAGCAGTGTGTACTATAATTCTGAACCATTGAAAAGATTACAATTAATGGCTTAATAATTCTGGAGTACTGCTTATGAAAACTAATTGAAAATGGTAAATTGATTAAGATAATGCTTCTCTTAATACTACGATGGCTGCTATTCACTAAATGACTACTATGTTCCAGACACTATTTCATTTAGCACTTAGCACAATCTTATGACATTAGTTCTATTATAATCCTTATTTTATACTTGAGGGAATTTTGGGTCAAGGAGAATCAACAGCTTGGTCAGTGGGCATCTTGTAAGTGGGTGACCTGAAACTTGAACTCCGAGTCAAACTGTGTCCCCATTCCACTACAATAAGCCACTCCCACTTTCAGTAGGTTTGAGTTAAGAAGTTGGCAAAATATATGAAAATAATAATCATAAAAAGTGCTTACTATGTGCCAGTCTTCCAACCACTGTACGTAGATTCACTCACTTAACACAAAGTTTTCAAGGCTATATGTTTTTATCATCTTTTGATATGAGATGTGTCATATACTTTGGCCTAGTAATATACCACCGTGAGAGACTCTCTAATACCCTGGAAAGATTGTGTGCATAATTTATCTTTCTCCCTCCCATTTCCTTTCCCTTCCCTCCTTTCTCTTCCTTCCCTCCTGTACTAATTTATTATTTAACAAACTTGCATTGGAAATCACACTGGTGCTGAAAACCATGATGGTAATAGTGAGTTACAGAATATCAATTAAATAGAAAAACTTTCTATTGTACTATTGTTTCTGCCCTCTAGGAACTTACAGTCTTTTACAGAAAATCAGATGAATGCATAAATGCCTACAAGATAAGTTTGAAAGGAGGCCTCAGAGAGGCTATCCTGTAGTTATTCAAAGAAGGAAGAAATTGTATTTATTTGAAATTGTTAACAGTTGAACTACACTTTGAAATGGATTTTTAACTTGTTGCAAGGTAAGGGAAAACCGCCTTAGGTGGAAGGAACAGTATGAGCAAATTCATGAAGACAGGAAGGGTAAGGTTTTCTGGTACCCAAGTGGTTCAAGTAGCAAAGAAAAAGTTAAGCAGAGTATTATGGATGTGGGGGCTAGATTATGATTTTTAAGTACCACATTGAAAAGTTTAGGCTTTGATTTTTGCCCAAAGTTCAAAGTTCTAATTTCTAAAATCAGTTGGATGAAAAAACAACCAGATTTTTGACAATGTTTAATGTATATTTTTACTCGAGATAATTATCTATCCTTTGATGCAAAGACAAAGGGGTATTTTAAGAATTTGTTTATTTTGCTGTTTCACTGAATACAAGAGAAAAGGATAATGTGAGTTGAAACTCTTCTAAAATATTTTTATGGCCACAGAACACCTGCCATGAGATTGTGTTTATTTTTGATGTCTTTTTAATCTGCTTACCAATTTGCAGTTAGAAAACAAAGCAACTAAAGCCACATTAAGTCTGGAAGCACCATAATCCTCACCTCTCTCTTAGATCAGCATCACTTCTATTGAACAAGCTTAATTGTTTTTTTGTTTCTATTCAAGCAGTGGGATGAAATCCTTATTTATGAAATTTTCACTAATAACCTGAAATATTACCACAGAGACAGTAGGTTTTTCCCGTGTTTAGTTAGACATCCAATAATTCACTTGCAATGCAGGCATGTAGAACTGAGCACATAAAATAAGGAGCAAGTACTATTAGTAGTTTTATTGTAAGCCAGTAGACGTAAGTTTCAAATTGAATCTCATCGAAGTACAAATCACCCCCAAAGGATGGATTTTTGACTACCTTCCAGGCTGCAATCAAGTTACCCAAACTTAAGATTGTTTCCTTGAGAAGTTCTAACACTAGCAACTGCTACTCACTCCATACCTCTAAGTGCATATAGGTAGGGTGGACATGTAATTTTTTGCCCAAAGAGGGGTTGCTGTGATAAGAAAAACAGGAGGATATTGATAACACGGTAGTTCAACCAGCATGCCCATGAACTAGCAGGCAAACTGAGACATTCTATCACCCAATTTATATGGAAATCCAAAGACGTTAGAGGATTAAGTGTCTATCCTGCCTGACCCATTGCCAACTTTAGCAGTGGGTGCCGCTTCTAACTTTAGCCAATTCCCTAGAATCTGGGGGGAAAAAAGAGAGAGAGAGAGAGAGAGAAAAGCTGGCTAGGGCTTGTTGGTGGCAGAAGAGTTTGTTAGCACCCTAAATTCTCATTTTGGCTCTAACTTACATTGGACTAGGAAGGTGTTTGAAATTTTTGGAGCAATAACTTGTCCTTGAAACCCAAACCCAAGGATCACATGATATCATTGTTTCAGAGAATAAAAGACTATAAGAAAGAAAGGGGATTTTACAGATTCCCTATCTTGAATACTTCGTTTAAGAAATATGTCGATTGTGACTCCAAATATGAAAGTGACTCATCTCAACTTTCTTTTCATTACAAGATTTCTGAGAAACAAGCATTTGATAATGAGAGAGGAAAACTACTTTCCAGGAAATGCATCAGTGTTGGTCTCTCTCTCTCTTTCTCAGCATTTAGAATCTCAGGAAGGAAGCACAATACAATAGAAAGATATTTGTGGGCAGGCAAATTGTATTTTAGTTTGGGCCACTCTGGTCACTCAACTCTGGGTTGGATGCTTAACTTATCTGGACATTAGTTTCTTCGTCACCTCCTAACACTCCCTATGAGTCAAGCACTATGCTAAGTACTTTAGATGGATCATATCATTCTAATTGTCACAATAGTCCTTTGAGCTATGTATTATTATTTCCATTTTTAGATGATAAAATATAAGTTACTCTGTAACCTCTTTGAATGTTTTAGTTTTGCTTATAGGATTTAAATTTTTATATTTATATTCCCAACTCGTGTATAGTTTCCAAAACACAGAAATTATGTATTTTTTGGACACCACAGACATTGGCACTATGTGATGCCCAATAAATATTTGTTGAATGAAAGAGTAAGGGAATGAATGAATGCAAGAAAGTTAATACAGGTGATATAGCTATTCAGGATTGGAATTAGGAGTTAAACCCAAGTCATCTGTGTTTAGCTATTCCTTTACACTGTCTTCCTGGCTCACAGTTCCATTGTGAATATTAAATAAGAAACTTCCCATAGTAGAAGCTCAACAAACACAAATTCACATCCTTTTCTTCCTCTCAGATCTGTGGCTCTTGGATATATTGGGGAAACAAACATTAGAAAACAGTGACTTTGCCCTGCCCAACTCTCAGGGGACTCATTCATACTAAAAAGCTCATTTAATAATTTACAATGGGTGAATATCTCTTTCCTTGGCAGGAAATCTATTTGGAAAAAAAAAAATTAAGATCAATTACTTGATGCGTTTATGGGACCTAATCCAGGAAAACCCATAAAGGAATTACTTTCTCAGAGTCAGTTTCTTCCAACAATGTAGGATACTTTTTCAATGTTTCTGATTAGGGTACACCCTTGATGTGTATTACCATTATCATTATTATTAACAAAAATAACATGAGCACATTTAAAGATGCACAAGTGAGTAATGATGTATAATTTCTAACATTTCCAAGGTGTGAATTTGAATCTTGCATGACACGAGACTGGTATTCATGGTAAGACTTGTAGCTATTAAAAAATGAGCAACATGAGGATGTGGAAATATTAGAACCCTTGCATGTTGCTGGTAAGAATGACAAATGATGCATCTGCTGTGGAAAATAGTTTGGCAGTGCCTCAGAAACCTAAAAACAGAATTACTATATGAACCAGCAATTCCACTCCTAGGTATATATCAAAAGAATCAAAAACACAGACAAACAGATACTTGTGCACCAATGTTGAATGAGGCATTATTTACAATAGCCAAATGCTGGAAACAACTTAAATGTCCATCAATAAATTAATGGATAAACAAAATGTGATATATAAATGCAATAGAGTATCATTTAGTTGTAAAGAAGAATAAAGTTCTCACACCTGCTGTACCATAGATGAAACTTAAAAAATTATGCTCAGTGAAACAAGCCACACACGACAGAACAAATATTTATAATTCTACTCACATGAAATATGTAAAATAGGCAAATTTCATAAAAACAGAAAGTAGATTAAATCAGGGACTGGGAGAAGACTAGAATGAGTAGTTATTGCTGAATAGTTACTATTGAGTTTCTGCTTGGAATGAAAAAAAAATTGAAAATAGATAATGATGATGGCTGCACAAGAATAGAATGTAACTAATGCCACTGAACTGTATACTTAAAATGGTCAAAATGGTAAATTTCATATTATGCATATTTATTGCAATAACAAATGAAGAAAAAATAACAATAAGTGACTTTTCATTCTCTTCTAGTGTCAAACAAAGTAATAACTCTCACAAAGTAATATACAGTGAGGCTATTTTGCATATAGAAAAAGAACAGAACATTTTCTGAGAAATGGACCTTTGGATGAATTTGAAGGGGTGTTGTACTGTGGTGAAAGGAATATGTGGCTATCCATGAGAACATGATAAGGAAGAAAACATGGAGAGAACTGTTTTACTCCCAAATTCAAAGATTTTCAGACTTTTCAGAAGATATTTCTGGTGAATGCTGTGTGTCTAATGTGCCACAAAATTTCCCAGAAATAATGTCATCATATTGGCATTTTGCAGCATGAAAAGAGGCCACAAAAATCAACAATTTGGGAAATTTGGAGTTAAACAAATGATACAGGTCTCTTTATTACAGTACCACTCACATTGTTTGATACGCTAATGTACATTGCAAATCATCAAGAAAAAGATCCTGTCTTCAGCAGTTCCCAAATTCAATTTACCATAGAATTCATTTACACACATTATCAGTAAGGCAAATATTTATCCAAGCTTCAGTCTTGTTGGGGCTGCCATACATAGTGTCTATTCCCTCCCCAAATGAGAGGTCAAGTGTGCTAAACTATAGTTTTGATAAAACATACTCATATCCCTTTCTGCATAAGGATTATTCTTCCCTACTTCATTGCTAGTAGATTTGCTCATATAACTTGCATTGGCCGACAAAATGTGAGTGGAATTTCCTGGGAGAGCTTTGAAGAACCCGTGTGTGGTATTCATCCTTCTTTTAGGAGATGAGAAATACTCTACACAATAGCTGCTCTGTCAGCCAAATTAGTGATAGACATATTCTGAACGTGGAGGAGAAGAAGGGCAAATATTAGTGATCAGAAAGGTAAACTAGTAAATGCATTTTTGCTTAAAAATATTTTCTGCTTTCCCCTGTGGAAGCATTACATTGCTCTGTTCCAATAACATCAAGCTTGGCCATGGAACTCATTTGGCCAGTGTGTGCAGAAGTAACGTGTATCCTGCCTAGTGAACCAACATACTATGTGGTATACCTCTTTTCCCTATCCATGAGACTGGAAATACTCCATATGGCTTACTATGGTATGAGTAAGAAATAAATCGTTATTTTAAGCTACCTAAATTTTAGAGTTGCTTTTGTTTACCTCAGCATAGCCTGGCTTAGCCTTACTAACAGATTAGGAAACCCAGGATAGGCTAATCAAGTATCCCATCTCCACAGACACTGTGCCTGTTCCAGGAACAGGCTTATAGGTCAAGCCAGACTAATTAGCATCCTTTCCCAGCAATTTAAGGAGTTGGTTTCAAGTCAGTAAATATTAAACCCCGATCCTTTGGGGAAAGTTCTCCTTAAATAATTAAGCTACTAAGCATGGAACAGTAAAGTCTCTGATGGAGAAAATGAGAGAGACAGAAATTCAATGTCATTAATGTCTATTATTAACAGATACAGTTATTCCTGAAGCCAGTTGCTCTTCCCAAAGAAGTTACACGAGCCCATAAATTATCCCCCACTCACATAATTTTTCTTTTTCTTTTTGATTATAAATGCATTGTTTTTCCATTCCAAAAAACAGGTTAAGATAATGTATTAGACATTGTAGGTTAGAAAATGTTAAGTAGGTTCCTTAGGTACAGGGCTTGTCAGAGCTTTTTTTAAATACTAATATGTACTATGTTTCTCCAGGAGGGGGCTGTACCATATATAGTTATTCCCTGACTTATTTTTATTACAGAATCCATCTCTAGAGATTAATATTTTGTAAAAATATTTTGAGATACACGGCTCTGTAAGTAGCCTGCAGCTTCTGAATGTCTTCTGCTATGGAGGATGGAACTTCAGCTCTATGAAACCCAAATAAATATTATGACAATAATTCAAAATATTAAAGGACATGTGTATTCTGACCACCATAAGTGAGTTCATGAGGACTTAATTGCTCCATGGGGACATAATATTTGTTATCATTTTCTAGAGAAATAATAGAAAATAATGAAATTCTAATGGTTACATATGAGATTAGAGGAAAAAAAAGGCTAAGCCTACAGTTAGTTGACTGAAACTCCAGAATAGCATCTGACATACGTTGCTCTCACTTCCACATAAATATCAGGTGTTTTCAAGAATTTTCACTGATTTTACAGCTCTATTACTATTTAAGGGCCCGTCTTTTAGAATGTCAGTCTACAATCCATTCATCAACTCTCTGAAAACTTTCCTCTCCATACATTTCACTGAGTGATCCCAAACAGTCCCTCCACAGCTCAGTCATAAAACACGTGATCCAAATTAGGCCAATCAGAACATATTTCCCTGGAAATTATAATTGGAGTTATAAGGCTGCTTCTGCATGTACTAGGAGTGCAACATGTAAACTCAAGTGATAAGCATAAGCATTTTTCACTCTGTGGATGGAAAAACAGTGAAAGCAAGTCCACACAGACAGGGAAGATGGGAGCAGATGTTCCATGAAGAGCCAAGTTTCAGATGGCCTCCCACATTCAGGCCCTAGTTCTTTTTGAAATAAAATTGTACCTATCGCCACTAAAATAAATAAAACACAAGTGGAACTTTACAATATTCTCTCCTTGCTTTTCAGCTAGCACAAACTGGCTTCTGCCATTTGAAAGCAATGAAACGAAAACACTGGAAAAGAACTCTAGAGAAAAAAGATACATTTTTGAAACAATACAGTAGGAAAATTAAAAGCGAGTATGTCTGCTTAATTTTTACCTATCAAATATTTGAAAGGCAATGTATGGTACTGTCTTAGCAGTATTACATATTAGCAATATAATCTGTTAGTACAGTATTTAACCTCACTTTTTATAGATTTTCTTATCTTTAAAATTGGGATGATTAAATTAGTACTTGCATCACAAAACTACACTGAGGATTAAATAAGGTAATACATGTAAAGTACTTAGACATATACTAAAAGTTCAATGTGTATATTATTAATATACTTTCTGCTACTTCGTGGAAAGCTCTGAAATATTCTTTGTTTCATTCTCTAGAAGCTGTTAAAATGTCCTTATTGACATTTTCAGGCAATTTTGTTATGATATGGCTTGATGTTTTCCTGTGTCTGTGTGTGCAGGATGCGTGCACTTGAGGATTAACTGATTTGGGATTTACTGAGCTTTTTTCATTCTGTGATTTTAAAATTGTCACTAAATTTGAGAAATTTCTGCCATTACAATTTCAAATATATTATCTACTTACCTCACACTCCTTTTCTTCTGGGGCTTTAATTACATGTATGCTAAGTTAGTATTTTTCAACTGGTACTGAGGTTCTCTTTATGTTTTTCAGTCTTTGTTTTTTTTTTTTTTTTTTTCCTTTTCATGCTTCAGTATTCACAATTTCTGTTTTTATTTTTTTCAAGTTCACTAATCTTATTCTCTTCAGTCTCTAATTTGAGGATAACCTTATCCAATTAGGTTTTCATTTCTAATATTGTATTCTTTGCAAAATTTCCCTTTAGTTCTATCACTTTTAATTTCTGCTATCTTCTAAATTATTGCACATATTGTTTAGCTGTTTTAATATCCCAGTCTGCCTATTCCATCATCTCTAACATTTCTGAAATCTGTATTTATTCGCTACTTTTTCTTCTGAATATGAGTCACATTTTCTTGCTTCTTGAAATGGTTAGTGATTTTTATTGTCTGCTGGACACTGTGATATGTAAAAGATTGTTGGATATCCAATTTCATTGCATCATTTTAAAGAATGTTGGGTTATGTTCTATCAGGTAGTTAAATTACTTGTCAGTTGGCTCAATACTTTTCAAGCTTTGTTTTTAAGTTTTAAAGATAATCCTAGTGATGTCTTTAGAGTTTAATAAGAGCACTAAGGCATGACACTTCTAGGATCTCTCCAGAATGCCCTGGGTATTCAATAAGGACTGGTCATCAAGACAGGTTGAAATTCAAGTGTTTTGAAGTTCTGTGTGAATTCTTGGAATTGTTAAAATTACCATACTTTGCTAGTTTTTTGCCCAACATCAGGGAATTTCACAGCCAAGGCTTAAGGGGATATCTATGCAGGTTGTTTTTCCACATAGCTCCCCCTTTTCTGGCAACCTTTTCTGCAAATTCCAGCTACCTCATTTTCTCTGAACAGTTATTTCTGTCTTCTCAACTCAGTGAGACTGCCATTTTCTGCTTAGAATCTCTCTCATTACAACACTGTCCAGATACTGCTTCTGGGCAAAAATCTGTGGCAAATTAAGGCTCATCTTGTTTGCTTTTCTACTCTCATAGATCACAGTCTTGTGCTACATGTCATCCACCGTCTGAAAACAGATTTTTAAAAAATATATAGTAATTTCTGTTTTTTAAATTTTTTTCACAGTAGAAGGGTAAGTCCAATCCAACTTATTCCATAATGGCTGGGAATGGAATTCCCATGATTACTGTTAGTGCTTTTATAAATTACAAAAGCAGGAATGCATTTTGTTCTGGTAGCTTTAATAGTTACCCCCACTGGTTTGTTTCTGATATTGTCCTGTTGCTAGTACTTCTCTTGGAAGACTAAGTATTTTAGGAAATTCCATGATCTATTCTAGGCAAAAATTTGCATGTGTTGCTTCGTAAATTATCTTCATCATAACATATATTAGAGATATATGCATTCCAAATAACATTTCTTTCATAGGTTTTACATATTAATATTAGTTACTATTTATTGGGTACCTATTATGTGTCATATTTTATACTAATGATATCTAATTTACCTGATAGCTTTGTATATAAAGTGTGACTTTTTCACAGTAGAGATAGAAAATTTTTTATTTAAGACATTAATTTATATAGCTTACATAGCTGATAAGGTAAAGGACTGTAATTTGAATTCAAGTCTTTCTGCCTGTTCATCTAGTGAAGCGCGAAAAAGAAAAGCTGAGTCAGGGACTAGAGATTCCAGTCCTGTTTTCTATTAATCCTCAAAGTGTGGTCTGTAAACTGCTTCCTGTTTGAGACAGTCAATTCTTCGTGATGGGATAAGAATATCGCTTCAAATGTAAATGAACTAAACCACTAAGTAGACTGTTACAGTCCTGGGGACAATTTTCACAGCAAAGCTTTCTCAATAAAGGAAGCAGTGAATTAGTATTATTTTTAAAACATTCTGTGGCAAGTTGCTTGTATCATCACAAACCAATAACAGTTCATAGACTGGCATTTGAAGTGGCACTGTCCTACACTCTCTGGCTTCCTAAAAACTGAATGACTTATGCGACCTTCTGGACCACAGATTCTTCAACCGAAAAAAAAAAAAAAAAAGATTTAAATAAGAATGACTTGGAACAGCTTTTCCTGCTCTTAGCATCACTTAATGGTGATAAATTACACAAGAATAAACATACATGACAGTGTCAGGATGAACCAAGCAAGTTAATGAATGCCTTTTATTTTTCACGTTATGGCACAGAGAAGTGTCTGAAAAAATTATATTTTTCCTATGAGTATTGAAAACATTAGGAGACTGAATCCTTAGATAGCATGGTATTTAAACACACAGGCTCCGTTGCTAGTTTAACCTCAGTTCACATCCTGTTTGCCACTTATTAGCTATCTGGTCTTGAGCAATTTCTTTAAAGTAAAACTGCTTAAGTTTTAGTTTAAATTATTTGAGAATGAAAGATATTATTTCCCAGCTCCCAGAATTTTTGTGATTATTAAATTAGCCTATGAATATAAAGAGGTTAGCCCAGTGGGTGTCACAGTATAACTGAATAACAAATGGTATTAATTATTAAATCAATTATGTGTACATATATTATTCTGAAGTCACACGGTCCTTCTACCTTACCCATGTTATAGTGCTCCTTCATCCTCAGCTTACACTGTAATTATTTCATTATGTTTTATTCACAGAATTACACCGTACACTTCTTCAGAGCAGGTAACACGACTTAGAAAAAATGTGCAAAGAGTTTATGTACAATTATTATGATTGAATAAACAGATAAATTAATACCCTAAATTTATAACAATATACTAAGTTTTGCTGAACAGCACAATAATGTCACTTTCAAAGGTAATTACTTATCACCTAACACAGCGGAGTGCCTTAGAGAATAATTTGAATGTTTGATACAAAGCCTCATTAATTATTTTTTTTCTGTCTATATTAGTTTTCTAGGGCTACCATGAAAAAATACTACATACTGGATGGCTTTAACAACAGAATTAATTTTCTCACAGTTCTGGAGGTTAGAACCTTAAGGGGTTGGAAGGTGTGGTTTCCCCCGAGGCCTCTCTGGCTGGCGGATAGCTGCCTTCCCACTGCATCCTCACACAGCCTTGCCCCTTGGTGTGGGCACCCGCGCGCCTCTCTCTGTGCTCCAATTTCCTCTTTTCATAAGGACACCAGTCAGATTGGATTACAGCCCACCCAGACAGCCTCATTTTTAACTTGACTGCCTCTCTAAAGACCTTATGTCTAAATATGATTGTATTCTGAGGTATTGGGGGGTACAGCTTCAACGTAAGAATATTGGGGGGACACAGTTCGACCCATAAAACTGTCCTTCCCCTCTTTGTCTTGAGTAAACTTGTTGATTAACTGTCGAGACTTGAATGAAGAACTTGCTACCACATTTTTCTGTGTTGTGTGCTTGTGTCCACATCTGCGCAGGTGAGCACGTTTAGAACAGATATCTAAGGATATGTGACATTTGGAATGGAAAAGTGAGGAAAACACAGAAGACTGTTGTGTTTTTCACCAAGTCACGAGTGTAATTGTTTAGATTTCTGAAAGGCTGCACACATACCTTGGGAAAGGGGCTTGTACAGAAGGTACTATAAAATCAATATTTGATGGGAGAAGTTTAAAAACTTCCAAACAGTATCCATTTTGCACTTGAAAATTTATGTCAAGAAATTTTGTTTCTCTCTGAGGAGCAAATCTCAAGTGATAGATAAGATACCTTTAATTCTTTTTTTTTGGCCTTGAGGTTGTACTATGTTTCCAGCTGACAGACCTTTATGTCTCTTCTTTGGAGCTGCATTTCACACAACCCCCTGAATTACTACAGAGAGTCACCATGATTAGTCAATGAAGGCCAGAAAAATGAAAGAGTAACCACTTATCCATGCTCACCTTCCTTTGACGCAATACATATGCAGGGAGTTTGAATGTTCTGAGTTTAAAAGTTAAATTTGACTAGCAGTTGAACTTTTTATATATGGATCTGCTTCATTTTTCTGTTTACACAGAAATTTGTTCAAAGTATATGCAAAGAACTAATAAAAATTAATAATGAAACTATAAAATTTATTTTTAGAGAGACACATACTATTAGTGTAGATACTCCCATTGTTTTGTGAAGTTTTGAATGAGTGGAAGTATTGGCTAGCATGTTATGACTATTTCAGTGACAGAAGTTCAACTTTTAGTGATTTGAGATTTTAGCAAATGAAAATAAAAAGATTTATTCACTTATGAAATGTTCAAACAGGTTTTCTCATTCCAATAAGTGAAAGAAGTCTTTGTGACACACTTGTATGTAAAATTTCCTTTTTGAATTCCCCAGAATAATTAGGTTAGCTATCAGCAATCATGGAACAGAGAGAGAGAGAGAGCACTCAAGCATTCCTACCATGCACATAGATTATCCAATTAACTTCTGTGGTTGTGGTTAGTGATATATGAATTCTTTTTTTTTTTTTCCTGAATCTAGGAAGCAATTTATTTCTTTTTTAATATATATATTTTTAAATTTCAGAATATTATGGGGATACAAACGTTTTAGTTACATAAATTGCTTTAGTACCATTTGAGTCAAAGTTATAAGTGTGTCCATCACCCAGATAGTGTGTATTCTTTACCTATTTGTGACAGCCTTTTGTGAGAGCTGTTACACATCTTTAGATGCCATCTGGATGCTTTTAGGCATACAATAGTAGAAGCTTTTATAGAGCACTTATATGAGTTTCATTGATAGATTCTGATGAAATCCAAGAAAGATTTTTTAAACTTTCTTTTCATCTGAGACAGTCTAACATAACCAAGTTTGAGTACAGCCTGAACTATAAACCATTTGGACCTTATTTTGATCAAACATTTTTCCACACTTAATGTTTCAAGATTGTGTTTTCCATTAGCTTCTTGAATTCTGATATGATGCAATGCTGTAAAAACCCTGAAAAAGTTCTTCACTTTTAATTGAGTGAGAAACCATTTGGAAAATCCTGAAATCTATGAAACTTCTCTCTAGGGAAATGCTTCTAGGTGCTTACATGCATGCTCTGCATGCAAGTCCAAGGCAGTGGAACCTCTGATGCCCTTTCACTGATCTCTAGTTGAGAAAAAAAATCCCTTCACAATAAATTAATTTGGCCCTAAGAATTTTCTGAGATCACTTCTTAGACTGGTTTGTATAATTCCAAAAAAGACTGATATTTCTGCTTAGCATTTGTTTAAAAGTAATAACACTTACACATAATAAGGAACAAACTATCCAATCTCCATTTTAAGTTTAGTACAAAGTATTTTAGTTTGAAATCATCGCAGTGAAGCCTGAGATCCAGATCATTAAGTCTAGTGAAGTCAAGAATATTTATTGTAAAATTAAGCACATGAAAAACTTAATATTGCCATTATGCTCCTCAGAAGAGAAGTATATAACTTCCCAATTAGATTCTTATATTCTAGTAGGTTGTAAAACATAGATTGATATGCTTATGGTATGGATTAACGGAAACCAGACAATTGTATGTTAATGTACATCAAATGCCTATTTTAACCAAGAATTTATCCAGTTACTAAGAAAAGTAAATATATATTTGACATGGTTCTAAGGATTTACAGGTATTACAATGAAGACAAAACCAACATATGAACCAATTAGAAAATATTATGCATATCAGGTTGTGGAATATTTAGAACAATCTTTTTGACAAAGAAAGTCATAAATATTTTGGTATAGCTGAAATTTGGATAGATAGAGAGGGAAAAGAAGATTTTTGGGTTACAGTAATTTTTGCTGAAACAGATAAGTGTACACATTAATTGTGTTAATCCTCCAGACCTACCATGTATGTTTATCTGGCTCTTGCTAGCATATTTGCATCCTATCTAATGTATTATACCTTAGATTACAGAATGGTCTTTTTTCCTAACATATAATATGCTCATATAAATATTTCTAATCAAAACAAAATCTTGATTAAAAACAATTATCTACTTGTATGAATCTGCCTGAGCTGCCATAACAAAATACCACAGACTGGGTGGCTTAATTAAACAATAGAAATTTATTTTCTCAAAATTCTGGAGGCTGAAGTCTAAAATCAAGGTGCCAGCAAGGTCAGTTTTCCATGAGGCCTCCCAACTTGAGTTGTGGGTGGCTGTCATCTTGCTGTATGCTCACATGACTTCTTTGTGCAGGCACAGAGAGAGTTTCAGCTCTCTCTGGTGTCCTTTCTTATAAGGAAACCAATCTTATGGATCAGGGTCTCTTATTTACTTCCTTAGAGGGCCCACCTCCAAATGGTGTCACATGAAAACTTAAGAATTCAGCATATGAGTTTTGGAGGAAACAAAAACATTCACTCCATAATACTATTGTTAACCAAATAATAATATAAGGGATAAGACAGAGGTAAAGAGAAAGAAAATATGCCAAAAATATTAAAAGATGTAGAGAAGAACAGAATTGTCAAACTTTTGTTTCTATGAAAGTTCAGAAACAGTATGTAAATTGAAAATAAATAGTTTTTAAAAACCGCAACAGCTATATATATGGAAATGATAAAAACCTAAAACTATATAACTTTTAGATTAAGCAAGAAACTATAAGGAAAATACAATATATTTAGAACCTAAAGGAATTAAAAATAGCAATAAAGAATGGCTGACCTAATTAGTTAAGAGACAAATAAAACAATAAGACCAGGCCAAAATTAGGAATTTGTATAATTTTGACGGCGGACACCAGGGCTCCAAGATGGCGTCAGTAGCACCAGTGAAGGAGAAGAAACTCATGGATGTCAAACTAGGGGAGCTGCCAAGCTGGATTTTGATGCAGGATTTCAGGGCTAAAGGCATTGCTGGAGCCTTTCAAAGAAGAGGTTACTACTGGTATTACAAGAAGTACATCAACGTGAAGAACGGGAACATTGTTGGGGTTTCTATGGTGCTGGCAGCTTAGTGCTTTTCAACTACTGCCTTTCTTACAAAGAGCTCAAACCCCAGCGGCTACTCAAGTACCACTGAAGAGGGGCCCATGTGGGGGGCGCACTCTGCACTCCTGACCTTGACGTCCTTGGCCCAGCACCCTCTGTGAGGAACTCAATCATTGGTAAAACCTTTCATATCCTAGTGAGAATTAACCTCCAAATAAAAGATGACTGGTAAAAAAAAAAAAGAAAAAAGAAAGAAAGAAAGTTGTATAATTTTGTTAGCAATAGGTAAATAGGAGAAATAAATCCATACAAAAATTTTGTAGATCAATTGGGCAGAATTCAGCATACTCAATGCCACAAAAATTTTTACTGCTGTACATACATTTTTTCCTGTCACACAAATTTCAAAAGTAATGTTGTAGCTAGTGCATCTTGATGTTGTTTCGACAGTATGACATTGTAGGCACCTTATGTATATTCATAAAGGGAACAGATATGTAAAAGGAGACAGATACATGCCATAGGATACTATATAATTGTCATGAGCAACAAATATGATGTATATTAGCCAACATGCATATATCTTTAAAACATGAGATATATAACACATTTTTATGTAAATCAAAACATACATGTATATAAAATAGATTATATTTTTAAAAGACATATACTAAGCACATTATAATAAATGCTTGTGGGAATGGAGAGGAATGCCATATAAAGGAAACAAAGGAAATGGAACAAAAGAAGGCAGGAAACTTGCCAAGGAGCACTGATGATGGTTTTTATAAACTGATACAATCGATTCAGCTCGTAAGTGTAAGAATTTAAAAAACAGACCCATAGACCAATAGAACAGAATAGAGAACCCAGAAATAAATCCACACATCTATAGTGAAATTATCTTCAACAGAGTTGCCAAGAACATACAGTGGGGAAAGGACAGTCCCTTCAATAAATGGTGCTGGGAAAAGTGGATATCCATATGCAGAAGAATAAAACTAGGCCCTTATCTCTTGCCATATACACAAATCAAATCAAATGGATTGAAGACTTAAATATAAGACCTGAAACTATGAAAGTACGGAAAGAAAACATAGTGGAAATTCTTCAGGACATTGGTCTGGGCAAGGGCTTCTTAAGTAATACCCACAAAGCACAGGCAACCAAAGCAAAATTGGACAACTGGGATCACATCAAGCTAAAAATCTTCTGCACAGCCAAGGAAATAATCAATAAAGGGAAGAAACAACCCACAGAATGGGAGAAAACATTTGTAAACTGCCCATATGACAAGGAATTAATAACTAGAATATATAAGGAGCTCCGACAACTCAATGGACAAAAAAATAAAATAATCCAATCAAAAAATAAGCAAAGGATCTGAATAGACATTTACCAAAAGAAGACATACAAATGACCAACAGGTTTATGAAAAAATGCTCAACATCATATAGCAACCAGAGAAATGCAAATCAAAACTAAAATGAGATATCATCTCACTCCTGTTAAGATGGCATTTATAAAAAAAAAAAAAAAACAGGCAATAATGAAGGCTGGCAAGGATATGGAGAAAGGGGAATCTCCATAAATTGTTGGTGGGAATGTAAATCAGTGCAACCACTAAGAAGAACAGTATAGAGGTTCCTCAAAAAACTAAAAATAGAACTACCATATGACCCAGTCATTCTACTGCTAGGTATATATCTAAAAGAAGGGAATTCTGTAGATTGAAAAGATCTCTGCACTCTCATGTATATTGCAGCACTATTTACAATAGCCAAGATTTGGAATCAACCTAAGTGTACATCAGTGGATGAATAGATAAAGAAATTGTGGTACATATACACAATGGAATATTATATAGCCACAAAAAGTAATGAAATCCTGCCATTTGCAACAACATGTATGGAACTAGAGAACATTAGGTTAAGTGAAATTAGCCAAACACAGAAAGACAAATCTCATATGTTCTTGCTGATATGTAGGAGCTAAATATTAAAACAACATCACAGGGAGACAGAGAGTAGAATGATAGTTACCAGGATTTGGGAAGGGTAGCAAGGAGGAGGGGATAAAGTGGAGATGGTTAATGGGTGCTAAAATATGGTTAGATAATTATTAATAGAATGAATAATATTTGATAGCACAACAAAGTGACTATAATCAATGATGTTAGGGTATACTTTAAAATGACAAAAAGAATGGAATTGAAACATTCCTAACACAAAGAAATGATAAATATCTGAAGTGATGGATATCTCAATTATCCTGATTTGATTAATTCACATTGTATGTCTGTATCAAAACATCGTATGTACCCTATAAATATACACAAATGTTATATACTCATAACTAAAAATTTAAAAAATTAAAAAAGAATTTAGAAAACAAAATAAAATAATAGGTTGAACATTAATTTTCGAAGAGTTAAGTTTTCATGTGATAAATAGAAAATTTGAAGGTTAGCTAAAAGAATAATGAACTGAATTAGGGAGGTGAAAAGCATATATATTGGAAGGCACTCATTAAATATTTTGAAGTTCTGCCCTAGAGTTACTTGGTAAACTGGGAAAACCTGGGGTTTTAAAATAGAAAAATCATAAGAGAATGTAAAATACATCCAACACTATTGTTCACTTGAACTTGAAGAATCTATGATTGGATAGATAAATATCATTTTGTGTCTTTCACCGGGAGAACCCTACAGCCCTGTAACAGGAGGATAAAAATAGGATAGACGATATGATCAAGAGATACAGATAAGATTTATAAGATGCTTGGAGGGTAGCTTTTTCTTGGTTCTAGAGATATAAGCCACACGTTTATATCTATCTACGAAGGCCGATATTGCAGGGAGTAGATTAAAAGTCAGGGAGCAACAGCAGGGAAAGAAATAATTTAAGGATTTGGTAATGCTTCAAATGAAACAGGTTTAAAATGTCTTTCAGAAAATTATTTTAAAACTATTAAATATTTTAAGCGTGATTATATTGGATTTTGCTAAGTTATGTGGCAGGGACAATTTAAAAAATCTTATTGGCACACCAAAAGAACAGTTTATTTCTCACTCCTGTCAACATGTGTGCTGGCTGCTGATGAGCCGCAGGTCTTCTCTGCTTCACGAGCTGTCTTTATTCCAAGACTTGAGCTGAGGAAGCGGCCCCATATGTGAGGTGTGACTGAATCTCTCCAGTGAAATTTCAGCTGAAGGACATGTATCACTTCCAGCCTTGTCTTTCAAGGCCATCCTGCTACGTGGACTTCCCGACTTCCCATGAACTAGAGTAGCAATGACACTGGCCACAGAAACCTTAGATGCCAGTGTTGACGAGGGCAGAACCACTGTAATCTGTTCCTGAATAACAGCAACCTCATGCAGATCACTAATGCCCTGCCCTGAACCCCACACTTGGAAATTTGCTAGACTCTCATGTAAAGGAGAAATAATCTCAATTATTCTTGACCCTTCACATTTTTGTATTCATTTGTTATAGCAGTTTAGCTTATCCTAATTGTCTATCATAAGCATGCAAAACAGCTAAAGGATAACTTAGAAGTCTTTTCATCTAATGAGATATAGCCATGTAGCCTCAGGCAGACACATAAATTTGATCAACAATACCCCTGTATAATAGCTGTGTCTTTGCCATATTGCCTTGTTTCATCAGCATTGATCCACTGTGTTTATCTATGGATGCAACTTTCCTTACTGGGAGAAGACAGTGGGTAGGGGAAAAAATGGGTGAGGCTTGATTTTGAAACTAACCCCAATCCACAACTAACTTCTAAGATTTGATAAACCATGACAGGAAAGAGGAAAGAAGAAACGGAAGGAAGACAAAAGAGCACAGGGAAAAAGCTAGAATGAGAGAAGTGGAGGAGGATGTTAGGACCTATGTTGATCCTAAAGATTGTGGCTCCTAAAGAATGTCAAATGCAAGACTCTTGATATAATTTTATTAAAAAGTAGGCTCTCTGGTTAGTGTCTTTCATGGAATCCACCTGCCAATTATGAATCTTTGCTCCTTTACAGTAGCTCATTTGGAAACTAGGAATGGCAGCAGTCCAACTAGATAGCAGCATATTGATAAATTCACAAATATTTGTGAATGAATGAAGCCAAACAGATGAAGCAGAGAAGTAGAAAGTGGTGGGGGTCAAATGGTTATTGCAAAAGTATAGAAAATATAGTGAATCAGGGATGCTCCTTCCTGGTGGCTGTATCAGACCCGTCAAGCAGAACACCAACCGTAATTAAGCATGAAGGATTCTCGCTTGGACAGTTGATAAGATCTGACTTTATTTTGTTTAATGTAAAGTTGGCATATGGAGAACGTTATTTATTATCAAGACTTTTCTCTTTGTCCTATTATTATGATGATAATAATACTACTAAGAATGATAAAATAACTATTGTTGATATAGCATCTTTCTATATTTATAAAACTCTCCTGTGGTAGAGTTGCTAGTTATTCTCTTTTTGCTCTCCTACACCATCTTCCCTTTTCTCTGCCATATTCTGTGCCCCAGTAGAGTGAGGGGGGCTGATCCCTGAAGACCTCATGGCCTTATGGGCTCTGGCTGACAGTTGGGTTAGACCAAGAAGAGATAATAGCTTGCAGGGTACATGGAGAGAGGTCACACGGTCATGAAAAGAAGTTTGCACTTTAACAAGGGCTTCTTTTTGTTTGTTTTTTTTTTTTTTCTACTAAATTCTAAAGGCCTTATATGAAGTAAGCAGACCACTTTTTTGTACATCAAAGAGATTACCTGTGCAAAAGGAGTTACAATCCAACTTGCTCCTTTAGCCAAACAGGGAAAAACTGATGGGATAAATAGATAAAGCAGATTCTTCTGCATCTGCTTTTTAGAGATTACTCATTCTGTCCTGGGAAAGAAAGATGCCTAAGCAAGTATTTTCTGAAGTCTCAACAGATAAAATTTTTAGCCCCAGTTGTTTTGGGTAATTTTTTTTTTTTTACCTTACATCTTTGCTATGCTATCACCATTACTATCATCATCAATGTGATTGATAAATGGTGTGCTATAAAGGGATGTTGTGAATTGTTCTAGTTTATTACAACATGAAAATGTGTAAATCTAAAGGTTCAACATGTAGATGATACAGTGGTTACCCATGATATATAAAACATTGTAATATGTAAAATATTGACCTGGCCACTCAAACCTTTCAGCATATGCCAGCTTCCATTTCTAGCTATTGCAGATGTCTGCATCATAGTCACAAGACTGGGTCGGTTCGAGTCAGCCAAGGTCTACCCAGGTCATTTTTTGGCTTTACCTTAAGTTAATATCCTAATGGAATTTGCAACAGATGTTTTTGGAGGGGAGAGACGGGGTTACTTTTGACAGCCACCTTCTCTTTTACACCAACCAAAACACTGCTGTATAAATTAGTCCTTCCAAACTGCTTATTCCTTGTAATTAACTCTGCTCTAGGAATAGCCTTTTTAGAACTGTTGCAAATCAAAGTACTATGCCATTGAAGTATTCACTTGCCAGGAGACCATGATGTCTCACCCGTTAAAAAGATGATGTTTAAAAACAGCCTCTTCTCCTTTTCCTTTTGAAAGATTGTTTCACTGAATGGACATTGCCTTGAGTTGTACTGAGGGAAATGGGAGTTGAATCAGCAGCACTTGTACAATGTGTAACTCCTATTACTCTGCTCCCAGGAGCATGGGAATTTGCATGGCTTAGCAGACTGGAGGCTGTAATGACAGAACTCAGTGTGGGTTGGGAGCATCACAATGTCTAAGGATGTACTAGACCCATAATCTCCATTTTTCAAAATTCACTTCTTAAGAGTCAGACGGTGCTTTTGAGGACAAAGCTAATAGTCCCTAATTCCTTGGGTGTTCATTGTGAAATGCTATTATCCATGCTAAGGTAATTTGCTGTTAATATGGATGTAATACACAATGCTATCAAAATTTCCATTGTAATGCAGCCTTCATAAATGTCTATTAGCTTTCAACAGCTCCTGTTTCATAATTTGAATTAACCTCTTTGAAGATGAGTGAACATTATTCGGCACAGCACAGCAGCATGTAGCTGCAAATGGAGTGGGGTCGTGGGAGCATTAGTTACATAAGCCACACCTTCATTACATGGATGAACATATGGTACATGCGCAAACAGTGGAGCCACACCAACGTCTGTCTTTTAATTAGCTGTCAGAAATGCAACAGAAAAATAGAACATATGCAAATAAAAACTTGCTTCATATTTACTTCAGTTTAATGATATCAATTTAATATGTTAGGCATATATGGTTAGATGTTCCTGGGGTTTTATGCCACTGATAAAAGTAGCATTATTTTGTCTCATCAATTTTTACAATCAGGAGTTAAGAAATTTTCTGTGCTTGAGACACAAGATCAAGTCAATAAACAAATTAATGCTAGCAAATTAGAATGAACATAAGATTCGGAAGAGAATTAATCTGAATAAAAACAATTTTGAAACGCAATTAACATTTTACCTGTGATTTTGCAGGTAGATTTGAAGAAAGAGAAGTCCTGTGAAAAACATAGTAAATCTTGCTAAATAGCTTTTTTTTAAAACCCATTTTTTACTTTTTCTAATTCTATTCTTCCTATTCATCTGCTCAATCGACTCATGTTCTTTATACCGGGGTCCATGTCTCATCTCCCTCATGGACTATGAGCTCAGGGTAAGAAAACAAGCTTCATTCATCTTTATATTCCCTTCAGTGACTAACATGTTATTGTGTACGGAGTTAAGTGTTTAAAAGCTTTGTTTGTTGAAAATGTTTTATTAGAATATGTTACTTTTTGCATTGCTTCATATTACATGGGTTTTCATATGAAGTTATAAAAAGCAAATGAAAGCATGCTTTCTTTAAAAAAAATAACCTGTTTTTTGAATGGAAAGTATGAGTTAAGTAGTGGTGATTTATATTGGCTGTATATAATCTCCAGTTTTAAAACAAATAAATGAGCATATGTTGAATTTCTTAAGCAGATCCTGGACTCTACTTGTGTTAGAACTCTCCTAATTTCCTTAAGGTGTATTTTTATGAATGCCATGGTTAATGCTCATATTAGGGAGTTCTGGTTACTCTAGGCTGTATGCTTACTATTCAAAGAAAGTTGTGTAAAATTTCTTCTTCCAAGCCCTCAAAAGTGGGTTAATAAACTGACTGACACTTTGCACACATAAATCCAATGTACCAACATAATCCAATTTTTACTATGTAGAATATACTTGCATTCTATTTTTTGGCAAAAAATAACTTTTGGCCTGAAAATCAATGCAAATAGATGTCCTAAATTTGCAAATATTTCCTTGGCATTGACACTAGATTTATTTAATACCATGACTTAAACATATTTTAATAGATTCCCACCATAAAAAAAGACAGTGAAAGAGGTTGGCCTGCTCAAATAAAATGATGAATAAATAAATATAGCAGCTAATAATAGAAAGAAATATGACATAAATAATGGTAAGCTGAAAAGTAATTGTAGAAGTTTATGGCCATTGGGCTGAATCTAATATGATATTAAATTTCTACTGGCATTTCAAGAGCTATCCTAATTAATCAATTGGTGGTTGTAGCAATGATTACTGTCTGTGATTATGATTAATTGCCAATATTGATTGATCCTCCAATAATTCTGGCATGTTCTTCCACACAGAATCTCTGCTGCATTAAGTAGGATTTGGGAGGCATAGTTATTAAAAGCAAATAATCAAACCCTTCATTCTCATTATGAGCATGTCCTCAGGGCACAAGATTTGTAATGGTGGAATCATAGATAGACTCACAGTAGGGAAAGCCAAGAGAGGACAACATTATGGCGGAGATTATTTTAATAAAATAGACTCATTGTGGAGATGGAGTGTATATTTTATAATGATTGATTTACTTCAGGCTTACATTTATTACACCCCCTGCTAGTTGAGCCTCCTTTCATTATAATAGTATGATCTCTTCAGCCCAGCCCGATCACCACCTTTTTCAGTTGAACAGGGGGAGTGGTGCGAAAATAAATAGCTCTGTGCTTTTCTAACTGTCACATTAAAAAAAAAAAGAAAGATTAATTATTCAGTTTGTTAGGGAAATGCCATGAACCTAAGCATAGGACATATTTCTGGCCTTATAGTATAAATGAGAAAGTCTCAAAGGTCATTTTTCTAATGACTAATGTCATTAACCCAGTGCTGGGTGGAAGTGGGCGGCCATATTAACAGGAAGTAATGGTGCCCTGCAGCTCAAAAGGGGGCTTGTTGCCGTGACTGCTCCCCCAAACCACACATAGAATTTCTCGCAGAAGAACCTCACATTTCAGGCTGAAGCAGTGACTCTAGGAAGGTGGAAAATACTGAAAATCTGACTCATTTTTGACGAAGGAAAAAGAACCAGAACATATGCTCCACAAGGGTAGGGGACTCATGTATTACGTTCCCCTGAAGCCTGAGCGCTTTTAAAATGCCTGCTCCAGGGTGGGAATTTAATAAATAACTCCAGAATGGATGAATGAACACCTGTGCACAATCCCAAGGGTTGAGACTTGGCATATATTGAGAACTGATTCAATACACACATTTATATATTTTACTAATAGATTATATTGCATTATATACATATAATCTTCCTAACAACCTTATGAGGGCAGCACTATTACTAACCCTATTTTAGATACGTGGAAACAACATTAGAAGGGTAAGTAACATAGTCAAATCCACATGATCAGTAATTGACAGCTGAACCACAGGACTTGAGCTAAGCTCACTACAGCTACAAGACCCATGTTTTTAACAATTGCGATAGTCTAATTTTCAGAAATATCCAGAAGGCTAATTGCATTTTCCCTGTCTTACAAAACAACATACTAAGTTACTTGAATTTATAGCAGAGTTTGGACTTGAAACCATCAGTCTGTTGCCCAAACCCTTTCCCCCACCCACTGCCTCCACCCCCTTTGCTTTCTGTATACTCACGTCCCCAAAGTGAATACTCTTCCCAGAGACAGGCTGTTCTTCTTACACCTCTACATGATGTCCTCATTCTTAACTCCATGGCCTGGTATATATATGACCTTGTATCAGTATCCCTATGGCAACTATGACACATTACTACAACCTTTGAGGCTTAAAAATAACACAAATCTATTATTTCACAGTTCTGGTTGTGAGAAGTCTAAAATCAGTCCCATTGGGATAATGTAGAGATGCCAAAAGTCTAGTTCCTTCTGAAGGCTCAAGGGGAGCATCCATGTCCTTGCCTTTGCCACTTTCTAGAAGTCATGTGCATTATGTGGCTGGTGGCCCCTTTCCCCGTCTTCAAAGCCAGCTGCATAGTGTGGTCATACTCTTTTTACTGACTCTGCGTTTGTGAGCACATCACTTCCTCTGACTTTGACACTCCTGCTTCCCTTTTCCAAGGAGCCTTATGGTTACACTGGGCCCACCCAGATGATGGAGAATAATCTTATCATCAAGATCCTTTATTTAACCACATCTGCAAAGTCTCTTTTGCCATATACGTTTATATTCACAGAGTTGGGGAATTAGGATACTAACGTCTTCGGGAAGCCATCACTTAGCTACTACAGACCTGTGTGTGATCTCTTTTGAAGTGTCTTTGCCTTCCCCTGGCCACTGCCTTACTGTTTACCTAAAGCACACCCATCTTACCACTCCTGGGACTGAATTAATACTATTATCTGTCACCTAAAAAAATAGAGAACCATGATTCACATGTTTTTCATGACAGTATTGTTTATGCTTGGCAAACTTTTGAAGCTACATCAATATCATTCAACTAGAGACTATATAGTTGTTGAAATAATTATGAAAATAATAATATAACATGAAGACTTTCTTATATTTAGAGTAAAATAAGCATGATACAAGATAGTATCAAGCTTGAGATATTTATGTATTTGAATATGGCTAGAATATAGGAATGAACATTTAACTTATGAGAAGTTATGAACTTTTTTAACTTTCTGCTGTATTACTCTTTTATTTTCAATTTCCCATATCTTCCATGTGACTTCTCACTAAACATCAGCTTTCACTGATATATGGTCTTCTCTAAATTATACTACATAAAATGTGTCAAAAAAATTTCCTCACTTACAGTATTGCATTCAAGACTCATTCTACCCAAATAGAGTGTATGTTCTGGATTCCTAAGCCACCTAACATATAACTGAGTCTTCAATAAAAGGTCTATAAACTACATTAAATTCCACATAAATTTGTGGAATGCATTATGCCGTGTCACCAGGTGTCCTAGTTTACCTGGACTAGAGCAATTTATGCCTGTAAGAATTACTAAGAATACCACTTTCACTCAAAAAAATGTCCTGGTTTATATGATAAATTGTGTAATTTTTCTACATTTGTACCAAGTATTGTGGGTTGGTCTTGGTAATAACTGTAAACTATGGTTCCTAATCTCAACAAATGAACATTAAACAATTTGAGACACAGGGGGCGAGGCAGACCGATGGCCTCCCCAAAGATGTCCACATCTTAATTCCGTGAGCCTGTGAATATGTTATGCTATCATATATAGCAAGGAGGAATGAAGACTGCAAATGGGGTTAAGGTTACTAATCAGCTGACCTTAAAAGAGGGAGATTACATCGGATTACCAAGGTAGGTGCAAAGTAATCACAAGGGTCCTTAAAGGGGAAAGAGGGAGGCAGAAGAGACCAAGAGGGAAATGTGACTGTGGAAGAAAGACACAGACAGATGCAACAATACTGGCTGTGAAGATGGAGTCAGGGCACCATGAGCCAAGGAATACAAGTGACCTCTAGAAGCTGGAAAAAGCAGCTTGAGAGCCTAGAGCCTCCAGAAGAAATGCAGCCCTGATTTTAGCCCAGAGATACTCATGATAGACTTCTGACCTTCAGAACTTAAGATGAAAAATTTGTGCTATTTTAAGCCACTAAATTTGTCATAATTTGTTGCAGCAGCAATAGAAAATTAATAAACAATTATAATTTTGCCTGGACCAGAATATAGGTGGGTAGAAGTGGAGCAGTCCTAGGCATAAGATTCATCCTGCATTGGGTAGTGGACTTGTGGCAGCACCCAACACACTGGGAGGAGCGTAGAGCACAGTGGTAGATGGAGATGCAGCTCGGCAGCAAGACTGCCTAAGAGGCCGGACTAATGTTCCAGGTTCACTCATCTGAAGGTACATATCCCTTTTCTTTGGACACTCTTTCATCATTTTTTAATTATAAAACTGTCAATCAGTTTTCAAAAATTGCTTTCTAATTCAACAAGATGATTGGCAATAATGGTGACCAACTCTTCCAGTCATCCCAGGCCTAATGGCTTTCCTGGAATGAGGGACTTTCTGTACTAAAACCAGGACAGTACCAGGGAAAATGGAATCATTGCTCACCCTAACACTGTATCATATTTTGTTCATTCTGAAAAAGATTCTTAAGTGAGAATGTTTAGTATAAACAGCAATAAAAAGAAAATATAAATAAGCAAAACCAATTTTTGATTATTAAAGTTTTGAAACTTCGGGATAGGATGTTAAAATATGTAATGGGATACTCTTAGAAATCCCCATAAAAATAGAAATTATATAAGCTCAATCTTTTAGTAACACATTTAAACTTTTTGTGGACTGCCTTATTCTAAGAGAGAACACAAGAAAAAAATGAGCCAGTTTTTTTTTTATTCATGAGCTCATGGATTTGTATAATGCAAGAGACTCTTTATTTGTCAAAATGTGTTTCTGAGAGGGCATAGTCTCTCTGGGGTGACTCAGAGACCAAGGAGCAGAAGGAGGGAGAGTAGTTGACGTTTTCACCCTAAACTCCCGCTAGAACCAGCAGAGTCTACAGTGATTGGTTCACATTTCATTTGCAGAGGGTTCTTTGGTTGAAATATAGTAAAGATGACAATTTTCATCCAAAACTATTATCTCTCAAATGACAAAATAAAGGTCCCGAGAGGGAAGTGATTTGTCCAAAGTCACACAGCAAGTTGCAACTAAGGCTCTTTACTAGACCTACTTGTCTCTTTTTGTTCGCCTATAATGTCAACATGGAAACCATGTGGAAATGTGGTTCTTTGACAGATATCTTGTCTGATGTCTGTATAGTGAAACATATACCAACCATCTAATGATGCAGAAAGTTGGAAGTTCCACATGATTTGTTATTATACAAAATCATAACATTACTAAATTTTAGAGCCAGAAGGGATCATTTACTAAACCTCTCATTTTACAATAGTAGTTCAGAGAGGTTGAAAGAGGTATATTGTGATCACCCCACTAATGGCAGCATCAATACTAGAATTCTAGAGAAATTCTATTATGCCACCCTATTTCTCTTTGCTGTCACCTGTTGTTATTGTTCCTTTATTTTCTTAAACAATTATTTCTATTCAAATTCAGGCTTTTATTTGGACAATAGCTACAATAAATACTGCCAGGATATAACATGCAAATGGTAAAGCTTTAACTGCTGAATAATTAAGACTGAATATAGGAAAATAAGAACTAGATTTGCTTATCAAGTCAACCTGCAAGAGTCCTCTAAAACATCTGATGATTTTAGAAAGAATTTGAGTGAAGGGTTTTTTGTCTTCTACTTTACGTCCACTTTCTCAGTAAATGTGATCAGCAGTTACAAGGATTGAGTCTTTAAATAAGAAAAAAAGGATCTAATGTATGCAAAGTCCTATATTGGGTACATTACATACTATATCTCAGTCAACATGTAAAACACCCTATGGGATAGATTTTTTGATGAAGACTCTCTGTTGCAAGGTCATAACACAAACCGTGTGCTACAGTTCCAATGAACCCTCCAAAACTCATGTGGAAACTTAATCCCCAATATGGTGGCATTGAGGTGGAACCTTTAGGTGATTGGATTATAAGGGATCTGCCCTCATGAGTGGATTAACCCATTAATTGATTAACTGATTAAAGGGTTAGTGGATTAATGAGTTATCATGGGGGTGGAACTGGTGGCTTTATAAGAAGAGAAAGACAGACCTGAACATAGCAAGTTAGCGTGCTCAGCCCGTAGCCATGTGATGCCCGGCACTGCCTTGGGACACTGCAGAGCTTCTCCACCAGCAAGAAGAACCTCACTAGATGTGCCCCTTGAGCCTGGACTTCTCGACCTCCATAACTGTAAGAAATAAAGTCTTCTTCCTTATAAATTACCCAGTTTCGGGTATTCTGTTATAAGCAACAGAAAATAGACTAAAACATTGCATTCAATATAAACGGGAATTGAGAGTCTCACATAGCTGAGAATTCTAGGAGTGTTTCAGGCCTTAAGGAATGTGAGTCTTATTTGCTTTTATTTCTGTCTCCCTCTACCTCTTTTTCTCCTCTCTCTTCATGTTGTAGCACTATACCATGTACTGCAGAATGGAATAGGTAACACGGAGCTTCAGGCTTACATCATTCGGGTAACTCAGAGGATGCTAGTTAGCCTGGCTTGGGTCATGTGACAATCCTGGGCCAATCTTTGTGGCTAAAGAGATAGGTACTAAGATTAATTACATCTAAGTCATATAAACAATCCTATAACTAGGGACTGGCTGTTAAAGGAGAAGGAGCAGTTTCCCAAAGAAAGAGTTCTGCTAACAGAACGGAATAGGGCTACTGCACCAGCAAACATAAAGAAATGTTCATTGGAGTGTAATTATCTTTATGTAGAGTATATGAGATATCAGAAATATTTAATTGTACTTTTAACATTCATATAACTAACACATACGTGATAGACCAGAATAGAAGCCCAGTTTTGTTTGATTCAAAGTCTGTCCTCTTTCTGCTGTAAGCCTTATACCAATGCAATTTCCATAGAACCTTGAAAGAGACAGCTTTTCTTTGTAAACATTAGAATTATTATATTCAATTTAATAACAGAACTCAAAATAAGACTATTGAATTGTAGAAATGATGATGAGGTGGAGGGGAACATCAAATATCTGTTTCTCTGGAAATTGCTTAGCAAGGAGCATGGCTTTTGTTGTGTTTTTAAATGTTATCAAAGGGATTTAAAAATCTTTTAAGGCCCCTAGAGGAGTCTTTTAGCAGCTTGAAATTTTTTTTTACATGTTCCGAATATTTTTCTCACCTATACAGTTGATCTTGAAAAAATTCCTATCTTAACTATTCAAATGCAGTAAGACAAAGCATTCACTCCTATGCAATGCTAATATGATTTTGAATTGATCCACTTTTTAGGATGAGGAAATTTAGACAGAGGAACAAAGATCCTAAAAGACAAAAAGCAAACCAAATAAAAAAAAAAAAAACACAAATCCCTGCATCTTTTGAATTCATTTAAAGATTTTATCTTAGAGAAATAATATAAGTTTGATTTCACAAGGATTCATCAAAGTTTTAGAGGTAATAGAGAAAATAGAAAATGATCCAAACAGTAAGCTGTAGAGGATTGGCTAAATGAATTATGACAATGATAATACCTAACATTTGTTGAGCCCATACAATGAGCCAAATATTGTGCAAACTATACATGGCACTTAACATATCTCATTTCATCCTCACAAAAATGACTTAAAAATTAGGTGTTATTACTATTATCTGCATTACCTTCCTCTTCATTAAAAAGTGAAAAACAAAGAACAAAGAAACTGTGGCTTAAAGAGATAAAGCTAAATGGCCCGAATACTCAGCTTTAAATTAGCAGAGCCCAGACTCAAATTTGGGTTTAACTGACTCTAAAATGCATGCATTTAAACATTATGCAATATTGTTATTTATCCATTCAATGAAAAAAAAAATCTCATGATTTAAAATATAATTATATAGATCTATCAACCTGAAAAGGTATTCATGAAAATTATTAAGTTAAAAAAAGAAAGCAACAACTGAGAACACATATTGGGATTCACTTTTTTAAAATTAATATTTACGTGTATGTATTTCTATTCAGCAACTTGTTAAGCATGACTATCTTTATGTAATGAAATAGGCCATTTTTACACTCCTCATTTTATTTTTCAGTAATGAATTATTTACAATGAGCATGAAATACTTTTTTAATTAAAATAGTAAATTAACTACTTCCATTTTAGAAAAAGAAAAGAAAGAAGTATTTTTGCTCATCATTTATGGTCTCATTCCGTCTAACTTGATAATTCATCTTTCCAGATACTTTTGTCATTGGGATTTAGATTGTATTTGTACCCAAAGCTTCCAACAGGACATATTTGATATGTGAGATATTAGGTACCTGGTTAACAGAATAACAAAACAGAATTCCCGACATGGAAGGCTCTAGCTTATAACCGAATCATAATGCTTCCCCTCAGGAAACATCAGCAAGGGCTAAAAATAATTTTTAAAAAATGAGTTAATCAAATATTTCTTTACCTCCAAAAAGATTCAAGATTCATTCAACTCTGGCAAATGATTAGGCTTTCTGCTTAATCCCCTGCTGAATTCATATCTTGCTAATCCTGTGCTGTTTCCTGAATGATTGGAAAGCTCTGAGTCACTAATGCTCCACTGTAAAAAAATAATAATTATTATTCCCTTGACCAAGAGTACTTTTGAAAAACTGCAAAATATTCCTCTGCATTTTAAAGATGTGGGAAAAAAACATAAGACTAAAATTATTAAAAAAAAAAGAAAAGAAATGGCTTTAATTGAATAATTTACTAAATTATAAGACAATGTTAAGAAGTTCTATGTCTTTTGCATCTCCGAAATTATAAAGAAAAGTTCCGAGTTGTTTTGGGCCATCTTCTTTCAACCGCTGTGGTTAGCAGAAAAACCAAACAAGGGCCAGCATCACATCCACATTCAACACCCTTCATTGACAGACAACTAATGGATAGGAAACATGTTTTTTTCATGATATAAAAAACCTTTCAAGCAGGATGTCTAAATGAAGTATGGGTCTTAGGTTTCACAGTGACATTCCCCAATACCCATCCCCTATGACTTCAGACCACTTTTCTCCTTCCTCATCTTGCAAGTCTCTAGGGATTCTTGCCCCAAATCTTTGAATAACAAAGTAGCTTTTAAAATGCTCCTGAGGTTTTTGGCCTAGTTGTTAAATCTTCTGCCATCAATTGGTGACAAGTGAAGAGGAGAAAAGGGCATTCATAACTCCTTAAGCTTTCATATCGACTATATTTATAAAGGGGCAGAAAACTTTCCTCTATCTTTTGGTTAACACCTGTGCAATTACCCGATACCAACATGTGTATCTTTCCTTTTGCAGAAATAAAGTGTTTCCACCAAGAAATCAACAGCATGAATCCTATTCTATTTGTAATTCCTGGTGAAATTTGAGATATGTTGATGTAAGAAGAGGAACACACAAGAGACTGAGTTGACAAATTCTGTAAAATGGAGGTAAGATCAGAGATTTGTCAATGGATTAGAGCTTTAATACCTGAAGGGATTGTAAACATTCTTGCCAGTGGGTGATTTCCTGCCCACCAAAGTTCCTTCCAACTCTTGACTTTGCTCTGTAAACACTTTTTTTTTTTTTTTTTTTTACCTTTTTTACTATCTAGAAAGTTCCTGATCTCACATATGCAAAACTGGGAAAATAGTTCTTTTGTATTAGGGTATTTTTAATAAAACTATAGCATAATCAAATCATTGAATATCAAATGTGAGAGGAACTTGGGTGATTACCCCATTTTTGAGGTGTCAAAACCTGTGAGTGCAACTACTATCATCACATTATTGACAAATTCAGGACTAAAACCAACATCTCCTAACCCTCAGTTTCCCCACCCTCTTTTCACCTCCTCCTTGTCTAGCTATTGCAAACAGCCATTACAAACAGCTGTTACAGACATATATGCCATGTATCGGTTCATTAATTTGAAAATAAAGATCTATACGCAGTATGCTAAATACAACTGGTGCCCAATAAAGTCCAATCTCTTTATAGAGTCAATGCAAAGGAAGAACAATCCAGTAAAAAAACTAGAGTTGAAATAATTATGATGTTTACTTACTTAATCTCTGGAGAAAATGCCAAAAAATGTGGGCTGGGGGAAAGTAATGGGCTGGAGAAAGGGAAGAAGACATTTTTAGGCAGTGATTCTCAACCAGAAAAACCTTGGATCATCAGGGAACATTTGGCAATCACTGTAGTTTTTTTGTTTGTTTGTTTGTTTGTTTTGCTAATGAAGGACTTCTCCAGTAGTGGGAAGAGACTGGGGCTGCTGCTACAGTGTACAGGACAGCCCCCTACAACAAAGAATTATCTAGTCCAAAATGTCAATAGTGCCAAAATCAGAAACCTTGTTCTTAAGTATGTTTTTTAAAAACCCTCTCTTCCCATGCCTATCTGTGGCAACTATTGGGCTCCCACAGCTTTTCTTCTCTTCACTTTCAATTCCCATCACTGATTTTCATAATGCCAAAAAAAGGACTATTTTCTCTAATATCTCTTTCCTTCAGTTTTCTGCATATTCTGATTTGAATCTTCACGTTCACATTCTATTTCTGTTATTTCCCTCCTTTCTCATATAAAAACCTCTAAACCATGAAGAAAAAGCAGAAGTCCTCTTAGAAAGAAAGGAAACCAGACATAGATAGGGTTATCTTCAGTAGGCAAAAGGGAGGACATTTACACATCTATCATATTTATCACCTTATTATATTTGCAAGTTCACATATAGCATGCATGTCTCAAATGATCAGACTGAAAGGAGGACTCTCTATGATTTTATAGCCAGATTCCTGAGCATGGCATTGAAATTACAGACTTATTTCAGAATTTCCCACCATATAGGAAAGAGGAGTTTTCCTTGAGTATGTGGCATAAACCAGAATGTGAAAAGAAAATAAGGAAAGGCAGATATATATATATATATATATATATATATATGTAAGTATATAGATATATAGAGAGCTATATAAGATATCTAGATATCTATATCTAGATATATATAGATATACAGATCTATATCTATATAGATATCTATATCTAGATATATAAGAATGAGATGCTCAAGACTGAGGACTGTGAGAACATCTTGTTGGTTCAAAAGGCGACCCTTAACTGAGTCAGCTTTACCTCTAGCCTCACTGGGATTAGGATCAAAAATTATCATCTTTAGAAATAATAAACTCCTTGGTTCTGCATTCTAGTATAACATGAAAATAGGTAAATAAAGGAATTTTATGAATTCACTGAAATAATTGGAGGAAGAAATAAAACTTTATTTTTAGAAAATAAATATGTGTTCTTTGCTGTCAGCAGTTGCAACACAGAAACCTATGAAACAAAGATCTTAAAATGTTTATGAACCATATGGGCTTACCTATAGATAAACATTGCACACGATTATTTTAATACTTTATAGAAAATGTGCTTCAGTGTATTTGGCTTGTCCAGCAAAGTGATATTCCAGAGATAATGATATAAATGAGTCCACTATCCTTAAACCTGCTAACATTTTTGGCATATAAGATTCCAGTGTGTACATTTATATTAGACTGATACAATTCTAAAAGTCAGGACTTCTCTTTCTTCTATTACTATTAATAGAAAATTTATAATTAGAAGACTCTATAATAAATTATGCACTATTAAATGTGAGTGTATAAGGACAGTTCATAACTGAGTATAGAAGCTTACTTTTGAAAAGCTCTTCAGAACCAAACTAAATCTTTGTTAGATAACAGAATGTGTCTAATAGTCTATTACACATGTATTTAACCAAATCCTTTTCAGATATTAAACATCATTTTGTAAAGAATTTTAAAGAACATAGGAAAAAATAAGATACAAAATTATCTGATTCTAATGTTATTAAAATAAACATAACCACATATGTAGAAAGAGAACTTATGTAAAAACTAAAATGGTGATGCTTATCATTCAGCTAAATGGTTATGAATAATTTTTACTTTTTCTTTATTTTTATATTTCTGAAATAATCTGCAATGAGGATATTTTACTATTGAGAGAAAAATAAATGTTATTTTTAAAAGGTTCATATAGAGAAATGTTCTTTATGTAATGCATTGCTAAAACCATTTCTATACCAGTTCTATTCACTGTCATCCTGGAAAACAGGAAGGAGAAAGCAACTGTAATAAATGAAGGCAGCAAACAACAAAATGTGGCCAAATCCATAAATCCCTTTGCTTAGCAAAGCAATTTTTGTGGCTGCACCAGTTGGAATCAATTACCATACACCTTCATATTGTATCGCCAGCAGAGTCTCAACTTCTGAAGTGGGAGCTGGGGAAAAGAAGTCCCTTGCACTGGGCAGAGGGGCTAAAACAAAAGGACAGTTTGATCAGAAATGACTTCATTTCACGAATCATTATGCTATTACCCAGTGCTTGAAAACAAGCAGTTAAAGCAGGGTCATGATTTAGCAGTCTCTTGAGAGCCCACTGTCTCATTAGCATGGCTCTTAAAAATCTGAGCTCAGCTCATTTCTCATTGGGTCTATGGGAAAGGAAGACATGCTTTTCTCTACTGTCAGCATTATGCTAGCTTTATTAGTCCTGTAGTATACATGGTACAAATGGGAGTTTATTTTGGGCTGAGAAAACTCAACGGGCAAGGACTGGGCCACGATTGTGATATCTCTGGAAAAGTTGAGAATAGTACAACTCCAATGCTCAAGATACATTGGTGGATCATATCCCATGTTTTACTTTTGCAAAATTTCATTGTATTGTTTTTTGGCAGACACACATGCACAACTTGTCAGTGAGGCCTTACCAAAATTCTTTAATTGGTAGAAGTCTCCTGGTCATTTGGACTTAGAGAAATGTTGCTTTTAATGGCAATTATCTCATCATTCTTTGGGCCTAAGGAAACAATTAGGCATATAAATCCTCACAAATAAGTGCTTATAATGCTCCAACCCATATATGTGACTAGGACAATCTAGAGGTCTCTTCTAACATGCAAATTCTCACATTTAATGGCCTGCTAGAAATCTCTGCCTTAATGTCCCAGACACATGTGAAATTAACATGCTGACGATAGAACTCTTGATCTCCACTTCTAGCATTTTATTCATCTCCATAAAAGCTTCTCATTATCCCTTAAGCAGGAAACTTTGAAATTTGTGACAATTCCCCTTTTGTAAGCACCTGCATCTCAGTTATCAGCAAGTCCCTTTGATTCTACCTCCACAATACATCTAGTGGCTGTCCACTTCTCTCCATCTGCACTTTCAACTTCCTGCTTTAGGCCACCACTGTAGCCTCTCTAGCTACTGTTCATTCTTACTATTCAGATTATTCCCTTTACAGCAGCCAAATTGTTTCTTACAAGTGGGAGTAAAGATTCAACCTCTTTCTTGGCAACAGCCTGTTAACATCGCCTCATTACATGTAGACGAACACCCAGATTCTTTAACATATGGCTGATGGTGATTTGACCTTTGCTTCTTTAACTTCCCCTCTTGCCAACTTCCCTTCTATATACCACACTCCAGTCACCCTGTGTTCCTTTCATTTTCTTGTACACAGCAAGGTTTTCTCCAGCATTAAGGCTCTGTTCTATGCAAGTTTATGCCACTAAGGTTTTCATGCCTTTTCTTTAAATCATAGCCAAAATGTTATTATTATTATTATTATTATTGTTTTTGCCACAGCCCTGAGTAAAATAGTGAATTCTTCTCCAAGTTGCAGATTGCAGGTCTAACTTGGTGTGGAGCTGTAGAAGTCCCACATACCAACATTAGGAGCTGAAAATTGGACTTGAAGCTTCTCTTGAATTCCTTCCTATATTCACTAACCCAGTTTCAACCACTCCAACACCAGAGATATGGCTCTACTAAGTTCTTGGATTCATTACCCTACCAGGATAGTTCAGATACAATTCCTTTTCATGTTAGTAATAATTTAAGACTTATTATACCATATATCAAATCTGGTGGCTCAAAAAAAGTATAAACTTTGGATACAAAGTATGGATTATTTTTATAGGGTCCTTATTTTTTCAAAAGTGGGGCAGAGTGCTGTTTTAATGGCTTGGCTACTACATTTAAGCATAGGAATAAATATAAACTGTGCTTTAGCACCTGCAGGAATCCAGGCCTTGATGTTATCAGATATGAGTTTTTCCATCAAAAGTCACCCTCATTGAAGAAGCTACTTGGAGTTACACAACCTGCAGAGACTTAGGCAGGCAGTGCCTATAGACACAAACATATTTTTATAGTGTGCTTCCCTTCTGTATTATTTCAACTCCTACCCCACTTACATATTTATAGAAGCCTCTGGTGATTCTTAATGATGTTGTTCAGTTTGGTTTCTTAATAATTTCCTGGGTTTTATGCTAACATTCCTGCTGTTGATTGTTCTTTTATTTTAATTATGCCGCATTCTAAGCAGTGCTTCTGGGAGTGGGTTGAAGTTTTCATTGCAGTATATTATAGGTGAAAATAATTTTCAAAATCCCATTAGAGCAAAGGTTCTGCCCTCTGCACTTTGGCAGGGCTGGGTGGGTGGGTACGGCCCCATCAGGACTAGAAAAGTCATGTTATTAATATTTGACTGTAGGAGCTGATGGCCACTTGTAGTGAGTTTGCAAATACAAATTATGACGGCTAAAACCTACTGGACACACATTACATGCAGACTGGATGAGGTACATTACATTCATTCTCTCATTTAATTTTCGCTATAAATGTATGCTGCATATGTTATTAGTATACCCATTTGACACACATGGAAACAGAAGTCTAGAAAATCTCAGCACTGTGCCCAAAGACATGCATAGACAAGCAATGTGGTCTGAGAGAAGACATGGTATTATTTTTTTTTTCCTTTAAATTTGTTCAGTTATGTTTTATGGCTCAGAATCTGGTCCACCATGATGAATGTTCCATGTGAGATGAAGAATATGTAGTCTGTTTTCGAGTGAATGGTCTATAGATGTCAATGATACCTAGTTGATTGTGGTGGTGCTGAGTTCTATTATGTCTTTACTGATTTTCTACCTGCTGGGCTCATTCATTTCTGATAGATATTGAAGTTCCCAACTATAATAGTGGCTTCATTTATTTCTTTTTGTAGTTCTATCAGTTTTTGCCTCACGTAATTTGATACTCAGATATTTACTGAATACATGTTATTAGGACTAAGAAAAATAAAAGTTTATTTTACCTTCGCTTATTCCTTCTTTGATGCCTTTCCTTTCTTTATGAAGATTTATGTTTCTGATGTATATTATTTTCCTTCCTTCTAAATAACTTCTTTCAACATTTCTTGCAAGCCATCTCCACTAGCAACAAGTTCCTTAGGTTTTTGTTTATCTTAGAAAATATTTATTTCTCCTTCATTTTGAAGGATAATTTCTCAGAGTACAGAATTCTGCTTGGTATCAGCTTTTTCTTTCTCTCAATATTTTCAATATTTGACTCCACTCTTTTCTTGCTTGCATAGTTTCTTAGGAGAAGTCAAATGTAATTTTTATCTTTATTTCTCTATAGATAAGGTATGTTTTCCTCTAGTTTTTTTCAGGATTTTTTCTTTTTGGAAAAAAATTTATTTTATTTTCTGTTTTTATGTTTCCTTATATTTCTCTTTTTCTCAAGCACCCCAGCTCTATCAAGGTATAATAAACAAATGAAGACTGTATATATTTACAGAGTACAACATAATATTTTGATATTTGTATGCAAGTTGAAATGATTAAACTAAGCTAATTAACATCTGCAACATTACACGCTTATCATTTTTGTGGTGAAAACATTTATTATCTAAGTCGCTAGCAATTTTATACTTAAGAAGTGTAAAATACATGATTAACTATAGTCACCATGTTGTACTATACTTCAGAACTTATTCATCCTCTTTTCCTGAAACTTTGTGTCCTTTAACTGACATCTCCCTCTCCACCTCCCTAACCCCCAACACTTGGCAACCACTACTCTATTCTCTGTTTCTGAATTTGACTTTTTTAGATTTCATGTATACATGGGATGCAGTATTTGTCTTTCTATGCCTGGCTTATTTCACTAAGTAAGCATCATGTCCTATAGGTTCATCCATGTTGTTGCAAATGACAGGATTTCCTTTTTTGTTAAGGCTGAATAACATCCCATTGTGTGTATACATACACATTTTCTTTATACATCTACCTGTTGATGGACACTTAAGGTTGAATCATTTCTTGGCTACTGCAAGTAATGCTGTAATGAACATGGGAGTGCATCAACATTCTGATTTCAATTCCTTTGCAATACATACCCAGAAGTGGGACTGCTTGATCCTATGGTAATTATATTTTTAATATTTTGAAGAGTCTTCATACCATTTTCTATAATGGTTGTACTAATTGACATCCCCATCAACAGTGTACAAAGATTCCCTTTTCTTCGCATCCTTGCCAACACTTGTTATCTTTTGTTGTTTTTATAATAACCATTATAACAAGTCTAAGGTAATTATCTCATTGTGGTTTTAATGTACGTTTTCCTGATGACTAGTGACATTGAGCACTTTTTCATATACCTATTGGCTGTTTGTCTTCCCTTGAGAACTCTCTATTCTGGTCCTTGGCCCATTTTTAAATTGAGGTGTTTGTTTTTATCTTTGATTTTCTGTATTTTGAAAATGATGTGCCTAGGTGTAGTTTTATAAAATTTATAGTGCTTAATGTTCTCTGGGTCTCCTGTATCTGTGGTTTGGTTCCTGACATGAATTCAAGGTAATTCTAAGTTACATTGTTTGAAATATTTCACCTTCTTCTTTCTCTATTTCCTTTCCTTTTTTTTTTTTTTTTTTTAAATTCTGGTTTTGCATGTGTTACATTAGTTGTAGCTGTCCTGTAATTCCTGGATATTTGTTCCTTTTTTTCAGTCTGGTCTCATTTTTCAGTTTTGGAGGTTTCTATTGATGTACTCTCAAGCTCAAATATTCTTTCCTCGGCCATGTCCAGTTTACTAATATTTTCAAAGGCTTTCTTTTTTTAATGTTTTTGATCATCAGCATTTATTTTTGGTTCTTTCTTAGAATTTCCATCTCTCTGCTGATATTGCCCCTCTAGTCTTGCATGCTGTCTACTTTATCTATTAGAGATCTTAGCATATAAATCATTGTTGCTTTAAATTCCAAGTCTGATAATTCCAACATCTCTTTCACTTCTGCTTCTGATGCTTTCTCTGTCTCTTCAAATTGTGTTTTATGCCTTTTAGTATGTCTTGTACTTTTTTCTTGATAGCTTAGTAGGATGCACTGCATAAAAAGACCTGCTGTAAATAGGCATTTAGTAATATGGTGGAAAGCTTTGGAGGAAGGGAAAGCATCCAGAGTCCTACAGCCTATGCCTCTAAACTGTGAACTTCCCAAGGGCTTCTCAGTTTTCCCAATTCTTTGGTGGGACAGGATGACTAGAGTAGGCTAGAGCTGGGTATATCCATTCCCCCAGGTCAGTTAGGCTCTGATAAAATTGCAGCCAGGTTAGCCTCTGGTTAAATGATTTCTCCTGAGTACTCTGGCATATTTCAAAATGTTTCCTTTCCCTTCCATCTGCCAGAAGCATGTGGAAATTTTTTTTTTATATATATTTACTGTGAGAATCTGACCAAGCTCTAGGAGGTAAAACTTATAAAAGTCTGGAGGGGGCCTAAGACTGTCCATATGGAGTTTTTAACACTCAAACTTGTCCACACCAAGCCTCCAGCAATTCATCAATTATGGTTTAGGTTTTTCTATCTCATCACTAGTTCCCATAGCAGTTTCTCTGCTCACTTCTTACAGTGGTATTTTCTTACCACTGAAGACCTCTTAGCACACTCAGAGGGCCCTAAATATATACTATTTAAGGAAAAAAAAAATAGATGTAGGTGTGCTTATATCAGCCTGACATAAAGTCTCTCTGAAACAAAATATCCAGGGAGATGACATTTATTATCCTTCCCAAAGCTAGACCCAGTGTTCAGACCATGCCAGGATGAGACAAGGAGAAGATATATGACTAGACATGAAGAGAAATTTGAGAAAAAAGCAAATTCCTGCCCACGGGTCTGATGCCATGCAAAGTTTTAATACTCTGGTCATCAACATCACAGAGGGATCCAAGCAAACACACAGCATACCATAGGGATATTTGCATTTTTATATGAACAATTTTTTAATGATGTCACCTAGAAACGTTAACTAATTTTATTTTTAATTAGTTTCAGGGTGTAGAAGAATTAAAAGTGGTTATATTTAGAACTTATTTAATTAAAATGGATAAACTATATTTCGAGTGTATAATATAGATAATCTCTCTAAGTTCTACTCCTGGCTATACCACTGATTTAATTAATAGGAAGAGTTGCAGTATATTAATGAAAAGGAAAAAAAATGTTGCCTTCCCCCTTTATTGTGATTGCAAGCCATTCTGGGTTCTGAGTAAGTGGGTAGTTGATATTAAAGGCAGGAAATGTTTATTATTCAATGCAGTAGGCTGCAGTGACATTTCTTATCATTTCAGCATAACTGTGCCAGAGGGTCTGTAAATAGTATTTGCCAAAGGCAATTTTACACATTCATAATATTCTTTGATGTCTGGGCTGGGCCCAGCTGACAGAGCCCCAGAGGCTATCTTTCTGCTTCTCTGACAGGCTGCTAAACTAGTGTGGGGGATTACTGAGAAACAAAACAAACCCAAAGAATTGAATTTAGTAGTTTCTGAATTAAATTCACCTTAAGGAAGCCAATGTCTAGCAGGAAGTGGCCATTTAGTAAGTAGTTATCAAATGAGGGGAGGGCAACTCATATGAAGGTTATGGAGAATAATCTCAAGATGGAAATTTTACTATCAGGAATATTCTAGACATATGTGACTTTATGCTTTTTCTGCATAGGAAAGAGGAGATGGGAAAAGTGAAACCCTCATTCTCAATAATATGAATAATATTTAATAATGGGTTAATATTTATTGAACTTTTGCTCTGTTCATTGATTAAAGAACTTTTTTTGCATTTATTCTTTTAACTGTGGCATCAGACCTATAAGATACATGAGAAAACTGAGTCACAGATAGATTAACCAAGAGTACACAGCTAATAAGTGGTAGAACACTAACAACAGATAAACAAACACTAAACACATTTCTTATCATTTATCAGTAACTATCCATAAAGTTATACTACATTTTTCTTCCTAAAATACATAATTTTCTAAAATTATTATATTTATGTATTTTGGCTTTTTATTTATTTTTATATTTATGTTATTTGTCTCTTTGTAGTAGAATATAAGGTTCGTAACAATAGGACTTTATCTTATTTTCTGCTTTGTCTGCAACACCAAGAATACTTCCTGGCACAGAATAGGCAGTCAGTAAATGTTTATCGAATCCCTTAACCAATGATACAACAACAGTCTGTTTTGGAAAGCGTTCTTAGAGGCAAAATGAGTGATCCATCTTATCCTAATCATAAACATAAACACAAAATTTAATTCCCCAAATAGTGTCAAAATATGAAACCTATATTGTACTCCAAATCAGTGCCAGCATTTTTATTGTCTTACTTTCTGAACAATCCTGGGGAAGAAAACCACCTTGCAGATAGGTTTTCTAACACCCTAACAGTGTGCAGGAATGGTGAAAAAAGCACTTTGGAGGCAGATGTGGGTTCAATTCCCAGCTTCATTACTTCTTTGTTCTGTGACTTTGGACAGGTTCTATTATGGTACTTCTTTGAGTCCTAGTTTGTGGAACTTCAGAAATTTCACCTTTTCCATCCTGGAAGCTTAACCAAGAAGATAGTGATTTACAGTCTTCTATACTTTAGTCTGTATCCCTCCATTAACTTAATTTTTAAAAGCTCCACTTTTATTGTATGACTTCCATGCTAAGGTATATACGTTGGTATTTCATTTTGCATGACATCCATTCTCCTCAATCTGGCATTCAAGTCATTCTGTCATCTGGTACCCCTTTCTCGATTCAAATTTGCCTCCTTCTGCTTCAGGAGAAACACCCTTGCATCTCCCCTATAGATGACTCTCTCTTCTACTTGCTTTGTCCGCGGAGGGCACAACCTCTCTTCTGCACTAACAGTCCTATTTTTACCCGCCTGTTTTACCCAACTCTGCTTTCAAAGACGCAACCTATATCCAGGCCTTTCATCTTTGTTGATTCCCTTAAAATTGGTCACCATCTTCTCTACAAGGCTGTGGCAGCAATTTTCTTTTCCTCAGCCACCACTTCGTAATGTTCTTCCTCGTAAGTTGGTAGTGTTGCAGGAATTAAACTTATCTCTCAGAAGACGTATCCTGTACTGGCTGGATTTTTTTTTTTTTTCCCTACTACATCTCTTGCAATGATGGGCATATAATATGTTGTGAGTAAATAATAGATTAATAACTACCTGTTGCTTGGTGCAATTCATTGCCCTTTAATGAAAAATAATTATTCTCTATTAGTGTGCAGGATGCTGTGATGTGCTGCCCAGACCCCCATTCAGGATTGATGAACTTACTCAGCTGCTGAGAATGCAGTGGACAGAGAACTGTGACCCACTGGTGCATTTCAAAGACTGTCTCTGCTGGAGAGAGCCACCTTGCACAAGCCTACCTGCCGCTTCCTGGGCAGCCAGTGTCCGAGACTGGGTCATAGGAAGTGTAAAAGCCTGGTTCCCTCGCTCCACTCAGAGCAACTCTGAAAGGTCATTCAGGCTTCAGAGTTCCTTGCAGAATTACCTGTGGCCTCCATGAAGACGGTCCACCAGCCCTCTCCCTCTCTACAACCCTGCTCCCTTTCTTTCTCTTCTGCAGATACCAGTCCCAAGACCACTCGCTAAAAAAACCTCTTACATTCTAAATTCCTCGGAGTCAGCTTCTCAGAGAGCCCAACCAGTGACACTCAGTAATCACACCATTTTTCTTCCGCTCATGAGGGAAAGAGGGGATATGGAAGAAATGTAGTAAGAAGAGAAATAATCAAAAGTAACAATCAGCAGGAGAAGGTGAACCCTGTATTTGCATATTATAATAAGAAGTTTCTGTTTGTTTTGTTTTGCTTGTCTGTTTATTGGATTATCTTTGCCTGAAAGGTATTACTCTGCCTTTTTTTTTTGTCATTCTTGTTATCCTTATAAATGTAGATGTTGATTATCACTGTCTTTAAAAATGATAGATAGGAATATATGAGAGGAAGAATTAAAATGAGAATTGTAGTTGAACTGCACGGTTTTAATGAATGAAACGGGGACACATTAGTAGGCCTTTCCTTATTGCAGAAACCAATCTCCGGCTTCAAAGAGAGCTGATCCTGTGATGTATTTCATCCAAGAATAAGTAGAGAAATGTGTCAGAATTGCCTAAATATGCTCTTTTATGTGTTTTTATAACCCCAAACTTGAACATTCAAAATGTCCTGAAATAGTAAAAGTATATTATTGCCTTTATCTGAGACTTAAATATCTGTAGTTAAAAAAAAAAAAAAAACTCTAGCAGCATGCATCATTATACATTTGCCCCCTACGCGAAATCAACTGTATGCAGTCCCGTCAGCAGCACTGACTAATTGGTTCAGTTCTGCCAATAAATGTAATGACAGTGATGCTGCTCTTCAGTTTTATAAACATTCGGAAATATTCCCTCAAACTGGCTAGCTCCCTAGCAACCATCTTTGTAAAGACGAACACCTTCAGTGGTGAGAACAAGCACTTCAACCGCTTGAAAACAACAGCAGAGTTTTTTTTTTTTTTTCTTTCTACTTTCCCTCCCCAATGAATATTAAGCCTCTTTTTCTTGAAAAAAAAAAAGAAAGAAAGAAAGAAAAAGAACAAATCAAGCACAGAATTTTCATTTCTCAACTTCATGTTAGTGGCAATGGCAGGTCAGAGAGTGTCTTTGGGGGCAGCCTTGATGCTTGTTTTTCTTTCTGAGAAAAACTACGTTAGACCCAAAAAAATGCCCCTGAGATTTAATTATCTTTCTATATTATTTTTCACTACAAAACCACTTACTCTTTTATTGTGTTGCTCTGTTGAAAGAAAAATCTTTAGCAGATGCATTTTTTTCTAATAGTAAAGGCAGTATAACTTCAAAGATGGAGCCTGCTGCCTTTCTTGTCTTTGACAAAAGGGGCTGAGTGCTTTGAATAGTTTCAAGGTGACATGAAGGTATGGGAGCAGGATTAGTATATAGGAAAGGTCCAGAATAAGAAATTTGGGGTGTTTCTCCTTCAAATGTCATGTACTCTTGCTTCTGTTTTTAAGCCTATTTTGGTTGCTGGTAACATAAAATGTATACATTTAGGTTATTGAAAAGAGTGCTCTTCCATAAAAGTACAAGTTGTTTGCACAAACTTCAGATAGGGTAGGGATAAAAATGCACATCCAGAATAGGTTAATGCCAAAGACTATAACATAAAATGATAGAAAATCAAGGAAGCCCTTTTCCTAATCTTTGATACATTTTCATCTGTTTTTGTTGTTTTAGTTTTTCCCTCTTTTTACCAGGTTACTCTTTCCCTGACCACCTGTTGGGAGTCAAAGTCAAGCTAGAAAATCATGGCAGCTCCCATTTCAATTATTTGGGTCAAGAGATGGAGAAATGTGAAGAAAAATAATCAGAATAGTTACCTGAAAAGTAGGGGCTGGCAAAGAAGGAAGGCAAAGATAAAGCAATGAGTATCCATATTATTACTTGTGTCATGATTGTGAATTGAAAAATAAGAAAACATAAGAAGGAATATTTAAGGTGTAAGATTAAATAGTTAATTTGTTATGTTGAGCAATATAAGTTGGAACTTGGCATTAGCCCATCTGGGAGAGGATATGGATACTTATTTGACTGTTAATTAATTCTTTCTGCTCCATTCCCTCAGTTTACTCATTCATTTATTCACCCATTCATCTATTCGCTCATGCTAAAAGTCTTCTTATTTATTTAATGAAGGGATACAGAGTTAGATGCAGATAGGAACATTTAAGCAAGAAAGGAAAACTCTCAAGGTTAGTGGATGTGTTGAGCAAGGTAATTCCTAAGACACACACACACACACAAACATACTGCAATGGCTCAATACAAAAACTATTTTTATCCATTAGAGTCCTATTTGGATCGAGCATAGGGAAAAGTTCTGTTTCATGCAGGTATTTAATAACTTAGGCTTTTTCTTTTTTACTTTTCTTTTTTATTTTTAATTATTCTGGGTACATTATAGTTGTATGTTTTTATGGGGTACATATGATGTTTTGATTACAGTCACTTTGTTGTGCTATCAGATATTGTTCATTCTGTTTAATCTAACTATATTTTTGTATCCATTGGCTATCTCTACATTATCTCCCACTCCCTGCTACCCTGCCCTGCCTCTGGTAATCATCATTCTACTCTCTATCTCCATGAAATATTGTTTTAATATTTAGCTCCCATGTATGAGTGAGAAAATGTGAAATTTGTCTTTCTGTGCTCGACTTATTTCACTTAACCTAATGTTCTCCAGTTCCACCATGTTGTTGCAAATGGCAGGATTTCATTTTTTGAGGCTACATAATATTCCATTGTGTATATGTACCACAATATCTTTATCCATTCATCTGTTGATAGAAATTTAGGTTGATTTCAAATCTTAGCAATTGTGAGTAGTGCTGCAATAAACATGGGAGTGCAGATATCTTTTTGATATACAGAATTCCCCTCCTTTGGATATATCCCTAGCAGTGGAATGGCTGGATCACATGATGGTTCTATTTTTGGTTTTTTGAGGAACCTCTATACTGTTATCCATAGTGATTGCATTAATTTATATTCCCACCATTGGTATATGAGAATTTCTCTTTCTTCACATCCTTGCCAGCATTCGTTATTGCCTGCCTTTGATAAAAGCCATTTTAACTGCCATGAGATGATGAGATATATGAGTATTGATTTGCATTTCTCTGATGACTAAGGATGTTGAGCATTTTTTACATATGCTTGCTGGCCATTTGTATGTCTTCGTCTGAGAAATGTCTATTCAGATCCTTTGCTCATTTTTTAATCAGATTATGTGATTTTTCCCCTCTTGAGTTGTTGGAGCTCCTTATATATTCTATTTTTTAATCCTTTGTCAGATGGGTAGTTTGCAAATATTTTCTCCCCTTCTGTGAGTTGCCTCTTCCCTTTATTGGTTTTTCTCTTTGCTGTGCAGAAGCTTTTTAGCTTGATGTGATCCCATTTGTCCAATTTTGTTTTGGTTGAATGTGCTTTGGGGGTTTTACTCAAGAAGTCCTTGTCTAGACCAATGTTCTAAAGCATTCCCCCGATATTTCCTTTAGTAATTTTATAGATTCACATCTTAGGTTCAAGTCTTTAATCCATTTTGATTTGATTTGTGTATACGGCAAGAGATAAGGGTATAAGGGTTTAGTTTTATTCTTCTGCATATGGATATCCAGTTTTCCCAGCACCATTTATTGAAGAGATTGGTCTTTTCTCCACTAAATGTTCTTGACACTTTTTCAAAGATAAGTTCACTATAGATATGTGAATTTATTTCTGGGTTCTCTGTTCTGTTCCATTGGTCTATGTGTCTGTTTTTATGCCAATACCATGCTGTTTTGGTTACTACAGGTCTTTAGTGTAATTTGATGCTAGATAATTTGATTCCTCTAGTTTTGTTCTTTTTACTCAGGATGATTTTGTTATTCTGCATCCTTTGTGATTCCATATAAGTTTTAGGATTATTTTTTCTATTTCTCTGAAGAATGTAATTGGTATTTTCAGAGGGATTGCATTGACTCTGTAGATTGCTTTGGGTAGCATGTACATTTTAACAATATTGATTCTTCCAATCCATGAGCATGGAATATCCATCCATTTTTTTATGTCCTCCTTAATTTCTTTCATTAGTGTTTTATAGTTTTCGTTTTAGAGATCTTTTACTTCTTTGGTTACATTTAGTCCTAGGTATTGTATTTTATGTTTAGCTATTATAAATGAAATTACTTTCTTGGTTTCTTTTTCAGATGTTTACTGATGGCATATAGAAATGCTATGATTTTTGCATGTTGACTTTGTATTCTGCAACTGCACTGAACTTATTTGTCAGTTATAATGTTTTTTTTGTAAAGTCTTTAAATTTCTCTAGATATAAAATCATATCATCTATAAACAAGGATAATTTGATTTCTTCCTTTCCAATTTGGATGCCCTTTGTTTCTTTCTTTTGTCTGATTTCTCTAGCTAGAACTTCCAGTACTATGTTGAATAAGAGTGGTAAAAATGGACATCCTTGTCTTGTTCCAGTGTCTTGGGTTTTTTCTATAATATGACTCTTGCTATTCCCTAGACCTTCATAATATTTTTCTGGGTCCTCTGTATCTGGCCATCTGATGAATGATGAGAGATAATGAGAGGATATCATTAGAAGTTTTAAAGATCAGACCCAAAATAGCACGCTTCACCTCCTCTCACATTTCATTGCTCAAAACTCCCTTACACAGATGCACCTAAGTCCTAGGGGGCTATGACATAGAATCTACCCAAGGACTAAGGCAGAAAAAGGATGAGTACTGCCCTGCTCTGGGCCTGGTCTTTTAGACAGATCCTCTCAGGATTTCCTTCAAGTGTACCACTCTCTACTGGAAATGAGAGTATGAGGTCAATGTCCAGGGATGCCTAGGATACTAGAATTCTCTGAACAAAAGTGTTCTTGTGAACATTTCCAGGCACAGCTTGGTGCTATTCCCTGGGTTCATCTTCCCAAAAGTTGATGGTGCCTGCTGTGTATGTATCCCTAAGCTTCAGTGGTGGCCAAGGGCTGGCTGTTTTTGAAGAATTTTGACACAAATTTCACAGGGAGGCTGGGTGTGCATGATGCAAGTCACAGTGCAGAATGGAGCTGGGGTGGGATAAGAAGAGAAAGGCGATGATAGATGCGTGGGGGCCTGGCCCACGTCTTCCCATGCTGCCATTTTCTAGCAGGAACTCTGAAGAGCCTAAAGAATTCTAAATTCAAACCTGGTTTTCTATGTTGTTGTGAATATATTTGACAATGTGGGAAGCTACAGTATATTTTATTTAACAGGTTGCCAGCTTGATTCATAACTCTTTAACACTGAGATGTGTTATATGTGGGCATACACTGGTATGCTTGGCCTAGGCCCCAAAAGTATTAAGGATGTGCTTTGTGTTGGGCTCTAGCAGTCTCTGCCACATGGACAACAAGTGGGATTTTACACTTTACCTTGCATGCTTCTAGAAGGAAAGAGAAACTTAAAATAGCTAGCTTCTGTAAGACAAAATAAAAATTTAATTGCTGTGTTTCATAAAGCCTTATTCAGTGGACCATTTCCACTTATATTACCCTAAGCACTAATAAAAAGTAGCTAATTAAAACCTCTTGTTTAATTTAATATTAACTATCTTTTGTTGAACTCTTACTATATGCTGGACACCATGCTTCCAAATTACATACATTATTCTGTTTAATTTGAACAACTATCTTAAGAATTATTCCCACTTTACAGATGAGAAAACATAAGCTGAGCAAGGAATGAGGTAGCAGATCTAGAATTTAAAGGTAGATTTATTTTAGTCAGAAGTTTGCTTTTTTTCAGCAATGCTACATCATTGTCTTAGATTGGAATGGATTTTGGATATCAGGAAGTCTAGTGACCTCTAGGCCCATTTTGATTTCTAAATAATATGTTTCAGAGTCTAGCCAGGTAGTTGACTTGCCTGTGAATAGACACTTCCAGTGACAAGTTCTTCATATATTCAGATACTAGGAACATTAGCATATTACAGGACTTATTTATAACTTGTGAAGTGTGACACATTAATGTGTTGAGTTCAGTAAGTTAAAAAAAAGTGGTGACACTGCCGCCCCTTGGAGCTCGTATACAAATCACAATCCATCTTACCTGGATTGTCTACTAAATATCCAAGTAGCCAATGGTAGTGAGTCATGCACATGCATATCTAGTTGGGAAAAATAACTGTATTCAAACTGTAAAAATTTCAATTTTCTGAGCTGTCTTCCTATGTATTTCACTTTTACTTTTCTTGTGTAGGTGGATGGATTAGGAAGACAGTTGAGCAGAGCATGGAGATTTTTTTTTCACTGACATGTGGCCCCAAACCAGTTCTCCATGGAAACATGTGAGTATGAGTGTGTGTGTGTGTGTGTGTGGGTACTACTATAAAGAGCACGATCCTTAATTTATTATCCAGACTGAGGCACTTCTGAGAATGAAAGTGTGTTCTGCTGATAACTATGCGTAAACAAATATTCCCAAGTAAATGAGGATCATGTTCACTCAAGTCACAAATAAAATTTTTTTTGTTTGTTTTAGATCAGGATATATATTTCTTTGACATTCTCAAAATGGTATGCTATAAAGACAGAACACAGATCAGTAGCTTCCAGAGGCTAAAGATGGGGTGAAGGGATGACAGCAAAGGGGCACAAGGGAATTTGGGAGGCGATGGAATTGTCCTGTGCCTCGGTGGTGACGGTTGCTACCTGATCACATGCCCTTGTCAGAGATCCTAGAACTCTGCACCAAAAAGTGGATTTTACTCTATGTAAATTATACCTTATTTAAAAAAAAATAAACTAGCAGGACTAGGAGATCCTATAATAAGACTGGCAGAAACCTGAATTTAGAAGGAGTCATTCCTTTTTACTTTTGATTAAAAAGCACAAATAAAAGGAGCACATAAATTCTCAGAAAAACAAAACAAAATGAGCATTAGTTCCACTTCATGACAAAGTTAAAGAAACAATACCACTCCAAAATCATTGTGACAGAGTAAAACCTGAATAAAAGAGAAGTTTTCTTCCCCTCTTGTCACATGCTACATGGCAGCTAGGGGACATTCTGGACTTGAGAATCACCAATATACTGCCGGGGGAAGAAAATGAGGTGAGAAAATGGTCAGGGAGGTGACACTGAGGAATCGAACAGAGGTGGTGTTCCCTGGGGGGCACACCTAGGAATGGGGGAAGAAAAAGAGGTGAGAAAATGGTCAGGGAGGTGACACTGAGGAATCGGACAGAGGTGGTGTTCCCTGGGGGGCAGACCTAGGAATGAATGGTGGGGAGGATTTGCTAAAGTAACTACTGGGACAAAGCAGATTTGTTCACGAGAACACTTGAGGCATATCCTGAGTAATATCATAAATACTGGGGGGAATAGTTTTTACAAATGATGAAGTAAGTAGGAACAAGAGGTAGCTAAATATGGGCTATTCGGATTAATGTGACCACATGGATAGTCACAGATGCGTGAGGTCAGCAAAGCTTGAGTTACATAAGACTTAAAGTGGCCTATATAGGAGCATCTTCATAGCCTTGTAGGACATCTTTTTAATGGTTCACATCATTTTCATATTGGTGGTATTATTATTATTCAATCTAAATAACCCTAAGCTTTCTAGGTCCTTAAAAATTTACTTGCAATAATTAGCATTAGCTCAATTTTTGTCTACAATTACTTTATCCTATATCTTGTCATATTTTTTCATTTCAAAAGAACTATATCTTTAATTTTTCCAGGGTGCACTGAGATCGCCAAGACCAATTACAGCTCTAAAATTCAAGGACCCTACAATTAAACTTGTATTTAAAAGGCCAAATTAACTTGGCGCCACTATTGATGTTAATGGAAGGTGATACACATAGTCTTGAGGAGGGCTTCAAATCTTGACCCCATCTCTTACAGTAGAACTTAAGCACCATTTTTATACGTGTACTAAAGGATGGAATTCATAATACTTTCTCATAGATATAGTGTTGTTTTAGGAATAAAAGGCAGAGGTAAAATAAGCAATCTATTTTAAGGTGTTATGCCAGCATGTACCACATAGTAAGCATTCACTAAATGTCAACTGCATGGTGCAAGGCCTGAAATACTCAATGTTATTTGCTTTCTTGGCATTGGAAACCAGGTGGGCCTCAAATGGCCTAAGAGTAAGTTCTCCTCCCTGACTCTATTCCTGCAGATAAGGCTCCTTTACCATGTAGAACATGTATAGTCTCCTCATTACATAGACCACATACAGACAGCGGATAGTGCCTGTTTATCCCTGAGTGGTGGTCTTCTCACTGCACAATTATTCAAACAAGCCCATTGCATCCTCTCCTGGGAATCAGGGGTCACCTCATCCCCTTATTAGTACAAAGTCTGCCTCCCACAGCCCCTGCTTGTTCAGGCTGTTCCGGAGTGTAACTCCCTGTGTGTGGCCTTGCCTGGCATATAGTGTCCAGCTCCTCTGGGCTGTGAATATATGTGGCTAATAAGCTGCTCTTGATCTCATCTGTGTCAAGTGTCAGGTGTGTAGCTTGCTCTCTAACAAGGTGAAGAGGAGGCAATCGAACATGCTGTTACTAAAAATGACTAATAATATAATAACACTAGTAGTTATTAAGTAATACTACTGGCACCATCCATGTGAATACTCTAAAACCTTAATTTCGAAGGGCAAGCAACCACACAGACTACAGCACTGAGACTGATTAATATAACTCCCTGTGGACTTATGCTTCAAAATTCACAAAGCTGTGATTCTGATTCCCACCCAAGAGACTAACAAAACACTGTAGTTTACATAGAACTGTCTATGGCCTAGGAACAAATTAGCAGAATTCATTGCAGAATTTGTAAGTCATCCCCAAAGACTGTTTGGGAAAGCCTGACATAGAACTATAACCCTGTCCCTAAATCTTGGCATGTGGGGAAGTATATATAAGCTACCTAGGGATTTTTGTACATTCATTACCTAGACTAAGCTAGACCCACTGAGTGGAGATTGAAATGATAATAGCTGGAGAAGTCTAAGGAAACAGAAGAGTTGGTTGTGCCCTCGATGACTGTATACACAACCCAAATATTCCCAGGCCACACTAGCTATGAACGCTAATGATATCATATAATAGCAAATATAAATCTCTTATAATGACATGGTCCCTATTTGATTAACTCAGGCCTACCACAAAATCCTCAAAGAAGTGGCTTAAGGGTCCTCAGAGGGTATTTTACATGATTTTATTCTTCTGTGGTATCTGCACAACTTTCCTTGGCCATTTATTGACTCATTGCTGCCACCACTGTTGCTGTCATCTCATTCATATACATTCCAAAGTTACTAACTTCTCGTATTTCCAACCTCTAATTGTATGGTGCTGACATAGCCCTACATTGCCTGCAGTCTTCTTAGGAAGTCATGCTAACTTCTGCAGAAAAACAAGGTTTTTTTTTCCCTTTTCTCCATTTTTCCTTATGCCCATCATACTAATAGCACTTTCAGCTTCTCTCTCAGTCCTCTCTGACCACAGGCCTGGGCATCCTTATGCTCTGCCCTTCACCGGTTCTTTTTTGTAGGTAATAATTGACTGTCACTTTTTTCTCACATTCACAAAAGTGTCCTAAGCTAACCAAATTCTAAATGTCTATACATTCATTTACTAGACATACACAGACATGCCTGAAATTTCAAATATTCTCAGGCCAGGATCCCTAATATATAAGATCTGAGAAGCGGTAGAGAACTCTGCAGCCAATATGCGTGTTTCAATGGTCATTCATTCATTCTTTCATTCATTTGTTCTGTCAGTAAGCACATATTGAGTCTCTTTTTTGTAAGAAGCATTTTGTTAGGTACTGGAACACACTGGTGAACAAAATAAATCTGATTCTTATCTTTCTGTAATTTATAGTCTAGGGCAGTGGTTTTGTGATTGGCTGCATTACACTCAGGTAAAACATTTGTCAAAAATGTAGAATTTTGGACCCATACTTTCTTACTAAATGAAAAATCTAATAGGGGCAGGCATGAGAAGGAAAGCTAGGAAGACTTACTGGAGAAAAAAAAAAAAGTAGTTAGAAAGTATTAGAATTAGAATTGTTACTGGAATTCTTGGCCAGAACAGCCAATGCAAGGAGAGTCTATTGCAGACACAAAGGAGAGTCAAATCAGACAAGCATGTCATAGACAGCTAATGGATGGGCAGGTAAGAAATTTCCCATCAGCCCTATCTGAGATGTGTCCTGATCTCAAAGGGGGGGTAGGTCTTACTGAGGCCTGGAGATTTTATTCCAATTATCCAGCACCTGCATCCTAAGGAAAGGGCATTGGGAAGGTGACTTGAGATCAAATGTGTCAAAATGCTGAGCACCAGTCCATTGCCCACTGCAGTGATTCTAACAGACCCTCTAGGCTGTGTAGTCTAAGACCTTCTGATTAGGCTATCGGAAGGAACAGGAGCCGTGAGGAATGTACTCTAAGAGCCATCACTGATGCTTCTCCTTTCACCAGCTTGAAGCCCTGGCTGCCTCTCGGGCAAGACACCTGAGAGATTTTTCTATCACTTTTTAATAGTTAATCCCCACCTTGTCAGTTAAAATATTTCAGCAACTCCCGTAGGCCAGATAAATTCAAGTAAGTTTAAATTAGATGCCTCAGCAACAACCGTCATTCAAAAAGCTTCAAGACAGAGCAAGCCACCCCATCTTCCTCATTATAGACAGAGGGTCTTGAATGAAACCCCTTAATGGGCCTTCTTCACGGCTCTGGGGCAGAATGGGATACATTTGTATTACACCTCAGTTGGAATATTTTTTACAGCCCCCAGGAAGTATACATTTTACATTAACATGAAGCCCCAACACTTCTCAATACAGCTGTAAAATTCTGCTTTTAGTAGAATGCTGTTAGCAGTGCAGAAATCTGATCATGTCACTTCTGTGCTAAAACGCATTCAAGGACTCTCACCACCTACTGAATCGCGCCCTACCTTCTCTTGCTAGAGTGTAGAGTCCACTACAATTTAGTCAGACACACCTTTCCCAGTCTCACGCCCACTTCATACCCCAAACATGTGAATACCTCCAGCTAAACAGCTCCATGCATTCCTTTCCAGGACACACTTTCCTGAATAATGATCTATGCCTGGGCTCACGTCTGCCTTTCTATGGAGAATGCCTTCTGTGCTTCCAACTGTGCTTACTGAAATTTTACCCATCCTTCAGAACACTTTTCAAAAACCACCTTCTCCATTATGCCTTTCCACAATCAAGTATGGACAAAGTATCTCCAACCTACAAATTCTCACAATACCATGCACTTCCATTACCTAAGTATACAAATTGCAATTCTGCAAAGCCTTCCAGCTTGGTCCTAGTGATAGTCATCTTTGGACTGGTCACCTCTGTCTGGATGAGTGCCTTATGAATAGGAGCTTCTCAATAATACATATCCCATTTCATTGGCTGTGATTTAGATCTACTTCTCCTTTTTTGTGACACTTATTGCCTTTTTTGGGGTTTTTTGTTTGGTTTTTTTTTTTTTTTTTTTGGTCTCTTCTGTGTGCTGAGTATCAAACTCCCAACAGGGTCAGTAAGAAACATCACCTTCAAACAAATGCCAAATCTTACTCTAAACTTCAAGGGAACAAATTTTGCTTTTAGCTGCTAGGATTAGGGAAGGTTTGTAAAGCACTAGGGAAGAGAAAAATCTCCCTGTACATGTTAATTGCTATTATTATTAGTGATTTCCATTCACGTAGGAAGTCTTGGGGAATTAACTGACACCCAACAAGAGAGCCCGTGTGGCACACTCAGAAACTCAGCTAACGGAAACTGATGATGAAATTTTAAATGGCAAATTCTCCTTGGGTTCTGAGGTTAACCCTAAGGATAATGATTTTTCAGTGCAGAAATCTGGCCAAAGTGGCAGTGGCATCTGCTTTGAGCAAGAAAAAAAAATCATATTAAAAAGTTCATATTTGGGTTCAATTTTGGCTTGCTTTCACAAAAGTTTAAGCACTTAATTTAGATTTATGTTTGTGGCTTTTCTTTCTCCAAGTTTACCACCTTTTGGTGCTTAATGAACACTTTTTTCTTCCTAAAGCCAATTAAAAAATTCATGATGATAAATGCATGATGATAAAATGTTACCTCTATCTTGAGACCCTTGTAAAACTTGTCTCGGGGGGCCATTTTTTAGAATTGTGCAGCTAGTGTCAATTTGCAAACTGCCTAGCCTTCCAGGTGCTTCCAATGGAATCAGTGCTGAAACGGGGGTCGGAGGCTGTTATTTATTTGCTGCAAAGTCAGTTAAATAGTAGGCATCCAGATAAAAGAAATGTAACTGAAGAAAACCATGAAAATGTGCTTCCAGGTCCTTCAGCATTTCTAATGCAAGCGATGTAAGCATTTGAAAACATAGCAATAATCTTTCTCAAAATATAATAATTCCTGTCAGCATCTATTTTGCAGAAACTTAAGAGCATAAACAAATGAAAACATAATACTTTGGGGACAACCAGAATCCAACCATAGAAGAATTATAGAGAAATTCAGTTTTATTATTTTTCTATCTATACAAAGTTGTACAAATTGCCTGCATACAAAATGTTTGATTTGAGATTCCATAGGAACTGACAAATAAATAGATAGCTTTTACATAATGAGGACATTTTTTAGGTAGTAAATGTCTCTGAAATTCTAGATAATTTTTTATTCCTTTAAGCATAAATTTCTTCTCTCCAATTCTTAAAATAATATCAATTAGTATAGAGCAACATTCTATGTAAAGTGCAAAAGTAAATTTCAGACTAGGGCCAATTCAATCAAATACATTTTCTATTTAGAAAGCTCAATCTAAATTAGTTTATATGTTAACATTTATTTACATGAATTCACTAATTTGTTTAGCAAATATACTCTAAGTAGTGTGCTGGGTGCTCAGGTTGCAAAAACAAAGACAGTATTATACAGTACTCTCAATAGGCTTAGCCTAATTCTAATCTTAATTCTAATGTTAACATGTTATGCATGTCCTATCCCTATCACACATAAACTATAAATCACAAATTGCCATGATAAGGTCTATGGTAGAAGGAATAATAGGATACAAAGTGACCCAATGGAATGACTGACCCATGGAAAAGAGTGGATTTTATCCATTAAAACAATGGACTCCAAACTGAAGTGAACCAGCCTCAGAGGTGTTCAAAACAATTCACTGAGATATTGGAGGAAAACAGAGAAGATATATTTACATTTTATTGTTATCTTATATTCTTGGTTTATTTATTTGTATATTATTTATATAGTGTACATTACATGTAATACAAAGATAGATACATTGTAATTAAATAATAGACATATCTGGGGGTGCTTACTTTTAATTTATGCTGTGCACAAATTTTTAAAAAAATATGTTATTTAACTTGGAATTGTCAAGCTTCAGAATGATTTGAAGATGGCAAGAACATAAATTGTTTTCTATTTTAGGGAGATGATGTGGTGACAACGTGGAGGGTCACTGGAGGAAAGTGAACACTACGAACAAAGATGCAAGTGAAGGATGATGCATTTCTGAACTAAAGTAAGCAAAGTGAAAATGACACATGGACAATTGATTTGAGATATGTTAGGAATGATGAATCAACAGGACTTAACATAATATGGGCCATGGAGGGGAAAGGATATCTATTAATAGAAGACATCACCTCTCAGATTCTAGATTTGGTGATGAAATCAATGCCCATCATCAATTGAGATATCTAATACAAGAAAGGATTGGGGCTAATTTGGAATAAGAGAAAGCATGAGTTCAGTTTGGCATTTGAGTTGGAGATGGGAGAGGACATCTTTCTAAGTAGAGGTGTTCAGGTAGCAGTTGAATAATTAAATCTTTTACTGAAGAAGGACCAGATGGTGATTCAGATTTATGGGTGCTTTTAAACATAGATGGTAGTGGAGTTGTTTATCTTTTAAATGAGGAGACCAAATTTAGATTTCTTGGAAGCACTTAAAACCTTGTGCATAGACAGAATAAATAGTTGCTTCCATAGTCTCATTTCTTAGTGCTAGAAAATTCTTCCTGAAACAAATTATTTCTAACAGAGTCCTACATTTCCAGCCCCACAGGTAGGAATCTTGGGAGTATACACAGTAGAATGAATGAGACTGGTCTAACCATTAGGATGGCTGCAGAGAAATAAACATAGCCATTATGCTAAGTAGAATAAGACACCAATAACACATGATCTCATTTACATGTGGAATCTAAAAAAAGTTGAATTCATAGAAGTAGAAAGTAGAATGATGGTTACTAGAGGCTGAAGGGGTGGAGTAGGGGAGAGAGGGAATTAGGAGTTACTGGTCAAAGAGTACAAAGTTTCAGCTAGACTGCAGGGATAAGTTTTGAGATCTATTGTATAGCAAGGTGACTATATAGTCAATAATAATGTATTACCTATTTCATAAATAACTAAGAAAGTAAATTTCTGATGTATCATCACAGAAAAATGTCAAGTAAGTGAAGTAGTGATGGATATGCTAATTAACTTGATAAAACCATTCCACATTTTGTACATATATCAAAACATCACAATGTATTACATAAATATAATGAAATTATGATTTGTCAATTAAAATAATATTAAAAAAAACAAGGCCAAACACAATCACAAGGTGACAGAATGGGCCAAGGGCAGGACTGCATTATGAAGAACCTGAATTGGGGTCATAATGAAGATTTGGGATTTTGGGCCAAGAGACATGTAAGAATGTTATCTAAAAAATGAGAGAAAATGAACACACTTTGAACTTAATCAAATGTCCTAGTCCTCTCTGTACTGCCCGCAGTTTGCAGATAGCCAGCTATGGCATCGATTTTGATTACTGTTGATATAATGAAAGTTGAAAGAACCACACATAGGAGGAAATGATACAACACAAAACAAGAAGCCAATTTGCTCTGACCATTATTTATTATTTTCCTTGTTGTTTTTTTGAGGCAGAGTCTCATTCTGTTGCACCTGGTAGACTGCAGTGGTGGCGTCATTGTAGCTCACTACAACATCCAACTCCTGGGTTTAAGCGATCCTCCTGCCTCAGCATCAAGAGTAGCTAGATCACAATGCCTGGCTAATATTTCTATTTTTAGTAGAGATGGGGTCTCACTATTGCTCAGGCTGGTCTCAAACTCCTGAAGTAAAGCAATCCTCCTGCCTCTGCCTCCCAGAGTGCTAGGATTACAGGCGTGAGCCACCATGCCTGGCCATGCTCTGAACGTTATTAATTGATAGGTAATGGATTTTTACTTGCAGGGACAGTCTCTTGGATCTTCTCCTTCTGATAACTAATGGGTAAATTAAGTAATTACTACAGCAGATTCCAACAGCTTATTTTTTTAAATTTTGAACAATTAGGATCCCAGGGATAATTACTGTTGAAAGATATGTCCTGTACCTCCTGGACCTTTATTTGTGTGCATGCTTCTGTGTGTGTGTGTGTGTGTGTCTGAGAGAGAGAGAGATGGAGAGAGAGTTTAAGGGGTGGCAAATTCATATGTGAATATTATGAGTTTGAATATATAAGTATCCTAAGATTTTTTCTAAAAAATGAGATTATACAAATTTATACTAATATGTAGCTCTCATTCACCAATTACTTTCAACATATATAGCCCTTTCTCTTTTTTAACCACTGTAGAGTATTCCATACTGTACAGTTACTGTAATTTACAAAAGCCATGTAAACTGGCCATTTACATAAGTCTCTAATTTTTTTGCTGTTATAAACAATGTTTCAATAATGAGGGGGTAGTCTTAAAATTATAGTTCTTCAAAAATGATGTATATTATATAAAAAGTACTTACCTAAACTTATAATTGTCAATGTAAAACACAGTATGAGAGAAATACACATACTAAAATCATCTGAGCAAATAGCAGATTTATATTTGCTATCTCACACTCATTCTGGGGCATGCAGAATTATCTGAATAATTTAAAATTTTATAAAATTTGTGTATGTGTACATGTCTGTGGGTGTGTGTCTATGTACCAGTATTAGTTAAATGCAAGGATGCATATGTGATATGATTAGTAAGTCTATCTCCCCCGAACTATAAGAGTTGGATGTAAGGTTTACTAACATTGTCTGATTTATAATTGAACCCAAGAAACTTAAATTTGGCAAATGTTTTATGTTATTCAGATATCATCTTTGTTGCCATTGACAACCTAACAAACTATCATACATTATAAATATAAACTATAAACTTTAGTAATGACCTTCAATTAAAGCTAGATTCTGATACTCAAATAATGTCATCAGGCTCTGGTTTTCTCTCAATTTTTTTCTTGGGAGAATTTTCATTTGTGGTATGCAGAGCCTGGTGCATAATAGGTGTTTACAAACATTCGTTGAAAGCATGTGTGATGATGAGCTGCATTCTAATAAGAAATATGGAAGAGGATTCTTTTTGCCAACAATTCTAGCAAAAGTCCCACTATTAAGTCCCATTGACCTGGTATGAATCACTTGGTTATTGTGGCCAGGGGGATGATAGGCACAGATGGGCCAAGTATCAGTCCCTGAGACATGATAGAGAACAGAATACAATTTGATAATCCACATTTTAAAGCACAGGTTTTGTGCCTGATAGTCATGAGAGAGGATCTGAAGATGCCTATGATATCTTCGTCCTCAAAGAGTCTACCACTGGTAAATTAAATATCCATCCCTTTACTTCTGGGATTTCAAAAGTCGTGTAGTTAGTATGCCTCATGAAAGGTGCAAATGAAATCCCATAACTCACTGTGAAAATCCCGTGTCAAATTATTATTACTAAAAATAAAATGTGTTTGGTACAAAATAACATAAACAATGCTTTTTATACATAGTTTATATGTTTTTCTTTCTAGAATAATCATTACTACTTTTCTGTAAACAAAATTTTCCAAGAGGAACTTCTTCTGAAAGTCTAATATTGTTTATTTTGTCCAGTAAAAAATACATGTTTTTAAAAGTTTGTTCTTTGGAGGATGTAAAAATAACACTGCAATGAGATATTTGAGTCAAAGTTGTCATCATGCATAGTGCGCCATGTTGTAGTTTATTCTTCATGAGGAAGCCATATGTTCTGACTTTATTGAGAGTTACAAGTTATAACTCTCAAGACTGAGGCCAAATGCATGCAGTTATTGGGAAAGCCAAGTGGAACTTTGTTGCTTATCCTATCAACTTTTCCATCATCTAGGGTCTTGGCTTAGAATGTTTTAGTGATAATGTAAGAAAAATGTAGCAAGGCTGTGGCAAGTCTGTCATCAACTGGAAGGAACTGACAGAAATGTTGCTTCATCTATCATCAGAGCTTCTGTACTGAAAGGACTAAAGCTTACAAACTGACCCATGTGAAAGTGCCCCTCTTTAGGTCAAAATTGTCAAATATCAACATGTGATTCAAACTAACATGTAGGCAAATAACAGCTATTAAAGTACATGACTAGAGAGGACATGGTAAAAATAGATGTAACTTTTTAAATCCTGTGTTGTTTATACTCATGTGTAGCTTAGCCAACTATTTCTTCATTGATACTGCTAGGTAAACTCAAGCTCTGGCACAGGTGAAGTATCACAAATATTTAACTAGTGGGGCCCAAATTAATGACTCTGCTACATTGCCTCATTAAACTCACACACATTGACTTTTTGTGGGAGGAAAGCCATAAGTTAGGACTTCTTTGCCTCTACCCTGTTACTCCCAATTCAAATAGTACTGACTTTAGCATCTTATGATAGGAAATTGACATAATTAAGCACTCTTCAAAGAAAAATAGACTCTGATGTCTCCAATGTTATTAAATATTTACTATGCACATCATTGCAGTAAATTTTCTTACAGAAACTGATGCTACCAAAGATTGAATGAGAACATCACATTGCCTTGTAGCAAGTGTATCCACCTCTATAAATTATTAAACAATATGCATCTACATACATAAAATGTGAATGTAGTAGCTGCATAGTATAGAGGCTGAAGAGTCCATGATAGAAAGTAGGTTTAGAACACATTTCCCATTACTCCCAATTCTCAGCCAAGACTAGCTTACTATATTTATCTCTGCAGGCAGGGATTCCCTCATACTGAATGTTCACACCAAGCTGCAATTAGAAGTAAGAAGGAAAAAAATAATAATTATAGAAGCAGGTGTAGTCCTCTTGTGCAAAAATTTTAAATCAAAGTAACCAAGAAAGGATATTGAATTGGAAAGCCAACCCAAGTTATATAGAGCTCAAGTTGGCTTCTTCTGACAAGAAACTCAAATAGGCAAAGGAGATTAAAAAATCTGGTTGATGATATCTTATGGCTATTTATATCTTATATTCTCATGGTCTAGAAAAAACTGGGTTCATTAGGAACTGAGCTAATCAGAATGAAAAATCTATCTTTTGTTGAAATAACATTACATTTTAGTCTTCGAATGTCTCTGGGTTCCAGGAGGGAAAGCAGAGGTGCCAGACATTTTGCAAAATCATTTGGTATAAAATAATAACAACAATAATAATAGGAAAAAACCTAAGACTTTTGGTAAAGTTCTCTTCAAAATATTCAGCCCATATTAAAATTTTATAATTATAAAAAAAAGTCCTGTTATCCAGTTGGTCAATTGAAAGCAGGATCCACCACATTTCACCTATTCCATTTGTCCTCTACTTTGTTTCTTAAGTCTCTTATCATTTATGATAGTTTCTACCATTTTATCTTACTTTCCTGTGTCATTAACTGGTTTAAGAAAAGCAATCAGCTTCTCAGTAGAATTTCCCACATTTTGGCCTCATCTGATTGTTTATTCATGGAGACATTCAACTTATCCCTATATATTTTGCTCTTATAAACTGGAAGGTAGACCTGAAGTCTTTGGCAGATTACTTTCTAGGTACTATTTTGCTCTTCACATTGCATCACATCAGGACTAACACAACATTGTGCTTTTAGCGATGGTAAGATGACTGTTTCCCTCGTGTTGGTCTGACTCTTCTATTGTAAAGTTGCACCTTTCTCTATTTGATCAGTGAGCCATCCATGGAGTAACTCTATTTCCTGCAATAGATTCTTTGTTTACTTTTCCTCTAGAGGTGTTGGCAACCATTGATGAACATTGCCTAAATGAATTACTTCACTGGGCATTTCAAAAGCTTTAGAAGCTTTTTTATTCATGTTGTCTAACTGCTTTCCTGAAAGATTTTGTCAAATTAAACAGTCTTATCAATATATAATTATATCTTTATCAACATGCCCTTTCCACCAATACTGAGTATTAGTTTAGGAAACAATTTGCTTACTTGGTAGGTTAACATATATATGTAAAATATACACATATATATTGTATTATATTATATATGTAAAATATATATTATATATCATTATATGTTTATATCGATTAAAAATGGATTCAGATGTTTTTTTCTTTCTCTGTCTTCTATTATCATATCATATCACAAATTAAAGTTTATGGGACAATTTTATGTGTACATTACATATCAAACATCTTTTGTCTGTTTTCCATTCAATTTCTAACCATAGTTACCTAGATTATCTATAATAAACTTCATGTTGAGTACTATGTTTCATTAGTTTCAAAAGATTTTTATGGTAGGTTTTGTGACTTTAAGAATCTTATATGAATTACCTAGTTAAATATTCATGGCATCTTTATTATCGACCCCATTTTGGACATGAAAATATCAAAGTCCTATAGAGCCTGGTTATCTGTCTCCAAACCTGTATCTGTAACCAAGAAACTACATAGTTTGTGTACTATGATACAGTTTTTTTTCTCAGGGGCTATCCAAATTATCAGACACACAAAATATCAAATGGCAACTTTTGGTTACCTGCACAGATAAGTAAAAACATGTCTGGATATAAATTTCTTAAATTACAACTTTTCTTACCTCAAATCTCTGTACATAAAGCTTTTTAAATGATGTGCTTCTTGGAAAAAACAAGCATTAACAGAAAATAATGTATTTTATGAACAAATAAATTAGGACATTAAACAGATTATTGATTTGTCTTTGTTTTATTTAGGGGTCAGCAAATTTTTTCTGTAAAGGGCCAGATAGTAAATATTTTCAGCTTTATGAGGTATGCAGTCTATTGCAACTACTTAACTTTGTGTTGCAGTGGGAAAGCAAGCATAGACAATGAATAAATAAATAAGTGTGGCTCTGCTCTAATAAAGCCTTATTTACAAAAACAGGCAGTGAGCCAGATTAGGTTTGTGAGCTAGTTTGCAGATCCCTGTTTTTTTTTTTTAACACCCAGCTTCTCAAAGTAGTTAATCTGTTACTGTGCATTATTGCTCTTGAAGATAGCTCACAGAGAGGCCTTATCTTGCACATTTCTTGGTTTCAATATCTTTTTTACATAGAATCTCATGAAATTAATGTATACTTTGTTCCCTTTTACTCTGGTGTATCATTGAAGGGAAGTCTAAGTCTACTCTGCCTTGCTTAGTAAAGAAAATTCTTTTTTGTTATGCTTTTAGTAAAAAAAAAAGGAGTCATTCGCCAGGTTACTTATGAAGTAGGTATAAGTTTGTGATATTTTCAATATGTATATCAGGTAAGGCACTGCTATGTACTATAACAGATAAATTCCTAATCTTTGTGACTTAACAAAATAACAGTTTACCTCTCACTTACATAAAATTTGGTCAGGAGGCATTGACAATTGGTGCTGCTCTCTATTGTCATTCAGGAACCCAAGGTTTCCCCCTACAACAGAGGTCAGTCATCCAAGTTCACTCAGTCAGACTATGAGGAAAAAAGGAGTACAATGGGGAAGGTTTGGGAAGCAAAGCATAGCATTCAAGTGGTATAAATCACTCCCTCCAAAGTCTCATTGGCTTAAAGTCAGTCACATGACCACATTTAACTGCAAGGGAGGCTGGGAAATGTGGTGTTCTGTGTGTGAAGGAGTTTTGATGAAAAGATAGCTGGTCTCTATTATGTCCAGAGCGTGAACCTGCTTTCATACATTATACCTAAAATCTTATGAGTCCTACCTTGGCACCTATGGATTTTTTTCTAAGCTCAGTATTTTTTCTTATTTTTACATTTTACTATGGCTTCTATTACTGTGTTTCTTTTCTAGTGCTGAATAACAAGTGCACCTAATAACAATTAAGGCAAACTGGCTATTTTGCTATTTCTTTGCCTAAAGTCGTAAGATCTGTTATTTGCCTTCTAAATTATCTTGAGAAATAGAATCATCAAATACTTTTCCTTTGCATAACACTCTTAGTTGGAGAGAGAAAGGAATGGAGGCCAACAGAAGTCATTTTCCAAATATTCTTTAACAGTTCCCTTACTGTGCAACACCCAGCCCTGAAGCCATATGTGTATGTGTGTATATATATTTTGAACAGTCCCAAATATCTAAGTACATACTTTTATTTACTCACTTTTGCAATATTGAAAAATGACTTCAAAATTTCAGGGGCTTAGAAGAGGAAAAAAAAATGTACAATACCCAAATTATAATATGTCAGTTGAGGGTCAGTACTGAATCTATTCCTACTCCTACTCAACTCTTGCTCTTTTCCTGTGACAAAAAGAATATCATTCCTAGTCTCTTAACATATGTACATAGTATGGAAGGAGCCTATGGGAATTAAGAAAGATAGTCTGGGACAAGTGGCAGAAAGACATACATCTGGCTGTTCAGAAATTAGCTTCCATGTAATAGAAAAATAAATATATATGGTTATATGTGTGTATGTGCATATATGCATGTGTGTGTGTACATAGGTGGATGGATAGACATAGATATAGACATAGAGATACATATAGATAGATTTGTTTTAGAGAAGACCCCATGCCCCAGAATTAAGAGCAGAATTGAGGGAGAGCAGCAAATCAAATTCCTTTTAGAGTTTCTTATAGTCATCTGGGCTATTCTGGCTCAGAACAAAATATATATTACATGTGTAGTTTAAAAATATTCTTCTAAATCCATCTTCATTGATTATGTTGTTATTGGAGATTTCCCCTCACTCCTTACTTTTATGGTTTTATTTTTCATTTATAGTCTGGTTGTTAGCTTTTGCCCTTTTTTATATCTTGGAAGGTATATTTAAGGGAATTTATTGGAGGACATATTGAGAACTATGTATGCTTCCATATTAAACTAGATTTATTTTTCCAATACTTTTGGATCCTGTTTTGTCTTTTTTAAAATAATGCAAATGGGGCATAGCATATTTCCCCTAATGTGGCTTGCTGACTTTGAAACAGAATTAACATCTTAGGAACAAGGAGAACTTAGGTTAGTGATGGTATTGGTGGCCATCATCATCTCTCTTAATGGCTGGTGTGTTTTGTAACTCTAAAGTTGGAGAGGACAGATCAGAGCCTCGGTGTTGTAACACTGCTCTTCTCTCTCCGATGCATGTTCCATTTGTGGTAGGGAGGTGCTCTATGTCCCCTTCGCCTTCTCTTTCACCAGGAGACAATATCATACTATATGTCAGAGAAGATTTATAGCCTGTTGAATTCACCTGTATTTTTTTCCTTCTCCAAGAGCTAATGTGAGCAATAAAAAATACAAGCTCATGAAAAGACATAACTCTTTTTGTCAGCTGTGTCACTACAATTCAATACATTCACATAAAGGAGACAGTAGTATCCGCTTCAGCGGTACAGCTTTACAAACTCTCATCCTTTCCCTTCCACCTCACACCTTCCCTTAGAAATAGCAGGAAAAACAGTCACTTTGTCATATTCAAATTTCATGCTGACGGAGGACCGTTAGCTGAGAAGCTAAGTCTTCCACAAAATCGAACACTGTCATTAGTTGATTTATAGTCTCATTTTAGCATCAAGCTCTTTTTCTGTAGGTTGGGGAGCACAGCTGGACCATTCTTCTAATTCATTCTTTCTTTTTAACTTATTTCTATTTACCAATCAGAACAAAGGATGATTTCAACAGATAAAACGGGGAAGAAAAGGGTAATTAATAGCTTATTTTTCTTCTAACAAGCAGGTCTGTTTCTAATAAATAGACTCTATTAATATTTCTGGAATAGTTGTTTGGGTACCTATTTCCCTCCTCATTGATAGTATAGAAAACATGTCAATAAGGATCTGGCATATGCAGAGAAAGAACTGTAAGACTGGCAAATTAATCTCCACAGAATTAATTTTGTTGCTGCAGAAATCACTAGATTTCATAGTGATAAAATATCTTTAGATAAGATTTTATAGTGGTATATTTAAAATTAAATTTTAAGATTTTTTGAGAAAAAATGAATATATTTTGAATTATTTCCCAAATGTCCTCTAGAATAAAGGCAAAGGTGTTAACTATTATTTGTAGTAAAGGCTGAATATTGGAAATTTATTGCAATATTGTAGAATAAATATAAAGAAGAGAAAGGAGAAAGAGAAGGTGAAGAAACTCTGCAGAGAGGAAACTGACCAAGAATTTCTGAATTTAAATAAGTTAAATATTTATAAAGTTTGTAGTGCAGAGCAGGGCACGTAGTAAGTGCTCTGTGCGTGCTAAACAAATAAAGAAAAACTCACCAACTCCGAACCTCTGGGTTGAGTGGCTAACAGAGTTAAATCAAACCGCCAAATCTAATTTATATTGGGAGTGTTATTCTCCCCTGCAATCTTGGATAGGGGTACCATTAGCACATTGGAAGGAGTTTCTAATATTTTTTTCCCTTTTCACTTTGTCTTGACAGGTCCTATTGATTATGATGAATCATCTGTGCATCAGTTTCCCTTTTAGACCCTCACTGCATGCTGACACTGGCACAATTTTTGCTGCCTTTTTCTATTTGGTGGCAATGAGCGATGCCCTTGGTGTTAGCATAATTGCTTCAGTGTTGAAATACCAAATCAGATAATGAGACCCCATGAGTCACTGATGAAGAGGAGAGGAGATCGGATGGAGTGATGGCTCTGTCTCCAGAGATTCTCGGTAGTTAAAAAGCTGCTTTGATGTTCATACCATAATGAGTCTGATTTCCCAGGGTCTCAACTGTGAACTGAGAGCATGTCTGACACTTTGCAAGATTTATTAAAAGGCAGGGTGTGAGTTTACAGTGAGAGAAACTAACTTGATCTTTATAAATGGAAATTGGTCAACAATTGGTATCTGGTAGCATGACAAAAACCATAGAGGAAAAGAAAATATAGTTTTGCTAGAGTAGAATGAACAGTCAAGATATTGACACATAATTAAGTCTCTTATCTGCCACTAAATTCAGAAGCCATCTTAAAACCCTAGATCGTTGCTTAAATGGATAAATATCCTAGATAGTTGGCGATGTCATATGAGTCTTCATTCAATGCCTATTATGCTAAGTTAATTCTGAGCGATCCTTGTTCTAACCCTTTAAAGGCAAAAAATGTGCATTGCTAACATTTTAAAATTCACCCAGACCCTAATCTACACAGTTTTTTCTAGAGATACCTAGAGGATGTTTCTAATATGCATTAACCTTAAGCCATTTCATGTGTATAAGATCTAGTAGGTAGATTCTAACTGGGATTAATCCTGGAATACAGACTGACAGAGTTGACAGTTAGCTCAGGAGGTAACCATAGGAAGGACAATTGCGGTAAATGTGGTTTAGAATCATGAGATAATGTGATTTACTGTTTGTGTAAACAACAAAAGTGGGACACGAACACTAAATCACATCATCTCTCGCCATGATTCATGACTTTGGACTGCCACTTACCTCTCTGAGCCTCAGTTATCTCATCTTTAAAGTGGGTTAAAAAGACGTCAAAGCCCTCCCCTCAGGATCAAATAAGATGATAATAAATGTGAAAGCAATTGAATTGTCAACCGTGAAGTAGTTATTAGTCTTTATGGGGCATTAATTTAGTCATCATTTATTGAATGTATGTGTAAAGTATCAAGTTCTGTAATAACAGCTAGAAATACATAAATGATTGAAAATTCAGTACCTTCCCCTTAAGAATAAACACATAATTATTAATAAAATACTCCAAAATGAAAGCTAGTTCTAGAAACTTCACTTCAAGTTGTCATAAACAGTGAAAAAGATGACGCTATTTTAATCACTCGTTTAAGATATTTATATTTTTGATAGAAGAAGTGCTCTAAAAGAGTGACTACTTCTTCCTAAGGTATCAACTCACCCTCCACCATTTTCCTTTGCAGGTGCAGACCCGGCCAGTAGAGGCTTAATTTTCACCATCACTGTAGAGTGGGCAGAGGCCAAAAAGACATGCACCCAGTCCTGGTTCTGTCACTTCATCCGAAACACTGCTCAACCTCCTGTTCCAAAACACCAATCATAACTAACTCCTGGAGTTGTCAGATCGTATCTCTCCACTGCTCAAAACCTCCACTGACTCCCATTGAACTTAGAGTAACATTCACTTTATTTATTATGACCACGTCTTCGGTGTCATCTCTAACCCCTCTACCCTGTAAGCCATGCCCCAGGCACATTGCTCCTCCCTGTTTTTCACACAAGCCTGCTCCAGCTGGACCCACTCTTCCCTCTGCAGGGAATGCAATCTCTCAGATAGCCACAGAACTGTCTTCTTCACTCAGCTCAACTCTCTTCAAAAGGCCCATCTCAAAAAAGTCTCCCCTGTCCCTTATATGAAATAGCATAATAATTTCTCCTTTGTTGTGTTGGTCTTCACTTCTCAACATTGATATTTTATTATATTATTATTTTTGAATTCTCAATGTCTACTCTTCCCTGCTCTATGAAGCGTCTTCTACCTATAACTTGCTATTGTCATATGCTGCATTTGGGGACTGACGCTCATAGAAATCAACTACTTACAGTTACTGGATAAGTAGTACTGGAAAATTATCTCTGAAAAAATAATCCAACCTCATTATAGTGGCTATGACTTTGTAATTGAGGGAAAAACAAACATGAATTTGAATGAGCTTTATAGTTTTCCGGATTGTTTAAAGACTATGTATATTTTTTCATTTTGTGCTATGGAACCCAAACAGTCTTTATTTCAGTGTTGTTTTCCCCCTTGTGGGGTAAAGAAAGTATTTCCTCCCATAGCCAATAGCTTCTAGCTCATTTAAAAAATAGAAAGGAAAGATAACAAATGTTTATTGCACTCTAACTAATAATCAGGTGCTATTAAACTTTGCAACAATTAACAAAGGTTGTTGGTAAGACTAGTTCTTTTTACAGATGAGAAAACTGAGATTCAGAAATGTCAAGTAACTGGCTTAAGGCAAGTGGAAGGTCAAGCTTTGGAATCCACACCCTTATGACTCCTAAACCACTACTGTTTAAATTATTCCATCCCTTTTCTCCTTTCCCCATACTTCAGAATCATGACATGGTTCTAACATCCCTCCGATAAATTCGTAAGTTGGTAGACCAGATGCTGGTTCTGTAGCATCCCCTGTTTAAACACTGAAACTGAGCAACTTTGAACAGACATGAGACCAAGGTCACAATGCTTCAAATAAACCTGCATCGAAGAAATCTGGCTTGAAGAAGGAGGTCTTGCTTTATTCCCCGCAAAAGGATTATGTTTAGATTTAATGTTGATGCCTCAGTTAAGTGCTCACTTTGAAAATCAATATAACACTGTGTGCTTGGCTGGCTCAATACCTCTCAGTCAACATTAATAAAAAACACCAACAAAAACAAAGCACTGTGACTTTTTGTTGCTTGTTGTCCCTGGATCTCCAGGCCTCATAACTATTAATCAATTATACTTATTCCTTATACACAGTAGCAAGTATGTAGTTTATTTAATAAGTGGGTAAACTGAGGCAAGTTGGCCCATGGCAAGATGTACTCATGCTCCTCTGTCCTCTCAAAAGAACACTAACACATTACCTGAAAACATTGACTAAAAGGTGAGTCTCAGTTTAGAAAATGGTTTTTTCTTAGAATCTGTACATCTTAAAATTAAGGAAATGCTGTATCAATGCCTGATTAGCACTTCTTGCAAAGGCCCAAAGTAGAACATACTTGGAGAAATGGATATTTTAACTCTAATTTTTCCTAGATTACAGTAGCTCAATAAAGAGTCATTTTACTTTTGATATTCCTGTTAGACTGCTACCATTTAGCAAGTACAATAAGTCCTCAGGTAATGTCATTAACGGTTCTTGGAAACTGTGCCTAAGTGAAACAATGTATAATGAAAATAATTTGAGCATAGACTAAGTGATATAAATAAGAGTTAAGTTCCTACAGCATATATTTGGTCACAAAAAACATCATCAAACTTCTAAATAAAGACCAAAACACTTCTAATATTAAACATTGGAATAAATGTCAGCTGCACATACATTTAAGAAAGATTAGTAAACGCCAGTAAGATAATTATTTACCCACTTATTCCAGTTCAGGGTCTCGAGTGGACAGGGCCTATCCTGTTAGCTCAGGGCCCAAGGCAGAAACCAGCCCTGGATAGGACACTGTTCATTCCATCTCAGGACACACTCACACACAAACCCACACTCACTCACACTGGGACCATTTGGACACACCTAACGTGCACATCTTTGGGATGTGGAAGGAAACTGAACTACTGGTAGAAAACCCGACATAGGAAAAATGTACAAACTCCACACAGGAATCTATTTTTCTCTCATCATCATTATAACAGAATGACATTGAATGAAACAATGTTATTCAAGGACCTCTCTTATTTACTAAATGCCTAATACTACACAGGCATCATTTAATTTAATCCCTACACCAACTCTACTTGATAAGTTATTTTATCTTCATGGGAAAACTGGAGCTTAGGTAGGGCAAGAAATGTGCTATGTATCATATGGTCAAAGACAAAACAATTATATAATATAAATACAGATACGGGGATTCTAAAGCCCACACAGGAAGTCTTCACATTAGACAAATATTGACCTCTGTATCAGTTACAATTTCTTGATTGTAAACAAGGAAAACTGGTATGGCTAACATAAGCAGAAACTGAATTACCAGAAAGCTATGGGAAAGAATATAGAGAAAGGCTGGAGAACCAGAGTACCAAGTTGCAGAAAATGTTGGATGTTGTCTTTGGCTGCTACCATTGCCATGAATTCACTCCGAACATTTTCATTCTTTTGGTTGCTGTTGTCAAGTCTCAGAGAAAGAGAACGCAATTTTCCAAGCTTGGGCCATCTTCCCATATAGTGTCCCATGCTTTATTGCTCTCCAAACAGTACCCAGCAGGGGGATGCAAGTGATACCCAAAAGCAAATCGTACGTTGTTACAACCAGGAGAGAGAATGGATGGTTGGCAGCAGAACATCAAATGCCTATGGTAAAGTCTTTGTTGGAGGAAGCCTTTTTAAAAACAATAGAATTATATAAAGTCAGGATAGGAGCAGACAGATTTAAATTAGAACCAAAAAGTTGTGGTCTGATTTGGTCCTAAGTCTTTATGCCATGTGAGCATACTGATACATCACAAGGCCAGTCCGCCTTCCACACACCTGACTTTCTTCCCCATCACGTAATCCTCTAGTTTTGCTTTCTTGTTTGTGCTTGGATATCTCAGCAGGCATGACTACCTTAATAAAACATTCAAGTTGTCATGTCATTTCTTCTTTATTTTTATCACTTAGTTATTGATGAGTTGACAGGTGCTAAGCAATGAATTTGGTAATGAATACATTTGATCCCTATGTTTATGGAGTTTGTATTCTGGAGACATTGGGTAAGAAAACTCCAAGTAAATATATAATTTTAAAATTTAAATTTGATTATTAAATCCAATATTGCCAGATGGTCAGAGACCATCTGTATATGTATATATATCCCTCATCCAGATAAAGACCCCTGTATATTAAAGACAATCAGAAAGCTATAGGTACCTCCAGAGTTATAAAAACATGTTATAGAAATACATATTTTAAAGCAAGTGAAATGTGATATAAAACTATTTCTCAAACTACACTATTGGCATTGAATTCAGGTCCAGTGCCTAAAATGGATCACCATCTCTCTTGAAGTCTTTTGTCCAACTTTGTTTTGAGGGCCCCTGAAATACTACAATCATCCTACAAATTGGAAAATCAGGGTATTGGATCAGTTGACCTATACGGTTTCTTCAAGTGTCAGAATCCCGTATTTATTATAATTATTTATGTAACAGAGTGACTTAATAAACTAAATTCCAATGAGACCATGTATACCAGAAAATTCCTTAATCTTGCAAACTAGGACAATAGAATGAAAAGCACTGTAAATGAATTAATTAATCGATCTGTTAAGTAAATATTTATTAAGTCCTAACTGTTTGCATAGATTCTCAGGACACAGCACACATGGACTCATACACAATACTAAGACAGGGCAATTCTGAAGGAGTTAAAGGTATCCATTAGCCAATATCCAAATATAAGGTTTCAGGAGAGATTTATATTTCACTGAGATGTGAATACCAGGTCTGGAGATGCTTGCTCCCTATTTGTTCAAGTGATTTTGATGAATGTTGCTTAATTGTTTTATGGCTCTTATCTATTGGAGGTTGCCCAATAAGTCTTCATAAATGTCTTGGGGATGACATTCTTCTTCTTTTCTTTAAAAGGACACTATAAAATGGAAAGATTAGACTATATTTATTTTTATGTCCCTGGCTTAAGACTGATAACTAGTGAGGTAACAATATAAACGAAGTACTGTGATTTATTGCCTAAAAGAAGAATCAGAATTTCTAGCAAAAATGGTAACATGTCTTCAGGAAAAAATAACAAAAGAGAACTTTTCATTCTTTCAGAATGAGACATATAGCCACAGTATCCATTATTTTTGTAGTTTCTCCAATACAACCTAAAGTAAGATAGATTTTCTTTCCCTAAATCTTTGAATGAAAACTTACACATGAGCAGTATTATTTTCTCCTTGAAAAAATTATTACCAATCCCATTTCTAAATTCTCAGTTAGTATTAATAACTGCATATTAGCTAGGGTAAAAATAAACAAGCTGCCCAAACAATAACAAGGTTTATTTATCTTTAGGTAGTAACTGCTGCTTATGTTAGTATCAGGACCAGGGATGGAACCCTGGGGTGCTGGCTTCTCGCCATTCTCTTCTTGTTAAATCACACTTGGCTCTGATGTGAATGTAAGATGTTGGGCAGATGTTATCAAATATGCTTCAATGAGAGGGGATCATAAAGCTCTTAAGTCATTTATGCTTCTAAATGTCAAGTAACTAAATTGATATTCCCATCTGCTTGAAACTTTACTGGGAAGAAAGGAAAATGAGGAATGGAAATTCTAATTTTCTTTCAAAATGACTTCAGTGTGTTATCATGCCAGGGACATCTATTTTTGATGTTTCAAGTTTAGAAAAGAGGGATGGATAACTTTAGCGGCTCTTTTGAATTTTATTTCTTTGAAATGCCAAATAATTATGTGCATTCTCTACACCCATGATTGAAAGCAACGGGGTTGTTCTTTAAAGGCAAAAGTGATAAAATGTTAGGTTAAAAATGGCAATGGGTCTGCCATTGTTGTCAGTTCTTTACACACTTGCCTTTCTTTCCTTTTCATTATCACAGCTGCGGCCCCTCCTTTTCTTTGCTTCTGTTCTCCCTACCAGCATGACCTCAATTTTCCTCCCAGGGTCTGAGTTCTGCACTCTATTAACCATTCTCCAAGTTTATGCAACAAATGGCTTAGAAATGTAGATATGAAAGATTTTACAGCATTTAAAGGATGGAAAGCCAAGTCACTGAGACCATTATGGTTGGCCTCTAAGAAAGTGTTGATAGCTAACATTTATTAAGTAATCACCATAAGCCAAACAGTACTCTAGATTATCAAAGTAATATATGTTAACTCTTTGAGTCCCCAACACTATGAGGTGGCTAGTATGATCACTCCCATTTCACAGATGAGGGAAATGAGGCATGGAAGGGTTAAAACAAATTCTCCAAGAGAACAGAACTAGTCAGTGGCAGAGCAGGAGTTAGAATCCAGGCTTTCTGGCTGTTAGCTTTTGTATTAGTTTTCTATCGCTGCTGTAACAAATTACTGCAAATTTAGTAGTTTACAAATAAATCTATTATCTCACAGTTCTGGAGGTCAGGCATCTGAAATGCCTCTCACTGGGCTCTGATCAAGGTGCTATCGGGGCTGTGTTCCTTTTCTAGGCTCTAATAAAGAATCTGTTTCCTTGTTCTTTCCAGCTTCGAGGGGCTGCTTGCTTTCCTTGGATCACAGCCCCCTTCCTCCCTCTTCAACGCCAGTAACATCAGGCTGAGTGCTTTGCGTAGTTCCATCTATTTTTTTTTCTTCTGATTACCTCTTCCTCTTTTAAAGATTCTTGTGATTGCATTGGATCCACACATATAACCCAGGATAATCTGCCTAATTTAAAGTCATCTCATTAGAATCTTAATTTCATCTGCAACCTTAATTGTCTTTTGCCATATAATGTAACATGTTTGCAGGTTCCAAAAATGAGGATGTAGACATCTTTGAGAGGCCATTATTCTGCCTACCACAGCTTTTACACTATGCCACACTTCCTCCCCAGAGATTGCCTTAGTAATATTAGCTGCCTCTTATAGACCTGGTAAGATTTTCTTACATATATTTTCACTTGGTCCTCACAGAAGGCAGGCAGCCTTCTCTCATATTGACAGATGAGAATATGGGCTTCAGAGAGTTGAGTTCTTGATGAAAAGTAAAGGGGAGATGTGAGGCGGAGTTTGAATCTAGATCCATCTATTCCAAAGCCCTTTTTCTTTGATATATTGTAAAATTTTGACTACTTTGTTTATTGTTGTATTAGGATTTTGAATTAATAAAAGTATTGAAGAATGGATCAACTTCACCTTTCTCTTTTTAAAAAAATACCTGTTTCAGTGTTTCTAGAATGCAAGAGCATATTCCTTGTTTTGGTAATTATAGATGGCTGCAATTGCTATGAAATATTATAGTGCAATGACTAGCATAATAAGAGGTCCTAGGTAAGACTCTATTTTTCCCTTTTTGACACAGGAAACTACCCAATGTCAGGGCCACTGTGAAGGTTCATAATGATCATGGTATAGTAATGAGGAAACAGCTCCAGAGGCCCACATACGTTATGCCACACTTGCCCTTGTGTATCTTCTGCAGATTTTGCATTTTCTCATCTGTAAAATGGATATGATAACATCAGCCTTGAAGGGTTGTGAGAATTATGGATGATGCGTTTAAAGCAAACTGTCCCACAGAGAGTTCACCCTTAATAAATGGTGGCAATTATTATTATCTGATACATATATCTGATATCTTGGCTTTTTTGGTGACTGGACCTTTTTCGAAGAAAGTATAATAATAAAAATGTAAGTATGTGGAAAGACCAGAATAATTGGGTTTTAGTTAAATGTTTTACGAATAATTACCACTCAGAAGACTCTGAGGGATCCAGGGAAACCACAGCAGAAACCCTCTTATTTAAGGTTTCCCAAGAACAGCAGAGACCAGCGTTGTAGGAGACTTGAAGCTCAGGCTCATGCAGACTTCTGTTTGAAGTTCAACCCCACGAAAGTATGAGACCCTGTAAAGATTTCATTCCCTCCTGAAGTCGAACAGCTCCTTTGATCTCTTTTCTGCTTTTTCACCCCCCATAGTACTCCATACATTATCAAGTCTTGGACACCAATGATTATGAGATGCAACATTTGTATATGTACCACTAGAAAAAAAAAAGAAAAAAAACACCTAAAAGCACTATTAGACCATGACATGTGATTGACTATACAATGAAAATTTTAGGATTAATGAAATATAATATTTTAGTTATTCTGTTTTTGGTGTGTGTCCTTACAGTATAAGGTAAACTCCATTAGGGTAGGGATTCCTTTAATGGTTTTGTACTGTTATTTCCTCACCATCAAAACCAGTTGATGCTTAATAAATACTTTTTGAATAAATGAATGAAGGTGATTCTCAGGGGTATTAGTCATCAACTTGTCCTCCAAGTATTGCCTGAATAGTAGTAAAAAATGATAAAATAAGGCCCAGGAAATAATAAAATTTCGTTGCATATACCTTTTCATTTTTATGAAGCAACTCAATGTACACTGTCTCCTTTGCTTATTTCCTGCATTGCATAACTTGGGTGTTGGGAAGGAAAGCACCTTGCACATGGCCTGGCTATGGCAACAAGGACCCATTTCTGAGCGAGAGACAATCTTTCTTTTCTGTACTATATGATATTAAATATTTCAAATTCTTTTGAAATAGAAGTAAACTGAATGAGCTATTTTGGTGAATTAAGTGCTACATTGAATTAGCTGGGCGAGTTTGCCAAAGTGGGACGATCCTGGTGGATTCCAGGGCATGGCAGACCGTGGCAGCTGTTATAAATGTGTTGACCCTTTTGCTTAGCATGTCACATAAAAACCAGCCAGAGAGTCAATGAGACATGATGCTCATGAAAATCAACACATGGTCTAGGGAGAAAATAAAGCCAGATCAGGCCCAAGAAGGAAAATATAGAGGAAGTAGATAGGAAATTAAAAAACTTAAAAAATTAGATAGATAGGTTGATATATGTAAAATATATGTATATATGTATATTTAAAACATGAACACATAAGTATAAAGTACACATAACACAAGCAATTTTTTTATATTTAAACATTTTTAGAAAGGATTTTGTAAAAAAAGAAATGAAATGTATAATTTATTTTTAAAGTTGAGGTCCCTAAAACCTCTCCCTGCCTATCTTCCCAGCAGTAACAATGATCATTAATAACTGGTTGTCATGGTTTTACACACATATTCTAAACCAACTCATATACATTCACACAGAGTTATATAATTGTTTTGTGTTTAACAAAAATTATATCCTACTATACACATATTTTCACAAATTGTTTTATTCATTCAATCATATATCATGCATCTTCTTCAATAAGAATATGTACAAACTACAATCCTTTTTAAAAGCTACACATTATTAAATAGTATGGATGTGTTGTGACTAATTTAACCGGTCCACACTATTTCATATGGTGTGTATATGTTTCTATCCCTGTGTGTAATATACAACTATTGCATAAATATCTTTAAAATATATTCTGTTTCCCTCTTTTCATTGTTTTGCCATGAAAGTCTTTCACACAAATTTCTTTCTTTTTTTAAATTATAAATATTTAAGATATTAAAATGATGTTTGGATGCATATATGTAATGAAATGATTACTACAAACAAGTAAATCAATATTTGAAGCATTACATATAGTGATTTTCTTTTGATAAGAGCATCTAAAATCTATTCTCTTAGAAAATTTCCAGTACACAGTATAATATTATTAACTATAGTCCTCCTGCTGCACGTTAGATCTCTAGACTTATTTATCCTATACAACTGCAACTTTGTGTCCTTTAACCTACGTCTGAGGACACCTGTATACATGTCCTGAGATGAGAAGGGATTAAGAATACTATATGCACAAAAGGAAAAGGAGTCAGCAGTGGTAATTGTGTGCTTGATTTTAGAGTAAGTTCTTTTGTTTTTGTTTCTGTGTTTTTTTTTAACTACTTTTAATATATTTATTTGTTTGTTTTAACATTGGTAAAGCCTATTTCAACAAATACTGAATAATAAAATCTTAAAATTGTGAAACTCTGAAATGTTATCCAGTCTGACATCCCATTTCACACAGAACTCTTCTCTATAGACCTTCTCATAAGCCTCTTTCTCTGCCTGAGATGGCCTTTGGCCCCTTCATCTAAACCTCTTTACCCATAAAAAGTCAGCTTGTGGCACTGCCTCCAAGGCTCTTTCTCTGGTTACCCTGAGGGATTAGGATGTCCCTCCTGTGCCCTAAGAGTGCAGTGCGTTTGCATTGACCAGGACACTTTGCACAGGCTACTGCAATCATGGGTGTGTTTTTCTATTTCCTCTACTAGACTATGAGCTTCTTCGTGGGAAGGAAATGTCTTTTTCATTCACTTCTGGGCTTTCAGTGTCTAATATGATGTCTAGAGAAGTACCAGCTCTTCGTTTTTAAGGGAATGATTGAATGTGTTATCACATGCATTGCTTTCTTTTTTCCTTCTTTTTGGCTAATGTGTCTGATATTTTAATAGACATATGTGCTGTGTCAGCTTTGAGGTGCAGAATGCTGGTTGGAAAAATAGTACTTAACTTTGAACAGACTTAACTGATAAGGAAGTATCTGTGTTGTGGAAGGAGAGAGAGGTAATTATTTTTGCAAGGATGGCTTATTTGCTTCAGCTTATCAATGGAGTGGGGTAACTGAGGCCACATTCTGCTTGCTATCTTCATGTGCAGCTATGTACCTCATATCTGCAGTACTTGCAGTATTTTTTTCTCATTAAAGAGTTGTCTTAAGGAAACAACTCAGTAACTGTCAGGAGAGTGCTAAAATGAGTCATCGATTTGCAATCAGGGTAGCCAATTCCCTAAGCTAATGAATTTGCCAATTTTTCAGGGCCTCTTAGAATTCACCTTCCTGTCATACAGCACAGCACTTCGGTTGCTACTTTGAAGTGAGGAATGTACCTTTACTGTGACCCAAGCTCTCTGCCCCTCTGTCACCAGGTTCTAGCTTCTAGGATAAGTTTATACCTTGCATTCAAATGAATGCCGCTAGAGTTCAGGGTTAAAAGATTCACCTCGATGTTTTCTCTGGAAGAGCTGTGCTAGTAAAGACATCCTCATGTGTAAAGCTGGGGCTCCATTTATGTAGAAAAACATGAGTCCATTCTACCAAATTCCACGTACTCCAACATAATCCACGATGATAATTATTTCTTGACTAGGAAGATGGCCAAGCACCCTGAGAAACCATCTAATCCTACTTCAGTGAAAACTGACGCCCAAAGGGCTGAGGGCCTGTGGTTTCCCAGCTTGAAATTGGCTAAGACTCAAATGCAAGTCTGATGACATTGCCACTTGGCTAGAAATACACTCTTCTTTCTTCTTCTCTGTTATAGGCTGGCACAAGGGGTTTATATGACTGGTCGGTGGGCAGTAAGGATTGTGAGTGGTTAGGGCAGTCATTATAAAAACCATTCTGGGTCTTTATTTTCCTCTTCTCCTACTTCTGGAAGCATTTAAGTGTAGAGGCCCTATGCGAGGCCACACATGTCAGAATTCAGAATTATCTCCTACTAAGCTAGAGAAATTGGGCAAGTTACTTAATTTCTCTGTGCCTCGGTGTCCTTAATGATAATAATAATGGGATAGTCATAGCACTTGCCTCATATGGTTGTTAAGAAGTGTAAAAGAGTTAATCAAAGCCAAGTACTGACAACAGTGACTGGCACATACTGAGCACCCAAACAGTCTTAGCTGTGCTTGGTCACAGGAGTGTGTGGAAATGAGATGAGAGCTGCTGCCTTCCTACCTCCCCCTTTTTATTTAGAGTTAGAGTGAGGACCTCATTTTTCTGTGTATTTCTCTGGGTTCCAGCTCCATGGCCTTTGTTTCAGTATATTCTTAGGTCCTTTACTTCTATTCAAACTGTGAAAAAATAAAGACAATGGTATGGAGGCTAAGCACATGGGTTTGGGAGTCAATCATACCAAATTTTGAAAAGAATGGAATTGGCCCAAATGTTTGCCTTCCTTGCCTCAGAGATTCATCCAGAGCCACTCTACAAGGCTTATGGAATATTTTATATATCAATACAAGCTCCAGTGTAATGTCACAGAGGACCAAGGGACCCACCACATAGCACAGGCAGTGTGGAAGTGTGTGTGTATACATATGGATTCCACTTGTTCTTTCATCTAGCACCCAGAAACTGCTGCCCTAATACAGCAATAGCCTAGATTATAAAAGGCACAGCTGAGACACCAACTTGCACATGATACTCTGTGAGGATGGGACACATCCTCTAGGACACCACATACACATTATATCATCCATTATATGATGCTGTATCTCCAATGGGTAGAATACGTGGGTCTGGGAAATAATAGGTAAAGCCAGGAAGGTTTGCACTTTCCATTATTTCCAGTAATCCACTTGAACAATTTGTGGTCCATATCCTCTCAACTCTGTGCCTTTCCAGGTTAGAAGATGTTTTCCAGAGAAGGAAATGCTTCCACTAGGGAACCAGCAAGAGATCCATTAAACTTTAATCTAAGACTTATCCAAGCATTATAGGATCCTCCTGCCAAGGGATCACCTGGGATGAACAAAATTCACAATTCTGGTAAGAGTAATAGATGTGGATCTTCAAAAAGGAGATAGAGCTGTTGTCACACAATGGAGGGAAGGAGAAATGTGTTTGGCATCCAAGTTATCCAGTTGGATACCTCTTAGTTCTCTCTTGCCCAATTTTGATGATACATGGATCATTTTAATGGCCAGTGCTTTCAAATGACATGGGAATCAGGGGTACAGACTACTCAGGGTCTAGGATCTTGTCCATTCTACAATTTGAGCCACCAAGATCAGCAGAGATGCTAGCTGAAGGTGAGGGGACTCTAGAATGGGTAGTAATGGATATAGGTAATGATAACTAGTTGCAGCTTTGAGACCAGTTTGTGGCAGTGGGGGCTGAAGTTCATCCTACTAATCTACTTCTTGTGAATTTTTTTTTCCTAGCAGCAGCAACATACTAGTTTTTTGAATTTATATGATGAAAATGGATTCAACTGACATAGGAGTGAACTATCACAGATTCCATGTCATGCTACATCAATCTCTCTTTTAGGACTGGACTATTCACCCAACTACCGATAGGTTTCCAGCTAAAACTTTCAATTATCAGGTGAAGAGGGATGACTAACTCAAAAATGGCACCTTTGTGGTACGTCCATATGCATTGCTGACTGTTGCAGTGGTGTAAAGACCTGGATCCCTCACCCTAACTCCCGACAACTCTGAAGGGCTATCCTGGCTCCAGATCTCCTTGTGGCATTGGCTGTGAACTTCATTAATAATTAATACTACACCACAGCTTGACATCTCCCTTTGCTCAATGCTGCTTGCTTTCTTTTCCTTATGAGTGTTGGTACTGAGAACAATCACTAATAAATCTTTATCTTAGAGTTCCTGGGGACTTCAACTTGTGATCTCACTTGAATATATACCCACACAAATAGCAAACAACATAGTCGCAAGTTATCTAGTTCAGTATCGTTTGTGAGAACAAAACTTCATTGCCAAGACTAAACTGTTCACAGAACTATGATACCCTCATAATGCGACACCATACAACAGTCAAAACAGTAAGAAAGAGAAAGATCTCTAGAGAATTATATACCAGGATATATTTCAAAGTAAAAAAGATAAAATAAAGATTCAAAACAATATAATAATATGTAACTTTTATGTATGAAAAGAGAAACAAAAAATAGAAAAAATATGCATTTACTTTTTTGATATGTTAGTCATTAAAGTAATAAACAAAAATGGCTCCATATAAAGATATGTGCGTTAAATGGAAAGGAAAGAGTTAAGATTAGAATTACTTGAATTTTAAAATACAGTTGACCTTTGGAACATGTAAATAGTTTACATAATCAAATATAAAGATAAATCTTAAAGAAAATATAATAAACCTTAAAGTTGAATCCAAATAGAAACATAAAAACATAACTGCTTTTTAAATTGACAACATAAACATGCAAATATATCAATTATTTTAAGAACCAGGGCTGGGCGCGGTGGCTCACGCCTGTAATCCTAGCACTCTGGGAGGCCGAGGTGGGGGGATCGTTTGAGCTCAGGAGTTCGAGACCAGCCTGAGCAAGAGCGAGACCCCACCTCTACTAAAAATAGAAAGAAATTATATGGACAGCTAAAAATATATATAGAAAAAATTAGCCGGGCATGGTGGCGCATGCCTGTAGTCCCAGCTACTCGGGAGGCTGAGACAGGAGGATCGCTTGAGCTCAGGAGTTTGAGGTTGCTGTGAGCTAGGCTGACGCCACGGCACTCACTCTAGCCTGGGCAACAGAGTGAGACTCTGTCTCAAAAAAAAAAAAAAAAAAAAAAAGAACCGGTGAAACACAATACTCTATTTGTCCTTAATAGGATACATCCTAACGGCAAAAAAGAACCTAAAAAAATTTAAATTTTACTTAGCAGGATTATTGTTAATTATAATTTTTATTTTGTAATTTGAGACTGTTCTATGTATGTTGTAGAATAGAGCAAATAATTAAATGCCTTGATGTATTAGGAACAATGGAAAAGAATATAAAACATAAAATAATAAAAGATATTTTGAGAAGCCCTGTAGTGTTAATTTTGAATTGGGGATTTCTGAAGGTTCAGAATGCACTCTGAGTGCACACACACACACACACACACACACACAGATGGTACCCGACCTTATGACAGTGCTAAAGCAATACATGTTCAGTAGAAACCGTACTTCGAGTACCTATACAACCATTGTTTTTCACTTTCAGAAGAGTATTTAATAAATTACATGAGATAGTGAACACTTTAGTATAAAATAGGCTTTTATGTTGGATTATTTTGCCCAACTGAAGGCCAATGTAAGTGTTCTGAGCATGTTTAAGCTAGACTAGGTTAGGCTATGATGTATTAGGTGTATTAAATACATTTTCAACTTACGACGTTTTCAACTTATGATGGATTTATCTGAACATAGCCCCATTATAAGTCAAGAAGCATCTGTATAGATATATTTCTTATATAGTAGATCTATAAAATTCTGAATTCACAAATATTTCCAATTGAAAATTAACATTAATTTAATATTGATGTTTTAACTATTAAATTATTCACATGGTGTCAAAGTATCACCCCACAGAGTGCTTATTCATTATTAATTGGGAACTATGCCTTTGAAACAAAGAAATATTGGTGTTACCTTGAGGTGGGCAGATTCTAAGATGACCCCACGGTCTTTGCTTCTTGGTGTTCATGCTCTTGTGTAATCTCTTTCCCTTGAGTGTGCGTGGACTTTTGACTTCCTTCCTAAAAAAAGAACATGGCAAAAGTAACAGTAGGTACAGGATTATGTGTATTTTATTACATCTCATAAGATTGTATTATCTAGTGTGCTAAGAAACTCTTTTCCTTTGCTGGATTTGAAGCAGCAAGTTGCTGTGTTTTGAGCTGGCCTAGAGCTGGCCTAGGAGGCCACGTGGTAAGTAACTGAGGAGGTCAGTATCCCAAGACACTGAAGCCCTCAATGTGGCATCCTGAAAGGAGCTAAATTCTACCAACAACCACGTGTGGAAGCAGATTCTTCCCCAGCTGAGCCTCAGATGAGACCATAGCCTAGCATAATTTCCCCATGTGAAGCTCTGAAAGTGAAGACCAAACTTACTATGCCCAGCTGGTGACCCGGAGAAAATGTGAGATAATAAATATGTGCTGCTTTAATTGGCTAAATATGTAGTAATATTGTTAAGCAACAATGCACAACTAATCAATGTTCCTCTTGACTAAGTGATGAAAATGAATATCATTGACATTGACATATTGTAATAACATTTTTACCCTGCTGTGCTTCCACGTGAGGTATCTGACACTACCTATGACGTGAGTACTTGTCCCCAAAATATTTAACTAAAACCCCATCAAATAATTAGAACTATCATAACTTCCAGATTGTAGAAAATATAGAGGCTAGACAGACAAAGTAAATGAAACCATAAGGAAACAGAGGAGTCAAAAATGTTAGACAGTATTTCAACTGGCCTAGACTCTTCAAACAAGGAAGGTATAGCACAAAGCTTTTCTTAATGGTGAGTACCATTGTTGTGATTATGTAATAAAATTTCCTTATTATTAGAAATTGGAAGTTAAAAGACATGAAGTGACATGATGATTAAATTTGTTTTCAAAAATGTATGTATATGCATAGAGAGAAAAAGAGAGAACATACACATACACAGAGTGGAAGAGAGAATGTTAGCAATTGTTGAACCTAGATGCAAAGCATATGCATACACATTTTGCTATACTTTCAACTTTTCTTTGTGTTAGAAATATTTATATTTAAAACAAAATATTTTTGGGAAAACCATATGAATTATTGGTTTTCAAGCATGATGTGAGAAGTCCTGCTTGGCTAAGTCAGAATGATGGAGGTTTGAACTAGTTCCTTATTGTAAGGAGTTTATTTCCTTGGATCAATTCACAGACTTTGGAGTTATTTGATCTAACTCTTTCAGACCAGTGATTTTTTTTTCAATGCTTAGCAATGATTTTGATGTATCGATTATAGTAACCATCAGTGTCCATCTTGTCTGGAAGGGTGACATGCTTAAGTCTGCTTTTAAAATTCCAAAATTGCAGCTCAAATCTAGAAATTTCATTTATTTTACTTTTGGCATTGGTGTACAAAGAAACAAAGCTGATTGAAAACTAAGACCACTTGTTAGGGCATTTGTTCCATCTGGGTAGGATGATCTTATAACATACCTAGAGATATTATCCGCCAATTTCTCTTGAGAGATGGATTTATGGAAGTTCACATAAGGCAAAGGATTATCTATATTAATAGTAATAAAGTGCAAGAAGTTCAGGTAGATTTGAATGTAGGGGCTGGTGATTTATTAATCACTACATCACATGAGTGCTATTTAAAAGATGCTATGTGCCATTGAAAGATGGAGTTTATCATCCCCACCCATGAAATAAAAGTATATTCTCTGCTTCTTCCTCTTTTTCTGTCTCTGTCTCTCTCTCTCCCTCCCTCCCACTTCCTCTCCTCTCCCATCCTCCTACCTTCCCTCCAAAAACCAATCTCAAGTTGTCATTCTTACTTCAACACTTAACACCTTTTCCAGGGTAAAGTGGAATAAATGGATAATTTTTTGTCCTATTTTGTTTGGAGGAGAAAACCTGATCTTCTCAATTTAATAGCTGTAGTTTGCAGATTGAGAGCTGAATATATTATAAAAACACATCATTCAAAATTGAACCAGTACAAGTTTTGCAACTAAAAGAACATCTGTTAATGGTAATACATAAAAATCATTTTTAAATTTAATGATTTTTTTCTAAAATTTGACCTATTGAAATGGACTTTCAAGATTTGAGTGGTCCAGAAGGAAAAAATAAATAATTCTGGACTTTGCATCTTGGAATGGAAGTGATTCAAGATAGGGTTACACAATAAACTTAGAGTGATGGTACGTCTATTTGGGAAATAGGAAATAGAAATACAAATGGAATTCCTTTAATTCCTTCAAAGGAGAATTAATGTAGTATTAAACTAGCTGATTCTAGTTCCAAAGCAGTAACCATTTAGTTCTGTGGAGGCTTGCTTAGTCTTCAATGCCCTGGCCGTGACAACCTCTGACTCTTACAAATGTAGGTGTCTCCATTTTAAATAGGCGTGTGCCTGGGCAGGCAGGCCAGCCTGAAGCACATTGATTAAAGTTCCTGGCACCTATTAATGGAATTACAGATGGGGATAGCAGTGTTTTAACTCAATTATGCTCCAAGACCTAGGAAAGTGGCTTGTATTGATTCTTCCAGCTGGCACTTTAGGCTTTCGTAATAATGTGCTTTTTTTCTCAATTGCTGGATTCTTTCATGATTACCATTTACTGAATGCATATTACAGGTCAGGGAATTCACATTCATTCTAATAATCATAGGCACTATTTTAGTAATAATATAGGTAATATACTGCTAATAATACAGGTAATATTTTCCCCATTTTATAAACAGGGAAAACAAGAGTGCATTAACTTCCTCAATATTTTAGGACAGCAAATATTTGTGGGGTATATAAAATACTAATAGCAAACCCAAGACTACCTAATTACTTCAAGAGAATACCCTGAGGCAAGGGGGACTTTTAAGCCTAATTCAATTGTGTCGCTTTCTGCTTTCCTTTGATACAAGGTCTGTAGCATGAAGACTTCACAGTTCACAGATGACATTATCCCTCCGAAATATAAGAACAATGATAAGAGGAAGCAAATTACATATGTTATTTGCATTGGAGTAGATAATTTAAGGAATCACAGTGATTCTTTTGGAATTTGGTTTCTTGTCTTACAAGCCTCTCACAGAAATCAAGTACAAGTAATTCAATTTATGAAATCATAGCATTTTAAAAGTAAAAGGATTTTGGGAGGACTGTCCAGTTCAGTGGTTCAAAACCTAGTTGAAGGCCCGGCGCAGTGGCTCATGCCTGTAATCCTAGCACTCTGGGAGGCCGAGGCGGGTGGATCGCTCGAGGTCAGGAGTTCGAGACCAGCCTGAGCAAGAGTGAGACCCCCGTCTCTACTAAAAATAGAAAGAAATCATCTGGCCAACTAAAAACATATATAGAAAAAATTAGCTGGGCATGGTGGCACATGCCTGCAGTCCCAGCTACTTGGGAGGCTAAGGCAGTAGGATGGCTTAAGCCCAGGAGTTTGAGGTTGCTGTGAGCTAGGCTGATGCCACGGCACTCACTTGAGCCTGGGCAACAGAGCGAGACTCTGTCTCAAAAAACAAACAAACAAAAAAACAAAACAAACAAACAAACAAAACCTAGTTGAATGTGATGTTTCTTTTTTAACGTCAACCCACCAATTTAATAGGATATATATACTTTTATTGCGTGGTCCTATGAAAGTGTAAAATACAGGGAATCGACTTAACCCAAGGGGTCATGGAAAAGTCTCTAAAGTATAATTAAGCTGACATTTGTAAGCATAGTGAAGTAACAAGCCAAAGGAAGGGTGGAGGTGAGCAAGAAAATTCCAAGCAAATGAACAGAGGCCCCCATGATGAGAATGAGCGAGGCATATCCAAGAAAAAACAAAACAAAACAAAAACAAAAACCAGAAAGTACCAAGTGACTAAGGTAAAGAGCTGCCAATATGAAGTTACAGAGTTAGGTCTGGGTCTGAACATGCAGAGCCTGTGGACCAGATAAGGAATTTAATGGTTAATTCTAAATGCAATGGGACACCTTTGAAGTGCTCTAAGTATGGAGGGGACAGGTTTCAATTTACATTTCAAAAATATCATTCCAGTTAAGGTGCCCAGAATGGATTGGAGGAGGTCAATTTCATCATCCTGATGAAATAACTGAAAATTTTAACAATTTTGAAATATAATTTACAGAAACTAAAATTCAACCACTTTAAGTGCTGCAACAATGTAGCCACTACCATAAACAATAAACAGAGCATTTCTATCACTCCAAAATTTTTCTTACGATCTTTGTAGTCTATCCTCTACATTCTGGACTAAGGTGACCAAACACCATCTTTCTACCACTCTAGACTAGTTTTGCCTATTCTAGAATTTCATTGTGGAATTATACTATGTGTAATCTTTTGTATTGTTCTTCTCAGAATAACTTTTCTGAGTAATATTAATGCTGTTACATGTACCTATTGCTTTTTTAAAATTTCTAAATATTATTGAATGGTATCAATTTGTTTCTAGTTTAAGTCTATTAGGGATAAAGATCATGTAAAAATATGGATAAAATTTATTTTGTAAACATTTGTTTTCATTTCTTTTAAGTAAATATTGGGGAGTGGAACTACTGTATTGTGGGTTAGTGTCTGTTTATCTTTTAAAAAACAGCCAGTTTCCATAATCTTGAATCATTTTCATTACCAGTGGCTACGTATAAGCATTCTAGATATTTAAGATCCTTCCTAACAATTGGTATTGTCAGTCTTTTAAAATTTTAGCCATTTCAGTGAGTGTATGGTGTATTTAATTGTGATTTTAACATGCACTTCTCTGATGACTAGTGATGGTTAGTATTTTTACATCTGTTAGCTGGCCTTTGTATTTCTTCTTTTGTGCTGTTCACCTTATTTTTAATTCTGTTTTTGTCATCTTACTACTGGGTTGTAGTTCTTTATAAATTTTGGATAAAACCAATTATTAGATATATGGATTGCAAATATTTTCTCCCCAGTTTATAACACACCTTTTAGTTTTACAAAATTGTATTTTGAAGAGCAGCAGATTTTGATTATGATAAACTCCAGTTTACCAATATTTTCTTTTTGGTTTATGATCCTTTTATCCTGTTTAAGATTGTTGCTTACCTCAAGGACACTCACACATCTTTTTCTATATTTTCTTCAAGTAATTTTGTAATTATAGATTTTACATTTAGATTTGCGATTCATCTCAGTTTAATTTTTGTTAACAGTGTCACGTAAAGATTGAGAATACATTTTTCCTGTATAAATAACCAGTTTTTTAAAAACACTATTTGTTGATAAGACAATACTTTGCCATTGAGTTTACATTGGCATTTTTGTCAAAAATTGTTTGACTGAATGTGGGTCTATTTCTGAACTCTATTTCATATTATGTAACTATACAACTATCCTTATTCCAAAGCCACATTGTCTTAATTTCTATAACTTCAAGTAGTATAAATTTCCCAAATAATTTTTATTTTTTCAAAATTTTTATCCATTCCAGGTCCTTTTGTATTTCCATACAAACTTTAGAATCTACTTGCCCATTTTTGTTTCTTTTGGAAAAAAACTTGCAATAATATTGATTGTGATTGGATTAGATTTACAGACCAATTTGGGGAGAATTTACATCTTAATAACATTGAGTCTTAAAATCCATGAGCTCTGTCTGTGCATATCTGTTTTCTGTAGGTCTTCTTTAATTATTCTCAATAATGTGTTCTAACTTCAAGTGTACTTGTCTTACACATGTTTTCTTAAATTTGTATTTCATGTATTTGGATGTTATTTTAAATGATATATATTTAATGAGAAATAATTTAAATATAGTATATTACACTTTTTGTTTTACAATTCTATAAGTTTTTACAAAACCATACATTTATGGAATAACCATCACTAGCAAAATATGCAATAGCTTCTTTACCCCAAAATAATTCCCTCATACCTTTTATATCACCTGCAAAACCTAGAAACAAATGATCTGTTTTCTGTATCTATAATTTACCTTTTCCAGAGTGTCATATGAATTGAATTTTGTTTCTGGCTTCTTTGATCTGAGATTCATCGATGGTGTTGAATGTATCAGTAGTTCATTTTTTATTGCCACAAAGTATTCCATTGCGTGTATTTATGTCTCAAGAGACACCAGCTAAATTGAGATTCTAGTACCAGAGTGGCTAGCAACCCTATCCTCATGGAAAATGAAGGGGAACTAGAAATTTGTATTTACAATGTACCTTACATCAAGTAGTTCTTTGGAGTAAGAAAAAATACATAGTATACCTTTCATGGGACTCCTTTACCTGGTAGATTGCCTAATGCCTAGTTGTCCAACCCATGACAAGGAGCCCTCAAACAGGAAACTTGTTTATTCTGAGATGCCTTGTGGCTCTTGTATATCTCATGTCCAGTTTATGCCTGTCTAACCTTCACGCTGGTCCTGGGAGCCTGCCCTTGTGTTCTTCCTGGCATCCCAGAGAAAATCCAGCCTCAGATAGCCCCTGGTTCTTTAGAAGAAAGGCACAAATTTGATATACCATCACAATGGAAAATAAGTTTAAAGATTTGTTACTTACAGATCCTAAGCAGGGATGGTACAATGAATTGGGAGGACAGTCTGTCGTCCCCAGGACACAAGAAGCAGGGATGAAGAGTTACTCAGAGAGAGAGAGAGAGAGAGAGAGAGAGTGAGAGGAGGAGGGAGGGAGGGAGGGAAAGAGAGAAAGAGAGAGTGGCAACTAGCAGTATATATTCATAAGGAAATAGAAACTTTCAGTTCACGGGAAAATGTCTGAATGGCTCATTTAAAGGAAGTGGTGGGAAAGCAGGGACCCCCATCTGCTAGGTGGAAAATCTGGCCACTGGCTTGAACCTTTTGGGTGTGGTGGTCTACTTCTAATGCCTAGGCAGCAACCTTTGCTGAATCGTTCCCATCACAATATACCACAATGTGTTTATTCGTTTACCAGTTGAAGGCTATTTGAGATAGTTCCAGGGTTTTAAATGATGTATAAAGCCACTATAACATTCACATACAGGTGTTTGTGTGACTGTGCATTTTCATTTGTCTTAGGGTAAATGTTTAGGAGTGAGAGTTCTGGGTTGTTTGGTACCAGTATATGTAACTTTATGAAAAATCCGCAAATTGTTTTTCATAGTAGCTATACCTTTTTGTATTTCTGTCAGCAACAGCTGTGCCTTCTAGTATGTCATTTTACAAGTACTTATCCATTGTGGTAATGTGTGTGTGATTGTATCTAATGTGGTTTTTAATTTATATTTCCTTAGTGACTAGTGATGTTAAGCATATTTTTGTGTTCATATTTGCCTTCTAAACATCCTTTTCTGATGAAGTAGCTACTCAAATTTACTCAGTTTTGTTAGAAATTTATTGTTACTATTGAGTTTTGAGTTTGTATTTGAGTTTACATAAAGAGTTCTTTCTTTATATATTCAACACATACGACTTTTAACATATGTACTTTGCAGACATTTTCTTCCAGTCTGTGGCTTTTCTTTTCATTTGCTTAAGTGTTTTTCTCAGCAGAAAATATTAATTTTGATGATGTTCATGTTAGCATTTTTAATGGATCATATTTTTGGTGTCCTAACAAATATCTTCCTCACTCAAGTGTACAAATACAGTTATGCACTATTCTAGTTTTAATTTTTGTATTTAGGTCTAGGACTCATTTTTATTTATTTTGTATACAGTGTGAGTTAAGGTATGCATATTGAAATCTCATTGTCCCAACACCACTGGTTGGAAAGATTGCCCTTCTTTCATTAAATGGCCTCTGCACCTTTATCAAAACCAAATGAATAGCTATCTGTCTACTTAGTAATAAATATAGGTGTGTATATATATCTTTTTGGGTTATTTATCCTATTTCATCGATCAATAAGTCTAAACTTGCATAAATACCACACCATCTTGATTACTATTGTTTTTTTATTTCATATTTAAAAATAAATTAAATGCAGAAAGACTCAGGAGGCTACTGTAATGCTCCAAGGGAAAGAAGGTGGTAGATGGAATAGGATTAGAAGCAAAAAGATTTAAGAGATATCAATAAATATTTAGAGGGGGGTAAGTAAGGGTGGATGGGAGTAAATGAAATTGTTCTGTTTCATAGTGTAAGAAGCTGTATAGGTCAAGAATCACTTTGTTCCATATGGATACAAAATTCGCCTAATATCTTTTATTACAATGTATTTAAACTTTAAATCCACCCTGTTTTTTGCTGTCTTCATTTTACAGGTAAAGAAACTGAGGCACAGAATGGTTTAGCAACTTTCAAAAGAGCAGGGCAACATGATAGCCAATCTTTTACTTTCAATTGCATCTAAAGACTAACAGTAGTGATGGTCAACATAAACGTTACAATGTGACCATCACTGGTCAGTGTAGCCAATAACAATGTATCAAGGCATGAGGTAAGTGCCTTAAATGCAGTCTCATTTAAACATTCAACAATCCTGTGAAGCAGTTCCTACAATTATCTCTACTTTCATAAAAGGAAACTAAGTCTTAAAGAGATGAAGAGCAAATTACTGGTAAGGGATGGAGCCAGGTCTCAAGCACAAATCTGTTACTTTCCAAAACTCAGCCTCTAAATTATTACTCTCTAATGCTTTAGAAATGTGCTAAAAATGATCATAGATTCAAAATTATTATTTTTGCATTCAAATTACAAAATATTCACAGGTTTTTCTGTGGATGTTTTGACATAGATAATCCTTGCTTTAAATCTTCTAATCACAACAGAAGATATAAATTGAAAACAATATAAAAGCCCTGAATTTGTAATATTTCTACTCACACATTAGCTTTTCATATATTGTCTGTAACATTGACAGTTATCACCATAATATGGATATTTTAGTATTAAATTTATCTAAACTATCTAAACTTTCTAATTCTGATTTCTTGCTTTGCTACAGAATTCTCTATCATGGTTTGAGATGCAAATTGAAATGTGGCAGTTAACTAGGAACTCACTATATGTTCTGCCTACCAAAAAAAAAAAAAAAATTAATATGCACAACTAGACTCCGCTGTTCTCTATTTCCTGTTTCACTGGTTTTGTTTTATAACTCTGCTTCTTTGGCTCTTTTCCTCATGGAATAAATCTCTGGCATTCTGATAACATGCCAATATTAATTCTTTGTCTTTAAATACACTTTATTTCCCAAATGCCATTTCTCCTTCTGGAACTCCGACCTTTGAGACCTTGCTGAGATAATTATTATTGCCAGTAGCACATACCCAACCCTCATCAGAATGCTCTAACAGACACATCCTTTTTTGCTTGACATTAGACATTTCAATTTCTGACATCTACAATTTTGTGACAATTTCAGTGGCTGCCTCAAGACTGTATTTCCTCTCCACTGACAGCATCAATGTGAAGCATGCAAGAATGCTTCTGTGTCATTAATGTATTAATCTGTCTGTTAAACAACATTTTGGGTGGTAATACTTGATGAACCAAATTAGTTTTATCTAATTACTTATGCTACCAAATCTACAGTACTAGTTTAGTTTTCCAGGTTGTTTATAAACAATCTCTGTATTGCATATGTCCCCTGAATTTATATTTATTTAGCAAACATTTATTGAGCACCTGTTTTGTGTGACACATCATGAAAAGTACAAAAGTGGAATAATCAACATGAACAAAAACAGCACTTGAAAATTGTAGTTTCTCTAAAAATATTTGTTGAATGAATAAATAAATGAGTGAATGAACAAACTCACAACATAGTTATTGAATAAATGCATATCTTTTAAATAGATTGCTTGACCTTCTCATGGAAGAAACCCAGAATTTCATCAGCTCAGCGACATTGGTTACTGGCACAGGGAAGGGAATGAGCAAATCCCACCTCTGGCCAAAGGGAATTGTATCTGAACCCCTGATGAGAGTGAACTTTAATGTCTAAAGCTGAAGTGGAAAGAGAATAATAAGAAAATTATCTACTTGAAAAATTAACAAAACAGAATAGAGGAAAAGGAAACAGTCTGAAACCATCTCAAGATGCTAAGATGTGCAGAGAGGGTGTTAATGATAAAGCTGGAAGAAGAGGACGTGTCATTTCTGACAACACAGGTGAACCTGGAAGACATTTAATATGTTAAGTGAAATAAGCCAGGCACAGAAAGACAAATAACAAGATCTCACTTAAATGTGGAATCTAAAAAAGTCAAACTTACAGAAGCAGAGAGTAGAATGGTGGTTACCAGAGGCTGCAGTGTGGAGGAATCGGGGAGATGTTGGTCAAAGGAAACCAAATTTCGGTTAGACAGGAGGAAAAAATTCAGGAGATCTATTGTACATCATGGTGACTCTAGTTCATAACAATATATTGTATACTTGAAAACTGCTAAGACAATAGATTTTAAGTGTTCTCACCACAAAAAAAGGTAAGTATATGAAGTAATACATGTGCTAATTAGCATGATTTAGTCATTCCACAGTGTATAAATACCAAAACATGTTGAGCAACATAAAAATATATAATTTTTATTTGTTCATTAAAAGTAAAATATTTTTTTAAAAAGTGTGAAACTGGTTCAGACAATAGTAGCAAGTTCTGTGGCCCTTGCAGGTTTTCAATATCCTCATATGACAAATGATGCTCTTTTCTTGTTTTGTCTTATTACAGAGAGAATGAGCCATTACCAAGATGCTCGAAGCTGTAAAGTTTAAAATATGACTAGAATCAAATAAAGACTCACAAAGTATAGTTGATTAGTATACGATAAGGTGGCAAGCATAACTAACATTCAAAGCACATGAGGTCCATTCCCATCAGTGATTCTTTCCACAAGGCAGCCTGAGCATAGCATTCACCTCTGGGAAATAGGGCCAATTGCCTGTGAGTTGATGAAAATATTTATACAATGTTCATTGTATCTGCCTGCTCTAGAACTTAATCAATAGTTGGGGTGAATGTGTATTTATCACTTCTTAGCCCACAACATCTAGCATCTGATCCCAATACTCTACTGATACAGCCCTCAAAATGTTTCAATAACTTTACATTTGCACAATTCAAAAATGTCATGTCAGTTCTCAATTGATTTGGCTTCTCTGCAGAGTTTGACACCACTGACCATTTCATCTGTCTTCAAACATTCACTTTCTTTGGCTTCCTTGGATGTGATGCATATTCATCACTTTTTTTTGACTGTTTAACATCTGAATCCCCTTCCTCTTTTTAGTGAAGTCTCACTTTTCTGAGGTAGAAATTTTTTCCTTCGTTTTGGAAACTGAAAATGTCAGACACTTATTTTATCAAACTCCCTGGCAAATAGAAACAAGTGTGTCTAATTCCCATGCTCAGACGTATTTGTCCTAGACACTGAAGAAGAATCAGTGATGCAAGGCAGCAGGGAACACACAGAATCAGCCTAAGTGACAAAGAACAGCAGCACTGGCCACTGTATGAAAGTTCCAGATGCAGCAATTGCAGTTTCTGGTGCTAGAACCCAGCATCCCATGCTGAGATTTTACTGATGCAAACTGTGGTGTCTATGCCCAGCAGGATTTTCCTCATGTCATCACTAGAACAGTTTGATAAAATTGTAATTGTTCTTTATGTCTGTACTTACTAAGTCACATGCCGTGTGTCATGCATTATTTTAATTGACTTGGGGTCAAGAATGACAGAGTATTATAACACATTAAATCAATTGCATCTAAAAATCTATACTAAGAGAGCAAAATTTCCCTTTCTCTCTTCCCTCTTCTTCTCTTCTCCCTTTTTCTCTCTTTATTTCACTCTTTTTCTCTCTCAATAAACATTTTAACTATATTTTTGTTAAGACTTAGATGATAAAGGTGAAATGGTCCATTATGCCTTAGTTAATATCTCATTAAAGTAGGGGTTAAAGATCTAGTTTGGGTAAAATCAAAGTAATTCTAATTCCATCTTGCATTTGATGGTTTAATACCCTATAATACCTCTGACATATAGTAGTCTACCCAGTGCAAATACCTTAATTATTATAATCATAATTAAAATTAAAATTTGAGATCAGGAAATAAAGCTTAAAAAAGCTTTTTCACACTACACTTTTGCAAAAGAAGACGACCAAGGCCAAGAAAGGATAAATGACCAGCCCATGGGTACGTATTCATTAGTGGTTGATTCCTTTCACTGGGTTCAGTGGTTTCATGTCTGTACTTCTTGATGCTTCTATAGATGGCTCTGATTATTAGAACATTTTTCCTTATAATAAGCTCAAGCCTATCTTCTGAAATATTATTGCTCCATTGATCCCTAAAAATTAGAGATATAAGGATGAGGTTAATCCTTCTTTGAGAAGACCAGTATTATTTACTTTGTTCAGAGTTTGTAAAAAGTCTTCTCCAGAATGAGGGTTTTCCTAATATTTTCAACTTGGTCCTCATACATTGTCAACCTCTGAGTCACCCTCAGCATTCCTGGCAGTCTCTTGTGCATACTCCAATTTACTTTTTTGAATAGTAGCTAGAACTGTACATAATATTTATGTTGTACTCCCACTGGCTGAAAATTTGTCGCCTGAGTTTCCATGAATAGTGAAATGCCTGAGTCTGACATGACTCATAAAGTCTTGGAAGGAATCTTGATATGTTGGAGGTAGTTTAGTAAATATAGTGCAGGGAGAACTGTCTCTGAAGGAGGCTAGTGAATGAAGCCCTGTAAAAAAACCAATTGCCTGGAGCATACCAGAAACCCTTTTGTAACAACTTGTGGAACTTCAGGGAAGTCATTTAAACCCTTCGGTATTCAGTAACTGTGTGAATTTGTGCCAGTAACTCATACATCTGGCCTCAGTTTCTTCTTCAAAATGGATATGTGGATAGGGGAAGTGGAACAGAAGGATGCTGTTAGAGTTTTATGGTGCTTAAGATTCTACCTCCACCAGCCAAGAAACAGAGAACACCTCCTTAATTTATCTTGTTCTATATCCCACCTACATCCCCTACTGAAATATGGTATTTTGCAAATCAGAGATGCCACTTCATGTAGAAGAACTGAGGTCTTGGTTTTATGAGAAGATATCATTTCTTTCACAGGTATTTTGTTCTTCCTCAGTTTAATTAGATCTTGATTAGGACTTATGGAATCATATATTATGCAGCATTTCAGCAAACTGAGAAAGAGATTCCACTAAGCTGCTGTCATAAAAAGCCAGCAACCAAGACTTCTCAATATGATCTCTTCCAGTAATGAGCTGTTTCTAACTTTACCTACATCACAGGCATTCAGCCCATTAGCTAATTTTGAAGAGCAGGTTGGGATACCAAAGACTATTATGTGTGATCATTGATTTTTCTAAAAGCTGCATCTGGGGATTATCAACCCAGCAAGTAGCAAGCAGACAAACAGTAGATGTCTTTCTTCAGTTGAATATCAAGATGACCTAGATTGTGGCAGCCTCAGTCAGCTGAAAGAGGGTGTTTTTGTATTTTTTTTTTAATAATCCAAAGCAATTTCCTCCCAACCACCTCAAATTAGCTACAGTGCAGGGGGATGATGCATGAATTATTTACAAAAAAATCACATACTCTCTACTCATCTTTTTCCTCACCAGTGACTTGTCATGCTCTTTCCTAGAATTTAGAGGATGAACAGGTTCAACAATTTTGTGTAATAACGTCCTCAAGGGACTGCCTCTTTTTTTCCCCTGAGAAAATTGACTCGATAGCTAAAGCTTGGCCAAATATTGCCTTACTGACTTCAGTTACAAGATTGTTAACAAGGCAGTAGTTTCTGTGATGGCTAGTGCACTTATATGCTTCTTTGAGCCAAAAAAAAAAATTCAAACAATTAAAAAAGAAATCTCTGATAGAAATTATGATATACATGCAAGGCATTGATTCTTCATTAATCACAATTAATTCAAAATGAGAACTGACATTAATTCAGCAGTAACTATGTGCCTGGCATTGTGATAGATGCATTACATGTTACTTATCCAAATTTCATGACCCCAGCCTCACAGCAAAACACTTTTTCTTCCCATTTTAATGGCAATAGAATAGCATGATGAAAGTTATATAATATTTCACCAGGGATCAGTATTTTACAAATTGCTTAAAACAAATAATCAACTATGATTCTTTTACATAGTCTGTTATGCAAGCTGGACTGTCACCATCTTACAAATGAGCTGACACTGAGAGGAGTTTGACCTTGAATAGCAAGACACTGTGCTTAGACATCTCTGAATAAATGCTTTCACGACAATTCGTCAAGAGCCTGCTGGTTTTCAGAAATTGTTCTAAGTACTTCATCTATCTCATTCCATTGCCTTTCCCAACAATCACGTTAGGACGGTATTATTATCTCCATTTTGCAAATAAGGAAACTGAGTCCTAAAAAGATCAGACTTTTCTTTCAAGGTTATCCAACTAACACATGGTGGACTAGGATTCCAATTCAGGTAGCTCATCTCCATGCTTATGATCTTTTTCTAAAACTACCCTGCATCTCAGTGTAGGTAATCATAGACTCTCTGGCTTCACTCCTGGATACATCCTTTTGAAGTTAATAACACTTTTATTTTAACTGTGTGCCTCATTCTTATTCTCCTGAAGTATAGAATGGGATAAGAATAATACCTGCTGCATAGGGTTGTTGTCAGGATTAAATGAGTTCACATGCCTAAAGCACTTAAAACTGAGCCCAGCACGTGGCATTATTAAATGAATGCTAGCTATTGTTTTGCCATTGCTACTGTCGTGATTGTTGTTGTTTTTACCTCTCTATAAGGCAATCTAGGCTATGATAAAAGTTTTATTTTCTTAAACCTTTATGTAATACTTCCAAAGACTATTTTTGATGCATATGCTTCATCTGTGGTTTTGAAACATATCACGTTCTTGTGGGCAAATGCTAGGAATAGGAACCACATCCTCCAACTTCCCTTCGCGGTATTTCCAGGTGCTCAAAGCATAGGACTTCTCAAGGTGGCCTTGTTATCTGCTACTCTTCTTTTCCACAACTCCTTCCCGAGTGTTCAGTTGTCACAGTGACACTGACAAGCACTGACAGGCTTGTAGGCTTCCCCTGGGAGTCTCTGTAGCCAGCCGGGCTCCACCATTAACAATCGCAGTGTGAGTGCTGTGCTTGGGCTCTGGCCCGCTGGTTACAAGTCAGTCAGGTTTTCGCCTGGCAGCCAGTCATTCCCTGGAGTCTGCAAACTGACACAACAGGACTGAGTCCTCTAGCCCAATCAAGCCAAAGGCCCTAAATATCAAATTAGGATTCTTTAGGCCTTCAGCAGTAGAACTCATTTTTCCCTGCTCACTCTAGGGCAATGACCTACCTGTCACATTCATCTGCATATGATATTTTCACTTAAGTGTCAGGAAGATTCTTAGGGCAGAGCTGAGTCAAATGGCAGGGAAAGGAGGTGAATCTTTGGGTCGGTAGTAGTTGAAGTGAATTCTCATGTACCCACGGGAGGAGTAGGTTTTGCTCATAAAATCATGGAGTATCCTGTCTAAACTGGTAATTGTTGATGCCCGCTAGAACTTGATGATGCACTGTGACCTGGGTAACATGGAATGTCAAATAATGTAGATCTCAATACAAAATCCAGCCTCTTCCCTAGGGATATGTGGAAAACTTTTTGTGACATCTTAATCCATACCGTGCAATTACTCTTTTTTATCTGCACTTCACATGGAAAAAGTTTAAGGTTTAGCATAGACCAATCTGAGTTTGAACCCCGTGGCTACCTATCACTCATAGCAGTATTATCTTGGGTCAGACATTTTAGCCCTCTAAGCTTCAGTTTCTTTTACTGTAAAATATGAATAACTCTTATTATCTTCAAAAGTTGTTTTCAGACTAAAAAGTGGTGATGATATCAAAAGTTATAAAATACCATATCTTCGCAAGACAGGCTCAAATATCCCCCTCTCAGGAGAGTCTTCCCTGACCCCACCTCAAGCCTCTTCTTCCCCATCATGTTCTCTCTCATTTCTCTGTTTATATATTTCATAGAACCTATCACTATCTGAAAGAATCTTATTGTGGTCTTATGTTTGTTTAAGCATGCTTTCTCTTCATTTAGCCTCTCCTCTCTCTCTCTCTCTCTCTCTCTCTCTCTCTCTCTCTTTTCCTGGTGTTCACAGCAGCACCAGACTCTGATAGGTAATACATTACAGTTGTGAATGGCTGAATGACTGTATTAGTTTCTTATGGCCACAAACTTGGTGGCTTACAGCATCACAAACATATTCCCTTGGAGTTTCTGCAGGACAGAAGGCCAAAATCAATATTGCTAAGGCAAAATCAGGGTGCAGGTAGGGCCATACTTCCTCAGAGCCTCTAGGTGCTTGCCTTCCTTGATTTCTGAATACATCATTCCAATCTTTGCCTCCATGGTCACTTGCCTTCTCCTCTGTCCATGCCAAATATTCCTCTGTCTCTCACTCACACAGATACATGTGATAGCATTTAGGACCCACCCAGTTACTCTAGGATAATCTCCCCATCTCAAGATTCTTAACATAATCATTTCTGCAAAGTCCTTTTTAGCCATAAGACAACATCCACAGGTTCCAGGGATTAGGATGTAAAAATCTCTTGGAGGAGGGGCATATTCAGCCTACTATTTTTTTAAACGAATTTTTAGCAACCCTTCCTTTTACCCTTCCAACCTTACATCTTCCAATTTTCCCTCTGTCAGTACTTACCATCCTTCTCCTTTCCTACCCTCCTTTTTCTTCCCTACATCCCTCCTTCTGTCTCTTCCTTTCCTCATTAATTCCTTCCTATAGGAATCACTGAAATTTAAATAATCAACTTAAGACCCTATTTTCCTTCAATAATTTCCCACATGAGGTGTGAAATAAAACAATACACAATATGTCCAAGCAGAGCCTGCATTAAATTTGGAGGAGCTATGGAGACCTTATTTCTTTTGATTTTAACACTGTAATTACTATTTGTTTTCAGCCTTTAAGAGGCCCCCTCTTAATAATGCTCAGTGAATCCATAAGTAATTATCAAGGATGATCTGCGTTTTGGTGAAGAGGGCCAAAATAATTATAACAGTAATCTAAGATGGCAATTGCTAGGTAATTATTCAGCTACCACCTGATAATTAACCTGTTCTACCTGTATGATCAACCGGCTAACATTTCAATTAGAACCTGATGTGACTTACATAATGTCCTTGAAAGCTAGAGCAAAAAACAAAACAACACAAAACAAAACAAATGAAAAACAACAACAACAAAAAAAACCCACCTACCCCCAATGAGTCTTTACTAATATTTAATTGATTACTCATATTGGATTTGACTCATAGGACTCCAGGTTATTTGGATGGCAGGTATCTCAGATGATTTTAATTAATTTAGCACATTTTTTTAACCTTGGGTAACAAACACAACACAGAAGTGGAATGTAATTACCATTGTAAGTGAAAATATGGCAAACTCTGAACTATCTTTTACATTGAGAGCATTGAAGCCTTTTCCTTTTATAGAAGAGTGGCAAAAAATTCCTACAAAGGAACCTGATTGGTCCCAATATAAGTGTTGACTATAAGGTTGTGTGTCCTCTAGCCAGGATTTCTGAGAAGGTGGTATTACTGGATGGCAGATAATTAAGACTGCAAAAGCTTTTGAAAGGCAGCTTAGTGTCACTCAACAGGAATAAGCTGAATCGGATTTGTCTGTCTAAACAAAGGGCTTAAAATGAAAGTGCTAATCAAGCATCTTTCAGAAGCACCTCTTTCTCCTGTTTATTTTTGTCTGTGGAGAGACAGAACTGCAAAAAGCAAAACCAAAGGACTGTTGTTCCTTGTGAAATGTCAGGGTCCCTGAAGCTGGTCTCTTGCTAATCCAGTTGACTTATTTCTATTATAAGGGGCTTGCTTGGGAACAGTAGGCAGTGAGAATGGCAGCATGAAAAATAAACTTTAGCTTAAGGTGTTTTCATTGAACACAGGAGAAATGGAGGCTTTGGATTTGCTGAGGGAGAACTCTGGAAAGGATGAGGCAGCCAATTTTCAGCTTGTTACTGACTTTACCTTTGATCAAAGGGACAGAGGAAATGCATTGTTATTGTTATAGAGAGTTCTTACAAAAATGTGAAGGTGTAAGATTGATATCCTGGAAATTCAGGCCAATTTTGCTCTTGAATAATATAAATTAAAACTGTTAAATTTAATTTCTCTTTCTGACCCCACTTTTTTCCCCTGGATAATAGTATTTAATATGATAAGCAGAACAACAAAACAAACAATATCACTAACAAAATGTATAAGACTATAAACATATCTGGATTTAAGACCCAAAGATCTAGACTAAGAAGGGTGATTCTGTGCATATTACACAAACCCTTGAGCCTTGGTTTCCCAAGCATGGATTCTACAGCTTGAGTATTGGATTCAAATTCCAGTTCTGCCTCTTATCTAGTGTGTAACCTTAGATAAATTATTCAATCTTGTAGTTTCCTCACTTATAAAATATAGGCAAAAATAGTATCTATCCCATCAGTTACTAAGAGGAGTAACTTAGTTAATGTAAGGAAAGGGTGGTGCAAAGGCAATTTATGTAACCAAAGCATTTGTATTCCTATAATACTCTGAAATGAAAAAAAAGTATATGGAAAGTTAATACATATGATCCAATCAGAAAAGAGTTTCAAAATACGGCTCAATAAATATTAGCTGTTGTTGTTTTTACCCTGGTTGTTGTTATAACAACTTCCTCATCTGACAAAAAGGAACATCAATTTCTACTTCCCTGAATCACGATATATCTGAATTATTACTGATCCATGTGTCTGGCATAGCATAAAAGCTTAATCCAAACATACACTATATTTACCAACAGATGGGTTCATTTGTCCCTTCCCATTGTGTGCACCTTTTTCCTGGCTTTGTGCCTTCAGTCAAGAAAGTCAATTCCCAGAGAGAGTGTGAGTCATTCTACAGCCAAAAGTGAATGTACAATTATACCACTTTTCTAGTTCTCTTCTCCTTTTCTGAAAGAGTTTTTTCATATAAGTTTCCCAGAATAAAGTCAACTGAGAGCAGTGATCTGGAGCCACCTTAGAATTCTTTAGGCCATAGATCACATGTTCTAGCAGATATATCTATCTTGTAAGTTGAGACGGAAGAGAGAGAAGAGTTAAATATAGAATCCCACTCTTCTTCCAAAAGCTCTAACTCAAATTCTACACTGAAACATCCATTTGCCCCTAAAAGAGTTGCTAGTTGCTGATGGACTGGAAAAGCCGATTGAAAAATATAGCAAAACAGAGGTGATCCATCCCTCTCTCTTTGCTATAGTTCAAAAAACATAATTACTTCTCCAGCCCTCAGGACGAGTTTCAAAAGAGGCACCAAAGAGCTGGGAGACCCAGAAGTGACTCCAACTAAGTCTGAATCAGAAAAGAGATGATGTCTGAATTGGTCTTGGGTAAATCCAAGTTTAGAAGAGTGGGATATATATAATAAAGACTTAGTAGTCACAACAACGTATTCACAGAGGGTACAATGATTCCTTCCTTTATTCCATCTTGATCTTAGAGAATTATTGTTATGACATTTTTATATAAAGTGGGAAGGAAGGACATGGAAAGTTGTTCATGAAAGGAAGTCCAACTGGATTACACCAATGCCTTTGGATTACATGGATGACTTGGGAAACAATTTTCTACATAGCCTCACTCTCAAAGCACTTGCAGTCTAACACTGTGTACAAGCAGACAAAGAAGTAAACACAGTTACGGGTGGTAAGTGTTAAAAGAAAGAAAATACAGAAGAACCAAAGCTAGCCTACAATTCAGGCAAAGCCTTTTTGAAACAATTTGAGGCTTGAAGACAGAGAAGAATTAAAGAAAACCTTGGTCTCCTACTGATGGGCTTGGAAGATATTTCTACATGCTTAGTTAAAATAGGGACATTATGAATTTACACATGAGTATATATAGATGCACATATATCTACTTTTAAAAAATTAGATATATTGATTTCACTTGATAAATCTATTAATAATTTTGGTTGACAAAACTAAAAATTCAGCATCCGCTGAAAGCCAACAAAACTAAAAATGAACCTTTCTGATGTGCTGATTATAAATCACTGGAATACAAAGTCTCTAAAGTTTCTTCCACTACGAAAATTCTACAATTCCTTAATTACTGTATAAAATGGAATAATTATTTATGTGCATTTGTATATAATTTTATAGGAAATAGCTCTAATCTTTTTTGCTCAGTTATTTTTTGGAATCCTCTTACAATTAGTACATGTACAAATTCCTGCTAAGTTTCAGGGAATAGCCAACAATTTATCACTTAAATAAATGAAGACAATATAGTACAGTAATTTAGCATATCCCTCTAGGGCCAGACTGCATGGGTTTGGATCCCAGCTCAGAAACATTGTCATAAAGTCTCTAAACCTCTGTTACCCCATCTATCTAAAGGGCTCTGGATCTAGTGTCTGGTATATTTAGTTAAAAATTATTAATACCCATACCAACTCTGAACTAAGTATATCTCTCTTCTCTTCAGATGAGAAAACTGAAGGTCATAAATTCAAGTTCAGCAACTTGTCCAGGCTCAAGGAGTTCAAGAAGTGGGATACAAAATCAGGTCTTTTGGATCCAAGAGTATTGGTCCTTTGATAGAAGAATAGCTCTGCCTATCACAGAGTTTTGGTGGTGTCTGATAAGATCGGGGGCAGGGGCATCCCTAGCGTGGGACTCACTGCATGCTCTTCACTCAGCAATGGTTTACTGAACTGGAGAGGAAGAAGAATCTGTCTTGAATGTTTCTTGTCTTGAAACGTTAAAAATCCAACCAAGTTCTCAGCCACAACATCATGACACAATAGTATAACTGAATCTACTGTGAGAGGTAGATACAAATAATTTGTTAGCAGAATATTACACGTTGTTTTAAAGAAAGCAGATTCAAGGTTAACGCCATAATAACCTCTCTTTCCCTTATTTGCATTCAGATATACTTTCTTGAGTGGTTGTAGAAGGTGTGGTGTTTGAGCTAATTCGGGAAATTGCAAACAAGTGTCACGTATGCAAATGTCACCTGTCAGGTGTGTATGATGGGGGAAAATTAAGTGCAGCTGCTCTAAATGGTGATACAAGTAGAGCCAATCTCTTAGCAGCTAGGCTATCACCCATGAAGTACTTTTCAGTATTTTTCTTTGCTCTTTATGATTAGTGGCTCCTTCTTATTTTCTCATTGTTGCTGGGTTAATGAGAACCCTCAGAAAAGTCACGGCCCTGGGCTGCTTACTCTGATCAAGTTGCTGCTGCAGCCTACCAGAACGATATCCCTGTCAAGGATGAGCTAGATGGGCTCCTCAAGGACTTCTAAGCCTAGCACCCCTTGGCTCCCTGCAAGCCTGACCTGCAATGGCAGAAGCCTCTGGAAAAACAGTGGTGCGGAGAAAGGTTGGAAAACAGAGTGTTATGCAACATGCACCAACTCAATTCCTTGAAATCCTGCTCACAGCTTTCCAGAACGAGATTAAAGTGACAGAGAGGAGGTTGCTCTGACATATGTCTGGGAGGTGCCTTGATGGTGACTGACAGCTCCTTATGCAGAGATCTAATTGAACTCGATGGCCTCATAAATGAATACCCAAGTGCTCTAAGCCAATGGGAAAGGAAGTGGCTGTTGGGCTTACTGTCTTCATTTCCCCAACAGTGGCCTACAACTTGCTATTTTACAGGGTCACCTCCTGCCAATGGGTTTCCTGAATTTTGCTGTTTTTATAATTAATTACTGACCCTGGAGCCTCTGGCATTTACTATCAAGGTTTCCAGCAAGAGGAAGATTATGTTAAATAAGGCAATGAGGCATTGACTGCAGCTGCTTTAAGGGACCATGCACAACAAATAACCAGATCAGCAAGGTATTCTAGCTTCCTGAACCACAGCCTTCCTGCAGAGGGAGCTCAGAAATTAGAGGACTACAGAAAAATCTGAGAGTAATCCTTTCCTCTCTAACAAAAGCTATCCAACGTTTATTAAATAATTGCCAGAATCATATCAGGTACTTTACTTAAATGATTTACTCTCCATTACAAAACCGGAACCTGATGATATATATATATATATATATATATGCCCCCATTTTAGAGATGAGGAAACTCAGGCATAGCTTAGACACCCAAGGATATTTATTTAATCAAGGATATTGAGTAGCAGGGTGGGGGCTTGAACTCATATCTGAGTTCCAAAGCTGTGCACTTTGTGCTGTAACAAACTGACAACATCTCTGAAACTGAGGGTTCTTTGGGCTGAGGATTCTGAGAAGTGTGTTAACAAGGACTCCACTGATCAGGTCAATATTTATAACTGTAATGATGAGGATGAAGATGAGGATGGGTATAATGATAATAACAATGATAGTAGCATGATATTTCGAAACACCAACTCATGTCTGTTTGTTTATCTCTTCCGGAATTTCTCTTTCCTTAACCTCTATTTCAGCAGAGAAGAACCTCCTGTACTTTGTCCTTTGTCAAGGGTGCTGCGGTGCTGACGGCAGAAAACTTTGTATTTGATTTCAAAAGACAAGTACCAGAGAGGGGAGAAAATTCATAATATCAATAGAATGTCTTAGACAGAACTAGGAAGGAGAAAATTATCCCCCTGAAATGAGGAAAGGAGAAAAGAAAGTCACTGCTTTAGGATGGTGTGCTGGGAGTGGGGGTGTGGTGCAAGTGAGAGCCCAGAGAAGAAATGTCCACTTGGAACATTTAGGTCATAGGAAAAAAAGCAGCATTGAAAAGAATTCCATGTGCTCAAGAGTGATATGGACATTGTAGAGAGTAGATTAAAGAAGGAAATAAATGGCATAGTGTATGTCTCAGGGACAAATGAGTAATCAGTGGCCTGGACCCAGATAGAAGATCTCCCTGATCCACCTCAACTACTTGTTAGCAATTAAGGTTTGGAGCCATGGCACACCCCAGAAGAGGGTAATGGATGAAATTTCAGCCTCAGCTCTGTAAGTGAAGTCTAGAAAATAAATTTTTATTGAGTTATGGTTTTACATTAAAAAAAGAAAAGAATTTGTAGTTCTTGCACATCTAAGTGCAAGACTAAGACTCATACTTGCTTAAAAAATAACCATAATCACAAAATAACATTACTGGGCACTTATAAATGCACTGCCACCCTCAGTGCCTTGTGCAAATACTTTAAAAGCATTTCCTCATTTACTTCTCACACATGCCATGTGCCTTTACAATGCCAATGTTTGCCATTTTCTCTGGCCCAGTGATTTTCTTTCTTGGAGAATTATTTCAATAGAGGACAATACCATCTTTACTCTATCATCACAATTGCCCTGATTGTATCACTGGAGATAACGTGAAGTTGTTTATCATGTGGGCCTAGAAACAAATATACTAAAAAAGTTCAAAGTGGGCAAAGGTATCATTAAATTCTAGGGAAGTCCAGCTATAGATTCAATGAAGGTAAAGCAAGGGTTTGAATTCACTTTACACTTAATTTTCAGCCTAATTTATTAAAATGGAAAAAAAAAACAAGATTCTATAGATATAAAGATATGACTAGGATAAAACAAGTTATCTTAAGCAAGTAATTTCTTTCTTTCTTCCACTCCATCTCTCTTTCTCTCTACCATCTTTATGGATTGGTACACTTCCCTGTCCCATTATTCCATTGATGTTGGGCTTGGTCATAGCTTCCAGGAGAAGAAATATCCCCATCGTGGGAAATCACTGCCCCTTGAGTCTCAGCCTAGAATGACCAAAATCAGAATGAACAAATCTCTAGCTTTAAACCAAGCCTGGATAAATCCCCAGCCTAAAAGTAGAGCTATACAAGATGCCCCACAAACATATGAGCAAGAAACGGATGCCTATTCTTCTATATCACTGAGATTTATCTGTGTATTCTCAGTGATATACACAGAAAACAGCTACCTGATACACAGAAAGAGATAACTGATATAATGATCAATATGAAAGATTGTCCAGTTGATCATCTCTTTACTTTTAAATTTACTCTCAGAAATCAAAGTTTAGTAAAATGAATGCTGAGAATGAAGTCCTCCAGTATGCTGCTATTGCTACTTATTTTTGAGATGTATATGTGCCTCAGCAACTAGAAGATATAAGACAAAGTTTCACTGAGGAACCTAGGAAGTTGTCTCTTCCTAAGTATAGTCCTATAGAAAGGAAGCAAAAATTTATACGCTCAGCAATAATAGTGAGCATTAATTTTATTTAGCATGTAGACATCCAGAATAAGAACAATTTGGAGAGAAACTTGGAGAGAAGTGTTATTGCAAAGGTACATTTTTGGGGTTCCATTTCTTCATTTAAAAATGCAAATAATCATAGTGTCTACTATACAGGAGAGTTATTTTTTAATTTACTTCACAAATATTTATTAAGCATCAATAGTTATTGATTTATTAGTCACTGTGATATGTATTAAGGGTACAATGGAGGAAATAAAAAAGAGAAAGAGAATTTATCATCTTATGGAGCGTATTGTCTGGTGAACTTAACAATATTCATAAAACATTCATAGTAATTAAATAAATGTATAACTAAAAACTTCAAAAAGTGTTATAAAAATTAAAAGACATAGAGGACACATTATGTGTTTAGCCTAGTACTGAAGTCAAGACTTTTATGGGAGCAGTGTATTGTCCACAGTGTCTGTGAAATTTCCTTGCCATTTGTATTTAATGGAACCTCCTGGGCTCACAACACATGCTTTCAGCAGTCTCCTGTAATATGGATTGTACTAAACTATCTTGGTCTGATAATTTAATATACCATAATGTGGGAAAGCATTAAAAAAGAGCAATGGAATTCCTAGATTTCTGTTTCTACTTTTATACAGAGGCCACTATCTCTTGTTAAGTCATTTAATATTGTTGGATTTCATTTTTCTCATCTGAAAAATGATAAGGTTTAAGGCCACACAAACAGGTCCTGTCCATCTCCAAACATCTGTTATTATATTACTGTATGTTAATAACTTCTAAAATAGCTATATATGTATCAGGGATACATCTTTAAGAAAATATTCTAGTATTTAAGATAGGCAGGGATCTAAAGACTCATGCACTGTGCCTTTCCAATGTATTTTTCTGTGAAAGCTTTGCTCTACATGATGGCTTCGATATTAAAATTTCCCAAAGAACAGAACTTTGAATTTAACCTTCTATTTTAAATCTAAGACTATACATACACACATTACAGAAAGTACCTTTCTGCAGCAGCTGAACTTCCAAGTCTAAAATCAATGAGGCAAAACTGCTTTACTGAGTTATTCCAATAATACCTATTTGCTTCTAAGAGGTGTTTGTCTAATGATAGTCAGAATTGTAGAGTGGAGAAGAATAATAGACTTCATCAGATCTAATCCTTTACTTCACAAATGAGAACATTCTTATTTTATTTTACCCTGTGCCAGCTTGGATTCGGTTTAAGCTGAGATCATCTCACTGTACTGCTGTCACTATTATTATAAGATGAAGGGAATGAGCATTTATTGATGACCTCATATGTTGAACACTGTGATAGACAATTGCATACTGTTACATTTGTACCTCACAATTTCAAAGCAAAGCAGGTATTAATGCCACCTTTTACAGATTAGGAAATTGAGACTCAGAGTTCATATAAGTTAAACAAACACACATAATTTGTTAGTGGCAGAGCCAGAGTTTGAAACCATTCTTGTTTATTTTATCTCCAAACCCAGTGGTCTTTCCACTATACTAGTTAGAAACCTATACATTGGTATACAAAGCGTCCGCAACCCTGAAAGTGCTTATAAAGTTTTAATTATATTACTTATATATAAATAACCATATATATACACACATATAATTTTATTATTTCCTCTTTTGAGATGACTTTTAGTTTTAAGTAAATCTTCAAAGGGTCAACTGATCCCCAAACATTCAAGAGCTCCAAATGTTTATTCATATTATTTTAACTGTTAGTATCATTATTTAAAATCTACCTTATTGTAAAAATCATTTGGTAAAATTTACTACATGTATCAGTCCAGGCTGGATGGTGTCCCCCACATCTCAGTAGGTTAAAGTGCTGAAGGTTTATTTCACACTCAGTCTCCATAACCATGAGAGAGGCAGTAGCTTCTGGCTGGCCCACATTCAGTGAGCTAGGATGAGAGGGTCCTCACTATCAGCAATGTCATAGGCCATGGAGACAGAGAAAATGGAGAGTCAGTTACTGGCTCCTACCTGTACCCATAATTTCTGTTCATACTTATCCAGAGTTAGCAAACATGACTATACCTAACTACCAGGTTGGATAGGGAAGCATAATCTTCCCAGATGCCCAAGGCAGAACAGCAAACTTTTTCTGTAAAAGGGCAGGGAGTAGATGTTTTCAGCTTTGTGAGTTGTTCTCTTCTGTCACAACTAGCCAGTCCTGCTGCTATAAAGTGAAACAGGCCATAGAAAATAAATAAACAAATGGACCTACCTATTTATAATTTAGGCCCAAGGGCTGTAGTTTGTGGACTCCTCACCTATATGATCAACATGCCTTAATTGCTTAGCAATAGCAAAGCTTTTTATGAGTTAAAGTCAAAGACAAATTTCTCCATTGGCTGCTCAAAATGGAACTTCAGTGATGAAGCGCACATCTTCAACAAAACTATAATGTATGTAATTTCAATCCTTAAAAGCTGTATGGCCTTTTCTAAATGAAAGCTAAGGCACATTATAATTCTATGGGCTGAAAAAAGTGCTGGAATTTAAATCTCTTTGGTAGCATGATTTGATCTAGGAAAAATACCTAAAAAAAATAAAAGGTAGATAGAATATCCTTAAGCTAATTATCCATTAATATTTTTTCTCATAAATTTTAATGTTGATTTTTTTTTTAAGTGGGCAGCTGATATCTGGCAAGAATGTCAGATTATGAGTACAGATATTCTAGGTATCACAGTAACACAGATTAAAAAAAAAATCAAGATTTCCTGGGAAGAATGAGATGACCTGTCTTGAGGAAAATTAAAGAAACTAACCAAGATCCTCTTATTATCTTTATCATCTTTTGCAGATGGGAGAAGGGGAGCTGACTATGACTCAAATATTTAACTGCAAAAAGTGTTGAGACTAGAACTTATGTCTTCTTCCTCCCAGCTTAGGCTCCTTTCTACTTAGCACATGAGCTTCCTTATAAATATTCATGGAAATTCATATAATAGAATAAAACAGCAGTGTTTAAGAGCTGAATCTCTACAAATAAACCATACTGTTATATTTTGTTTATTTTTATTTTAGCTTCCCTGTTTACTTACCCTGTGACCATAGGCAAATTATTACACCTTTACAATTCCCAGTTCCTTCACCTGGAAAATTAGGATAATAACAATATCTTCTGCATAGAATTGTTTGTAGAATTAAATATGATAAGGCATATAAAATGCTTAGCACAATTTCCTGCATATAGTAACTGCTCAACAAAGTGTGGCTATTATTTTTACTATTACTATTAGCTCCATCTTATTCATCCTTACAAATTAGCATGCATTTTACCTGTTATGATGACTATAATTAAAAATAAAGGTAAGTGTCAGTGAAGATGTGTAGATATTAGAACCATTCTAAACTGTTGTTGGGAATGTAAAATGGTACAGGCATTATGTAAAACAGTATGGAGGTTTTTCAAAAAATTAAAAATAGAACTACCATATGATCCTGTAATCTCACTTCTGGGCACATATCCAAAATAATTGATTTAGGATCTCAGAGGTATCTGCACTCCCATGCTTATTGCAGCATTATTCACAATTAGTAAGGTACGGAAACAACCCAAATGTCCATCCACACATGAATAGATAAAATGTGTATATGTATATGTGTGTGTGTGTGTGTGTGTGTATGCATATATATATATATATATATATGGAATATTACTCAGCCTTCTAAAAGAAGAAAATCCCACCATTTGCTACAATGCGGATATACCTGAAATACGTAATTCTAGATGAAATAAGCTGATTACAAAAGGACAGATATTGCATGATTCTACTTACATGAGATATCTAAAATAGTCAAACTCATAGAAGCAAAGAATAGAATGGTGGTTGCCAGGGATTCAGGGGAAGGAGAAATGGAGGGTTTTTGCACAATGGGTATAAATTTAAGTTATGCAAGATAAAAAAGTTCTAGACATCTGTTGTAAAACATAGGACCTATAGTTAACAGTATGGTACAGTGCAGTTAAAACATTTTTAAGACGATAGATATCGTGATATGTTTCTTATCACAAAAGCAAAACAAAACAAAAAGAAGAATAAAACGAAACAAACACAAAGGGACACAAGGAAACTTTGAAAGGCAATGGATATGCGTATGCCAAATTCATCAAATTACATACATTAAACATGTGAAGTTTTCTTTCTATATAGACTATATTTTAATAAAACTTTTAAAAAATAGCATGTATTTGGCTGTAATCTGTTTGCAAACTCTCTGCACATGACCTGTAGAAATTGACTACCCCTCACATAAATGAGATCATTAAATTATGTACACCCATTTTTAGTTTTCTTAAACAGAATAATCATCAGCCAAGAATTTTGTATCCTGAAAAACTAAGTTTCATAAATGAAAGAGAAATAAAGTCTCTCCCAAACAAGGAAATGCTAAGAGAATTTGTTGCCACTTGACCTGCCCTACAGGAAATCCTCAAATTTTCTCTATATATGGAAGAGAACACTAGAAAGCCATCAGTGTAAAAACACCTGAGAGTTAAAGCTCATAGTTTTATAAAACAGTAGCACAAGGGGGAAAACAAAACAACATGATATAATTCAACATGATGAACAGAACAGTATCTCATGTGTCAACATTAACATTGAGCATAAATGGTCTTAGTGTTCCACTGAAAAAATATAGATTGGCTGAACTGATGAAAAAAATGTGACCGAACCATATGCTGTCTCCAGGAAACATCTAATTCACAAGGACTCTCAGCGACCCAAGGAGAAGGGATGGAAAAAAATATTCCATACAAATGAAAATCAAAAGTGAGCAGGAGTAGCTATTCTCATATCAGAAAAAATATACCTTAAATCCAAGACAAAGATTGTCATTATAGAAAAATAAAGGAGTCATTCAAGAAGAAGATATAACAATTCTAAAAATATATATACCTAACACAGGAGCTCCAAGAGTCATAAAACAAATTCTACTAGATATAACCAAAGAAATAAACAACAGCATCATAATATCCAGGGACTTCAACACTCCCCTGATAGAATTGGACAGAATATTGAGGTAGAAAATCAACAAAGAAACACTAGACTTAATCAGGAATCTAGAACAAATAGACTTAACAGACGTTTATAAAACATTCTACCCCCAAACTATAGAATACACATTCTTCTCATCAGAACATGGGATATCTTCCAAGATAGATTATATAAGTCTCAGCAAATTCAGAAAAATCAAAGTCATACCATGTATTTTCTCAGACCACAGTGGAATAAAACTAGAAATCAATTCCAAGAGGAACTCCTAAATTTACACAGAGTTATGAAAATTAAACAACCTGCTACTGAATGATCCTTGGGTCAGTGATGAAGTTAGGATGGAAATAAAATGTCTTATTTTCTCTGGGGCTATGTGACTATTCAGTCACTTCTCTGGGGAAGACTGCTTTCCTCTGCTCAACAGGTTTCTTCTCCAGTCACTGGGATTCAATTTTGTCTGGTCCTTTGTTTTACTGGAACAGTGCCTGTTTCAGTAAATATTCAACCAGAGAAACAGAACCAGTAGAAGATACATATTAAGATATTTATTGGAAAGAACAAGCTTATGTGATTGTGGAGCAGCTGGCTAGGCAAGTTCAACATCTATAAACCAGGCCCTCAGGAAAGGCAGACTGAAGTTTTCAGGCCCCAGGCTGAAGCTGCTATGCACAGGTAGAATTTCCTCTTACTCAGGGAATCCTCTTCTGTTCTTGTAGCCTTTCAACTGATTAAATCAGGCCTGCCCACATTACCGAGGATATTCTCCCTTACTTAAAGTCAACTGAGTATGAACCTTAATCACATCTACAAAATACCATTACAGCAACACCTAAAAGAGTGTTTGAATGAGCAACTGGGGCTGGACCCTAACCAAATTGACAGATAAAAAGGCCATCTCATTGTCTCTAGCCCTTATTTAGCCAGACCCTTTGCTTAGCTTCCCACATTTAGATAGCCCTATTTTTTAGTTAAAATAATAAGAATAAAAGGCTATATTAGTTGTTGGCCATCAATAGTGTCTATCTCTGGCGAGGTAAAAGGGGCAAGGTAGAATGCATATTTGCTCCTTCCAGAGACTGTAGTAAAAAGGTTCCCTAGAAGCTGTAGGCAAGGCTAGCAAAGAAGCTTTCTAGAACACCCACCTTTCCTTGGAGCTATGGAAGTTGTGGGGCAGGCCCTGAGAGCAAGACACACTTCTCAGTTCCTTACTTTTACAGTGAGCAGTCTTACCTGAAAGGAAGTTTTATATAGATGAAATAAGTTTGAACCATACATCAAGAAAACATTTATCAGAATTTTCCTCATTTACAGCTGTGTTAAATATAGAGGCAAACCAATAAAATGCAGTATGCCCATAAAACTCATAATTTGTTTCATATGTAATAATAGTCATAAAACACCTACGTGAATCTTTTGCTCTTTTCTCCTCACACATGTTGCTAACAAAGCTTAATTCTGTCAGTTTTTATCATTCAGAATTGTATTTATTTACCAGCTTGGCTTCGTAATTCTGTAAGTGTGCAACTTTGATGGAGATTGTAAAATTTTACTCACTTACCAATGGTAGCTCTTTCCTTCAGTATATCCAATTAAGTGTGCATCCTAAAGCGAGGTCTTACGGATAACAGTGGAAACAAACAGTTGTCACGGGTTGTGGCTGAGCTAAATACTAATCATGGTTGGTTTCCTTCTGCCTGTGAAATGTGTGTCTGACAGTGACATTCAGAATACCATAAATGAGCTATAAATTGCATTTTCATTCTCCAGGCTTCATTTTACAAATTCTGTAAGTGAGTTATGCATCTGTTTGGTTTGCTTTTGATGCTGCAGATTGCTGTGTCCTGTAGTTTTATGTTCCCAAACTCTCTTGCTGATAAGCCTCTTTGTCCTAAGTGGAGGAGAGAAAGGACGAAGGTGCAGAAGAGTGAATTTATAAAAGTATTCAAAGGGGATCCATAAGAGAGAGTATTTGAAATATGGGTTCAGCGTACTCATTTATGGACTAATTTGTAAGGAGACTCTATTTTATAAATGATACAGTATCAGGTACTCTGAGCGTCACTGTCCGATACATAAATAGGATATAGCTCAAGTTCCAAAAGCTCACTATCTGGATAAGACAGGTGCGGAGTGTATTACGATATTATTTAAAGCTAGTCTAGGAAGAGACAAAGCATGCAATGCTTTATGGGTGTTCAGTGGAGGACCATATTGCATTCAACGGAGAGGAAACATACTTCATGGAGGAGTTTCGAAGGACACTGAAGATGGATTTTCTGACATAATACAGAACTAGAAAATCATATGAGCAAAGACAAAATATAGGAAAGCAGATGTGTTTGGGCACAGAAAGTCATCCTGTGTGGGTGCAGAGGAGGGCACTGCTCAAGCAATAGGGCTGGACTTGGATAATGAAAGACTTTGGATACGAGGATGAAATACATCTTTATTACTGAGGATTGTAATGATAATCCCGTGAACAAGTGCGATAAAGACTTTAAGGCAGAAACACGTCCAGGCAGGAACTTGCCTTCTTACAGAAGTCACTAACCAGCACTCCTCAGAGTATGGTCATGGACCTCTGTGCTGGTCCTTATCTGTTTGCTACTAGTTCACACTGAGATAAATGCAGAAAATGAATTTAAATATTTAGAAATTTTATAACAATCTTCTATTATCATCCAAATGCATGATTTTGCATTTTTCATTTCATGATGGATTGAAGAAAGAATTGGTTCTTCACCACTAATAATCTGAGAGCTACCCCAGTATCACACCCACATTGTGTTTGACATATGGACATATACATTTTGCGACTGGAGTCAGAACTTCTGTGTCTGTCTTTCTCTTGTTCTTATTTACCTTATCACACTGGCCATGTTCCTTAAATGCATTTTGATCTTGACATTTTGGTTTTGCACCTTAATCTTGACCTGTTGAAAGGTGATAATATCAGCCATAGGAATTAACCCTATGTAATCCAGAGCAGGGGTCAGCAAACTATGGCCCATGGGCCAAATTTGGTCCTCTGTTTTGTAAATAAGTTTTTGTTTTAAGAAAGTCATACTCATTTGTTTAAATTTCATCCATGGTTGCTTTTAGGGTACAACAGCAAAGCTGACCAGGTGCCATGAACATTATATTGCCAGCAAATCCTAAAATATTTACTAGCTGTTCCTGTACAGTAAAAGTTTGTGTGAAAAGTGATTGAGTCTTAGTTACTCACCAGGTACCTGAGAGTCTTATTTTCTGGGCAGGAAAGGAAGCTCAGAGGACAGACCAACTTAAGTAATTTCTCACATGATTTTTTTAGTTTAGCACAGAAAAGGATGTAAGCTAATGAAATTTGATGAGACAAATGTAATTTTTGTCACTGATTTTAAAAGATCATATCAGGTATATATCCTAGAGACAATAACATCCATATGAAGCTTATGTGGGGAGGTTAAAATTATTTCAGTTAACAGCTACTTTAAAATTCTTCATGTTTCATTTTTTGCTTTTGCTTCTAAAAGCATCAGGAGAATGAAAAGAAGATTTTTTTTCCTGGAAGTAGTAGGTTCTTGGATTGGTATATCTGGAGTTATTATATCAAAGTGGAAAGATATTAAGTAAAACTGTTTCCTCCTCTTCCCATATTTCTTGTTATGTATTTGTGTAGTGGTTATCACTGTGGAGAGCATCTACCACATTATCTGCTATACTAGACACATTTCCATACTTAGCTACAGTCCCAGAAGCCAAATAACTTAGGATCTGAGAATAGAAGGGTAGAGGGGAACTAACTCTTGGCTTAAATCCTTTGTAAAACAAGGAAGAAGATATTATCTATCTGTAAAATAAACTTACAGATAATGTTACCCCCACTTTATGAATGAATAAATTGAGGTTTAGAAAAGTTATATTTTAATAACTTGCCAATGTTGCATAGCTAGTAAGTGAAAGAAACTATATTTCAGTGTAAGTATATTCCTCCCACTCTCCTACCTAAAGTTTGACAAAAATAAATAAGATCATGTCAGAATACAAATTTAGGTGGAATAAAGGAAAATGAGCAAGATTGGAATCCGTAGAGGTTAAAAAAAAATCCTCAGCTCAATATAGACAAGATCGGGTGGGAAAAGAATGCAAGTAAGCTTATTATATAGATGTGGAAAAAAGAAAGCAGGAGTGAAAAAACTGATACTGGGCAGAGACAATGGTTAGAGGCATATTGCATATATTTTGAATAATAAAACAGATATCAACTTTTCAAGTGTCTGCACACATAGATATTTATGAGTACATATTATTAACAATGAAACAAAACATCTGCAACCCACACTTAGGAAAAGGCAAGGGGTTGTAAATAGTCCTGTGTCTCAACAGGGTCTGCTGGCATTCTGAAACAAATTCATGTGTAAATGTTTTGTTGCTTATAAATCCAGCCACAGGTGAATAATATTTTCAAATCACTAATAACTTGGAAATGTGTATTGACTGCCCCAGAACCTGAGCTATTCAAAGTCATTGCAAGGGTATATTTTATTCAACTCTCTTTTAGAAAAAGGAATCTTTTTCTCAATTCAACTGTCTTTTAAGAAAAAGACCGACTCTTTATTTCTCTCTTACACAAGTCTTAATCAAACCTTTATACTCAATTATGTATGTGAGTAAAAGATCAGAAATTTACATAATGATCCTACTCTCACCATCTTTAAAGACACTTTTGACTCAGAATATAAACATTTTAAAAAATGAATTTTGTTTGCTTATTTGTTTTTGTATTATATTTATTAACAACTACTTGTTGATGATCCTAAGGCCAGTTTCCACATTAAAAGGAACAGACTGCCAAGCCTATAGGTGAGTTGTGCAGGAACTAATCTGCCCTTGACTAGAATTCAGACACTAGCAAAGTATCCCATAGGAATGTACAGTGTAAAAAAATCGCAGAGCCATGGAAGCCTGCAAATCACCTTCCCTGCATTCTAGTCCACCAAGATGTTGCTCATGCCCTGGGACATGAACCTGTTTGAAGTCAATCAATTTTCTCAGTGAATCCCCCTATCTCAACACTGCCCGTATTTCTGTATTCTAGCCAGAAAGGCTCTCCTAATCCACTCAGTTTTCCAAGCCAGCCTCCCGGGTTTGTTCTTGCCTCCCCCCACCTCTTTTCATTGCCACCAACATTCAGTTCCTGTTTGTTTTAAGCGAGCTCTATTCATTTTACCTTTCTTCACCCACCTACCTGTATCCATTTCCATTGCCCTGACCTTGTGTGAATGACCATTTCCCCAGGGATTGCTGCAGCTGCCTGCAAACTGTTCTCCCTGCTTCTGCTTTGTCGCTCTCCAATCTAGTCTTCACGCAACTAGAACAATTTTTCCCCTGAAATGAGATCATGTTGTTCCTCTATTTAAAAATCGTCGTTCACTAACTATTGCCCTTAGAATCAAATCTAGACTCCGTAAATTGGTCTACAATGTTCTATCATATGACTTTTACTTATATCTCCTGCTTTATGGCTCATCATTTGCATTCTTCTTACTCTATTACCTGAGCAACTTAATATAGCTCACAAGAAGCACTTTACTTCTATTTGTTCCACCTAGAACATTATTCTATTCTTCCTCAAATGGCTAACATGTATGTCTCCAGGTTAGAATTTAATTAATCTGGAAAGTTTTCCCTGTCTGATGCCTCTGCTCACAAGCACACACATATCACACTCATGCCTTGCTTAGATGCATCTTTGTATTCCCCATGCAAAACAGTTGGCATTTGTATTAGTTTTCTACTCCTACCATAGAAAATTGCTACATGCATGTTGGTTTAAGCAATAGAAATTTATCATCTTATAGTTCTGGAGATTAAAATTCTGGCATGGGTCTCATCTGGCTAAAGTCAAGTTGTCAACAGGGTTGCCTTTCTTCTGGAGGCTCTGGAAGACAATCCACGTCCTTGCCCTCTCCAGCTTGTAGAGGCCGCCTGCCTTCCTTGGCTAGTGGTATCCTTCCACCATCTTACTAGCAAAAGCCTTCTCACATCACATCATGCTCACCTCCTTTCTGCCTGCCTGAACTTCTTTTTTGTCTCTCTCTTCCACTTTTAAAGATCCTTCTTATAACATGTGTGCCCACCTGGACAATCCAATCCCTATTGTAAAGTCAGCAGATTAACAACCTTAATTCTATCTACCACCTTAATTCTCCTTTGCCATGGAAGGCAATTTATTCATAGAGTCCAAGGATTAGGACTTGGATTTCTTTTGGTGGAGGGGAGATTATTCTTCCTACCACAATACTTTTTACTATAAGAGTGTGTTTACTTGCCTATGAACACCACCACCATCCCAACCCCCAACCCCAGCAACACACAGACCATATAAGTTTTGTGTGAGCATCGATAAGGGGACAGTGATATTTATCTCTTTACCAATGCCCTAGTGGCTAGCAAAATGCCTGGTATATAGTAGATCAATATATATTTTGAAAGAAGAGTCAAGGAGTCTATGGACCACTTCAGTTCTGTATCAATTGTCTTGATGAAAGACATCACTTATGAAAAAGAAGAAAGCATATATAATTCCATTTGACTTCCTTTAATGTTATGTTTTCTATTGTTGAGGTATTAAAGTATTCAGATCTATGGTATGCAGGACAAATATCTCAGTGGTAAGATAAGTGTGACTTCTTAGCATCTTCTACAATTTGATAAAAAGGAATAGGTTTATTTTTCTTTGCTAAGAATATAGCACTATTATTACTATTATGTATTGCTTTGTGGAGTTAAGAGGGGACACACAATGTGACTTCATAGCATTAAATCTGTCCCTGAGATATAACATTTTATTTTTATTGTTTTAAATTTTATTTTAATCTACAAATAAAAATTGTATGTATTTATTAAAAATTGTAGAACAAGATGATGTTTTGAGACATATATACACATTGTGAAATAGCTCAAGCTATTAATAATTAATACAATTAACTCACATACTTAACATTTTTGTGGTGAGAACATTTAAAATCTACTCTCATCAATTTTCAAGTATACGATACATTGTCAGTAACTATAGTCATGATGATGTACAAGAGATCTTTAACTTATTTCTCTTGTCTAAATTTATCTTTTACCAACATCTCCCCAAATCCCCCACTCTCACCCTGAGTTCCCACTAACCACCATTCTACTCTCTGATCCTATGAGTTTGACATTTTTAGATTCCACATGTAAGTGAGATAGTGCAGTATGTGTCTTTCTGTGTCTGGCTCATCTCACTTAACGTGATGCCTTCCGGGTTCATCTATGTTGTTCGAAATGAAAAAAGTTTATATTTTTTAAAAAAATGAAGAGTATTTATTTCCTTATATACATATATACTGCATTTTCTTTATCCATTCTCTTGATAGACACTTAGTTTGATGCTGTATCTTGGTACATTTTTGATATTAATTAATGAAAATTTGAGATTTTTATATGATGTCATTAAATCAAATAATATAGTGATCTATATTTCGTATATGCCTCATTTTATCTACTATCATATATCACATGTATCTCAACTTCAGCACCATAAACATTTTGGATCAGATCACTTTCTGTTAGGAGAGAACTGGCACATTGTAGGATGTTCAGCGGCATCCTGGCCTTTATCCTCTCCATGCCAATGCCACCTTTCTCATCATGACAACCAATAATATCTCCAGATATTGCCAAAGGGTCTCGGGGGTGGGAAGCAAAATCAGTACCTGTTGAGAACTACTAATGTAATGGGTTAGACAAAATTTAGGACAAATCCACTGTTTTTCCCTTAAGGACCGGTGGATATTATATTGGGAAGGAGAAACTCTTGTAATGTGTATGTGTAGGGGGTTGTATATTACGATGTGGAAATGACATAATTTCTGAGCATCCTGCTTAAGGGCTTTTGATGGACCACAGAAAGTGTCTAAACAGGAGAATTCTTTCTCTTGTCCCTATTTTTACTCTTTCCCCAAAATAAGGAGGATTTTATTTATCACTATATTTACTCAACTCTCATAATAACCATTGGTCTCTACTTACCCCATATGAAAGTTATTATGACAGACTTACAGGTGGAGTTCTCCTCCTTCTCTTCCTTTCTCTCTTTCTCCCCTCCAATGTGCCAGAGAGGGCATTTTGACAGCCCTTCAAATGGGCACACCTGTATGTGTCATGTGAAATAATAACCACTGTCAAAAACTGACCAATAAAAGCCAGTCCTGTCCCCAGTGGCTGCTTCTTCTCCATGTACCAAGCTTCCTCCTCCTCTAGAAGTAAGTGATTGATCCTAGACCATGTTATTTGCTTATGCTGATCATCTAATGAGCAACATAACTGCCGGGTAATTGGTTTTATTGGATTTTCCAGAGTGCTGCATGGAGTGTAACCACCAGAAAGTGTTGGTCTGCTTCTAGTTCAAATTACTTTTAATTTTTTGGTTGCCTGATATGCTAGTGAGAGAGAAATGTTTTAAGCACATAAGCCTATATCCCATCATTAGGGGTGATTTTACTTTCTTATCCGCTAACATCTGTTTCTAAGCAATTTGTGCTTTTAATCAATAGTTTATGATCCCATACAGAAAAAAATAGCACCTCCCCCCCTGCCCCCCGCTTTTCGAACTCTTTGTTTGAATCTACTTCATTTTGTTTACAAGACAAGCTTCATGGCTGGGTCTATGATGCATACGATTTCTGGGGACTTCACAATAACTCTGACCTTATTCTACCTCCAGTACATTCCTAATAATCAAACTTAGGTATCTATTTACTTGGCATAAAGTTTTGGAAAATAATTCAAAGCTGGATGAAATATGCTATCTTGACTTAATAATAATTTTGTACAGTAATTTGTGATAGGTAGGGGTAAGAAAAGAGCATAGAGCAACTCTTACAGGAACAGGGAGAGAAGGCTGGAGAAGAGAGTTCTGGGGATACTGAAGAGCATCATTGCCTAATTAGCAGTTTGTCCTCAGTGAGTTCCAAGTATGATGTTATATGAATATTTTATTAAGATAGATTATGTGTGAGTATGTAAGTCTATATGATCCATGGGTACATTGGAGTAGGGACTATAATTTTAATGAGTGAGTTTTTTGTTTTGCTTTATATATGAGAACTATATTTCTGACTACTCCTACCATAATGTAGGACACTTCTCAATAAAAGTAGGCAATTCAGTTTTTTTCCTCATTACTTTATACCCAATGTATAGATCAGTGTCTATTATACACAGTGGATCCTCAGTAAGTTTGTACTGAGTTAATGAATGAATAAGTTACAAGGAAGAAATGCAATAATTATTTCTCTCTCTTGTTTTAAAATCACTGTTAAATTTGAGAGGAGGGGCATCCAGTAAAGTCCCATTTCAGGCACACAAGATACCCACATGACTGTTTGATAGTAGTTCCAGTGCGCCAGGCATCTGTGTTATATTTGAGAGGGTGAACATGTAGGCCTAAGAGGTGAGAAAGTGGAAACTGTACAGCCTGTGGAGTCCTCAAGTATGAGTCTGTATCCTGTCTCTTTCACTAGCTTAAGACTTTGGACTCCCTAAGCCTTAGCTGCTTCCCGAAAATATGGAACATTGGCACGAGCTATGGACTTCCTCCTCCAAGTTAACCATGGAGAAACTACAGATCAGGGAAGAAAAAAGTATGGATCTAAGGATTTCATGAAAAACCCCAGGGGACACCAAACAATTCCATGAACTGATGTATGACAGGTGGTATCCCGCAGCACTGGGGGTGGGATGCCTAGAGCAGGTGGGTGTGGAGAAGGTCTTTTTCTTCCTCTTCATCACTTGAACTTGGAAAATTCCTGCCAGCCCTGATGCCCCAGGGAGTCAGTGTCAGGAGCACTTACTTAGAGGCTGAAGCCCCAGCTCAGTCTCATGCAAACAAATGTGAACCGTCTCACCCCCTTCTAACATTCGATTCTCCTTCTGTCTCCTTCCCCTTCAAACCCCAAGCCAAGGTACATTATACTCTAAAAAGAATGTTGTCTCCCTCTGCTAGATTCCACAAAGGATTTGAAGGAGAATCCATGATCACAGCACTGTGCCTGGTGGAAAGGCAACAGAGCAGGTGGCTGACAGCAGTTCTGGGGCACTTTCTCTTTTGTCTCCTTAAACTCACAGGAAGAGCACAAACTACTAGAGCCTGGGATTTGGCTCCTCCCTGCGCCCAACAGCAGACAGATTTTTCTGATACCTCCCGGGGACAGGATCTCTCGGCCAAAATAACCAGATGCTCAGGAAATACTGCCATCAAAAAGAAAATGTCAAATCAAACAATGTTTATCACATAAATTTAGAAAAAGAGATCAATAATTTAAACTAATTACAAAAATATTTGCAATGACACAAGGAAGAGTGTTGATGGAATGAAACAGGACAATTGAAAAATTAGTCATAAAAAATGCAGTAGTTGTCACAGCCTATAGAACTCTAAGGAGGAATGGTGATTAAAGGTAATGTGGTATCCTCTATAGGATACGGGAAAACGGTAGTAGGTAAAAACCAAGGGAATCTGAATAAATTTAATAATAATGTATCAATATCGGTTCATTAATTGTGACAAATGTACCATGCTAATTTAAGATGTTAGTGAAACTGTCCTTCAATAAGAGGGTGCAAGGCGAGAACTGTGGTAAGGGCCTAGCTAAAAATAATAATTAGAAGATGATTTCCACATTCCTATAATTTTGCCCCAATTAACAAACCTAATTGCCTAATCCCTTGCCTGTCAAGCTATCCTTAAAAACCCTGTCTCTTAAGTTCTCAGGGGGGTGGATTTGAGACATTTCTTCCATCTCCCTGCTTAGCACTATGCAGAAAAAAGGCTCTAACTCTGCAGTAAAACCTGCTGACTCAGCATATTGGCTGCTTCTTGGGCAGCCGGCAAATGAACCTGGTTGGGAGGTAACATTAGTAATTGAAGAAACTGGGTGTGAGGTGTATGAGAACTCCAACTACCGTCTGTGTAACATTTCTGTCAACTTAATTCTATTCTAAAGTAAAAGATTCATTAAAAATTAGTAAGGACTTTTGTTTTCCATTTTGCCATGTAAGGAGCTCAGAAGACATAACTGCATCTTATCAATGAGTAAAAAAGGTGAACAAACTGAAGAATCAACAATTCCTCACAGGTCCCTCAGAGAAGTGAGTCCACAGGGCATCACTGCCCCCAAAAGTGGAGAGACAGACCAATACAGAGTATCACAAAGTAACACAGGAGAAACCTGAGAGCAGAAACCTCTGCGAGAACTAGTACCAAGGTAGCAAAACTAAACCCTAACTGACAAATTCCTGGAGGCTAAATGTGTACCGTCTGAGAGTTAAAAGCTCCAGAGGGGCCCATCAGGGGGGGACTCTCACACTTCTGTGAATTTTACCTTCAGCAGCTCTGCTAGGTTCTCACAATGAACATCTGAGAAAAATCCCTTCACGCTTCCTGCAGGCAGAGGTGGAGTGAGGGGGAAGTAACCCTTTTTGATATACTCTAGAGCATTCTGTTCGTCACAAAGCCTGCCCTCAAGAGAAACTATTTTATCAGAGCCTAAACTTTTGGGGTTTTATCAGAACCTAACTGATCTGATGGAAAGGAAATTCCCAACTGCAGCCCACTATAGCCATTCTGTCCCACCTAAAGAGGAAGAGGACTGAGAAATACTGGTGAAACTCACAGTCCAAAGTACAGGCTCACAAAAAGACTAAGACGTATAGTATAGAGTGCAGTACGTTTCCTCCTCCTACCATACCTTGCCACCACATTACTAAAGGTCTATTGACTGAAGTCCCTTTTACCCAGTCTATTAGGTCCAGCTATCATGAAAAAACTTACAAGGCATACAAAAAGGCAAAAAACAAAAACAAAAACACACACAGCCTGGAGACACACAACAGGCATCAGAAGCAGAATCAAATATGGCAGGAATGTGGCAATTATCAGACCAGGAGTTTAAAACAACAATAACTAATATGTTAAGGACTCTAATGCATAAAGCAGACAACATGCAAGTACAGATGGATAATGTAAGTGGAAAGATGAAAATCCTAAGAAAGAATAATAAAAAATAAAGGGTAGAAAACAAAAACACTGTAACATAATAGAGGATTGTCTTTGATGGACCTATTAGTAGATGGGACACAACTGAGAAAAGAATCTGTGAGCTTGAGGATATGTCAATAGAATCTTCCAAAACAGAAACAGAAAGTCAAAATGAAAACAGACTGTAAAAAAAAGGAGCAGAATATTCAAAAACTATGGGACACAACTGTAATTGAAATACCAGAAAAAGAAGAAAGAGAAAAAGGAACAAAGAAATATTTAAAAAATAATAATTAATATTCCAAAATTAATGCCAGATACAACACCACAGTGTCAGGGAGCTCAGAGAATTCCAAACAGGATAAATGTCCCTCAAAAAAGCCACATATAGGCATAAACTGTAAAAACCCCAAAGATAAAGAAAAAAATATTCAAAGAAGCTAGAAGACAAAAAACACCTTCCCTATATAGGAGCAAGGATATGAATTACATTCAACTTCTCCTCAGAAGTCATACAAGCAAGAGGAAAGTGGAGTGAAATATTTAAAAATATTTGGGAGAAAAAGCCACCAACTGAGATGTCTGTACCCTGTAAGATTATCCTTCAAAAGTGAAGTAGAAATAAAGACTTTCTCAGATAAACTATAGCTGGAGAAATTTGTTGCCAGTATACTTGCTTTGCAAGAAATGTTAAAAGAAGTTCTTCAAAAGAAGAACAATAATTGAGGTCAGAAAATGAGCTATCAGTCCAGGAAAAAACATGAAGGAATCTTTAATGCATGTTACTAAGTAAAAAAGGCCAATTGCAAAAGGCTGCATACTATATTATTCCAACTATATGAGATTCTGGGAAAATAAAAACTAAGGAGACTACAAAAATCATGGATTATTAGGAGGAGTGGAGAGAGAGAGAGATGAATAGGTAGAGCACAGAGGATTTTTAGGGCAGTAAAATTACTCTGTATGATACTAGATACTGCAATGGTGGACGCATGTCATTATACATTTGTCCAAACCCATATCATATACACCACCAAAGTGAACTCTAATGTAAACTATGGACTTGGGTGATAATGATGTGTCAATCTAAGTTCATCAATTAGAATAAATGCACCATTCTGGTGTGGGATTTTCTTTAGTGGGGGAGGCCATGTCTATGTTGAAGCAGAAGGTACATGGGAAATCTCTCTACCTTCTCTCTCAATTTTGATGTGAAACTAAAATTTCTCTAAAAAAATAAAGTCTATTAAAAATAAACAACTAACAAACTAAATAAATAAATACAGTAATTTAAATAAAAACACAAAAATGGGATGAAGAACATATTTATTACAATGGAAGAATGAATTAGTGAAGATAATGTCTAAATTTAAAGACATTATACTATCCCAAAAGATAATGGATGTCATGAAGAGATAGCAGAGGATGGGAAAAATTAAGAAACCTAGAAAATATGAATAGAAATTCCTATATCTGAATAATAGTTTCAGAAAAGGAGAACAAATATATATGTATATATCTATGTGTATATGTATACATGTGCATATATGTAAGTTAAAATGTATATATTATATGCACAGATATCTATGTATACATACACACATATGTGACAAAATGAAAGCAAATTTTGAAGAAAATAATGATTATATATTTTATAGGAAATAAAGAAAAATGAAAGGCTTCAAACTAAAAGAACTCACTGGGTGCTAAATAGTATATATAGATAATGAAAATCCCTCACCCAGGCACATTTTAATAACATTTAACACATTGACATTGGACATCTAACAGTGATATTTCTGATGATGAATTGATATTTCAAAACATTGAGAGTTAAAGATTGAACCCAGATTGGACATCTGTACAAATTAATAATTAAATATGAAGACTCAATGCATATATCATCAAATGCATTATGTCTCAGAAGATTTTCTACACAAAGCTTTTTGTCAGAAACAATTTCAAAAACAGAGGTATAGGCCGGGCGCGGTGGCTCACACCTGTAATCCTAGCACTCTGGGAGGCCGAGGTGGGCGGATTGCTCGAGGTCAGGAGTTCGAGACCAGCCTGAGCAAGAGCGAGACCCCATCTCTACTAAAAATAGAAAGAAATTATCTGGCCAACTAAAATATATATAGAAAAAATTAGCTGGGCATGGTGGCACATGCCTGTAGTCCCAGCTACTCGGGAGGCTCACACAGTAGGATCGCTTGAGCCCAGGAGTCTGAGGCTGCTGTGAGCTAGGCTGATGCCACGGCACTCACTCTATCCCGGGCAACAGAGTGAGACTCTGTCTCAAAAAAAAAAAAAAACAAAAAAACAAAAAAACAGAGGTATAGCCAGTGTGTTCCACAGGTGAGCATAAGTTCATGGGATCCTGGCTTTGAGAGTAACACAAAGAGGGAAGAAGGAACAATTTTTATTTCAATTTTCCACTGGATCTTATTGACTGCCAAACATACAAATCACCTTGTTTTGCTATGGAATTATTTAAGTGAAAACAAAATCTAGCTTAGAGAGAGAAGTTGCAAAATGTTACATGGTGTGTGGCACATAGTACAATACTTCTGTCTGCAAACAATCTTGGGGTACTACTGAATAAGAAGGGAAAAAATCTAGGGAGATGCTACAAGCCACCTGGAAATGCAGGGCAATGAAATAACAGTACAAATTATTGTTTAAAAAAAGACTTTCAGGAAACAAATAATTCTTTTTTTATTCAAGGTGTTTGATACACTAGAAAAATATTGAAAACTATCTTCCCAATTGTATAAAGGTTAGGGTATCCTTTGCTACAAGACTAGATAAGGAGTTAAAGTAAGCTAAACTATAAACTAATTTAATTTATGAAAATAAATACCAAACAAAATTTTAGCTAATCAAAATTACAATATATTACAAGTGTGATCAAGTAATAGGTAACCCAGGATTGTTCAGTGTTTTCTTCTCATTTATAAAATAATTAAGCATTGTAATTTCACTAGTTTCCTTATCAAAGAAAAAAGAAATCACATTTTAATTCAATAAAAAAACATTTTTAAAAAGCCTAATATTTATTTTTCAATTTTAAGTAATCTCTTTGCACTTTAGGGGTATAAAGTTAAATAACTTGGTTAAATGTCATTTATCAAAATTCTTCCTCAAACATTATTCCTAATAGAAAAACTCCAGACTCTGTCTTTATGATTGAAGATGAGTCAGGGTTGCCCAAGAAAAAGTATCTACAGGAGTACTGGTTATTGCCACTGGTTATTGCCCCACATTATTCTCATAGACTGGGATGTTTGTAGCACTACAGAGGACTAATCAGGACATAAATGAAACAACTCTATGCAGTGACACTGTTATCAATACTTTTTTATATAGCACTGAAAAACCTGACAATGATACGAGAGTCAACAAATGGCTAACCAATTTTGAAAGAAAAAAAATGAGAAAAGAAGAAGATATACCGCAAAGTCATAGTATAAAAAACAACAACAGACTAGGCATGTTTCTAATGCAAATCTAACAAATAAATACATGAAGTAGAATAGGCAAACAAGAAACAGCTGTGTACATGAAGCAACTTGCTATATGGTAAATATGGCTCTATGAATTAATAAAGACGGGACAGACCATTTAACACACAGTTTTGGAAAATGTGGCTCAAAATACGGCAGTAAAATCAAATGTGTTCTTTTGCAATACTATACATAAAAGTAAACTCTAGATAAACTGTAAACCAGAGTGTGAAAGGTAAAACTATAAAGTTAACTTAAGAAAGTTGGGAACACATGTTTATGACTTATAAGTTGAGAAAAACTTCTTAAGAATATAATAGTAATACAAAACAACAAACTATACAGCAAAACAATTTTCATTGGGTTATACCAAAATTATGCATTTTATTATGTTATGGAAATGTAAACAAAGTTAAAATATGATAAATTAGGATAAAAGATTGGTTAAAACTCACAAAAATTTATATCTAGATTATACTAAGATCAAATTAAAAGAAAATCAAAAGAAAAAGGTAGAAAAATTCACAAAGTCTTAATAAATAATGGCTGTCCAACTAGATCATCAGTTTATGATGAATCATTCCATAAACATTTACTGTGAACAGATATCTACCAACAACAGTACCATTAAATGCAATGGTCAATAATCCTTGTCTATGCTAATACAGGACTTTGACTTGGATCTTCTTGAGGATCTCTTGGTTTGCTGTGTTCCATGGCTCTAGCCTGCATCATTAATTTCAGCCTTCTAATTTATACATGCAGTGTAGCATGGAAAAGAACAATGTAGATGGTTCTATGCAAAAAATACCTGCTACTATTAATGGAAACATAACTCACAGTCAGAGCTAGAGCAGCAGAGCAATATTCAGATAGGGACACTGGAGACAGTGCAGTATTGGTTATACATCCCCTTTAGGCCTGTAGTAGTTATTTATAGAGTTGATTAAAATGTCACTATTTAGGAGTGGCAAGTAAAAAATATGTCTAACTTCAAATGTGAAAGTTAATCAAGAGAGACCAAACTTACATATGCGATATTTGGAAAAACCTTTTTGATGCCAAATAGAATACATAGAGATTTTGCTCAGTTTAGTAGAGCATAGGCTTTACTATCAGACAGACACTGGTTTAAATTCTGACTCTGGATGGGCCAAGTCACTTAACCTAACTGTGCTTCAGTTTTATTAAGAGTAAAGTAGGTGCAGTAAAATCCACCATCATGCAATTTTGTTTGTTCCAGGGAAGACTGGAGAGCAAAATCTAAACTACTAAGCACAGTTGCTGCCATTTATAAAGTACTCAATAATAGATATCTGCTATTGTTACATTGAAGTGATTTGCTGTTATATATTCTATTCAGAGAGTTTGCAAAGTTATCCCTACATATTTTAAAATCTCTACCTATGATAGTGAGATCATTTGATTTGATGTTTAATCATTTAACAGAAGATATGTATTATAGTCATAAATTCTGAAATTGTAAATGTTCCAAGGAGGAAAAAGAAAAAGAAAGCTGTAATTTATACATAATGCAATCGAGATGCAAAGGGGCCTTCAGAAATTCAAGCCAATAAATTATAGAGGAGAAGTCTCTTACCCTGATATTTTTGCCTCCTAGAGTGGCATGCCCTTTCTTTAGTGGTTATTGTTATTATGTTGGTTTCAGCTTAGTTTTTTAAAAATATACAATCTATTCAAGTCACTTCAGCTAAAGGGAAAAAGATGAGCATACGAAAATTTTGAAATAATGAAGACTATTTTAAATGCTACAGGGGAAAGAGGTACAAGCAAAGAGTCCACATAGACTTAAGTATTTGTTAAAGGCTTAGAGGAAGAACAAATATATCAAGCATCTTTAGAATATAGCAGCATATTATATTTATAGAAAATGAAAGGAAAAGTATGTTCTGAGTAGGAAAAAATGTCAGCAAGGGCACAGAGTCTGAAAAGAATGAAATAATAAAGAGAGTAATAAATAGTCCAGTTGAGCTTCAGAAGCATTTTCTAGACACTAACACATGTTTTATTATGAAAGAAAGAAAAAAAGGGGGGAGGGAAGGAATGAGCCAGGAAGAAAAGAGCAAGGAAGGGAGAGAGGGAGCCAATGAACAAATGAAAAGTCTTGAATAACAGGCTGGGGGTTCTGAAATTAATTCAAGAGACAAATGAGTTTAACTAATTTTCTCTTCAAGATTTCATGCTGGCTTCATTCTAGCAACTTCAGTTCAGACCTCGTGATCACAGGTTACAGAACTTTGGTCTTAGTCATATGAACATATGATTTTTGTGGTTCCTTCCTTGAGATGATAACGTGAAAAAGCAAATAGCAGTGTGTACAGGGGGCCAGATGAATTATAAGTCCAGTCAGAACCCAAGAAAAATAAACAATGTTTCTGAAACACAAGTCATGACCACAAAAGAGTGGATGAATTATTACTCTGGCATTTCCTTTGTTATTTATGTCCAGAAATCAATCAATAGCTGAAGGAACAGAATAATTTATAAGTCAGGTGCCATCAAATACTTATGGGTCTCAACCGGTATAATCTGTCCATTAATTCCTGTAAGATTTGATGACAACAGAAAATAATCTTATTACAATCCTGACATTAATAATCTGATACATGTTATTCTAACCTGATATAAAAATATGAATTAAAAATACAACAGCCGCTGAAAACAGAAGTGCCTGCCCACTGACTGTATGAAAACTTTTATCCTTTCACACCACACCTTGTTTAATAAAAATAGATGTAGGTGATGGAACATTTATTATGGAGACAAGTTAACCAAAAAGACCTGTCAATTTGATGGAGGAGGTTATTTGTTCAACAAAATATCCAAGCACATGAGGCAATCTGAAAAAACCAAGAGTGAAAGCAGAGACAGCCTCCTTCTCTGCTTTTGCATTCCCTCACCTGCCTTTTTGGCCAGAAATAAATGTCTGAAGAGGATTGATTAAAAGTATATACATAACTTTATGAACATACTTTGCTTCACCAAATTCAGAAGGAGTAGAGAGTGATTTGTCATTTTATGAGAACAGAATTTAGAGCAAGGATATTGTTAGAAATTGACAGGCAATTGTTCTCTCTCTCTCTCTCTCTCTCTCTCTCTCTTTCTCTCTTTTTTTATTTCAAAATATTATGGAGTACAAATAATTTTGATTAGACAAATCAGCCTGTAGCAGGCTCCTGCTGGGGTGGGTAGCTGTTTGCCTACTTCTTGTCAATCTCTATGTCTATCTCCTTCCTCACCTACCTTTCTCTCTTTCTCTCCTTCTCTCTCACTCTCTCTCTCTCTCTCTTTCAGAAGCAGTTGTGTGGTCCCTAAGCCCATTTGCCCATTTTAGTCAATGTGTCAGGTCGGCTATCTTGTTCTCAGTTCTTGGCGTGCTCTTGGCTGAAGAATGACCCCCAGACACACTGAAATCATGGTAAGCATGAAATGAAGTTTCTTGAGGAAGAGCAAGATAGGTTTATAGAGCAAGAGCAAGATATGTTCACCACAGACAACAAACAGGCCCCCTGTTATAACAAGAGGCTCTGGTTATGTTCTGGGGTCCTGTTTTATACTGTCCAGATTGGGCCCTCCCTGTGGTTCAGACGTCACCAAGGAATCGCTTTGATGGACAGTTAATGAAATGATAATTAGCCTTAGGTAACCTCTAGGTCACTTTCCAGATCCTATTGTGCCTGGGCTGCCTGGCCCATGAGCTGGGGGATTCCCTGCCTTCTTTTGCAGACTGGCAGGGCGTTCGTCCTTCCCACAGGTGTGGCAGTTGCTTGGGGCAGGATTAATGTGGGGAGCACCAAGACAGAGTATCCGCCCTAGTCCTTCTTCCCCAGCTGGGGCAATTGCTGGAGGCAGCCCCAAGGCATGGAGCCTGCCTTTGTCCCTAGGAGAGCCGGATTTTCCTTACTATCTACCTAACAAATGGACCCACACTCATGTGCTTAGTCTCTTAGGGCCCAAGCTATATTAACCAAATTAATAGAAATCTGATGAATAATTGAGGGGCAAAGGAATCGGTTTAACAATAAGGAAATGTAATTGGCAGGCAAAAAAAAAAAAAAAGATTTGTATCAGCCAATTAGTATACCATTTTCCTATAGGCTACATGGTAAGGAAAGTTCTCATTGGAAGAACATTTTAGTAAAGAATAAAGAGATAAAAAGAAGGCAATTAGGCAATATCAATGGCTCATGGCACCAAGATGATTACTGATGAAACTATTTCCATTTTTAAGATAAATCTGAAATGATCTCATTTAGGGGACTCTCTCCTCTAAATAGTGTCAGATTGGGCTATTTTTGTCAGCTTAGACTGTTCACAGTGGGGTTCAAACCATCCTTTATTCTCAGTAGCTTAAAACAACACAGGTTTATTTCTTACTCATATCATATGTTCGTGTTGATACTTGTGTTGCTTGCTCAGGGACTCAGGCTAATGAAAATTTCCATCATCAAGAACCTCACAAGTTATTGTTCTCCAGGAAAGGAAATAAGGCAACTTGTGCACTAACTCTTAACTGGTTGGGCCTGGAAGTGAAAGACAAAGCTTTCTCTCCTAGTCCTTTGGCTAAAGAAAGACAGAAGGCCATGCCTGACTTCAAAGCACAGGACATTCCAAACATATTCCATGTCTTAAATGAGAATTGAAATATCATAAACAGCCCTAATATTTTCCCAAACATACTTACAAATTCTTACTTTTTTAGTTCAGCTTTTCTAGATACAGTGTTTCTTTTTCAGATTAAGCTGTACCAATTTTCTATGACATGGTTTTAGACTTGCTAATGGTATACATTCAAATTCTTCTAAATTTAGTCACTTTAACTACATGTGTTTTGTCTCTAAACCCAACAATTCATTCATTACTTAGTGGAGTGAAGTGGAGGTTACTCCAGTAGAGAACTGATGTCAACCATTATTTATCGACTCTTTCAAGTTACTGTGTTTTAAGTCATCGGTCTGTATGCCACTATTAATTCCATGTATCAACACCAGGATTCATCCCCTAAACTATTGTGCATTAGTTAACAAGATTGATTCAAGTGTCATTGTTTTGGAAAATTGAAATCCACTGAGATTATGTGATAATTCTGTTTATCAGTTGTGCCAAGTTCAGGCTAATTTCTTAGAAGAAAAAAGGTCTTTCCTAAACACAGGCTACATCTACAATTTAACAGGAGACAATATGTTGTGATATATAAGAGCAGAGACACTGGAGCCAGACAGATATGGATCTGAATATGGGCTCTTTCACCTATCAACTGAGTTACTTTGGGTGCCAATCTCTCTCAAATTCTTTTTCCTCATCTATAAAATAGGATGATAGTTCTCAACTTGAAGTGTTGTCATTGGTTATATTACATATAAAATGTGCCCAGAACAGAGTTGGGCATAATAAAGCCTACTTCAGTTTCAGACAGTGATGTTTGTGGTAGCAACTTTCTGAATATTGTGCCAGAAGACAGAATGTGAAATAGGAAATATTTTTTAAAGGATGTGTTTATTTGCCTCTGTTTAGTACAGCACTGAAGGTGTGTACCTAGCACAGTGCCTGGCATAGAGTAAATACTTAACAAATATTTGTACAGAGAGAAGGCACATTCTAATTAGAAAACCTGCACTTCCCCCTCTGCTACTAGCTGCTGAGTTAAGGAGGTAAAGCAAAATATTTGCTCCAATTAAAAAAAAAAAAGTTGTGTTCAAAACTGAAAGGAAATTAAAGGAAGTTAAAATTATTCACAAAGTGCAGGCATATGTTTTTGTTTGTTGAGTTTTATACTAGGTGAGCAAACTAGGCAAATGAGCAGTATCAGTCAGAGAGTGTCTGTAGTAAGTTCTCACCTAACCGTCAACATGAGCCCTGATAATTGAAGCATAAGATCCATGTTATTTAATGTAATTGATCACAGATTGATTCACAGCTGTTGTTAATTGAATACCCTCAGTTCTCTCCGTTTTGTTTTTGTTTTGTTTATGTTTTCTTTGTGTGTGTGTGTGTGGTGTGTGTGTGTGTGTGTGTGTATGAGAGAGAGAGAAAGAGAGAGAGAGAAATTGTGAAATCAACTAAAAGGAAACAAAAACAATTTGGCAACTTTTAGAGAACTGCATTCTCTTCATCATCACTTAGCCACCCCATTACAAATAATTGCTTCTTTCAGTGGAGAACGTTATGGTTTGTCTAAATTTTCTTTCAGGCATTGGGGTTTCACCTGTAGTTTCCTAATGTTCTGAAGCTCTTCATTTCACCTCTGGGTAATAAATTCTAAAAGAGGATAACTTCTGAATTGCTTAGGGTACTTTTAAAGTTCAAAACCCATCTTGGTTCTTCCCTCCCTTTCTTCCTTCATTTCTTTCTCCTTCCTTCTCTTTCCCTCCCTCTTTTCCTTTCTTCCTTTTATTCTTCCTTGATCAAATATTTCTTGAATGTTTTCTATGCATCAGAAATTAATCTAAGCACTAGAAATGCAGCACTGATTTTCTATCCTCAATGGAGCGGCAAAACAGATCATAAACTAAGCACAGAATATGCTAAAAGCTGTGAAGAAAAACCAAGCAAGTGGCAACCAGGAAATATCTATTTTATATCTGTTGGTCTGCAAAATTGGCATCTGAGCAAAGCTCTAACTAAACCAGAGAGCAAGCCCCGGGGATGTCTGGGGAAGAGTATTCTAGGCAAAGGCAAGTGCTATTAGTCTGAATGGGAACTTGCTTGGTTGGCAGAAAGCCAGTTTGATCATAACAAATGATAGAATCAGAGGTAAGAAATGACATCAGACAAGTAACCGAGAGCCAGCAGCCAGGTTGGGTAGAATCTTGTGAGCAATGGCAAAGGTCTAGATTTTATGAATGAGGTGTGAAGCCACTAGAGGGTGTTGAGCAGGTGAGTAATATAATTTAGATTACTCTTTTAAAGAACCACCCTGGCTGCTGCATAGAAAAGAGACATTAGGAAGAGCAAGAGGGAAAGCAGTGAGACCGATCAGGGCATGACTTTCATAATCCAGTCAAGGGTGATAATGGCATTGGCTGAAGGAAGTGAAGTCCATGGAAACAGTGAGGAGGCACCGGATTGTGGGATCTGTTTTGCTAGTTAAATAAAAGTAAGCAATAGGACCTGGGATAGAGGACTATGGTCCCACAGTGTTTTGGTTACATGGCCTTTGACAGATTGAATTGTATAATAACTCCATAGAGCAAATGGTCAATCTAAAAAAAAGAGAGAGAGAGAGAAGAAGAAGGAACAAAAACAAAACTTTTACCTTTCTCCTGCATTTGTCCCTATCTATTGAGAATATATAAAGTGGGATTTGGATTTTTGAAGACCTGAAAGTTTAATGAAGGTTTCCTCAATCATCACAGGAAATGGCATACTCCAGCATAAATGTAGTTTCACTTCCCAATGGGAAAGGCTAATAACCTCCAATACATTGAATTCACAGTAAACAACTAATGATAAGTATCAATTATTAGGATGTCAGTTACTGCAGACCCAGGGGCTTGGCTTACATGGCATTGATTAGATACTTTGAAATTGTAGATCAATAGTAGCTGCTGGTTTAGTTAATGTGTATCTTTCCATTGCTGATTTTCCAGAGATAAAACCCCACACTCTTGAAGGAGGAAGAAATTAAATCTTGTTATAATTTATATTCTATCTGACGCTATATTCCTCTACGATCTCATCCAGGCTGCTCACAAATAAATAGTTACAAAACATAGACCCTGATGGAAATAGAGTTCTATTGCCTACGTCCACTTTCTGTTCTCTCCCTTCCATTTTGTTTTTCTCATGAGTGTTGGAAAAAAAAAACTATCCCTGTTGAGTTACTTTTGTCTCCATCTATTCTTTTTAGAAGCCATCAATTCATAGGAAATAGCTCTTAATTTTTTTTTTTCTTAAGTATTTAGCAGGACAACTAATTTTGACTTCAAAAATCTGTCTGGAATGTTTTTTTCCCTTCCTGTTAGTCTGGACATATTTTGTTAGTAATCATAACATAAGAAAGCCAAATTGTCCTGGCCTCCAGATTGATGTGCATCTGGAAAGCATTTTCTAGGCCTTGGGATGCCTCTGAAGCAAGCACTAAAGTTGAATGGTCACTAGACTTATGCTTGAGGGTATTAAATTTTAAGTTTTCCTCTGGGGACCTTTTCTAGGCCTCCCTTTATTCATCTTTGAGATTTCCATATGTTGATATCCCTCTCACTCCTGCGCATTCTTGCTCATGTAAGACACTGATAGCTGCCTCAGCCTTCCTCAGGACTCTGACTCCTGTCAACAGCCTGCGTGACTTTGCCATCCATATGTTAAACATTTCCAGCGCTCTAACCTCCTAAGTATCTAAACTTTCAATGACTAACGTTGAAAAAAAAATGCTACATGTGAAATATCACTGGATATGAGAAGAATCCATATGCTAGAATTCATATGGAAATGGCCAATAGAGGATATTATCTACATTTTGCAAAAGGAAAAATGGAAGATTCTGATATGTTGGCTGGATCATATATAATCTACATTCCAAAATCAATAAGAATGATGCTTTGGAATCAATTCAAGTTCAGTTAAATTGATTTGATTTCAGTTAAAAAACAATGCAAAGCAAATGTAAGTTAAGATAGGAATAGGTGTGGTTCCCCAGTGACCCCTGGTTCCTCTCAAAGGTGCACCTGAAGATCAGTGGTTGAGGCAGTCTGCTAGGAGAGGGGAAAATGCTTCTTCAGAAAGTCTAAACCTTTTAGTTGGCTTAGAGGCTATATCAGGTCATGTCTACACTAACACCGTAAGATGAATTCCTCATGGTGTCACAGTTAAAGACACCTGATCTGCATAGACCTGGCTATGTGGCCTTCTATATCAGTCTATAAGCTTCCAAATTTTTTAGTACATTAGGCAATAATCTATGCTAAAAATTTTTTAAATGCATTTACCATCAGTATTATAACACATTGTGAAACTTTGCTCCCATAAAGCCTGCTTTCATTTGATCACCACTGAAGCCATAGGTTTAGTGTGTTGTTCATAGTTAGTGCCCATAATTTTTAATAAAATAGAAGAAAATTTTGCAAGTAAAATGAAATTAATTATGCAATTAAAATGGAGGTATCTACAATAACAAAAATTAAACCTCATCAACATATGTGATAAGTGAGATAAAGAGAAAGATGATCATAAAAAAATAAATGTGAAAAGCTGAAAAATTGATATTTTTCAGGACAATAATATAGTGAAAGAATACATAGAAGAATAACAGGTTACATTTTTGGTCTAATTTTGTTATCTTGGAAAAATTACTTCATCTTTGTAATCTGCAAAATTAGGCATTTAACTAAATAATTTGCTAAGATTTCTTAGATTTCGCACAGTCTTTATTATAACCAGTACTTTTACAAATCTTTATGGAAAATACAAGAAAAAATCTAAGGTCAGTTTGTGTTTAATTTATTATTTGTTTGTTTTTCAGAGCTTTTCTTCTAATGAACAAGAACTTCTTAATCTTTCAGTTGGTCAATGGATGTGGGAGAAGTTTGACAATTTAATTCCATTACTGAATGTTTTATTACATATGAGATTGACAAATAAGAATTAAAGAATAATCACCTGCCATCTCTGACACCTCCTTTTCTAACCACTCCTGTGGCCATAGGTGGAAATGGAACAGATTTCAAAAATGGGAAGGAGAATAAAGAGATAGAATTTCTATTTCTACTATCAGTAGTATCCCAATCCCATAAAATATGTCAGTTTTACAGAATACAAATTCAAGGCAGATTGAAAAGTTACATGCATCTCCACATAAAATAATGATAATGATATTATTTTTATTTTAACCTTACCATAAGTGCTGATAAAACATTATCTCATAGAGATGTTCAAAGATAGAGTGAATATATATATGTATGTATTATATATATTCCTATATAATTATATATAGAAAATTGATTGCCTAGAACATAGTAAGCACTAAATGTTAATAGAATATAATAATGTTAATACTTATTTTGTAAACATATTTTTATTTTTACTTTTATTAGACTTTCAAGTGGAGATGCTAAGTTACTGGTTATAGTCCTGTGTCTAGAGTTCAGGAGAAAAGCCTAGGGTGGAAAAAACAGGAGTCCACGGCATATGTACACTCCATAATATCGCCTTGGGAGTGAAAGTAGACAGGCAAAAGTTGGAGGCAAAGGCAGAGGGTCAAACAAAGAAGAGTATGGAGATATGGACCAGAGATGAGTAAGAGGAAAAACAAGACAAGTTGATGGAAAGAATGATCGACTGTATCAAATACTGCTGATGGGAAAGAATTAAAATTGTGCCATTACATTTAGCAAAGCAGAGATTATTGGTGACATTGATAAGAAATATTTCACTGGAGTGGTAGAGACACAGTCTGATTGGAGTGGTTATGAGAGAATAAGTAGAAAAAGTAAATATAGCAACTCTTCTAATGAGCGTTGCTGTAAGAAGGAGGAAAAAAGAAAAGTGATAGTTGGAGAAGTAAGTGAAGTCAAAGTTTTTTTTCCTGTATTTGTTTTGTTTTATTATTTTTCATACAGGAGATATAAAACATATTTATAGTCATAGAGAAATGATCTAATTAAGCAGGAAATGTTGATGATGCAGGATATGGTGAATTGCTAGGAAAGTATCCTTGAATAGTTCAGAGAGGATAGTTCCTCCAGAGCAATAAGAAGGAAAGCAGAGGATTAGAATGCAGATGCAAATATTGTAAAGAATTTGATTGTGAAAACATATGGCCATTTTCTTCTACTTGTGTTTATTTTCTTACTGAAAGAGAGAACAAAGTCACCCACAGACAGTGAAGATGGAAGAGGGATTAGAGTTGAGCAATGAGTCAAAGGTGTAAGTAGTCATTTGGGAAGGTGAAAGAATGGGTGAAATAGGGAAATGTAGTGGGATTATTGAGCAGTGCCAAGGGATTACTTGGTGGTGGTGCCCACCAATTTAAAGTGAGACCAGCCAGTGTTGTTATTTCTCTACTCCTGTACCTTTGTGCAAATGTATAAACAAAATAAGCATAGACTTTGGTATAATCAGGGTTGGGGTTTTGTCAGGTAAGTAGTAAAAGGAAGAAAAGAGAAAGGGAGTGAGAGTATGATAGTCAGTGGTTAAAATGAAGCATGGAATCTAAGCTATGCATGAAGGGCCATGAACTTATGGGAGAGAGAGCTCAAGCTTCAGATGAGCAATGGAGTGCAGACTCCAATAAGTATAAGAACATAATGAAGCTGTGACATTGGAAAGAAGGTATTAGAAAGATTCAAGTGATGCTCAGAGTAGCATACTTGAGATTATGGAGATGGTCAATCATTGGTAATAACAAGCGAGTGAGTGTCTGAGCTCAGGGGACTGCAATAATGCTGGAGAGAGCAGGTCGAGAAAATAGGAGGCCAAAACTTTGGAAAAAATCATTCATTTGCACATTGAAATCTCCAGGAATAATGAGAGCAGTGTTATTAAAGAGAGTAATAGTGAAATGTATTTATCAAAATCTTACTGTAGTCTATGACTTGAGAAGAAAAAGAGAAAGTCAAAATAAAATACACAGGAACAAAACAAAGATAAAATCTCTCTCCTCATGGACTTTCCCCTCTTGGTCTCAGCTGTCTTTTCCCAAGGATACACAGAGAGATGGACCTCAACTATCATGGGAGAAATTCTCTCCAAAATAATTTTTATCAATGATGTTTTATATTATATAATCTAGGCAACTGTTGGACATCTCTATTAGCCATCTGTTCTTTGCTATGACTTAGTTTTACTTCTAATTCAAAATTATAAGTATACTTAACTTTCATTCATATCAAGATGTTATTCCTGGATATCAAATCCTAAAATATACTCTACTTAAAGTTTTATAAGATATCCTGTTAAAAACCAGGGATGTGTGTGTTGGGGCGGGGGGAATGGTCTAGTGTCAAAAATCCCACCTGAATTAGGTCAGTAGTCTTTAACTCTTTGTGAGTCACAGAGTACAATAAGCAAGGAGTACATTATAATCCATTTACATGTGAGACTTCATCCCATTTCCAGTGTGCACACTACCCTTAAGTCCTTCACTTAGCTAAAATGTGTTCTGTGTGAAATAACTAGCATGTATATACAGGTGTGGGTATGTGTATCTTCACATGTGTACACATGTATGTTCATATGTGCACACATGTTTGTATTTCTCCTGGTTATGTGAATGTTTTTGTGATACTTAGTTTTTTTGTAGCCAAGTATAAAAAAAACTTCATCACACTCCTGATGAAGACTACCATTTGCCAAAGTTAGATGTCTGACTCTGGGCCTTGATTGATTAGTTTATATTGAATGCATAGATTTCTGCTATAGAAAGGTAATACTATTGACACAGAATAACTAAAACATAGACTTAGAGTCACTACTCTAGAAGGCTTTGCATGTTTTTACAAGCTGATATAGCCTAACAGTTAAAGTTCAAGCCAATTCCAAAATAAAATGAACTAAAGCCACATAATAAAATTGGCTAACTTTATTTAGACTTTACAATATGTCACGTACTATGTTTAAGTATTTTAATTTGATTATTTTGTCTGATTCTCCAACAATCTAATGAGGGAGCTACTGTTATTATCTCTATTTTATAGATGTGGTAACACAGACTAGCTCTACGTGATGACACACCAGGATAGAGACTGGCAGAGGTGTATGAAAAGTATCACCTCATTCCAGAGCCAACTATTAACCAGTGTGCTATATTCAAGATGATCTTGGACCAAGTAGACATTGAGATTAACTTCCATTGCAAATGTTCTTTAAATGATTCCAATCAGAATAAATAATACATAAATCTACACCTCAGACAATTTAGAAAAGAAGGTATAATATAAATATATGTTAATATATATAAATATATAAATAATATAAATATATATATTTATATAACATAAATATATATACAGTGCACTGTTCATGGCAAAGTAGTGACATTGCCCAGGGGAAAAAATAGAAAAGCCTCAACAGCATTCATAAATTTCCTAAATATAATATAAAAATACATTTTTTTCTCATACTTAATGACTATCTGCTGCCCCTGGCAATGATTGGAGCTTTATTTGCAGATTTTTTTTTTGTTGAAACTCTCTCTGTGCATGTGTGTACATGTGTTTGGGTATCTTTCTCTATCAAACCCAACAAAATCCTCAAAAAAAACTAATTTCCAAGCCCCAGTGTGTGGCCAAAGCACTATTGAACCACAGTGGCAATACTGAATAAGAGACAAAGAGTCTGCCACAACTGAAACAGCAGATGAATATATATGGGGAAGCAAATACGTTCCTCTGAAGACATATTTTGGAAAACCTGACCACTCCTCCAGTAATTCAAGCACTTTTTGAAATCATATATATGAATATCAATGTCCTCTAGGTACTATTTAATAATGCATTACAAAATTTGGGCAAATCTTGACTACAATAACTAAACAGGGTCAGAAATCATAGTTTTGTAGCTTCCATCCTGTAAGGCTGTGTCTCAACCCTTTTCCTAACTCCAGTGAGTATTCCTCAAACCCTGTTTCAGTGAGCATCATTTGTTTCATAACTATGTTCTTTTTCAAAGATCACAGAATAGTAGCTCACGAACTTAATCACCCAACTCACATTATTATGTGCACATAATAAATGCACATTAGATGTGTATATATGTATATGTACATATATGTGTGTCCATACATGTATACACACACACAAATATCAGTACCTCAGAATAATGGAGCTGCACTGGTTTGTCATTGTTCCTTTACACACTTACATTGCCTGGCTGTAACTTTATATATTTCTCAAGTCATTTCATTTGTACATTTTTCATATTTTTAACTAGATTAAACTCAGGATAGTAGTTCTCTTTTTCACTTTTTACGGAGCACAGGAACATTAACTCTTGAATTAAAAGCAAAATTTCATGTACCTTTGTATTTTTAGAGAATTTATCAGATTTCATTATACAAAGAAATTTTAAAGGTCCCATAAAGACCTCTAGTTTACATTCATTATTTTATAATCTCTATTATTTTATGTCTTGGAGAAAAGGGAAGTGTCTTAGTTAAGATTTATACTGTAATATATACTATACTAATTAATGCCAGATTGGGACTAGAATGAGGTGACCTGACTAGCAGCAAGAGTACCGTTTTCACTACAGCCATCTGTGTTTAGGTTCTTAGTTAATATTTGCTTCAATCGTGTGCAGCCTATAGTTTCTGGGAACAGCTTGATAAGAAAATGATAGAAGGATGGGCACAGTGGCTCACACCTGAAATCCCAGCACTTTGGGATACCAAGGAAGGACAATGGCTTGAGGCCAGGAGTTCCAGACTAGCCTGGGCAACTTAGCAAGACCCTGTCTCTACAAAAAATAAGAAAAGTTAGTTGGGTGTAGAGGCATGCGCCTGTAGTCCCAGCTGCTCGAGAGGTGGAGGCAGGAGAATCACTTGAGCCCAGGAGTTTGAGGTTGCTGTGAGCCTTGATTGTGCCACTGTACTCCAGCCTGGGCAACAAGCAAGACCCTATCTCTAAAAAGAAGAAAAGAAAAAGAAAAGAAAAAAAAAAAAGAAAAGAAAAGAAAAAGGGGGAAAAGCAGGGAAAAAAGAAAGAAAGAAAAAGAAAAGGATTGAATGTCACAGTCCCAATTTTCAGTGATGATGGTGGCAAACATCCCAAAGGAGTGACTCCAGTTTTTAGGAAGTATGATGCTAGAGTATACTTACTGGTAGTGTCTTGTTTAGGAATACTTTTCTTCCTTCAAGTTATCGTGGTATGCCTCATCCTAACTTTTCTATAAATAAAAATATATTTTAGGAAAATGAGAGTGGCAGGGAAAAGAATGAGGACTGCTGTCCATTTTAGAGACCATCTGGTACAAACTCAGATGCCATCAAATCTAGATTTCTGCCGACCTAGACTTTTTACTTCATCTAAATCTTTTCCCAAGTTTCACTTCATTCTTCTTGCATCACATGTATATTGAATTATTTCATGTGCTATGACAGTGTATTCAGGAAGCGTTGTGAGTTTTTTTTTTTTTTTTTGGTTTGGTACTTTTAAGTCCCAAGATGAAATACATTCCATTTCAATAAGCTACAATCTTTAAGGCACTAGATAGTTTCAGGAGTGCAGAACCTTCTTTCCTAGGCTCATCCTCCACTTAAGAAA